>NW_028225322.1:0-672748 GCF_052327205.1 Somniosus microcephalus | reverse complement strand
TTCACCCTCCAGACTTCAGCTTCTCCTTCTCCTTCTTCTACTTCTTCTGATTCACCCTCCAGACTTCACCTTCTCCTTCTACTTCTTCTGCTTCTTCTGATTCACCCTCCAGACTTCACCTTCTCCTTCTCCTTCTTATGCTTCTTCTGATTCACCCTCCAGACTTCACCTTCTCCTTCTCCTTCTTCTGCTTCTTCAGATTCACCCTCCAGTCTTCACCTTCTCCTTCTCCTTCTTCTGCTTCTTCTGATTCACCCTCCAGACTTCACCTTCTCCTTCTCCTTCTTCTACTTCTTCTGATTCACCCTCCAGACTTCGCCTTCTCCTTCTCCTTCTTCTGCTTTTTCTGATTCACCCTCCAGACTTCACCTTCTCCTTCTCCTTCGTCTACTTCTTCTGATTCACTCTCCAGACTACACCTTCTCCTTCTCCTTCTTCTACTTCTTCTGATTCAGCCTCCAGACTCCACCTTCTCCTTCTCCTTCTTCTGCTTCTTCTGATTCACCCTCCAGACTTCACCTTCTCCTTCTCCTTCTTCTACTTCTTCTGATTCAACCTCCAGACTTCACCTTCTCCTTCTCCTTCTTCTACTTCTTCTGATTCACTCTCCAGATTTCACCTTATCCTTCTTCTTCTACTTCTTCTGCTTCTCCCTCCAGACTTCACCTTCTCCTTCTCCTTCTTCTGCTTCTTCTGATTCACCCTCCAGACTTCCCCTTCTCCTTCTTCTTCTTCTACTTCTTCTGATTCAACCTCCAGACTTCACCTTCTCCTTCTCCTTCTTCTACTTCTTCTGATTCACCCTCCAGACTTCACCTTCTCCTTCTCCTTCTTCTACTTCTTCTGATTCACCCTCCTGACTTCACCTTCTCCTTCTCCTTCTTCTGCTTCTTCTGCTTCACCCTCCAGACTTCACCTTCTCCTTCTCCTTCTTCTGCTTCTTCTGTTTCACCCTCCAGACTTCACCTTCTCCTTCTCCTTCTTCTGCTTCTTCTGCTTCACCCTCCTGACTTCACCTTCTCCTTCTCCTTCTTCTACTTCTTCTGATTCACCCTCCAGACTTCACCTTCTCCTTCTCCTTCTTCTGCTTCTTCTGCTTCACCATCCAGACTTCACCTTCTCCTTCTCCTTCTTCTACTTCTTCTGCTTCGCCCTCCAGACTTCACCTTCTCCTTCTCCTTCTTCTGCTTCTTCTGCTTCACCCTCCAGACTTCACCTTCTCCTTCTCCTTCTTCTGCTTCTTCTGCTTCACCCTCCTGACTTCACCTTCTCCTTCTCCTTCTTCTTCTTCTTCTGATTCACCCTCCAGTCTTCACCTTCTCCTTCTCCTTCTTCTGCTTCTTCTGCTACACCCTCCAGACTTCACCTTCACCTTCTCCTTCTTCTGCTTCTTCTGCTGCGCCCGCCAGACTTCACCATCTCCTTCTCCTTCTTCTGCTTCTTCTGCTTCACCTTCCTGACTTCGCCTTCTCCTTCTCCTTCTTCTACTTTTTCTGCTTCACACCCCTGACTTCACCTTCTCCTTCTCCTTCTTCTGCTTCTTCTGATTCACCCTCCTAACTTTACCTTCTCCTTCTCCTTCTTCTGCTTCTTCTGATTCATCCTCCTGACTTCACCTTCTCCTTCTCCTTCTTCTACTTCTTCTGATTCACCCTCCAGACTTCACCATCTCCTTCTCCTTCTTCTGCTTCTTCTGCTACACCCTCCAGACTTCACCTTCACCTTCTCCTTCTTCTGCTTCTTCTGCTGCGCCCGCCAGACTTCACCTTCTCCTTCTCCTTCTTCTGCTTCTTCTGCTTCACCTTCCTGACTTCGCCTTCTCCTTCTCCTTCTTCTACTTTTTCTGCTTCACCCCCCTGACTTCACCTTCTCCTTCTCCTTCTTCTGCTTCTTCTGATTCACCCTCCTAACTTTACCTTCTCCTTCTCCTTCTTCTACTTCTTCTGATTCACCCTCCAGTCTTCACCTTCTACTTCTCCTTCTTCTGCTTCTTCTGCTTCACCCTCTAGACTTCACCTTCTCCTTCTCTTTCTTCTGCTTCTTCTGATTCACCCTCCAGACTTCACCTTCTCCTTCTCCTTCTTCTGATTCTTCTGATTCACACTCCAGACTTCACCTTCTCCTTCTCCTTCTTCTGCTTCTTCTGATTCACCCTCCTGACTTCACCTTCTCCTTCTCCTTCTTCTACTTCTTCTGATTCACCCTCATGACTTCACCTTCTCCTTCTCCTTCTTCTACTTCTTCTGCTTCACCCTCCAGACTTCACCTTCTCCTTCTCCTTCTTCTACTTCTTCTGATTCACACTCCAGACTTCACCTTCTCCTTCTCCTTCTTCTGCTTCTTCTGATTCACCCTCCAGACTTCACCTTCTCCTTCGCCTTATTCTGCTTCTTCTGATTCACCCTCCAGACTTCACCTTCTCCTTCTCCTTCTTCTGCTTCTTCTGATTCACTCTTCAGACTTCACCTTCTCCTTCCCCTTCTTCTGCATCTTCTGATTCACCCTCCAGACTTCACCTTCTCCTTCTCCTTCTTCTACTTATTCTGATTCACCCTCCAGACTTCATCTTCTCCTTCTCCTTCTTCTGCTTCTTCTGATTCACCCTCCAGACTTCACCTTCTCCTTCTCCTTCTTCTGCTTCTTCTGATTCACCCTCCAGACTTCACCTTCTCCTTCTCCTTCTTCTGCTTCTTCTGATTCACCCTCCAGACCTCAACTTCTCCTTCTCCTTCTTCTAATTCTTCTGATTCACCCTCCAGACTTCATCTTCTCCTTCTCCTTCTTCTACTTCGTCTGATTCACCCTCCAGACTTCACCTTCTCCTTCTCCTTCTTCTACTTCTTCTGATTCAACCTCCAGTCTTCACCTTCTCCTTCTACTTCTTCTGCTTCTTCTGATTCACCCTCCAGACTTCACCTTCTCCTTCTCCTTCTTCTGCTTCTTCTGATTCACCCTCCTGACTTCACCTTCTCCTTCTCCTTCTTCTACTTCTTCTGATTCACCCTCATGACTTCACCTTCTCCTTCTCCTTCTTCTATTTCTTCTGCTTCACCCTCCAGACTTCACCTTCTCCTTCTCCTTATTCTACTTCTTCTGATTCACCCTCCAGACTTCACCTTCTCCTTCTCCTTCTTCTGCTTCTTCTGATTCACCCTCCAGACTTCACCTTCTCCTTCTCCTTATTCTGCTTCTTCTGATTCACCCTCCAGACTTCACCTTCTCCTTCTCCTTCTTCTGCTTCTTCTGATTCACCCTCCAGACTTAACCTTCTCCTTCTCCTTCTTCTGCTTCTTCTGATTCACCCTCCAGACTTCGCCTTCTCCTTCTGCTTCTTCTCCTTCTTCTGATTCACCCTCCAGACTTCAACATCTCCTTCTCCTTCTTCTACTTATTCTGATTCACCCTCCAGTCTTCACCTTCTCCTTCGCCTTCTTCTGCTTCTTCTGATTCACCCTCCAGACTTCACCTTCTCCTTCTCCTTCTTCTGCTTCTTCTGATTCACCCTCCTGACTTCACCTTCTCCTTCTCCTTCTTCTGCTTCTTCTGATTCACCCTCCAGACTTCACCTTCTCCTTCTTCTCCTTCTTCTGATTCACCCTCCAGACTTCACCTTCTCCTTCTACTTCTTCTGCTTCTTCTGATTCACCCTCCAGACTTCACCTTCTCCTTCTCCTTCTTCTGCTTCTTCTGATTCACCCTCCAGACTTCACCTTCTCCTTCTCCTTCTTCTGCTTCTTCTGATTCACCCTCCAGACTTCACCTTCTCCTTCTCCTTCTTCTGCTTCTTCTGATTCACCCTCCAGACTTCATCTTCTCCTTCTCCTTCTTCTACTTCTTCTGATTCACCCTCCAGACTTCACCTTCTCCTTCTCCTGCTTCTGCTTCTTCTGATTCATCCTCCAGACTTCACCTTCTCCTTCTCCTTCGTCTACTTCTTCTGATTCACCCTCCAGACTACACCTTCTCCTTCTCCTTCTTCTACTTCTTCTGATTCACCCTCCAGACGTCACCATCTCCTTCTCCTTCTTCTACTTCTTCTGCTTCACCCCCCTGACTTCACCTTCTCCTTCTCCTTCTTCTGCTTCTTCTGATTCACCCTCCTAACTTCACCTTCTCCTTCTCCTTCTTCTGCTTCTTCTGATTCAGCCTCCTGAGTTCACCTTCTCCTTCTCCTTCTTCTGCTTCTTCTGATTCACCCTCCAGACTTCACCTTCTCCTTCTCCTTCTTCTGCTTCTCCTGATTCACCCTCCAGACTTCATCTTCTCCTTCTCCTTCTTCTGCTTCTTCTGATTCACCCTCCAGACTTCACCTTCTCCTTCTCCTTCTTCTACTTCTTCTGATACACCCTCCAGACTTCATCTTCTCATTCTCCTTCTTCTGCTTCTTCTGATTCACCCTCCAGACTTCACCTTCTCCTTCTCCTTCTTCTGCTTCTTCTGATTCACCCTCCAGACTTGTCCTTCTCCTTCTCCTTCTTCTACTTCTTCTGATTCACCCTCCAGACTTCACCTTCTCCTCTCCTTCTTCTCCTTCTTCTGATTCACCCTCCAGACTTCACCTTCTCCTTCTCCTTCTTCTGCATCTTCTGATTCACCCTCCAGACTTCACCTTCTCCTTCTCCTTCTTCTGCTTCTTCTGATTCACCCTCCAGACTTCACCTTCTCCTTCTCCATCTTCTGCTTCTTCTGATTCACACTTCAGACTTCACCTTCTCCTTCTCCTTCTTCTGCTTCTTCTGATTCACCCTCCAGACCTCACCTTCTCCTTCTCCTTCTTCTACTTCTTATGATTCACCCTCCAGACTTCACCTTCTCCTTCTCCTTCTTCTGCTTCTTCTGATTCACCCTCCAGACTTAACCTTCTCCTTCTCCTTCTTCTGCTTCTTCTGATTCACCCTCCAGACTTCGCCTTCTCCTTCTGCTTCTTCTCCTTCTTCTGATTCACCCTCCAGACTTCAACATCTCCTTCTCCTTCTTCTACTTATTCTGATTCACCCTCCAGTCTTCACCTTCTCCTTCGCCTTCTTCTGCTTCTTCTGATTCACCCTCCAGACTTCACCTTCTCCTTCTCCTTCTTCTGCTTCTTCTGATTCACCCTCCTGACTTCACCTTCTCCTTCTCCTTCTTCTGCTTCTTCTGATTCACCCTCCAGACTTCACCTTCTCCTTCTTCTCCTTCTTCTGATTCACCCTCCAGACTTCACCTTCTCCTTCTACTTCTTCTGCTTCTTCTGATTCACCCTCCAGACTTCACCTTCTCCTTCTCCTTCTTCTGCTTCTTCTGATTCACCCTCCAGACTTCACCTTCTCCTTCTCCTTCTTCTGCTTCTTCTGATTCACCCTCCAGACTTCACCTTCTCCTTCTCCTTCTTCTGCTTCTTCTGATTCACCCTCCAGACTTCATCTTCTCCTTCTCCTTCTTCTACTTCTTCTGATTCACCCTCCAGACATCACCTTCTCCTTCTCCTGCTTCTGCTTCTTCTGATTCATCCTCCAGACTTCACCTTCTCCTTCTCCTTCGTCTACTTCTTCTGATTCACCCTCCAGACTACACCTTCTCCTTCTCCTTCTTCTACTTCTTCTGATTCACCCTCCAGACGTCACCTTCTCCTTCTCCTTCTTCTACTTCTTCTGATTCACCCTCCAGACTTCACCTTCTCCTTCTCCTTCTTCTACATCTTCTGCTTCTCCCTCCAGACTTCACCTTCTCCTTCTCCTTCTTCTGCTTCTTCTGATTCACCCTCCAGACTTCACCTTCTCCTTCTCCTTCTTCTACTTCTTCTGATTCACCCTCCAGACTTCACCTTCTCCTTCTCCTTCTTCTACTTCTTCTGATTCACCCTCCAGACTTCACCTTCTCCTTCTCCTTCTTCTACTTCTTCTGATTCACCCTCCTGACTTCACCTTCTCCTTCTCCTTCTTCTGCTTCTTCTGCTTCACCCTCCAGACTTCACCTTCTCCTTTTCCTTCTTCTGCTTCTTCTGCTTCACCTTCCAGACTTCACCTTGCCCTTCTCCTTTTCTGCTTCTTCTGCTTCACCCTCCTGACTTCACCTTCTCCTTCTCCTTCTTCTACTTCTTCTGATTCACCCTCCAGACTTCACCTTCTCCTTCTCCTTCTTCTACTTCTTCTGATTCACCCTCCAGACTTCACCTTCTCCTTCTCCTTCTTCTGCTTCTTCTTCTTCACCCTACAGACGTCACCTTCTCTTTCTCCTTCTTCTGCTTCTTCTGCTTCGCCCTCCAGACTTCACCTTCTCCTTCTCCTTCTTCTGCTTCTTCTGCTTCACCCTCCAGACATCACCTTCTCCGTCTCCTTCTTCTGCTTCTTCTGCTTCTCCCTCATGACT
Organism: Somniosus microcephalus; assembly: GCF_052327205.1. NCBI lineage: Eukaryota > Metazoa > Chordata > Chondrichthyes > Squaliformes > Somniosidae > Somniosus > Somniosus microcephalus. The sequence goes on along the minus strand of NW_028225322.1, from coordinate 666,400 downwards.
TCACCTTCTCCTTCTCCTTCTTCTACTTCTTCTGATTCACCCTCCAGACTTCACCTTCTCCTTCTACTTCTTCTGCTTCTTCTGCTTCACCCTCCAGACTTCACCTTCTCCTTCTCCTTCTTCTGCTTCTTCTGCTGCGCCCGCCAGACTTCACCTTCTCCTTCTCCTTCTTCTGCTTCTCCTGCTTCACCCTCCTGACTTCACCTTCTCCTTCTCCTTCTTCTACTTCTTCTGCTTCACCCCCCTGACTTCACCTTCTCCTTCTCCTTCTTCTGCTTCTTCTGATTCTCCCTCCAGACTTCACCTTCTCCTTCACCTTCTTCTGCTTCTTCTGATTCACCCTCCAGACCTCACCATCTCCTGCTCCTTCTTCTACTTCTTCTGATTCACCCTCCAGACTTCACCTTCTCCTTCTGCTTCTTCTACTTCTTCTGATTCACCCTCCAGTCTTCACCTTCTCCTTCTCCTGCTTCTGCTTCTTCTGATTCACCCTCCTGACTTTACCTTCTCCTTCTCCTTCTTCTGCTTCTTCTGATTCACCCTCCAGACTTCAGCTTCTCCTTCTCCTTCTTCTACTTCTTCTGATTCACCCTCCAGACTTCACCTTCTCCTTCTACTTCTTCTGCTTCTTCTGATTCACCCTCCAGACTTCACCTTCTCCTTCTCCTTCTTATGCTTCTTCTGATTCACCCTCCAGACTTCACCTTCTCCTTCTCCTTCTTCTGCTTCTTCAGATTCACCCTCCAGTCTTCACCTTCTCCTTCTCCTTCTTCTGCTTCTTCTGATTCACCCTCCAGACTTCACCTTCTCCTTCTCCTTCTTCTACTTCTTCTGATTCACCCTCCAGACTTCGCCTTCTCCTTCTCCTTCTTCTGCTTTTTCTGATTCACCCTCCAGACTTCACCTTCTCCTTCTCCTTCGTCTACTTCTTCTGATTCACTCTCCAGACTACACCTTCTCCTTCTCCTTCTTCTACTTCTTCTGATTCAGCCTCCAGACTCCACCTTCTCCTTCTCCTTCTTCTGCTTCTTCTGATTCACCCTCCAGACTTCACCTTCTCCTTCTCCTTCTTCTACTTCTTCTGATTCACCCTCCAGACTTCACCTTCTCCTTCTCCTTCTTCTACTTCTTCTGATTCACTCTCCAGATTTCACCTTATCCTTCTTCTTCTACTTCTTCTGCTTCTCCCTCCAGACTTCACCTTCTCCTTCTCCTTCTTCTGCTTCTTCTGATTCACCCTCCAGACTTCCCCTTCTCCTTCTTCTTCTTCTACTTCTTCTGATTCAACCTCCAGACTTCACCTTCTCCTTCTCCTTCTTCTACTTCTTCTGATTCACCCTCCAGACTTCACCTTCTCCTTCTCCTTCTTCTACTTCTTCTGATTCACCCTCCTGACTTCACCTTCTCCTTCTCCTTCTTCTGCTTCTTCTGCTTCACCCTCCAAACTTCACCTTCTCCTTCTCCTTCTTCTGCTTCTTCTGTTTCACCCTCCAGACTTCACCTTCTCCTTCTCCTTCTTCTGCTTCTTCTGCTTCACCCTCCTGACTTCACCTTCTCCTTCTCCTTCTTCTACTTCTTCTGATTCACCCTCCAGACTTCACCTTCTCCTTCTCCTTCTTCTGCTTCTTCTGCTTCACCATCCAGACTTCACCTTCTCCTTCTCCTTCTTCTACTTCTTCTGCTTCGCCCTCCAGACTTCACCTTCTCCTTCTCCTTCTTCTGCTTCTTCTGCTTCACCCTCCAGACTTCACCTTCTCCTTCTCCTTCTTCTGCTTCTTCTGCTTCACCCTCCTGACTTCACCTTCTCCTTCTCCTTCTTCTTCTTCTTCTGATTCACCCTCCAGTCTTCACCTTCTCCTTCTCCTTCTTCTGCTTCTTCTGCTACACCCTCCAGACTTCACCTTCACCTTCTCCTTCTTCTGCTTCTTCTGCTGCGCCCGCCAGACTTCACCATCTCCTTCTCCTTCTTCTGCTTCTTCTGCTTCACCTTCCTGACTTCGCCTTCTCCTTCTCCTTCTTCTACTTTTTCTGCTTCACACCCCTGACTTCACCTTCTCCTTCTCCTTCTTCTGCTTCTTCTGATTCACCCTCCTAACTTTACCTTCTCCTTCTCCTTCTTCTGCTTCTTCTGATTCATCCTCCTGACTTCACCTTCTCCTTCTCCTTCTTCTACTTCTTCTGATTCACCCTCCAGACTTCACCATCTCCTTCTCCTTCTTCTGCTTCTTCTGCTACACCCTCCAGACTTCACCTTCACCTTCTCCTTCTTCTGCTTCTTCTGCTGCGCCCGCCAGACTTCACCTTCTCCTTCTCCTTCTTCTGCTTCTTCTGCTTCACCTTCCTGACTTCGCCTTCTCCTTCTCCTTCTTCTACTTTTTCTGCTTCACCCCCCTGACTTCACCTTCTCCTTCTCCTTCTTCTGCTTCTTCTGATTCACCCTCCTAACTTTACCTTCTCCTTCTCCTTCTTCTACTTCTTCTGATTCACCCTCCAGTCTTCACCTTCTACTTCTCCTTCTTCTGCTTCTTCTGCTTCACCCTCTAGACTTCACCTTCTCCTTCTCTTTCTTCTGCTTCTTCTGATTCACCCTCCAGACTTCACCTTCTCCTTCTCCTTCTTCTGATTCTTCTGATTCACACTCCAGACTTCACCTTCTCCTTCTCCTTCTTCTGCTTCTTCTGATTCACCCTCCTGACTTCACCTTCTCCTTCTCCTTCTTCTACTTCTTCTGATTCACCCTCATGACTTCACCTTCTCCTTCTCCTTCTTCTACTTCTTCTGCTTCACCCTCCAGACTTCACCTTCTCCTTCTCCTTCTTCTACTTCTTCTGATTCACACTCCAGACTTCACCTTCTCCTTCTCCTTCTTCTGCTTCTTCTGATTCACCCTCCAGACTTCACCTTCTCCTTCGCCTTATTCTGCTTCTTCTGATTCACCCTCCAGACTTCACCTTCTCCTTCTCCTTCTTCTGCTTCTTCTGATTCACTCTTCAGACTTCACCTTCTCCTTCCCCTTCTTCTGCATCTTCTGATTCACCCTCCAGACTTCACCTTCTCCTTCTCCTTCTTCTACTTATTCTGATTCACCCTCCAGACTTCATCTTCTCCTTCTCCTTCTTCTGCTTCTTCTGATTCACCCTCCAGACTTCACCTTCTCCTTCTCCTTCTTCTGCTTCTTCTGATTCACCCTCCAGACTTCACCTTCTCCTTCTCCTTCTTCTGCTTCTTCTGATTCACCCTCCAGACCTCAACTTCTCCTTCTCCTTCTTCTAATTCTTCTGATTCACCCTCCAGACTTCATCTTCTCCTTCTCCTTCTTCTACTTCGTCTGATTCACCCTCCAGACTTCACCTTCTCCTTCTCCTTCTTCTACTTCTTCTGATTCAACCTCCAGTCTTCACCTTCTCCTTCTACTTCTTCTGCTTCTTCTGATTCACCCTCCAGACTTCACCTTCTCCTTCTCCTTCTTCTGCTTCTTCTGATTCACCCTCCTGACTTCACCTTCTCCTTCTCCTTCTTCTACTTCTTCTGATTCACCCTCATGACTTCACCTTCTCCTTCTCCTTCTTCTATTTCTTCTGCTTCACCCTCCAGACTTCACCTTCTCCTTCTCCTTATTCTACTTCTTCTGATTCACCCTCCAGACTTCACCTTCTCCTTCTCCTTCTTCTGCTTCTTCTGATTCACCCTCCAGACTTCACCTTCTCCTTCTCCTTATTCTGCTTCTTCTGATTCACCCTCCAGACTTCACCTTCTCCTTCTCCTTCTTCTGCTTCTTCTGATTCACTCTTCAGACTTCACCTTCTCCTTCCCCTTCTTCTGCTTCTTCTGATTCACCCTCCAGACTTCACCTTCTCCTTCTCCTTCTTCTACTTATTCTGATTCACCCTCCAGACTTCATCTTCTCCTTCTCCTTCTTCTGCTTCTTCTGATTCACCCTCCAGACTTCACCTTCTCCTTCTTCTGCTTCTTCTGATTCACCCTCCAGACTTCAACTTCTCCTTCTCCTTGTTCTACTTCTTCTGATTCACCCTCCAGACTTCACCTTCTCCTTCTCCTTCTTCTACTTCTTCTGATTCACCCTCCAGACTTCACCTTCTCCTTCTCCTTCTTCTGCTTCTTCTGATACACCCTCCAGACTTCACCTTCTTCTTCTCCTTCTTCTGCTTCTTCTGGTTCACCCTTCAGACTTCACCTTCTCCTTCTCCTTCTTCTGCTTCTTCTGATTCACCCTCCAGACCTCAACTTCCCCTTCTCCTTCTTCTAATTCTTCTGATTCACCCTCCAGACTTCATCTTCTCCTTCTCCTTCTTCTGCTTCTTCTGATTCACACTCCAGACTTCACCTTCTCCTTCTCCTTCTTCTGCTTCTTCTGATTAACCCTCCAGACTTCGCCTTCTCCTTCTCCTTCTTCTACTTCTTCTGATTCACCCTCCAGACTTCACCTTCTCCTTCTCCTTCTTCTACTTCTTCTGATTCAACCTCCAGTCTTCACCTTCTCCTTCTCCTTCTTCTGCTTCTTCTGATTCACCCTCCAGACTTCACCTTCTCTTTCTCCTTCTTCTGCTTCTTCTGATTCACCCTCCTGACTTCACCTTCTCCTTCTCCTTCTTCTGCTTCTTCAGATTCACCCTCCAGACTTCACCTTCTCCTTCTCCTTCTTCTACTTCTTCTGATTCACCCTCCAGACTTCACCTTCTCCTTCTACTTCTTCTGCTTCTTCTGATTCACCCTCCAGACTTCACCTTCTCCTTCTCCTTCTTCTGCTTCTTCTGATTCACCCTCCAGACTTCAACTTCTCCTTCTCCTTCTTCTCCTTCTGCTGATTCACCCTCCAGACTTCACCTTCTCCTTCTCCTTCTTCTGCTTCTTCTGATTCACCCTCCAGACTTCACCTTCTCCTTCTCCTTCTTCTACTTCTTCTGATTCACCCTCCAGACTTCACCTTCTCCTTCTCCTTCTTCTACTTCTTCTGATTCACCCTCCAGACTTCACCTTCTCCTTCTCCTTCTTCTGCCTCTTCTGATTCACCCTCCAGACTTCACCTTCTCCTTCTCCTTCTTCTGCTTCTTCTGATTCACCCTCCATACTTCACCTTCTCCTTCTCCTTCTTCTGCTTCTTCTGATTCACCCTTCAGACTTCACCTTCTCCTTCTCCTTCTTCTGCTTCTTCTGATTCACCCTCCAGACCTCACCTTCTCCTTCTCCTTCTTCTAATTCTTCTGATTCACCCTCCAGACTTCATCTTCTCCTTCTCCTTCTTCTGCTTCTTCTGATTCACCCTCCAGACTTCACCTTCTCCTTCTCCTTCTTCTACTTCTTCTGCTTCTCCCTCCTGACTTCACCTTCTCCTTCTCCTTCTTCTACTTCTTCTGATTCACCCTCCAGACTTCACCTTCTCCTTCTCCTTCTTCTGCTTCTTATGCTTCACCCTCCAGACTTCACCTTCTCCTTCTCCTTCTTCTGCTTCTTCTGCTTCACCCTCCTGACTTCACCTTCTCCTTCTCCTTCTTCTACTTCTTCTGATTCACCCTCCTAACTTCACCTTCGCCTTCTCATTCTTCTGCCTCTTCTGATTCACCCTCCTGACTTCACCTTCTCCTTCTCCTTCTTCTGCTTCTTCTGATTCACCCTCCAGACTTCACCTTCTCCTTCTCCTTCTTCTGCTTCTTCTGATTCACCCTCCAGACTTCACCTTCTCCTTCTCCTTCTTCTGCTTCTTCTGATTCAACCTCCAGACCTCACCATCTCCTTCTCCTTCTTCTACTTCTTCTGATTCACCCTCATGACTTCACCTTCTCCTTCTCCTTCTTCTACTTCTTCTGCTTCACCCTCCAGACTTCACCTTCTCCTTCTCCTTCTTCTACTTCTTCTGATTCACACTCCAGACTTCACCTTCTCCTTCTCCTTCTTCTGCTTCTTCTGATTCACCCTCCAGACTTCACCTTCTCCTTCGCCTTATTCTGCTTCTTCTGATTCACCCTCCAGACTTCACCTTCTCCTTCTCCTTCTTCTGCTTCTTCTGATTCACTCTTCAGACTTCACCTTCTCCTTCCCCTTCTTCTGCATCTTCTGATTCACCCTCCAGACTTCACCTTCTCCTTCTCCTTCTTCTACTTATTCTGATTCACCCTCCAGACTTCATCTTCTCCTTCTCCTTCTTCTGCTTCTTCTGATTCACCCTCCAGACTTCACCTTCTCCTTCTCCTTCTTCTGCTTCTTCTGATTCACCCTCCAGACTTCACCTTCTCCTTCTCCTTCTTCTGCTTCTTCTGATTCACCCTCCAGACCTCAACTTCTCCTTCTCCTTCTTCTAATTCTTCTGATTCACCCTCCAGACTTCATCTTCTCCTTCTCCTTCTTCTACTTCGTCTGATTCACCCTCCAGACTTCACCTTCTCCTTCTCCTTCTTCTACTTCTTCTGATTCAACCTCCAGTCTTCACCTTCTCCTTCTACTTCTTCTGCTTCTTCTGATTCACCCTCCAGACTTCACCTTCTCCTTCTCCTTCTTCTGCTTCTTCTGATTCACCCTCCTGACTTCACCTTCTCCTTCTCCTTCTTCTACTTCTTCTGATTCACCCTCATGACTTCACCTTCTCCTTCTCCTTCTTCTATTTCTTCTGCTTCACCCTCCAGACTTCACCTTCTCCTTCTCCTTATTCTACTTCTTCTGATTCACCCTCCAGACTTCACCTTCTCCTTCTCCTTCTTCTGCTTCTTCTGATTCACCCTCCAGACTTCACCTTCTCCTTCTCCTTATTCTGCTTCTTCTGATTCACCCTCCAGACTTCACCTTCTCCTTCTCCTTCTTCTGCTTCTTCTGATTCACTCTTCAGACTTCACCTTCTCCTTCCCCTTCTTCTGCTTCTTCTGATTCACCCTCCAGACTTCACCTTCTCCTTCTCCTTCTTCTACTTATTCTCATTCACCCTCCAGACTTCATCTTCTCCTTCTCCTTCTTCTGCTTCTTCTGATTCACCCTCCAGAATTCACCTTCTCCTTCTTCTGCTTCTTCTGATTCACCCTCCAGACTTCAACTTCTCCTTCTCCTTGTTCTACTTCTTCTGATTCACCCTCCAGACTTCACCTTCTCCTTCTCCTTCTTCTACTTCTTCTGATTCACCCTCCAGACTTCACCTTCTCCTTCTCCTTCTTCTGCTTCTTCTGATACACCCTCCAGACTTCACCTTCTTCTTCTCCTTCTTCTGCTTCTTCTGGTTCACCCTTCAGACTTCACCTTCTCCTTCTCCTTCTTCTGCTTCTTCTGATTCACCCTCCAGACCTCAACTTCCCCTTCTCCTTCTTCTAATTCTTCTGATTCACCCTCCAGACTTCATCTTCTCCTTCTCCTTCTTCTGCTTCTTCTGATTCACACTCCAGACTTCACCTTCTCCTTCTCCTTCTTCTGCTTCTTCTGATTAACCCTCCAGACTTCGCCTTCTCCTTCTCCTTCTTCTACTTCTTCTGATTCACCCTCCAGACTTCACCTTCTCCTTCTCCTTCTTCTACTTCTTCTGATTCAACCTCCAGTCTTCACCTTCTCCTTCTCCTTCTTCTGCTTCTTCTGATTCACCCTCCAGACTTCACCTTCTCTTTCTCCTTCTTCTGCTTCTTCTGATTCACCCTCCTGACTTCACCTTCTCCTTCTCCTTCTTCTGCTTCTTCAGATTCACCCTCCAGACTTCACCTTCTCCTTCTCCTTCTTCTACTTCTTCTGATTCACCCTCCAGACTTCACCTTCTCCTTCTACTTCTTCTGCTTCTTCTGATTCACCCTCCAGACTTCACCTTCTCCTTCTCCTTCTTCTGCTTCTTCTGATTCACCCTCCAGACTTCAACTTCTCCTTCTCCTTCTTCTCCTTCTGCTGATTCACCCTCCAGACTTCACCTTCTCCTTCTCCTTCTTCTGCTTCTTCTGATTCACCCTCCAGACTTCACCTTCTCCTTCTCCTTCTTCTACTTCTTCTGATTCACCCTCCAGACTTCACCTTCTCCTTCTCCTTCTTCTACTTCTTCTGATTCACCCTCCAGACTTCACCTTCTCCTTCTCCTTCTTCTGCTTCTTCTGATTCACCCTCCAGACTTCACCTTCTCCTTCTCCTTCTTCTGCTTCTTCTGATTCACCCTCCATACTTCACCTTCTCCTTCTCCTTCTTCTGCTTCTTCTGATTCACCCTTCAGACTTCACCTTCTCCTTCTCCTTCTTCTGCTTCTTCTGATTCACCCTCCAGACCTCACCTTCTCCTTCTCCTTCTTCTAATTCTTCTGATTCACCCTCCAGACTTCATCTTCTCCTTCTCCTTCTTCTGCTTCTTCTGATTCACCCTCCAGACTTCACCTTCTCCTTCTCCTTCTTCTACTTCTTCTGCTTCTCCCTCCTGACTTCACCTTCTCCTTCTCCTTCTTCTACTTCTTCTGATTCACCCTCCAGACTTCACCTTCTCCTTCTCCTTCTTCTGCTTCTTATGCTTCACCCTCCAGACTTCACCTTCTCCTTCTCCTTCTTCTGCTTCTTCTGCTTCACCCTCCTGACTTCACCTTCTCCTTCTCCTTCTTCTACTTCTTCTGATTCACCCTCCTAACTTCACCTTCGCCTTCTCCTTCTTCTGCCTCTTCTGATTCACCCTCCTGACTTCACCTTCTCCTTCTCCTTCTTCTGCTTCTTCTGATTCACCCTCCAGACTTCACCTTCTCCTTCTCCTTCTTCTGCTTCTTCTGATTCACCCTCCAGACTTCACCTTCTCCTTCTCCTTCTTCTGCTTCTTCTGATTCAACCTCCAGACCTCACCATCTCCTTCTCCTTCTTCTACTTCTTCTGATTCACCCTCATGACTTCACCTTCTCCTTCTCCTTCTTCTACTTCTTCTGCTTCACCCTCCAGACTTCACCTTCTCCTTCTCCTTCTTCTACTTCTTCTGATTCACACTCCAGACTTCACCTTCTCCTTCTCCTTCTTCTGCTTCTTCTGATTCACCCTCCAGACTTCACCTTCTCCTTCGCCTTATTCTGCTTCTTCTGATTCACCCTCCAGACTTCACCTTCTCCTTCTCCTTCTTCTGCTTCTTCTGATTCACTCTTCAGACTTCACCTTCTCCTTCCCCTTCTTCTGCATCTTCTGATTCACCCTCCAGACTTCACCTTCTCCTTCTCCTTCTTCTACTTATTCTGATTCACCCTCCAGACTTCATCTTCTCCTTCTCCTTCTTCTGCTTCTTCTGATTCACCCTCCAGACTTCACCTTCTCCTTCTCCTTCTTCTGCTTCTTCTGATTCACCCTCCAGACTTCACCTTCTCCTTCTCCTTCTTCTGCTTCTTCTGATTCACCCTCCAGACCTCAACTTCTCCTTCTCCTTCTTCTAATTCTTCTGATTCACCCTCCAGACTTCATCTTCTCCTTCTCCTTCTTCTACTTCGTCTGATTCACCCTCCAGACTTCACCTTCTCCTTCTCCTTCTTCTACTTCTTCTGATTCAACCTCCAGTCTTCACCTTCTCCTTCTACTTCTTCTGCTTCTTCTGATTCACCCTCCAGACTTCACCTTCTCCTTCTCCTTCTTCTGCTTCTTCTGATTCACCCTCCTGACTTCACCTTCTCCTTCTCCTTCTTCTACTTCTTCTGATTCACCCTCATGACTTCACCTTCTCCTTCTCCTTCTTCTATTTCTTCTGCTTCACCCTCCAGACTTCACCTTCTCCTTCTCCTTATTCTACTTCTTCTGATTCACCCTCCAGACTTCACCTTCTCCTTCTCCTTCTTCTGCTTCTTCTGATTCACCCTCCAGACTTCACCTTCTCCTTCTCCTTATTCTGCTTCTTCTGATTCACCCTCCAGACTTCACCTTCTCCTTCTCCTTCTTCTGCTTCTTCTGATTCACTCTTCAGACTTCACCTTCTCCTTCCCCTTCTTCTGCTTCTTCTGATTCACCCTCCAGACTTCACCTTCTCCTTCTCCTTCTTCTACTTATTCTGATTCACCCTCCAGACTTCATCTTCTCCTTCTCCTTCTTCTGCTTCTTCTGATTCACCCTCCAGACTTCACCTTCTCCTTCTTCTGCTTCTTCTGATTCACCCTCCAGACTTCAACTTCTCCTTCTCCTTGTTCTACTTCTTCTGATTCACCCTCCAGACTTCACCTTCTCCTTCTCCTTCTTCTACTTCTTCTGATTCACCCTCCAGACTTCACCTTCTCCTTCTCCTTCTTCTGCTTCTTCTGGTACACCCTCCAGACTTCACCTTCTTCTTCTCCTTCTTCTGCTTCTTCTGGTTCACCCTTCAGACTTCACCTTCTCCTTCTCCTTCTTCTGCTTCTTCTGATTCACCCTCCAGACCTCAACTTCCCCTTCTCCTTCTTCTAATTCTTCTGATTCACCCTCCAGACTTCATCTTCTCCTTCTCCTTCTTCTGCTTCTTCTGATTCACACTCCAGACTTCACCTTCTCCTTCTCCTTCTTCTGCTTCTTCTGATTAACCCTCCAGACTTCGCCTTCTCCTTCTCCTTCTTCTACTTCTTCTGATTCACCCTCCAGACTTCACCTTCTCCTTCTCCTTCTTCTACTTCTTCTGATTCAACCTCCAGTCTTCACCTTCTCCTTCTCCTTCTTCTGCTTCTTCTGATTCACCCTCCAGACTTCACCTTCTCTTTCTCCTTCTTCTGCTTCTTCTGATTCACCCTCCTGACTTCACCTTCTCCTTCTCCTTCTTCTGCTTCTTCAGATTCATCCTCCAGACTTCACCTTCTCCTTCTCCTTCTTCTACTTCTTCTGATTCACCCTCCAGACTTCACCTTCTCCTTCTACTTCTTCTGCTTCTTCTGATTCACCCTCCAGACTTCACCTTCTCCTTCTCCTTCTTCTGCTTCTTCTGATTCACCCTCCAGACTTCAACTTCTCCTTCTCCTTCTTCTGCTTCTGCTGATTCACCCTCCAGACTTCACCTTCTCCTTCTCCTTCTTCTGCTTCTTCTGATTCACCCTCCAGACTTCACCTTCTCCTTCTCCTTCTTCTACTTCTTCTGATTCACCCTCCAGACTTCACCTTCTCCTTCTCCTTCTTCTACTTCTTCTGATTCACCCTCCAGACTTCACCTTCTCCTTCTCCTTCTTCTGCTTCTTCTGATTCACCCTCCAGACTTCACCTTCTCCTTCTCCTTCTTCTGCTTCTTCTGATTCACCCTCCATACTTCACCTTCTCCTTCTCCTTCTTCTGCTTCTTCTGATTCACCCTTCAGACTTCACCTTCTCCTTCTCCTTCTTCTGCTTCTTCTGATTCACCCTCCAGACCTCACCTTCTCCTTCTCCTTCTTCTAATTCTTCTGATTCACCCTCCAGACTTCATCTTCTCCTTCTCCTTCTTCTGCTTCTTCTGATTCACCCTCCAGACTTCACCTTCTCCTTCTCCTTCTTCTACTTCTTCTGCTTCTCCCTCCTGACTTCACCTTCTCCTTCTCCTTCTTCTACTTCTTCTGATTCACCCTCCAGACTTCACCTTCTCCTTCTCCTTCTTCTGCTTCTTATGCTTCACCCTCCAGAATTCACCTTCTCCTTCTCCTTCTTCTGCTTCTTCTGCTTCACCCTCCTGACTTCACCTTCTCCTTCTCCTTCTTCTACTTCTTCTGATTCACCCTCCTAACTTCACCTTCGCCTTCTCCTTCTTCTGCCTCTTCTGATTCACCCTCCTGACTTCACCTTCTCCTTCTCCTTCTTCTGCTTCTTCTGATTCACCCTCCAGACTTCACCTTCTCCTTCTCCTTCTTCTGCTTCTTCTGATTCACCCTCCAGACTTCACCTTCTCCTTCTCCTTCTTCTGCTTCTTCTGATTCACCCTCCAGACCTCACCATCTCCTTCTCCTTCTTCTACTTCTTCTGATTCACCCTCCAGACTTCACCTTCTCCTTCTGCCTCTTCTACTTCTTCTGATTCACCCTCCAGTCTTCACCTTCTCCTTCTCCTTCTTCTACTTATTCTGATTCACCCTCCAGACTTCATCTTCTCCTTCTCCTTCTTCTGCTTCTTCTGATTCACCCTCCAGACTTCACCTTCTCCTTCTCCTTCTTCTGCTTCTTCTGATTCACCCTCCAGACTTCACCTTCTCCTTCTCCTTCTTCTGCTTCTTCTGATTCACCCTCCAGACCTCAACTTCTCCTTCTCCTTCTTCTAATTCTTCTGATTCACCCTCCAGACTTCATCTTCTCCTTCTCCTTCTTCTACTTCGTCTGATTCACCCTCCAGACTTCACCTTCTCCTTCTCCTTCTTCTACTTCTTCTGATTCAACCTCCAGTCTTCACCTTCTCCTTCTACTTCTTCTGCTTCTTCTGATTCACCCTCCAGACTTCACCTTCTCCTTCTCCTTCTTCTGCTTCTTCTGATTCACCCTCCTGACTTCACCTTCTCCTTCTCCTTCTTCTACTTCTTCTGATTCACCCTCATGACTTCACCTTCTCCTTCTCCTTCTTCTATTTCTTCTGCTTCACCCTCCAGACTTCACCTTCTCCTTCTCCTTATTCTACTTCTTCTGATTCACCCTCCAGACTTCACCTTCTCCTTCTCCTTCTTCTGCTTCTTCTGATTCACCCTCCAGACTTCACCTTCTCCTTCTCCTTATTCTGCTTCTTCTGATTCACCCTCCAGACTTCACCTTCTCCTTCTCCTTCTTCTGCTTCTTCTGATTCACTCTTCAGACTTCACCTTCTCCTTCCCCTTCTTCTGCTTCTTCTGATTCACCCTCCAGACTTCACCTTCTCCTTCTCCTTCTTCTACTTATTCTGATTCACCCTCCAGACTTCATCTTCTCCTTCTCCTTCTTCTGCTTCTTCTGATTCACCCTCCAGACTTCACCTTCTCCTTCTTCTGCTTCTTCTGATTCACCCTCCAGACTTCAACTTCTCCTTCTCCTTGTTCTACTTCTTCTGATTCACCCTCCAGACTTCACCTTCTCCTTCTCCTTCTTCTACTTCTTCTGATTCACCCTCCAGACTTCACCTTCTCCTTCTCCTTCTTCTGCTTCTTCTGATACACCCTCCAGACTTCACCTTCTTCTTCTCCTTCTTCTGCTTCTTCTGGTTCACCCTTCAGACTTCACCTTCTCCTTCTCCTTCTTCTGCTTCTTCTGATTCACCCTCCAGACCTCAACTTCCCCTTCTCCTTCTTCTAATTCTTCTGATTCACCCTCCAGACTTCATCTTCTCCTTCTCCTTCTTCTGCTTCTTCTGATTCACACTCCAGACTTCACCTTCTCCTTCTCCTTCTTCTGCTTCTTCTGATTAACCCTCCAGACTTCGCCTTCTCCTTCTCCTTCTTCTACTTCTTCTGATTCACCCTCCAGACTTCACCTTCTCCTTCTCCTTCTTCTACTTCTTCTGATTCAACCTCCAGTCTTCACCTTCTCCTTCTCCTTCTTCTGCTTCTTCTGATTCACCCTCCAGACTTCACCTTCTCTTTCTCCTTCTTCTGCTTCTTCTGATTCACCCTCCTGACTTCACCTTCTCCTTCTCCTTCTTCTGCTTCTTCAGATTCACCCTCCAGACTTCACCTTCTCCTTCTCCTTCTTCTACTTCTTCTGATTCACCCTCCAGACTTCACCTTCTCCTTCTACTTCTTCTGCTTCTTCTGATTCACCCTCCAGACTTCACCTTCTCCTTCTCCTTCTTCTGCTTCTTCTGATTCACCCTCCAGACTTCAACTTCTCCTTCTCCTTCTTCTGCTTCTGCTGATTCACCCTCCAGACTTCACCTTCTCCTTCTCCTTCTTCTGCTTCTTCTGATTCACCCTCCAGACTTCACCTTCTCCTTCTCCTTCTTCTACTTCTTCTGATTCACCCTCCAGACTTCACCTTCTCCTTCTCCTTCTTCTACTTCTTCTGATTCACCCTCCAGACTTCACCTTCTCCTTCTCCTTCTTCTGCTTCTTCTGATTCACCCTCCAGACTTCACCTTCTCCTTCTCCTTCTTCTGCTTCTTCTGATTCACCCTCCATACTTCACCTTCTCCTTCTCCTTCTTCTGCTTCTTCTGATTCACCCTTCAGACTTCACCTCCTCCTTCTCCTTCTTCTGCTTCTTCTGATTCACCCTCCAGACCTCACCTTCTCCTTCTCCTTCTTCTAATTCTTCTGATTCACCCTCCAGACTTCATCTTCTCCTTCTCCTTCTTCTGCTTCTTCTGATTCACCCTCCAGACTTCACCTTCTCCTTCTCCTTCTTCTACTTCTTCTGCTTCTCCCTCCTGACTTCACCTTCTCCTTCTCCTTCTTCTACTTCTTCTGATTCACCCTCCAGACTTCACCTTCTCCTTCTCCTTCTTCTGCTTCTTATGCTTCACCCTCCAGACTTCACCTTCTCCTTCTCCTTCTTCTGCTTCTTCTGCTTCACCCTCCTGACTTCACCTTCTCCTTCTCCTTCTTCTACTTCTTCTGATTCACCCTCCTAACTTCACCTTCGCCTTCTCCTTCTTCTGCCTCTTCTGATTCACCCTCCTGACTTCACCTTCTCCTTCTCCTTCTTCTGCTTCTTCTGATTCACCCTCCAGACTTCACCTTCTCCTTCTCCTTCTTCTGCTTCTTCTGATTCACCCTCCAGACTTCACCTTCTCCTTCTCCTTCTTCTGCTTCTTCTGATTCACCCTCCAGACCTCACCATCTCCTTCTCCTTCTTCTACCTCTTCTGATTCACCCTCCAGACTTCACCTTCTCCTTCTCCTTCTTCTACTTATTCTGATTCACCCTCCAGACTTCATCTTCTCCTTCTCCTTCTTCTGCTTCTTCTGATTCACCCTCCAGACTTCACCTTCTCCTTCTTCTGCTTCTTCTGATTCACCCTCCAGACTTCAACTTCTCCTTCTCCTTGTTCTACTTCTTCTGATTCACCCTCCAGACTTCACCTTCTCCTTCTCCTTCTTCTACTTCTTCTGATTCACCCTCCAGACTTCACCTTCTCCTTCTCCTTCTTCTGCTTCTTCTGATACACCCTCCAGACTTCACCTTCTTCTTCTCCTTCTTCTGCTTCTTCTGGTTCACCCTTCAGACTTCACCTTCTCCTTCTCCTTCTTCTGCTTCTTCTGATTCACCCTCCAGACCTCAACTTCCCCTTCTCCTTCTTCTAATTCTTCTGATTCACCCTCCAGACTTCATCTTCTCCTTCTCCTTCTTCTGCTTCTTCTGATTCACACTCCAGACTTCACCTTCTCCTTCTCCTTCTTCTGCTTCTTCTGATTAACCCTCCAGACTTCGCCTTCTCCTTCTCCTTCTTCTACTTCTTCTGATTCACCCTCCAGACTTCACCTTCTCCTTCTCCTTCTTCTACTTCTTCTGATTCAACCTCCAGTCTTCACCTTCTCCTTCTCCTTCTTCTGCTTCTTCTGATTCACCCTCCAGACTTCACCTTCTCTTTCTCCTTCTTCTGCTTCTTCTGATTCACCCTCCTGACTTCACCTTCTCCTTCTCCTTCTTCTGCTTCTTCAGATTCACCCTCCAGACTTCACCTTCTCCTTCTCCTTCTTCTACTTCTTCTGATTCACCCTCCAGACTTCACCTTCTCCTTCTACTTCTTCTGCTTCTTCTGATTCACCCTCCAGACTTCACCTTCTCCTTCTCCTTCTTCTGCTTCTTCTGATTCACCCTCCAGACTTCAACTTCTCCTTCTCCTTCTTCTGCTTCTGCTGATTCACCCTCCAGACTTCACCTTCTCCTTCTCCTTCTTCTGCTTCTTCTGATTCACCCTCCAGACTTCACCTTCTCCTTCTCCTTCTTCTACTTCTTCTGATTCACCCTCCAGACTTCACCTTCTCCTTCTCCTTCTTCTACTTCTTCTGATTCACCCTCCAGACTTCACCTTCTCCTTCTCCTTCTTCTGCTTCTTCTGATTCACCCTCCAGACTTCACCTTCTCCTTCTCCTTCTTCTGCTTCTTCTGATTCACCCTCCATACTTCACCTTCTCCTTCTCCTTCTTCTGCTTCTTCTGATTCACCCTTCAGACTTCACCTTCTCCTTCTCCTTCTTCTGCTTCTTCTGATTCACCCTCCAGACCTCACCTTCTCCTTCTCCTTCTTCTAATTCTTCTGATTCACCCTCCAGACTTCATCTTCTCCTTCTCCTTCTTCTGCTTCTTCTGATTCACCCTCCAGACTTCACCTTCTCCTTCTCCTTCTTCTACTTCTTCTGCTTCTCCCTCCTGACTTCACCTTCTCCTTCTCCTTCTTCTACTTCTTCTGATTCACCCTCCAGACTTCACCTTCTCCTTCTCCTTCTTCTGCTTCTTATGCTTCACCCTCCAGACTTCACCTTCTCCTTCTCCTTCTTCTGCTTCTTCTGCTTCACCCTCCTGACTTCACCTTCTCCTTCTCCTTCTTCTACTTCTTCTGATTCACCCTCCTAACTTCACCTTCGCCTTCTCCTTCTTCTGCCTCTTCTGATTCACCCTCCTGACTTCACCTTCTCCTTCTCCTTCTTCTGCTTCTTCTGATTCACCCTCCAGACTTCACCTTCTCCTTCTCCTTCTTCTGCTTCTTCTGATTCACCCTCCAGACTTCACCTTCTCCTTCTCCTTCTTCTGCTTCTTCTGATTCACCCTCCAGACCTCACCATCTCCTTCTCCTTCTTCTACTTCTTCTGATTCACCCTCCAGACTTCACCTTCTCCTTCTGCCTCTTCTACTTCTTCTGATTCACCCTCCAGTCTTCACCTTCTCCTTCTCCTTCTTCTGCTTCTTCTGATTCACCCTCCAGACTTCACCTTCTCCTTCTCCTTCTTCTGCTTCTTCTGATTCACCCTCCTGACTTCACCTTCTCCTTCTCCTTCTTCTGCTTCTTCTGATTCACCCTCCAGACTTCACCTTCTCCTTCTCCTTCTTCTACTTCTTCTGATTCACCCTCCAGACTTCACCTTCTCATTCTACTTCTTCTGCTTCTTCTGATTCACCCTCCAGACTTCACCTTCTCCTTCTCCTTCTTCTGCTTCTTCTGATTCACCCTCCAGACTTCACCTTCTCCTTCTCCTTCTTCTGCTTCTTCAGATTCACCCTCCAGACTTCACCTTCTCCTTCTCCTTCTTCTGCTTCTTCTGATTCACCCTCCAGACTTCACCTTCTCCTTCTCCTTCTTCTACTTCTTCTGATTTACCCTCTAGACTTCACCTTCTCCTTCTCTTTCTTCTGCTTCTTCTGATTCACCCTCCAGACTTCACCTTCTCCTTCTCCTTCTTCTGATTCTTCTGATTCACACTCCAGACTTCACCTTCTCCTTCTCCTTCTTCTGCTTCTTCTGATTCACCCTCCTGACTTCACCTTCTCCTTCTCCTTCTTCTACTTCTTCTGATTCACCCTCATGACTTCACCTTCTCCTTCTCCTTCTTCTACTTCTTCTGCTTCACCCTCCAGACTTCACCTTCTCCTTCTCCTTCTTCTACTTCTTCTGATTCACACTCCAGACTTCACCTTCTCCTTCTCCTTCTTCTGCTTCTTCTGATTCACCCTCCAGACTTCACCTTCTCCTTCGCCTTATTCTGCTTCTTCTGATTCACCCTCCAGACTTCACCTTCTCCTTCTCCTTCTTCTGCTTCTTCTGATTCACTCTTCAGACTTCACCTTCTCCTTCCCCTTCTTCTGCATCTTCTGATTCACCCTCCAGACTTCACCTTCTCCTTCTCCTTCTTCTACTTATTCTGATTCACCCTCCAGACTTCATCTTCTCCTTCTCCTTCTTCTGCTTCTTCTGATTCACCCTCCAGACTTCACCTTCTCCTTCTCCTTCTTCTGCTTCTTCTGATTCACCCTCCAGACTTCACCTTCTCCTTTTCCTTCTTCTGCTTCTTCTGATTCACCCTCCAGACCTCAACTTCTCCTTCTCCTTCTTCTAATTCTTCTGATTCACCCTCCAGACTTCATCTTCTCCTTCTCCTTCTTCTACTTCTTCTGATTCACCCTCCAGACTTCACCTTCTCCTTCTCCTTCTTCTACTTCTTCTGATTCAACCTCCAGTCTTCACCTTCTCCTTCTACTTCTTCTGCTTCTTCTGATTCACCCTCCAGACTTCACCTTCTCCTTCTCCTTCTTCTGCTTCTTCTGATTCACCCTCCTGACTTCACCTTCTCCTTCTCCTTCTTCTACTTCTTCTGATTCACCCTCATGACTTCACCTTCTCCTTCTCCTTCTTCTATTTCTTCTGCTTCACCCTCCAGACTTCACCTTCTCCTTCTCCTTATTCTACTTCTTCTGATTCACCCTCCAGACTTCACCTTCTCCTTCTCCTTCTTCTGCTTCTTCTGATTCACCCTCCAGACTTCACCTTCTCCTTCTCCTTATTCTGCTTCTTCTGATTCACCCTCCAGACTTCACCTTCTCCTTCTCCTTCTTCTGCTTCTTCTGATTCACTCTTCAGACTTCACCTTCTCCTTCCCCTTCTTCTGCTTCTTCTGATTCACCCTCCAGACTTCACCTTCTCCTTCTCCGTCTTCTACTTATTCTGATTCACCCTCCAGACTTCATCTTCTCCTTCTCCTTCTTCTGCTTCTTCTGATTCACCCTCCAGACTTCACCTTCTCCTTCTTCTGCTTCTTCTGATTCACCCTCCAGACTTCAACTTCTCCTTCTCCTTGTTCTACTTCTTCTGATTCACCCTCCAGACTTCACCTTCTCCTTCTCCTTCTTCTACTTCTTCTGATTCACCCTCCAGACTTCACCTTCTCCTTCTCCTTCTTCTGCTTCTTCTGATACACCCTCCAGACTTCACCTTCTTCTTCTCCTTCTTCTGCTTCTTCTGGTTCACCCTTCAGACTTCACCTTCTCCTTCTCCTTCTTCTGCTTCTTCTGATTCACCCTCCAGACCTCAACTTCCCCTTCTCCTTCTTCTAATTCTTCTGATTCACCCTCCAGACTTCATCTTCTCCTTCTCCTTCTTCTGCTTCTTCTGATTCACACTCCAGACTTCACCTTCTCCTTCTCCTTCTTCTGCTTCTTCTGATTAACCCTCCAGACTTCGCCTTCTCCTTCTCCTTCTTCTACTTCTTCTGATTCACCCTCCAGACTTCACCTTCTCCTTCTTCTACTTCTTCTGATTCAACCTCCAGTCTTCACCTTCTCCTTCTCCTTCTTCTGCTTCTTCTGATTCACCCTCCAGACTTCACCTTCTCTTTCTCCTTCTTCTGCTTCTTCTGATTCACCCTCCTGACTTCACCTTCTCCTTCTCCTTCTTCTGCTTCTTCAGATTCACCCTCCAGACTTCACCTTCTCCTTCTCCTTCTTCTACTTCTTCTGATTCACCCTCCAGACTTCACCTTCTCCTTCTACTTCTTCTGCTTCTTCTGATTCACCCTCCAGACTTCACCTTCTCCTTCTCCTTCTTCTGCTTCTTCTGATTCACCCTCCAGACTTCACCTTCTCCTTCTCCTTCTTCTGCTTCTGCTGATTCACCCTCCAGACTTCACCTTCTCCTTCTCCTTCTTCTGCTTCTTCTGATTCACCCTCCAGACTTCACCTTCTCCTTCTCCTTCTTCTACTTCTTCTGATTCACCCTCCAGACTTCACCTTCTCCTTCTCCTTCTTCTACTTCTTCTGATTCACCCTCCAGACTTCACCTTCTCCTTCTCCTTCTTCTGCTTCTTCTGATTCACCCTCCAGACTTCACCTTCTCCTTCTCCTTCTTCTGCTTCTTCTGATTCACCCTCCTACTTCACCTTCTCCTTCTCCTTCTTCTGCTTCTTCTGATTCACCCTTCAGACTTCACCTTCTCCTTCTCTTCTTCTGCTTCTTCTGATTCACCCTCCAGACCTCACCTTCTCCTTCCTTCTTCTAATTCTTCTGATTCACCCTCCAGACTTCATCTTCTCCTTCTCCTTCTTCTGCTTCTTCTGATTCACCCTCCAGACTTCACCTTCTCCTTCTCCTTCTTCTACTTCTTCTGCTTCTCCCTCCTGACTTCACCTTCTCCTTCTCCTTCTTCTACTTCTTCTGATTCACCCTCCAGACTTCACCTTCTCCTTCTCCTTCTTCTGCTTCTTATGCTTCACCCTCCAGACTTCACCTTCTCCTTCTCCTTCTTCTGCTTCTTCTGCTTCACCCTCCTGACTTCACCTTCTCCTTCTCCTTCTTCTACTTCTTCTGATTCACCCTCCTAACTTCACCTTCGCCTTCTCCTTCTTCTGCCTCTTCTGATTCACCCTCCTGACTTCACCTTCTCCTTCTCCTTCTTCTGCTTCTTCTGATTCACCCTCCAGACTTCACCTTCTCCTTCTCTTCTCTGCTTCTTCTGATTCACCCTCCAACTTCACCTTCCTTCTCTTCTCTCTTCCCTCTCTCCTTCTCTTCTCTGCTTCTTCTGATTCACCCTCAGACTTCACCTTCTCCTTCTCCTTCTTCTACTTCTTCTGATTCACCCTCCAGACTTCACCTTCTCCTTCTGCCTCTTCTACTTCTTCTGATTCACCCTCCAGTCTTCACCTTCTCCTTCTCCTTCTTCTGCTTCTTCTGATTCACCCTCCAGACTTCACCTTCTCCTTCTCCTTCTTCTGCTTCTTCTGATTCACCCTCCTGACTTCACCTTCTCCTTCTCCTTCTTCTGCTTCTTCTGATTCACCCTCCAGACTTCACCTTCTCCTTCTCCTTCTTCTACTTCTTCTGATTCACCCTCCAGACTTCACCTTCTCCTTCTACTTCTCTGCTTCTTCTGATTCACCCTCCAGACTTCACCTTCTCCTTCTCCTTCTTCTGCTTCTTCTGATTCACCCTCCAGACTTCACCTTCTCCTTCTCCTTCTTCTGCTTCTTCAGATTCACCCTCCTAGACTTCACCTTCTCCTTCTCCTTCTTCTGCTTCTTCTGATTCACCCTCCAGACTTCACCTTCTCCTTCTCCTTCTTCTACTTCTTCTGATTACCCTCCAGAACTTCACTTCTCCTTCTCCTTCTTCTGCTTTTTCTGATTCACCCCTCCAGACTTCACCTTCTCCTTCTCCTTCGTCTACTTCTTCTGATTCACTCTCCAGACTACACCTTCTCCTTCTCCTTCTTCTACTTCTTCTGATTCACCCTCAGACTACACCTTCTCCTTCTCCTTCTTCTACTTCTTCTGATTCACCCTACAGACTTCACTTCTCCTTCTCCTTCTTCTACTTCTTCTGATTCACCCTCCAGACTTCACCTTCTTCTTCTCCTTCTTCTACTTCTTCTGATTCACCCTCCTGACTTCACCTTCTCCTTCTCCTTCTTCTGCTTCTTCTGCTTCACCCTCCAGACTTCACCTTCTACTTCTCCTTCTCTGCTTCTTCTGCTTCACCCTCCAGACTTCACCTTCTCCTTCTCCTTCTTCTACTTCTTCTGCTTGCCCTCCAGACTTCACCTTCTCCTTCTCCTTCTTCTGCTTCTTCTGCTTCACCCTCCAGACTTCACCTTCTCCTTCTCCTTCTTCTGCTTCTTCTGCTTCACCCTCCTGACTTCCCCTTCTCCTTCTCCTTCTTCTTACTTCTTCTGATTCACCCTCCAGACTTCACCTTCTCCTTCTCCTTCTTCTGCTTCTTCTGCTTCACCCTCCAGACTTCACCTTCTCCTTCTCCTTCTTCTGCTTCTTCTGCTGCGCCCGCCAGACTTCACCTTCTCCTTCTCCTTCTTCTGCTTCTTCTGCTTCACCTTCCTGACTTCACCTTCTCCTTCTCCTTCTTCTACTTCTTCTGCTTCACCCCCTTGACTTCACCTTCTCCTTCTCCTTCTTCTGCTTCTTCTGATTCACCCTCCTAACTTCACCTTCTCCTTCTCCTTCTTCTGCTTCTTCTGATTCACCTCCTGACTTCACCTTCTCCTTCTCCTTCTTCTGCTTCTTCTGATTCACCCTCCAGACCTCACCTTCTCCTTCTCCTTCTTCGACTTCTTCTGATTCACCCTCCAGACTTCATCTTCTCCTTCTCCTTCTTCTGCTTCTTCTGATTCACCCTCCAGACCTCACCATCTCCTTCTCCTTCTTCTACTTCTTCTGATTCACCCTCCAGACTTCACCTTCTCCTTCTGCTTCTTCTACTTCTTCTGATTCACCCTCCAGTCTTCACCTTCTCCTTCTCCTTCTTCTGCTTCTTCTGATTCACCCTCCAGATCACCTTCTCCTTCTCCTTCTTCTGCTTCTTCTGATTCACCCTCCAGACTTCACCTTCTCCTTCTCCTTCTTCTACTTCTTCTGATTCACCCTCCAGACTTCACCTTCTCCTTCTACTTCTTCTGCTTCTTCTGATTCACCCTCCAGACTTCACCTTCTTCTTCTCCTTCTTCTGCTTCTTCTGATTCACCCTCCAGACTTCACCTTCTCCTTCTCCTTCTTCTGCTTCTTCAGATTCACCCTCCAGACTTCACCTTCTCCTTCTCCTTCTTCTGCTTTTTCTGATTCACCCTCCAGACTTCCCCTTCTCCTTCTCCTTCTTCTACTTCTGCTGATTCACCCTCCAGACTTCACCTTCTCCTTCTCCTTCTTCTGCTTTTTCTGATTCACCCTCCAGACTTCACCTTCTCCTTCTCCTTCGTCTACTGCTTCTGATTCACCCTCCAGACTCTACCTTCTCCTTCTCCTTCTTCTACTTCTTCTGATTCACCCTCCAGACTCCACCTTCTCCTTCTCCTTCTTCTGCTACTTCTGATTCGCCATCCAGACTTCACCTTCTGCTTCTCCTTCTTCTACTTCTTCTGATTCACCCTCCAGACTTCACCTTCTCCTTCTCCTTCTTCTACTTCTTCTTATTCACCCTCCAGATTTCACCTTCTCCTTCTCCTTCTTCTACATCTTCTGCTTCTCCCTCCAGACTTCACCTTCTCCTTCTCCTTCTTCTGCTTCTTCTGATTCACCCTCCAGAATTCACCTTCTCCTTCTCCTTCTTCTACTTCTTCTGATTCAACCTCCAGACTTCACCTTCTCCTTCTCCTTCTTCTACTTCTTCTGATTCAACCTCCAGACTTCACCTTCTCCTTCTCCTTCTTCTACTTCTTCTGATTCACCCTCCTGACTTCACCTTCTCCTTCTCCTTCTTCTGCTTCTTCTGCTTCACCCTCCAGACTTCACCTTCTCCTTCTCCTTCTTCTGCTTCTTCTGCTTCACCCTCCAGACTTCACCTTCTCCTTCTCCTTCTTCTGCTTCTTCTGCTTCACCCTCCTGACTTCACCTTCTCCTTCTCCTTCTTCTACTTCTTCTGATTCACCCTCCTGACTTCACCTTCTCCTTCTCCTTCTTCTGCTTCTTCTGATTCACCCTCCAGACCTCAACTTCCCCTTCTCCTTCTTCTAATTCTTCTGATTCACCCTCCAGACTTCATCTTCTCCTTCTCCTTCTTCTGCTTCTTCTGATTCACACTCCAGACTTCACCTTCTCCTTCTCCTTCTTCTGCTTCTTCTGATTAACCCTCCAGACTTCGCCTTCTCCTTCTCCTTCTTCTACTTCTTCTGATTCACCCTCCAGACTTCACCTTCTCCTTCTCCTTCTTCTACTTCTTCTGATTCAACCTCCAGTCTTCACCTTCTCCTTCTCCTTCTTCTGCTTCTTCTGATTCACCCTCCAGACTTCACCTTCTCTTTCTCCTTCTTCTGCTTCTTCTGATTCACCCTCCTGACTTCACCTTCTCCTTCTCCTTCTTCTGCTTCTTCAGATTCACCCTCCAGACTTCACCTTCTCCTTCTCCTTCTTCTACTTCTTCTGATTCACCCTCCAGACTTCACCTTCTCCTTCTACTTCTTCTGCTTCTTCTGATTCACCCTCCAGACTTCACCTTCTCCTTCTCCTTCTTCTGCTTCTTCTGATTCACCCTCCAGACTTCACCTTCTCCTTCTCCTTCTTCTGCTTCTGCTGATTCACCCTCCAGACTTCACCTTCTCCTTCTCCTTCTTCTGCTTCTTCTGATTCACCCTCCAGACTTCACCTTCTCCTTCTCCTTCTTCTACTTCTTCTGATTCACCCTCCAGACTTCACCTTCTCCTTCTCCTTCTTCTACTTCTTCTGATTCACCCTCCAGACTTCACCTTCTCCTTCTCCTTCTTCTGCTTCTTCTGATTCACCCTCCAGACTTCACCTTCTCCTTCTCCTTCTTCTGCTTCTTCTGATTCACCCTCCATACTTCACCTTCTCCTTCTCCTTCTTCTGCATCTTCTGATTCACCCTTCAGACTTCACCTTCTCCTTCTCCTTCTTCTGCTTCTTCTGATTCACCCTCCAGACCTCAGCTTCTCCTTCTCCTTCTTCTAATTCTTCTGATTCACCCTCCAGACTTCATCTTCTCCTTCTCCTTCTTCTGCTTCTTCTGATTCACCCTCCAGACTTCACCTTCTCCTTCTCCTTCTTCTACTTCTTCTGCTTCTCTCTCCTGACTTCACCTTCTCCTTCTCCTTCTTCTACTTCTTCTGATTCACCCTCCAGACTTCACCTTCTCCTTCTCCTTCTTCTGCTTCTTATGCTTCACCCTCCAGACTTCACCTTCTCCTTCTCCTTCTTCTGCTTCTTCTGCTTCACCCTCCTGACTTCACCTTCTCCTTCTCCTTCTTCTACTTCTTCTGATTCACCCTCCTAACTTCACCTTCGCCTTCTCCTTCTTCTGCCTCTTCTGATTCACCCTCCTGACTTCACCTTCTCCTTCTCCTTCTTCTGCTTCTTCTGATTCACCCTCCAGACTTCACCTTCTCCTTCTCCTTCTTCTGCTTCTTCTGATTCACCCTCCAGACTTCACCTTCTCCTTCTCCTTCTTCTGCTTCTTCTGATTCACCCTCCAGACCTCACCATCTCCTTCTCCTTCTTCTACTTCTTCTGATTCACCCTCCAGACTTCACCTTCTCCTTCTGCCTCTTCTACTTCTTCTGATTCACCCTCCAGTCTTCACCTTCTCCTTCTCCTTCTTCTGCTTCTTCTGATTCACCCTCCAGACTTCACCTTCTCCTTCTCCTTCTTCTGCTTCTTCTGATTCACCCTCCTGACTTCACCTTCTCCTTCTCCTTCTTCTGCTTCTTCTGATTCACCCTCCAGACTTCACCTTCTCCTTCTCCTTCTTCTACTTCTTCTGATTCACCCTCCAGACTTCACCTTCTCCTTCTACTTCTTCTGCTTCTTCTGATTCACCCTCCAGACTTCACCTTCTCCTTCTCCTTCTTCTGCTTCTTCTGATTCACCCTCCAGACTTCACCTTCTCCTTCTACTTCTTCTGCTTCTTCTGATTCACCCTCCAGACTTCACCTTCTCCTTCTCCTTCTTCTGCTTCTTCTGATTCACCCTCCAGACTTCACCTTCTCCTTCTACTTCTTCTGCTTCTTCTGATTCACCCTCCAGACTTCACCTTCTCCTTCTCCTTCTTCTGCTTCTTCTGATTCACCCTCCAGACTTCACCTTCTCCTTCTCCTTCTTCTGCTTCTTCAGATTCACCCTCCAGACTTCACCTTCTCCTTCTCCTTCTTCTGCTTCTTCTGATTCACCCTCCAGACTTCACCTTCTCCTTCTCCTTCTTCTACTTCTTCTGATTTACCCTCTTGACTTCACCTTCTCCTTCTCCTTCTTCTGCTTTTTCTGATTCACCCTCCAGACTTCACCTTCTCCTTCTCCTTCGTCTACTTCTTCTGATTCACTCTCCAGACTACACCTTCTCCTTCTCCTTCTTCTACTTCTTCTGATTCACCCTCCAGACTACACCTTCTCCTTCTCCTTCTTCTACTTCTTCTGATTCACCCTACAGACTTCACCTTCTCCTTCTCCTTCTTCTACTTCTTCTGATTCACCCTCCAGACTTCACCTTCTTCTTCTCCTTCTTCTACTTCTTCTGATTCACCCTCCTGACTTCACCTTCTCCTTCTCCTTCTTCTGCTTCTTCTGCTTCACCCTCCAGACTTCACCTTCTACTTCTCCTTCTTCTGCTTCTTCTGCTTCACCCTCCAGACTTCACCTTCTCCTTCTCCTTCTTCTACTTCTTCTGCTTCGCCCTCCAGACTTCACCTTCTCCTTCTCCTTCTTCTGCTTCTTCTGCTTCACCCTCCAGACTTCACCTTCTCCTTCTCCTTCTTCTGCTTCTTCTGCTTCACCCTCCTGACTTCACCTTCTCCTTCTCCTTCTTCTACTTCTTCTGATTCACCCTCCAGACTTCACCTTCTCCTTCTCCTTCTTCTGCTTCTTCTGCTTCACCCTCCAGACTTCACCTTCTCCTTCTCCTTCTTCTGCTTCTTCTGCTGCGCCCGCCAGACTTCACCTTCTCCTTCTCCTTCTTCTGCTTCTTCTGCTTCACCTTCCTGACTTCACCTTCTCCTTCTCCTTCTTCTACTTCTTCTGCTTCAACCCCTTGACTTCACCTTCTCCTTCTCCTTCTTCTGCTTCTTCTGATTCACCCTCCTAACTTCACCTTCTCCTTCTCCTTCTTCTGCTTCTTCTGATTCACCCTCCTGACTTCACCTTCTCCTTCTCCTTCTTCTGCTTCTTCTGATTCACCCTCCAGACCTCACCTTCTCCTTCTCCTTCTTCTGCTTCTTCTGATTCACCCTCCAGATCACCTTCTCCTTCTCCTTCTTCTGCTTCTTCTGATTCACCCTCCAGACTTCACCTTCTCCTTCTCCTTCTTCTACTTCTTCTGATTCACCCTCCAGACTTCACCTTCTGCTTCTACTTCTTCTGCTTCTTCTGATTCACCCTCCAGACTTCACCTTCTTCTTCTCCTTCTTCTGCTTCTTCTGATTCACCCTCCAGACTTCACCTTCTCCTTCTCCTTCTTCTGCTTCTTCAGATTCACCCTCCAGACTTCACCTTCTCCTTCTCCTTCTTCTGCTTTTTCTGATTCACCCTCCAGACTTCCCCTTCTCCTTCTCCTTCTTCTACTTCTGCTGATTCACCCTCCAGACTTCACCTTCTCCTTCTCCTTCTTCTGCTTTTTCTGATTCACCCTCCAGACTTCACCTTCTCCTTCTCCTTCGTCTACTGCTTCTGATTCACCCTCCAGACTCTACCTTCTCCTTCTCCTTCTTCTACTTCTTCTGATTCACCCTCCAGACTCCACCTTCTCCTTCTCCTTCTTCTGCTACTTCTGATTCACCATCCAGACTTCACCTTCTGCTTCTCCTTCTTCTACTTCTTCTGATTCACCCTCCAGACTTCACCTTCTCCTTCTCCTTCTTCTACTTCTTCTTATTCACCCTCCAGATTTCACCTTCTCCTTCTCCTTCTTCTACATCTTCTGCTTCTCCCTCCAGACTTCACCTTCTCCTTCTCCTTCTTCTGCTTCTTCTGATTCACCCTCCAGAATTCACCTTCTCCTTCTCCTTCTTCTACTTCTTCTGATTCAACCTCCAGACTTCACCTTCTCCTTCTCCTTCTTCTACTTCTTCTGATTCAACCTCCAGACTTCACCTTCTCCTTCTCCTTCTTCTACTTCTTCTGATTCACCCTCCTGACTTCACCTTCTCCTTCTCCTTCTTCTGCTTCTTCTGCTTCACCCTCCAGACTTCACCTTCTCCTTCTCCTTCTTCTGCTTCTTCTGCTTCACCCTCCAGACTTCACCTTCTCCTTCTCCTTCTTCTGCTTCTTCTGCTTCACCCTCCTGACTTCACCTTCTCCTTCTCCTTCTTCTACTTCTTCTGATTCACCCTCCTGACTTCACCTTCTCCTTCTCCTTCTTCTGCTTCTTCTGATTCACCCTCCAGACCTCAACTTCCCCTTCTCCTTCTTCTAATTCTTCTGATTCACCCTCCAGACTTCATCTTCTCCTTCTCCTTCTTCTGCTTCTTCTGATTCACACTCCAGACTTCACCTTCTCCTTCTCCTTCTTCTGCTTCTTCTGATTAACCCTCCAGACTTCGCCTTCTCCTTCTCCTTCTTCTACTTCTTCTGATTCACCCTCCAGACTTCACCTTCTCCTTCTCCTTCTTCTACTTCTTCTGATTCAACCTCCAGTCTTCACCTTCTCCTTCTCCTTCTTCTGCTTCTTCTGATTCACCCTCCAGACTTCACCTTCTCTTTCTCCTTCTTCTGCTTCTTCTGATTCACCCTCCTGACTTCACCTTCTCCTTCTCCTTCTTCTGCTTCTTCAGATTCACCCTCCAGACTTCACCTTCTCCTTCTCCTTCTTCTACTTCTTCTGATTCACCCTCCAGACTTCACCTTCTCCTTCTACTTCTTCTGCTTCTTCTGATTCACCCTCCAGACTTCACCTTCTCCTTCTCCTTCTTCTGCTTCTTCTGATTCACCCTCCAGACTTCACCTTCTCCTTCTCCTTCTTCTGCTTCTGCTGATTCACCCTCCAGACTTCACCTTCTCCTTCTCCTTCTTCTGCTTCTTCTGATTCACCCTCCAGACTTCACCTTCTCCTTCTCCTTCTTCTACTTCTTCTGATTCACCCTCCAGACTTCACCTTCTCCTTCTCCTTCTTCTACTTCTTCTGATTCACCCTCCAGACTTCACCTTCTCCTTCTCCTTCTTCTGCTTCTTCTGATTCACCCTCC
The DNA here is from genome assembly GCF_052327205.1 of Somniosus microcephalus. Taxonomy (NCBI): domain Eukaryota; kingdom Metazoa; phylum Chordata; class Chondrichthyes; order Squaliformes; family Somniosidae; genus Somniosus; species Somniosus microcephalus. The sequence goes on along the minus strand of NW_028225322.1, from coordinate 637,996 downwards.
AGACTTCACCTTCTCCTTCTCCTTCTTCTGCTTCTTCTGATTCACCCTCCATACTTCACCTTCTCCTTCTCCTTCTTCTGCTTCTTCTGATTCACCCTTCAGACTTCACCTTCTCCTTCTCCTTCTTCTGCTTCTTCTGATTCACCCTCCAGACCTCAGCTTCTCCTTCTCCTTCTTCTAATTCTTCTGATTCACCCTCCAGACTTCATCTTCTCCTTCTCCTTCTTCTGCTTCTTCTGATTCACCCTCCAGACTTCACCTTCTCCTTCTCCTTCTTCTACTTCTTCTGCTTCTCTCTCCTGACTTCACCTTCTCCTTCTCCTTCTTCTACTTCTTCTGATTCACCCTCCAGACTTCACCTTCTCCTTCTCCTTCTTCTGCTTCTTATGCTTCACCCTCCAGACTTCACCTTCTCCTTCTCCTTCTTCTGCTTCTTCTGCTTCACCCTCCTGACTTCACCTTCTCCTTCTCCTTCTTCTACTTCTTCTGATTCACCCTCCTAACTTCACCTTCGCCTTCTCCTTCTTCTGCCTCTTCTGATTCACCCTCCTGACTTCACCTTCTCCTTCTCCTTCTTCTGCTTCTTCTGATTCACCCTCCAGACTTCACCTTCTCCTTCTCCTTCTTCTGCTTCTTCTGATTCACCCTCCAGACTTCACCTTCTCCTTCTCCTTCTTCTGCTTCTTCTGATTCACCCTCCAGACCTCACCATCTCCTTCTCCTTCTTCTACTTCTTCTGATTCACCCTCCAGACTTCACCTTCTCCTTCTGCCTCTTCTACTTCTTCTGATTCACCCTCCAGTCTTCACCTTCTCCTTCTCCTTCTTCTGCTTCTTCTGATTCACCCTCCAGATTTCACCTTCTCCTTCTCCTTCTTCTGCTTCTTCTGATTCACCCTCCTGACTTCACCTTCTCCTTCTCCTTCTTCTGCTTCTTCTGATTCACCCTCCAGACTTCACCTTCTCCTTCTCCTTCTTCTACTTCTTCTGATTCACCCTCCAGACTTCACCTTCTCCTTCTACTTCTTCTGCTTCTTCTGATTCACCCTCCAGACTTCACCTTCTCCTTCTCCTTCTTCTGCTTCTTCTGATTCACCCTCCAGACTTCACCTTCTCCTTCTCCTTCTTCTGCTTCTTCAGATTCACCCTCCAGACTTCACCTTCTCCTTCTCCTTCTTCTGCTTCTTCTGATTCACCCTCCAGACTTCACCTTCTCCTTCTCCTTCTTCTACTTCTTCTGATTTACCCTCCAGACTTCACCTTCTCCTTCTCCTTCTTCTGCTTTTTCTGATTCACCCTCCAGACTTCACCTTCTCCTTCTCCTTCGTCTACTTCTTCTGATTCACTCTCCAGACTACACCTTCTCCTTCTCCTTCTTCTACTTCTTCTGTTTCACCCTCCAGACTACACCTTCTCCTTCTCCTTCTTCTACTTCTTCTGATTCACCCTACAGACTTCACCTTCTCCTTCTCCTTCTTCTACTTCTTCTGATTCACCCTCCAGACTTCACCTTCTTCTTCTCCTTCTTCTACTTCTTCTGATTCACCCTCCTGACTTCACCTTCTCCTTCTCCTTCTTCTGCTTCTTCTGCTTCACCCTCCAGACTTCACCTTCTACTTCTCCTTCTTCTGCTTCTTCTGCTTCACCCTCCAGACTTCACCTTCTCCTTCTCCTTCTTCTACTTCTTCTGCTTCGCCCTCCAGACTTCACCTTCTCCTTCTCCTTCTTCTGCTTCTTCTGCTTCACCCTCCAGACTTCACCTTCTCCTTCTCCTTCTTCTGCTTCTTCTGCTTCACCCTCCTGACTTCACCTTCTCCTTCTCCTTCTTCTACTTCTTCTGATTCACCCTCCAGACTTCACCTTCTCCTTCTCCTTCTTCTGCTTCTTCTGCTTCACCCTCCAGACTTCACCTTCTCCTTCTCCTTCTTCTGCTTCTTCTGCTGCGCCCGCCAGACTTCACCTTCTCCTTCTCCTTCTTCTGCTTCTTCTGCTTCACCTTCCTGACTTCACCTTCTCTTTCTCCTTCTTCTACTTCTTCTGCTTCACCCCCTTGACTTCACCTTCTCCTTCTGCTTCTTCTGCTTCTTCTGATTCACCCTCCTAACTTCACCTTCTCCTTCTCCTTCTTCTGCTTCTTCTGATTCACCCTCCTGACTTCACCTTCTCCTTCTCCTTCTTCTGCTTCTTCTGATTCACCCTCCAGACCTCACCTTCTCCTTCTTCGACTTCTTCTGATTCACCCTCCAGACTTCATCTTCTCCTTCTCCTTCTTCTGCTTCTTCTGATTCACCCTCCAGACCTCACCATCTCCTTCTCCTTCTTCTACTTCTTCTGATTCACCCTCCAGACTTCACCTTCTCCTTCTGCTTCTTCTACTTCTTCTGATTCACCCTCCAGTCTTCACCTTCTCCTTCTCCTTCTTCTGCTTCTTCTGATTCACCCTCCAGATCACCTTCTCCTTCTCCTTCTTCTGCTTCTTCTGATTCACCCTCCAGACTTCACCTTCTCCTTCTCCTTCTTCTACTTCTTCTGATTCACCCTCCAGACTTCACCTTCTCCTTCTACTTCTTCTGCTTCTTCTGATTCACCCTCCAGACTTCACCTTCTTCTTCTCCTTCTTCTGCTTCTTCTGATTCACCCTCCAGACTTCACCTTCTCCTTCTCCTTCTTCTGCTTCTTCAGATTCACCCTCCAGACTTCACCTTCTCCTTCTCCTTCTTCTGCTTTTTCTGATTCACCCTCCAGACTTCCCCTTCTCCTTCTCCTTCTTCTACTTCTGCTGATTCACCCTCCAGACTTCACCTTCTCCTTCTCCTTCTTCTGCTTTTTCTGATTCACCCTCCAGACTTCACCTTCTCCTTCTCCTTCTTCTACTTCTTCTTATTCACCCTCCAGATTTCACCTTCTCCTTCTCCTTCTTCTACATCTTCTGCTTCTCCCTCCAGACTTCACCTTCTCCTTCTCCTTCTTCTGCTTCTTCTGATTCACCCTCCAGAATTCACCTTCTACTTCTCCTTATTCTACTTCTTCTGATTCAACCTCCAGACTTCACCTTCTCCTTCTCCTTCTTCTACTTCTTCTGATTCAACCTCCAGACTTCACCTTCTCCTTCTCCTTCTTCTACTTCTTCTGATTCACCCTCCTGACTTCACCTTCTCCTTCTCCTTCTTCTGCTTCTTCTGCTTCACCCTCCAGACTTCACCTTCTCCTTCTCCTTCTTCTGCTTCTTCTGTTTCACCCTCCAGACTTCACCTTCTCCTTCTCCTTCTTCTGCTTCTTCTGCTTCACCCTCCTGACTTCACCTTCTCCTTCTCCTTCTTCTACTTCTTCTGATTCACCCTCCTGACTTCACCTTCTCCTTCTCCTTATTCTGCTTCTTCTGCTTCACCCTCCAGACTTCACCTTCTCCTTCTCCTTCTTCTGCTTCTTCTGCTTCACCCTCCAGACTTCACCTTCTCCTTCTCCTTCTTCTGCTTCTTCTGATTCACCCTCCTAACTTCACCTTCTCCTTCTCCTTCTTCTGCTTCTTCTGATTGACCCTCCTGATTTCACCTTCTCCTTCTCCTTCTTCTACTTCTCCTGATTCATCCTCCAGACTTCACCTTCTCCTTCTCCTTCTTCTACTTCTTCTGATTCACCCTCCAGACTTCACCTTCTCCTTCTCCTTCTTCTACTTCTTCTGGTTCACCCTCCAGACTTCACCTTCTCCTTCTCCTTCTTCTACTTCTTCTGATTCACCCTCCAGTCTTCACCTTCTACTTCTCCTTCTTCTGCTTCTTCTGCTTCACCCTCTAGACTTCACCTTCTCCTTCTCTTTCTTCTGCATCTTCTGATTCACCCTCCAGACTTCACCTTCTCCTTCTCCTTCTTCTGATTCTTCTGATTCACACTCCAGACTTCACCTTCTCCTTCTCCTTCTTCTGCTTCTTCTGATTCACCCTCCTGACTTCACCTTCTCCTTCTCCTTCTTCTACTTCTTCTGATTCACCCTCATGACTTCACCTTCTCCTTCTCCTTCTTCTACTTCTTCTGCTTCACCCTCATGACTTCACCTTCTCCTTCTCCTTCTTCTACTTCTTCTGCTTCACCCTCCAGACTTCACCTTCTCCTTCTCCTTCTTCTGCTTCTTCTGATTCACCCACCAGACTTCACCTTCTACTTCTCCTTATTCTGCTTCTTCTGATTCACCCTCCAGACTTCACCTTCTCCTTCTCCTTATTCTGCTTCTTCTGATTCACCCTCCAGACTTCACCTTCTCCTTCTCCTTCTTCTGCTTCTTCTGATTCACTCTCCAGACTTCACCTTCTCCTTCTCCTTCTTCTGCTTCTTCTGATTCACCCTCCAGACTTCACCTTCTCCTTCTCCTTCTTCTACTTATTCTGATTCACCCTCAAGACCTCATCTTCTCCTTCTCCTTCTTCTGCTTCTTCTGATTCACCCTCCAGACTTCACCTTCTCCTTCTCCTTCTTCTACTTCTTGTGATTCACCCTCCAGACTTCACCTTCTCCTTCTCCTTCTTCTGCTTCTTCTGATTCACCCTCCAGACTTCACCTTCTCCTTCTCCTTCTTCTGCTTCTTCTGATACACCCTCCAGACTTCACCTTCTCCTTCTCCTTCTTCTGCTTCTTCTGATTCACCCTTCAGACTTCACCTTCTCCTTCTCCTTCTTCTGCTTCTACTGATTCAACCTCCAGACCTCACCTTCTCCTTCTCCTTCTTCTAATTCTTCTGATTCACCCTCCAGACTTCATCTTCTCCTTCTCCTTCTTCTGCTTCTTCTGATTCACCCTCCAGACTTCACCTTCTCCTTCTCCTTCTTCTGCTTCTTCTGATTCACCCTCCAGACTTCGCCTTCTCCTTCTCCTTCTTCTACTTCTTCTGATTCACCCTCCAGACTTCACCTTCTCCTTCTCCTTCTTCTACTTCTTCTGATTCAACCTCCAGTCTTCACCTTCTCCTTCTCCTTCTTCTGCTTCTTCTGATTCACCCTCCAGATTTCACCTTCTCCTTCTCCTTCTTCTGCTTCTTCTGATTCACCCTCCTGACTTCACCTTCTCCTTCTCCTTCTTCTGTTTCTTCAGATTCACCCTCCAGACTTCACCTTCTCCTTCTCCTTCTTCTACTTCTTCTGATTCACCCTCCAGACTTCATCTTCTCCTTCTACTTCTTCTGCTTCTTCTGATTCACCCTCCAGACTTCACCTTCTCCTTCTCCTTCTTCTGCTTCTTCTGATTCACCCTCCAGACTTCACCTTCTCCTTCTCCTTCTTCAGCTTATACTGATTCACCTCCAGACTTCACCTTCTCCTTCTCCTTCTTCTGCTTCTTCTGATTCACCCTCCAGACTTCACCTTCTCCTTCTCCTTCTTCAACTTCTTCTGATTCACCCTCCAGACTTCTCCTTCTCCTTCTTCTACTTCTTCTGATTCACCCTCCAGACTTCACCTTCTCCTTCTCCTTCTTCTGCTTCTTCTGATTCACCCTCCAGACTTCACCTTCTCCTTCTCCTTCTTCTGCTTCTTCTGATTCACCCTCCATACTTCACCTTCTCCTTCTCCTTCTACTGCTTCTTCTGATTCACCCTTCAGACTTCACCTTCTCCTTCTCCTTCTTCTGCTTCTTCTGATTCACCCTCCAGACCTCACCTTCTCCTTCTCCTTCTTCCAATTCTTCTGATTCACCCTCCAGACTTCATCTTCTCCTTCTCCTTCTTCTGCTTCTTCTGATTCACCCTCCAGACTTCACCTTCTCCTTCTCCTTCTTCTGCTTCTTCTGCTTCTCCCTCCTGACTTCACCTTCTCCTTCTCCTTCTTCTACTTCTTCTGAGTCGCCCTCCAGACTTCACCTTCTCCTTCTCCTTCTTCTACTTCTTCTGATTCACCCTCCAGACTTCACCTTCTCCTTCTCCTTCTTCTGCTTTTTCTGATTCACCCTCCAGACTTCACCTTCTCCTTCTCCTTCGTCTACTTCTTCTGATTCACCCTCCAGACTTCACCTTCTCCTTCTCCTTCTTCTACTTCTTCTGATTCACCCTCCTGACTTCACCTTCTCCTTCTCCTTCTTCTGCTTCTTCTGCTTCACCCTCCAGACTTCACCTTCTCCTTCTCCTTCTTCTACTTCTTCTGATTCACCCTCCAGACTTCACCTTCTCCTTCTCCTTCTTCTACTTCTTCTGATTCACCCTCCAGTCTTCACCTTCTCCTTCTCCTTCTTCTGCTTCTTCTGATTCACCCTCCAGATCACCTTCTCCTTCTCCTTCTTCTGCTTCTTCTGATTCACCCTCCAGATCACCTTCTCCTTCTCCTTCTTCTGCTTCTTCTGATTCACCCTCCAGACTTCACCTTCTCCTTCTCCTTCTTCTACTTCTTCTGATTCACCCTCCAGACTTCACCTTCTCCTTCTACTTCTTCTGCTTCTTCTGATTCACCCTCCAGACTTCACCTTCTTCTTCTCCTTCTTCTGCTTCTTCTGATTCACCCTCCAGACTTCACCTTCTCCTTCTCCTTCTTCTGCTTCTTCAGATTCACCCTCCAGACTTCACCTTCTCCTTCTCCTTCTTCTGCTTTTTCTGATTCACCCTCCAGACTTCCCCTTCTCCTTCTCCTTCTTCTACTTCTGCTGATTCACCCTGCAGACTTCACCTTCTCCTTCTCCTTCTTCTGCTTTTTCTGATTCACCCTCCAGACTTCACCTTCTCCTTCTCCTTCGTCTACTGCTTCTGATTCACCCTCCAGACTCTACCTTCTCCTTCTCCTTCTTCTACTTCTTCTGATTCACCCTCCAGACTCCACCTTCTCCTTCTCCTTCTTCTGCTACTTCTGATTCACCATCCAGACTTCACCTTCTGCTTCTCCTTCTTCTACTTCTTCTGATTCACCCTCCAGACTTCACCTTCTCCTTCTCCTTCTTCTACTTCTTCTTATTCACCCTCCAGATTTCACCTTCTCCTTCTCCTTCTTCTACATCTTCTGCTTCTCCCTCCAGACTTCACCTTCTCCTTCTCCTTCTTCTGCTTCTTCTGATTCACCCTCCAGAATTCACCTTCTACTTCTCCTTATTCTACTTCTTCTGATTCAACCTCCAGACTTCACCTTCTCCTTCTCCTTCTTCTACTTCTTCTGATTCAACCTCCAGACTTCACCTTCTCCTTCTCCTTCTTCTACGTCTTCTGATTCACCCTCCTGACTTCACCTTCTCCTTCTCCTTCTTCTGCTTCTTCTGCTTCACCCTCCAGACTTCACCTTCTCCTTCTCCTTCTTCTGCTTCTTCTGCTTCACCCTCCAGACTTCACCTTCTCCTTCTCCTTCTTCTGCTTCTTCTGCTTCACCCTCCTGACTTCACCTTCTCCTTCTCCTTCTTCTACTTCTTCTGATTCACCCTCCTGACTTCACCTTCTCCTTCTCCTTATTCTGCTTCTTCTGCTTCACCCTCCAGACTTCACCTTCTCCTTCTCCTTCTTCTGCTTCTTCTGCTTCACCCTCCAGACTTCACCTTCTCCTTCTCCTTCTTCTGCTTCTTCTGATTCACCCTCCTAACTTCACCTTCTCCTTCTCCTTCTTCTGCTTCTTCTGATTGACCCTCCTGATTTCACCTTCTCCTTCTCCTTCTTCTACTTCTTCTGATTCATCCTCCAGACTTCACCTTCTCCTTCTCCTTCTTCTACTTCTTCTGATTCACCCTCCAGACTTCACCTTCTCCTTCTCCTTCTTCTACTTCTTCTGGTTCACCCTCCAGACTTCACCTTCTCCTTCTCCTTCTTCTACTTCTTCTGATTCACCCTCCAGTCTTCACCTTCTACTTCTCCTTCTTCTGCTTCTTCTGCTTCACCCTCTAGACTTCACCTTCTCCTTCTCTTTCTTCTGCATCTTCTGATTCACCCTCCAGACTTCACCTTCTCCTTCTCCTTCTTCTGATTCTTCTGATTCACACTCCAGACTTCACCTTCTCCTTCTCCTTCTTCTGCTTCTTCTGATTCACCCTCCTGACTTCACCTTCTCCTTCTCCTTCTTCTACTTCTTCTGATTCACCCTCATGACTTCACCTTCTCCTTCTCCTTCTTCTACTTCTTCTGCTTCACCCTCATGACTTCACCTTCTCCTTCTCCTTCTTCTACTTCTTCTGCTTCACCCTCCAGACTTCACCTTCTCCTTCTCCTTCTTCTGCTTCTTCTGATTCACCCTCCAGACTTCACCTTCTACTTCTCCTTATTCTGCTTCTTCTGATTCACCCTCCAGACTTCACCTTCTCCTTCTCCTTATTCTGCTTCTTCTGATTCACCCTCCAGACTTCACCTTCTCCTTCTCCTTCTTCTGCTTCTTCTGATTCACTCTCCAGACTTCACCTTCTCCTTCTCCTTCTTCTGCTTCTTCTGATTCACCCTCCAGACTTCACCTTCTCCTTCTCCTTCTTCTACTTATTCTGTTTCACCCTCAAGACCTCATCTTCTCCTTCTCCTTCTTCTGCTTCTTCTGATTCACCCTCCAGACTTCACCTTCTCCTTCTCCTTCTTCTACTTCTTGTGATTCACCCTCCAGACTTCACCTTCTCCTTCTCCTTCTTCTGCTTCTTCTGATTCACCCTCCAGACTTCACCTTCTCCTTCTCCTTCTTCTGCTTCTTCTGATACACCCTCCAGACTTCACCTTCTCCTTCTCCTTCTTCTGCTTCTTCTGATTCACCCTTCAGACTTCACCTTCTCCTTCTCCTTCTTCTGCTTCTACTGATTCAACCTCCAGACCTCACCTTCTCCTTCTCCTTCTTCTAATTCTTCTGATTCACCCTCCAGACTTCATCTTCTCCTTCTCCTTCTTCTGCTTCTTCTGATTCACCCTCCAGACTTCACCTTCTCCTTCTCCTTCTTCTGCTTCTTCTGATTCACCCTCCAGACTTCGCCTTCTCCTTCTCCTTCTTCTACTTCTTCTGATTCACCCTCCATACTTCACCTTCTCCTTCTCCTTCTTCTACTTCTTCTGATTCAACCTCCAGTCTTCACCTTCTCCTTCTCCTTCTTCTGCTTCTTCTGATTCACCCTCCAGATTTCACCTTCTCCTTCTCCTTCTTCTGCTTCTTCTGATTCACCCTCCTGACTTCACCTTCTCCTTCTCCTTCTTCTGTTTCTTCAGATTCACCCTCCAGACTTCACCTTCTCCTTCTCCTTCTTCTACTTCTTCTGATTCACCCTCCAGACTTCATCTTCTCCTTCTACTTCTTCTGCTTCTTCTGATTCACCCTCCAGACTTCACCTTCTCCTTCTCCTTCTTCTGCTTCTTCTGATTCACCCTCCAGACTTCACCTTCTCCTTCTCCTTCTTCAGCTTGTACTGATTCACCTCCAGACTTCACCTTCTCCTTCTCCTTCTTCTGCTTCTTCTGATTCACCCTCCAGACTTCACCTTCTCCTTCTCCTTCTTCAACTTCTTCTGATTCACCCTCCAGACTTCTCCTTCTCCTTCTTCTACTTCTTCTGATTCACCCTCCAGACTTCACCTTCTCCTTCTCCTTCTTCTGCTTCTTCTGATTCACCCTCCAGACTTCACCTTCTCCTTCTCCTTCTTCTGCTTCTTCTGATTCACCCTCCATACTTCACCTTCTCCTTCTCCTTCTACTGCTTCTTCTGATTCACCCTTCAGACTTCACCTTCTCCTTCTCCTTCTTCTGCTTCTTCTGATTCACCCTCCAGACCTCACCTTCTCCTTCTCCTTCTTCCAATTCTTCTGATTCACCCTCCAGACTTCATCTTCTCCTTCTCCTTCTTCTGCTTCTTCTGATTCACCCTCCAGACTTCACCTTCTCCTTCTCCTTCTTCTGCTTCTTCTGCTTCTCCCTCCTGACTTCACCTTCTCCTTCTCCTTCTTCTACTTCTTCTGAGTCGCCCTCCAGACTTCACCTTCTCCTTCTCCTTCTTCTACTTCTTCTGATTCACCCTCCAGACTTCACCTTCTCCTTCTCCTTCTTCTGCTTTTTCTGATTCACCCTCCAGACTTCACCTTCTCCTTCTCCTTCGTCTACTTCTTCTGATTCACCCTCCAGACTTCACCTTCTCCTTCTCCTTCTTCTACTTCTTCTGATTCACCCTCCTGACTTCACCTTCTCCTTCTCCTTCTTCTGCTTCTTCTGCTTCACCCTCCAGACTTCACCTTCTCCTTCTCCTTCTTCTACTTCTTCTGATTCACCCTCCAGACTTCACCTTCTCCTTCTCCTTCTTCTACTTCTTCTGATTCACCCTCCAGTCTTCACCTTCTACTTCTCCTTCTTCTGCTTCTTCTGCTTCACCCTCTAGACTTCACCTTCTCCTTCTCTTTCTTCTGCTTCTTCTGATTCACCCTCCAGACTTCACCTTCTCCTTCTCCTTCTTCTGATTCTTCTGATTCACACTCCAGACTTCACCTTCTCCTTCTCCTTCTTCTGCTTCTTCTGATTCACCCTCCTGACTTCACCTTCTCCTTCTCCTTCTTCTACTTCTTCTGATTCACCCTCATGACTTCACCTTCTCCTTCTCCTTCTTCTACTTCTTCTGCTTCACCCTCATGACTTCACCTTCTCCTTCTCCTTCTTCTACTTCTTCTGCTTCACCCTCCAGACTTCACCTTCTCCTTCTCCTTCTTCTGCTTTTTCTGATTCACCCTCCAGACTTCACCTTCTCCTTCTCCTTATTCTGCTTCTTCTGATTCACCCTCCAGACTTCACCTTCTCCTTCTCCTTATTCTGCTTCTTCTCAATCACCCTCCAGACTTCACCTTCTCCTTCTCCTTCTTCTGCTTCTTCTGATTCACTCTCCAGACTTCACCTTCTCCTTCTCCTTCTTCTGCTTCTTCTGATTCACCCTCCAGACTTCACCTTCTCCTTCTCCTTCTTCTACTTATTCTGATTCACCCTCAAGACCTCATCTTCTCCTTCTCCTTCTTCTGCTTCTTCTGATTCACCCTCCAGACTTCACCTTCTCCTTCTCCTTCTTCTACTTCTTGTGATTCACCCTCCAGACTTCACCTTCTCCTTCTCCTTCTTCTGCTTCTTCTGATTCACCCTCCAGACTTCACCTTCTCCTTCTCCTTCTTCTGCTTCTTCTGATACACCCTCCAGACTTCACCTTCTCCTTCTCCTTCTTCTGCTTCTTCTGATTCACCCTTCAGACTTCACCTTCTCCTTCTCCTTCTTCTGCTTCTACTGATTCAACCTCCAGACCTCACCTTCTCCTTCTCCTTCTTCTAATTCTTCTGATTCACCCTCCAGACTTCACCTTCTCCTTCTCCTTCTTCTACTTCTTCTGCTTCACCCTCCAGACTTCACCTTCTCCTTCTCCTTCTTCTGCTTCTTCTGATTCACCCTCCAGACTTCACCTTCTCCTTCTCCTTATTCTGCTTCTTCTGATTCACCCTCCAGACTTCACCTTCTCCTTCTCCTTATTCTGCTTCTTCTGATTCACCCTCCAGACTTCACCTTCTCCTTCTCCTTCTTCTGCTTCTTCTGATTCACTCTCCAGACTTCACCTTCTCCTTCTCCTTCTTCTGCTTCTTCTGATTCACCCTCCATACTTCACCTTCTCCTTCTCCTTCTACTGCTTCTTCTGATTCACCCTTCAGACTTCACCTTCTCCTTCTCCTTCTTCTGCTTCTTCTGATTCACCCTCCAGACCTCACCTTCTCCTTCTCCTTCTTCCAATTCTTCTGATTCACCCTCCAGACTTCATCTTCTCCTTCTCCTTCTTCTGCTTCTTCTGATTCACCCTCCAGACTTCACCTTCTCCTTCTCCTTCTTCTGCTTCTTCTGCTTCTCCCTCCTGACTTCACCTTCTCCTTCTCCTTCTTCTACTTCTTCTGAGTCGCCCTCCAGACTTCACCTTCTCCTTCTCCTTCTTCTACTTCTTCTGATTCACCCTCCAGACTTCACCTTCTCCTTCTCCTTCTTCTGCTTTTTCTGATTCACCCTCCAGACTTCACCTTCTCCTTCTCCTTCGTCTACTTCTTCTGATTCACCCTCCAGACTTCACCTTCTACTTCTCCTTCTTCTACTTCTTCTGATTCACCCTCCTGACTTCACCTTCTCCTTCTCCTTCTTCTGCTTCTTCTGCTTCACCCTCCAGACTTCACCTTCTCCTTCTCCTTCTTCTACTTCTTCTGATTCACCCTCCAGACTTCACCTTCTCCTTCTCCTTCTTCTACTTCTTCTGATTCACCCTCCAGTCTTCACCTTCTACTTCTCCTTCTTCTGCTTCTTCTGCTTCACCCTCTAGACTTCACCTTCTCCTTCTCTTTCTTCTGCTTCTTCTGATTCACCCTCCAGACTTCACCTTCTCCTTCTCCTTCTTCTGATTCTTCTGATTCACACTCCAGACTTCACCTTCTCCTTCTCCTTCTTCTGCTTCTTCTGATTCACCCTCCTGACTTCACCTTCTCCTTCTCCTTCTTCTACTTCTTCTGATTCACCCTCATGACTTCACCTTCTCCTTCTCCTTCTTCTACTTCTTCTGCTTCACCCTCATGACTTCACCTTCTCCTTCTCCTTCTTCTACTTCTTCTGCTTCACCCTCCAGACTTCACCTTCTCCTTCTCCTTCTTCTGCTTTTTCTGATTCACCCTCCAGACTTCACCTTCTCCTTCTCCTTATTCTGCTTCTTCTGATTCACCCTCCAGACTTCACCTTCTCCTTCTCCTTATTCTGCTTCTTCTCAATCACCCTCCAGACTTCACCTTCTCCTTCTCCTTCTTCTGCTTCTTCTGATTCACTCTCCAGACTTCACCTTCTCCTTCTCCTTCTTCTGCTTCTTCTGATTCACCCTCCAGACTTCACCTTCTCCTTCTCCTTCTTCTACTTATTCTGATTCACCCTCAAGACCTCATCTTCTCCTTCTCCTTCTTCTGCTTCTTCTGATTCACCCTCCAGACTTCACCTTCTCCTTCTCCTTCTTCTACTTCTTGTGATTCACCCTCCAGACTTCACCTTCTCCTTCTCCTTCTTCTGCTTCTTCTGATTCACCCTCCAGACTTCACCTTCTCCTTCTCCTTCTTCTGCTTCTTCTGATACACCCTCCAGACTTCACCTTCTCCTTCTCCTTCTTCTGCTTCTTCTGATTCACCCTTCAGACTTCACCTTCTCCTTCTCCTTCTTCTGCTTCTACTGATTCAACCTCCAGACCTCACCTTCTCCTTCTCCTTCTTCTAATTCTTCTGATTCACCCTCCAGACTTCATCTTCTCCTTCTCCTTCTTCTACTTCTTCTGCTTCACCCTCCAGACTTCACCTTCTCCTTCTCCTTCTTCTGCTTCTTCTGATTCACCCTCCAGACTTCACCTTCTCCTTCTCCTTATTCTGCTTCTTCTGATTCACCCTCCAGACTTCACCTTCTCCTTCTCCTTATTCTGCTTCTTCTGATTCACCCTCCAGACTTCACCTTCTCCTTCTCCTTCTTCTGCTTCTTCTGATTCACTCTCCAGACTTCACCTTCTCCTTCTCCTTCTTCTGCTTCTTCTGATTCACCCTCCAGACTTCACCTTCTCCTTCTCCTTCTTCTACTTATTCTGATTCACCCTCAAGACCTCATCTTCTCCTTCTCCTTCTCCTGCTTCTTCTGATTCACCCTCCAGACTTCACCTCCTCCTTCTCCTTCTTCTACTTCTTGTGATTCACCCTCCAGACTTCACCTTCTCCTTCTCCTTCTTCTGCTTCTTCTGATTCACCCTCCAGACTTCACCTTCTCCTTCTCCTTCTTCTGCTTCTTCTGATACACCCTCCAGACTTCACCTTCTCCTTCTCCTTCTTCTGCTTCTTCTGATTCACCCTTCAGACTTCACCTTCTCCTTCTCCTTCTTCTGCTTCTACTGATTCAACCTCCAGACCTCACCTTCTCCTTCTCCTTCTTCTAATTCTTCTGATTCACCCTCCAGACTTCATCTTCTCCTTCTCCTTCTTCTGCTTCTTCTGATTCACCCTCCAGACTTCACCTTCTCCTTCTCCTTCTTCTGCTTCTCCTGATTCACCCTCCAGACTTCGCCTTCTCCTTCTCCTTCTTCTACTTCTTCTGATTCACCCTCCAGACTTCACCTTCTCCTTCTCCTTCTTCTACTTCTTCTGATTCAACCTCCAGTCTTCACCTTCTCCTTCTCCTTCTTCTGCTTCTTCTGATTCACCCTCCAGATTTCACCTTCTCCTTCTCCTTCTTCTGCTTCTTCTGATTCACCCTCCTGACTTCACCTTCTCCTTCTCCTTCTTCTGTTTCTTCAGATTCACCCTCCAGACTTCACCTTCTCCTTCTCCTTCTTCTACTTCTTCTGATTCACCCTCCAGACTTCATCTTCTCCTTCTACTTCTTCTGCTTCTTCTGATTCACCCTCCAGATTTCACCTTCTCCTTCTCCTTCTTCTGCTTCTTCTGATTCACCCTCCAGACTTCACCTTCTCCTTCTCCTTCTTCAGCTTCTACTGATTCACCTCCAGACTTCACCTTCTCCTTCTCCTTCTTCTGCTTCTTCTGATTCACCCTCCAGACTTCACCTTCTCCTTCTCCTTCTTCTACTTCTTCTGATTCACCCTCCAGACTTCTCCTTCTCCTTCTTCTACTTCTTCTGATTCACCCTCCAGACTTCACCTTCTCCTTCTCCTTCTTCTGCTTCTTCTGATTCACCCTCCAGACTTCACCTTCTCCTTCTCCTTCTTCTGCTTCTTCTGATTCACCCTCCATACTTCACCTTCTCCTTCTCCTTCTACTGCTTCTTCTGATTCACCCTTCAGACTTCACCTTCTCCTTCTCCTTCTTCTGCTTCTTCTGATTCACCCTCCAGACCTCACCTTCTCCTTCTCCTTCTTCCAATTCTTCTGATTCACCCTCCAGACTTCATCTTCTCCTTCTCCTTCTTCTGCTTCTTCTGATTCACCCTCCAGACTTCACCTTCTCCTTCTCCTTCTTCTGCTTCTTCTGCTTCTCCCTCCTGACTTCACCTTCTCCTTCTCCTTCTTCTACTTCTTCTGATTCGCCCTCCAGACTTCACCTTCTCCTTCTCCTTCTTCTACTTCTTCTGATTCACCCTCCAGACTTCACCTTCTCCTTCTCCTTCTTCTGCTTTTTCTGATTCACCCTCCAGACTTCACCTTCTCCTTCTCCTTCGTCTACTTCTTCTGATTCACCCTCCAGACTTCACCTTCTCCTTCTCCTTCTTCTACTTCTTCTGATTCACCCTCCTGACTTCACCTTCTCCTTCTCCTTCTTCTGCTTCTTCTGCTTCACCCTCCAGACTTCACCTTCTCCTTCTCCTTCTTCTACTTCTTCTGATTCACCCTCCAGACTTCACCTTCTCCTTCTCCTTCTTCTACTTCTTCTGATTCACCCTCCAGTCTTCACCTTCTACTTCTCCTTCTTCTGCTTCTTCTGCTTCACCCTCTAGACTTCACCTTCTCCTTCTCTTTCTTCTGCTTCTTCTGATTCACCCTCCAGACTTCACCTTCTCCTTCTCCTTCTTCTGATTCTTCTGATTCACACTCCAGACTTCACCTTCTCCTTCTCCTTCTTCTGCTTCTTCTGATTCACCCTCCTGACTTCACCTTCTCCTTCTCCTTCTTCTACTTCTTCTGATTCACCCTCCAGACTTCACCTTCTCCTTCTCCTTATTCTGCTTCTTCTGATTCACCCTCCAGACTTCACCTTCTCCTTCTCCTTATTCTGCTTCTTCTGATTCACCCTCCAGACTTCACCTTCTCCTTCTCCTTCTTCTGCTTCTTCTGATTCACTCTCCAGACTTCACCTTCTCCTTCTCCTTCTTCTGCTTCTTCTGATTCACCCTCCAGACTTCACCTTCTCCTTCTCCTTCTTCTACTTATTCTGATTCACCCTCAAGACCTCATCTTCTCCTTCTCCTTCTTCTGCTTCTTCTGATTCACCCTCCAGACTTCACCTTCTCCTTCTCCTTCTTCTACTTCTTGTGATTCACCCTCCAGACTTCACCTTCTCCTTCTCCTTCTTCTGCTTCTTCTGATTCACCCTCCAGACTTCACCTTCTCCTTCTCCTTCTTCTGCTTCTTCTGATACACCCTCCAGACTTCACCTTCTCCTTCTCCTTCTTCTGCTTCTTCTGATTCACCCTTCAGACTTCACCTTCTCCTTCTCCTTCTTCTGCTTCTACTGATTCAACCTCCAGACCTCACCTTCTCCTTCTCCTTCTTCTAATTCTTCTGATTCACCCTCCAGACTTCATCTTCTCCTTCTCCTTCTTCTGCTTCTTCTGATTCACCCTCCAGACTTCACCTTCTCCTTCTCCTTCTTCTGCTTCTCCTGATTCACCCTCCAGACTTCGCCTTCTCCTTCTCCTTCTTCTACTTCTTCTGATTCACCCTCCAGACTTCACCTTCTCCTTCTCCTTCTTCTACTTCTTCTGATTCAACCTCCAGTCTTCACCTTCTCCTTCTCCTTCTTCTGCTTCTTCTGATTCACCCTCCAGATTTCACCTTCTCCTTCTCCTTCTTCTGCTTCTTCTGATTCACCCTCCTGACTTCACCTTCTCCTTCTCCTTCTTCTGTTTCTTCAGATTCACCCTCCATACTTCTCCTTCTCCTTCTCCTTCTTCTACTTCTTCTGATTCACCCTCCAGACTTCATCTTCTCCTTCTACTTCTTCTGCTTCTTCTGATTCACCCTCCAGATTTCACCTTCTCCTTCTCCTTCTTCTGCTTCTTCTGATTCACCCTCCAGACTTCACCTTCTCTTTCTCCTTCTTCAGCTTCTACTGATTCACCTCCAGACTTCACCTTCTCCTTCTCCTTCTTCTGCTTCTTCTGATTCACCCTCCAGACTTCACCTTCTCCTTCTCCTTCTTCTACTTCTTCTGATTCACCCTCCAGACTTCTCCTTCTCCTTCTTCTACTTCTTCTGATTCAGCCTCCAGACTTCACCTTCTCCTTCTCCTTCTTCTGCTTCTTCTGATTCACCCTCCAGACTTCACCTTCTCCTTCTCCTTCTTCTGCTTCTTCTGATTCACCCTCCATACTTCACCTTCTCCTTCTCCTTCTACTGCTTCTTCTGATTCACCCTTCAGACTTCACCTTCTCCTTCTCCTTCTTCTGCTTCTTCTGATTCACCCTCCAGACCTCACCTTCTCCTTCTCCTTCTTCTACTTCTTCTGATTCACCCTCCAGACTTCACCTTCTCCTTCTCCTTCTTCTACTTCTTCTGATTCAACCTCCAGTCTTCACCTTCTCCTTCTCCTTCTTCTGCTTCTTCTGATTCACCCTCCAGATTTCACCTTCTCCTTCTCCTTCTTCTGCTTCTTCTGATTCACCCTCCTGACTTCACCTTCTCCTTCTCCTTCTTCTGTTTCTTCAGATTCACCCTCCAGACTTCACCTTCTCCTTCTCCTTCTTCTACTTCTTCTGATTCACCCTCCAGACTTCATCTTCTCCTTCTACTTCTTATGCTTCTTCTGATTCACCCTCCAGATTTCACCTTCTCCTTCTCCTTCTTCTGCTTCTTCTGATTCACCCTCCAGACTTCACCTTCTCTTTCTCCTTCTTCAGCTTCTACTGATTCACCTCCAGACTTCACCTTCTCCTTCTCCTTCTTCTGCTTCTTCTGATTCACCCTCCAGACTTCACCTTCTCCTTCTCCTTCTTCTACTTCTTCTGATTCACCCTCCAGACTTCTCCTTCTCCTTCTTCTACTTCTTCTGATTCACCCTCCAGACTTCACCTTCTCCTTCTCCTTCTTCTGCTTCTTCTGATTCACCCTCCAGACTTCACCTTCTCCTTCTCCTTCTTCTGCTTCTTCTGATTCACCCTCCATACTTCACCTTCTCCTTCTCCTTCTACTGCTTCTTCTGATTCACCCTTCAGACTTCACCTTCTCCTTCTCCTTCTTCTGCTTCTTCTGATTCACCCTCCAGACCTCACCTTCTCCTTCTCCTTCTTCCAATTCTTCTGATTCACCCTCCAGACTTCATCTTCTCCTTCTCCTTCTTCTGCTTCTTCTGATTCACCCTCCAGACTTCACCTTCTCCTTCTCCTTCTTCTGCTTCTTCTGCTTCTCCCTCCTGACTTCACCTTCTCCTTCTCCTTCTTCTACTTCTTCTGATTCGCCCTCCAGACTTCACCTTCTCCTTCTCCTTCTTCTACTTCTTCTGATTCACCCTCCAGACTTCACCTTCTCCTTCTCCTTCTTCTGCTTTTTCTGATTCACCCTCCAGACTTCACCTTCTCCTTCTCCTTCGCCTACTTCTTCTGATTCACCCTCCAGACTTCACCTTCTCCTTCTTCTACTTCTTCTGATTCACCCTCCTGACTTCACCTTCTCCTTCTCCTTCTTCTGCTTCTTCTGCTTCACCCTCCAGACTTCACCTTCTCCTTCTCCTTCTTCTACTTCTTCTGATTCACCCTCCAGACTTCACCTTCTCCTTCTCCTTCTTCTACTTCTTCTGATTCACCCTCCAGTCTTCACCTTCTACTTCTCCTTCTTCTGCTTCTTCTGCTTCACCCTCTAGACTTCACCTTCTCCTTCTCTTTCTTCTGCTTCTTCTGATTCACCCTCCAGACTTCACCTTCTCCTTCTCCTTCTTCTGATTCTTCTGATTCACACTCCAGACTTCACCTTCTCCTTCTCCTTCTTCTGCTTCTTCTGATTCACCCTCCTGACTTCACCTTCTCCTTCTCCTTCTTCTACTTCTTCTGATTCACCCTCATGACTTCACCTTCTCCTTCTCCTTCTTCTACTTCTTCTGCTTCACCCTCATGACTTCACCTTCTCCTTCTCCTTCTTCTACTTCTTCTGCTTCACCCTCCAGACTTCACCTTCTCCTTCTCCTTCTTCTGCTTCTTCTGATTCACCCTCCAGACTTCACCTTCTCCTTCTCCTTATTCTGCTTCTTCTGATTCACCCTCCAGACTTCACCTTCTCCTTCTCCTTATTCTGCTTCTTCTGATTCACCCTCCAGACTTCACCTTCTCCTTCTCCTTCTTCTGCTTCTTCTGATTCACTCTCCAGACTTCACCTTCTCCTTCTCCTTCTTCTGCTTCTTCTGATTCACCCTCAAGACCTCATCTTCTCCTTCTCCTTCTTCTGCTTCTTCTGATTCACCCTCCAGACTTCACCTTCTCCTTCTCCTTCTTCTACTTCTTGTGAATCAACCTCCAGACTTCACCTTCTCCTTCTCCTTCTTCTGCTTCTACTGATTCACCCTCCAGACTTCACCTTCTCCTTCTCCTTCTTCTGCTTCTTCTGATACACCCTCCAGACTTCACCTTCTCCTTCTCCTTCTTCTGCTTCTTCTGATTCACCCTTCAGACTTCACCTTCTCCTTCTCCTTCTTCTGCTTCTACTGATTCAACCTCCAGACCTCACCTTCTCCTTCTCCTTCTTCTAATTCTTCTGATTCACCCTCCAGACTTCATCTTCTCCTTCTCCTTCTTCTGCTTCTTCTGATTCACCCTCCAGACTTCGCCTTCTCCTTCTCCTTCTTCTGCTTCTTCTGATTCACCCTCCAGACTTCGCCTTCTCCTTCTCCTTCTTCTACTTCTTCTGATTCACCCTCCAGACTTCACCTTCTCCTTCTCCTTCTTCTACTTCTTCTGATTCAACCTCCAGTCTTCACCTTCTCCTTCTCCTTCTTCTGCTTCTTCTGATTCACCCTCCAGATTTCACCTTCTCCTTCTCCTTCTTCTGCTTCTTCTGATTCACCCTCCTGACTTCACCTTCTCCTTCTCCTTCTTCTGTTTCTTCAGATTCACCCTCCAGACTTCACCTTCTCCTTCTCCTTCTTCTACTTCTTCTGATTCACCCTCCAGACTTCATCTTCTCCTTCTACTTCTTCTGCTTCTTCTGATTCACCCTCCAGACTTCACCTTCTCCTTCTCCTTCTTCTGCTTCTTCTGATTCACCCTCCAGACTTCACCTTCTCCTTCTCCTTCTTCTGCTTCTACTGATTCACCCTCCAGACTTCACCTTCTCCTTCTCCTTCTTCTGCTTCTTCTGATTCACCCTCCAGACTTCACCTTCTCCTTCTCCTTCTTCTACTTCTTCTGATTCACCCTCCAGCCTTCTCCTTCTCCTTCTTCTACTTCTTCTGATTCACCCTCCAGACTTCACCTTCTCCTTCTCCTTCTTCTGCTTCTTCTGATTCACCCTCCAGACTTCACCTTCTCCTTCTCCTTCTTCTGCTTCTTCTGATTCACCCTCCATACTTCACCTTCTCCTTCTCCTTCTTCTGCTTCTTCTGATTCACACTTCAGACTTCACCTTCTCCTTCTCCTTCTTCTGCTTCTTCTGATTCACCCTCCAGACCTCACCTTCTCCTTCTCCTTCTTCCAATTCTTCTGATTCACCCTCCAGACTTCATCTTCTCCTTCTCCTTCTTCTGCTTCTTCTGATTCACCCTCCAGACTTCACCTTCTCCTTCTCCTTCTTCTGCTTCTTCTGCTTCTCCCTCCTGACTTCACCTTCTCCTTCTCCTTCTTCTACTTCTTCTGATTCGCCCTCCAGACTTCACCTTCTTCTTCTCCTTCTTCTACTTCTTCTGATTCACCCGCCAGACTTCACCTTCTCCTTCTCCTTCTTCTGCTTTTTCTGATTCACCCTCCAGACTTCACCTTCTCCTTCTCCTTCGTCTACTTCTTCTGATTCACCCTCCAGACTACACCTTCTCCTTCTCCTTCTTCTACTTCTTCTGATTCACACTACAGACTACACCTTCTCCTTCTCCTTCTTCTACTTCTTCTGATTCACCCTACAGACTTCACCTTCTCCTTCTCCTTCTTCTACTTCTTCTGATTCACCCTCCTGACTTCACCTTCTCCTTCTCCTTCTTCTGCTTCTTCTGCTTCACCCTCCAGACTTCACCTTCTCCTTCTCCTTCTTCTGCTTCTTCTGCTTCACCCTCCAGACTTCACCTTCTCCTTCTCCTTCTTCAACTTCTTCTGCTTCGCCCTCCAGACTTCACCTTCTCCTTCTCCTTCTTCTGCTTCTTCTGCTTCACCCTCCAGACTTCACCTTCTCCTTCTCCTTCTTCTGCTTCTTCTGCTTCACCCTCCTGACTTCACCTTCTCCTTCTCCTTCTTCTAATTCTTCTGATTCACCCTCCAGACTTCACCTTCTCCTTCTCCTTCTTCTGCTTCTTCTGCTTCACCCTCCAGACTTCACCTTCTCCTTCTCCTTCTTCTGCTTCTTCTGCTGCGCCCACCAGACTTCACCTTCTCCTTCTCCTTCTTCTGCTTCTTCTGCTTCACCTTCCTGACTTCACCTTCTCCTTCTCTGCTTCTACTTCTTCTGCTTCACCCCCTTGACTTCACCTTCTCCTTCTCCTTCTTCTGCTTCTTCTGATTCACCCTCCTAACTTCACCTTCTCCTTCTCCTTCTTCTGCTTCTTCTGATTCACCCTCCTGACTTCACCTTCTCCTTCTCCTTCTTCTGCTTCTTCTGATTCACCCTCCAGACCTCACCTTCTCCTTCTCCTTCTTCGACTTCTTCTGATTCACCCTCCAGACTTCATTTTCTCCTTCTCCTTCTTCTACTTCTTCTGATTCACCCTCCAGTCTTCACCTTCTCCTTCTCCTTCTTCTGATTCCTCTGATTCACCCTCCAGACTTCACCTTCTCCTTCTCCTTCTTCTGCTTCTTCTGATTCACCCTCCAGACCTCACCATCTCCTTCTCCTTCTTCTACTTCTTCTGATTCACCCTCCAGACTTCACCTTCTCCTTCTGCTTCTTCTACTTCTTCTGATTCACCCTCCAGTCTTCACCTTCTCCTTCTCCTTCTTCTGCTTCTTCTGATTCACCCTCCTGACTTCACCTTCTCCTTCTCCTTCTTCTGCATCTTCTGATTCACCCTCCAGACTTCACCTTCTCCTTCTCCTTCTTCTACTTCTTCTGATTCACCCTCCAGACTTCACCTTCTCCTTCTACTTCTTCTGCTTCTTCTGATTCACCCTCCAGACTTCACCTTCTTCTTCTCCTTCTTCTGCTTCTTCTGATTCACCCTCCAGACTTCACCTTCTCCTTCTCCTCCTTCTGCTTCTTCAGATTCACCCTCCAGACTTCACCTTCTCCTTCTCCTTCTTCTGCTTCTTCTGATTCACCCTCCAGACTTCCCCTTCTCCTTCTCCTTCTTCTACTTCTTCTGATTCACCCTCCAGACTTCACCTTCTCCTTCTCCTTCTTCTGCTTTTTCTGATTCACCCTCCAGACTTCACCTTCTCCTTCTCCTTCGTCTACTGCTTCTGATTCACCCTCCAGACTACACCTTCTCCTTCCCCTTCTTCTACTTCTTCTGATTCACCCTCCAGACTTCACCTTCTTCTTCTCCTTCTTCTGCTTCTTCTGCTTCACCCTCTTGACTTCACCTTCTCCTTCTCCTTCTTCTACTTCTTCTGATTCACCCTCCAGACTTCACCTTCTCCTTCTCCTTCTTCTGCTTCTTCTGCTTCACCCTCCAGACTTCACCTTCTCCTTCTCCTTCTTCTGCTTCTTCTGATTGACCCTCCTGACTTCACCTTCTCCTTCTCCTTCTTCTACTTCTTCTGATTCATCCTCCAGACTTCACCTTCTCCTTCTCCTTCTTCTACTTCTTCTGATTCACCCTCCAGACTTCACCTTCTCCTTCTCCTTCTTCTACTTCTTCTGATTCACCCTCCAGACTTCACCTTCTCCTTCTCCTTCTTCTACTTCTTCTGATTCACCCTCCAGTCTTCACCTACTACTTCTCCTTCTTCTGCTTCTTCTGCTTCACCCTCTAGACTTCACCTTCTCCTTCTCTTTCTTCTGCTTCTTCTGATTCACCCTCCAGACTTCACCTTCTCCTTCTCCTTCTTCTGATTCTTCTGATTCACACTCCAGACTTCACCTTCTCCTTCTCCTTCTTCTGCTTCTTCTGATTCACCCTCCTGACTTCACCTTCTCCTTCTCCTTCTTCTACTTCTTCTGATTCACCCTCATGACTTCACCTTCTCCTTCTCCTTCTTCTACTTCTTCTGCTTCACCCTCATGACTTCACCTTCTCCTTCTCCTTCTTCTACTTCTTCTGCTTCACCCTCCAGACTTCACCTTCTCCTTCTCCTTCTTCTGCTTCTTCTGATTCACCCTCCAGACTTCACCTTCTCCTTCTCCTTATTCTGCTTCTTCTGATTCACCCTCCAGACTTCACCTTCTCCTTCTCCTTATTCTGCTTCTTCTGATTCATCCTCCAGACTTCACCTTCTCCTTCTCCTTCTTCTGCTTCTTCTGATTCACTCTCCAGACTTCACCTTCTCCTTCTCCTTCTTCTGCTTCTTCTGATTCACCCTCCAGACTTCACCTTCTCCTTCTCCTTCTTCTACTTATTCTGATTCACCCTCAAGACCTCATCTTCTCCTTCTCCTTCTTCTGCTTCTTCTGATTCACCCTCCAGACTTCACCTTCTCCTTCTCCTTCTTCTACTTCTTGTGATTCACCCTCCAGACTTCACCTTCTCCTTCTCCTTCTTCTGCTTCTTCTGATTCACCCTCCAGACTTCACCTTCTCCTTCTCCTTCTTCTGCTTCTTCTGATACACCCTCCAGACTTCACCTTCTCCTTCTCCTTCTTCTGCTTCTTCTGATTCACCCTTCAGACTTCACCTTCTCCTTCTCCTTCTTCTGCTTCTACTGATTCAACCTCCAGACCTCACCTTCTCCTTCTCCTTCTTATAATTCTTCTGATTCACCCTCCAGACTTCAACTTCTCCTTCTCCTTCTTCTGCTTCTTCTGATTCACCCTCCAGACTTCACCTTCTCCTTCTCCTTCTTCTGCTTCTTCTGATTCAGCCTCCAGACTTCGCCTTCTCCTTCTCCTTCTTCTACTTCTTCTGATTCACCCTCCAGACTTCACCTTCTCCTTCTCCTTCTTCTACTTCTTCTGATTCAACCTCCAGTCTTCACCTTCTCCTTCTCCTTCTTCTGCTTCTTCTGATTCACCCTCCAGATTTCACCTTCTCCTTCTCCTTCTTCTGCTTCTTCTGATTCACCCTCCTGACTTCACCTTCTCCTTCTCCTTCTTCTGTTTCTTCAGATTCACCCTCCAGACTTCACCTTCTCCTTCTCCTTCTTCTACTTCTTCTGATTCACCCTCCAGACTTCATCTTCTCCTTCTACTTCTTCTGCTTCTTCTGATTCACCCTCCAGACTTCACCTTCTCCTTCTCCTTCTTCTGCTTCTTCTGATTCACCCTCCAGACTTCACCTTCTCCTTCTCCTTCTTCTGCTTCTACTGATTCACCCTCCAGACTTCACCTTCCCCTTCTCCTTCTTCTGCTTCTTCTGATTCACCCTCCAGACTTCACCTTCTCCTTCTCCTTCTTCTACTTCTTCTGATTCACCCTCCAGACTTCTCCTTCTCCTTCTTCTACTTCTTCTGATTCACCCTCCAGACTTCACCTTCTCCTTCTCCTTCTTCTGCTTCTTCTGATTCACCCTCCAGACTTCACCTTTTCCTTCTCCTTCTTCTGCTTCTTCTGATTCACCCTCCATACTTCACCTTCTCCTTCTCCTTCTTCTGCTTCTTCTGATTCACCCTTCAGACTTCACCTTCTCCTTCTCGTTCTTCTGCTTCTTCTGATTCACCCTCCAGACCTCACCTTCTCCTTCTCCTTCTTCCAATTCTTCTGATTCACCCTCCAGACTTCATCTTCTCCTTCTCCTTCTTCTGCTTCTTCTGATTCACCCTCCAGACTTGACCTTCTCCTTCTCCTTCTTCTGCTTCTTCTGCTTCTCCCTCCTGACTTCACCTTCTCCTTCTCCTTCTTCTACTTCTTCTGATTCGCCCTCCAGACTTCACCTTCTCCTTCTCCTTCTTCTGCTTCTTCTGCTTCACCCTCCAGACTACACCTTCTCCTTCTCCTTCTTCTGCTTCTTCTGCTGCGCCCGCCAGACTTCACCTTCTCCTTCTTCTGCTTCTTCTGCTTCACCCTCCTGACTTCACCTTCTCCTTCTCCTTCTTCTACTTCTTCTGCTTCACCCCCCTGACTTCACCTTCTCCTTCTCCTTCTTCTGCTTCTTCTGATTCACCCTCCTAACTTCAATCTTCTCCTTCTCCTTCTTCTGCTTCTTCTGATTCACCCTCCTGACTTCACCTTCTCCTTCTCCTTCTTCTGCTTCTTCTGATTCATCCTCCAGACTTCACCTTCTCCTTCTCCTGCTTCTTCTGATTCACCCTCCAGACTTCACCTTCTCTATTTCCTTCTTCTGCTTCTTCTGATTCACCCTCCAGACCTCACCTTCTCCTTCTCCTTCTTCTACTTCTTCTGATTCACCCTCCAGACTTCATCTTCTCCTTCTCCTTCTTCCGCTTCTTCTGATTCACCCTCCAGACCTCACCATCTCCTTCTCCTTCTTCCACTTCTTCTGATTCACCCTCCAGACTTCACCTTCTCCTTCTGCTTCTTCTACTTCTTCTGATTCACCCTCCAGACTTCACCTTCTCCTTCTCCTTCTTCTGCTTTTTCTGATTCACCCTCCAGACTTCACCTTCTCCTTCTCCTTCTTCTGCTTCTTCTGATTCACCCTCCTGACTTCACCTTCTCCTTCTCCTTCTTCTGCTTCTTCTGATTCACCCTCCAGACTTCACCTTCTCCTTCTCCTTCTTCTACTTCTTCTGATTCACCCTCCAGACTTCACCTTCTCCTTCTACTTCTTCTGCTTCTTCTGATTAACCCTCCAGACTTCACCTTCTCCTTCTCCTTCTTCTGCTTCTTCTGATTCACCCTCCAGACTTCACCTTCTCCTTCTCCTTCTTCTGCTTCTTCTGATTCACCCTCCTGACTTCACCTTCTCCTTCTCCTTCTCCTTCTTCTAATTCTTCTGATTCACCCTCCAGACTTCACCTTCTCCTTCTCCTTCTTCTGCTTCTTCTGCTTCACCCTCCAGACTTCACCTTCGCCTTCTCCTTCTTCTGCTTCTTCTGCTGCGCCCGCCAGACTTCACCTTCTCCTTCTCCTTCTTCTGCTTCTTCTGCTTCACCTTCCTGACTTCACCTTCTCCTTCTCCTTCTTCTACTTCTTCTGCTTCACCCCCTTGACTTCACCTTCTCCTTCTCCTTCTTCTGCTTCTTCTGATTCACCCTCCTAACTTCACCTTCTCCTTCTCCTTCTTCTGCTTCTTCTGATTGACCCTCCTGACTTCACCTTCTCCTTCTCCTTCTTCTACTTCTTCTGATTCATCCTCCAGACTTCACCTTCTCCTTCTCCTTCTTCTACTTCTTCTGATTCACCCTCCAGACTTCACCTTCTCCTTCTCCTTCTTCTACTTCTTCTGATTCACCCTCCAGACTTCACCTTCTCCTTCTCCTTCTTCTACTTCTTCTGATTCACCCTCCAGTCTTCACCTACTACTTCTCCTTCTTCTGCTTCTTCTGCTTCACCCTCTAGACTTCACCTTCTCCTTCTCTTTCTTCTGCTTCTTCTGATTCACCCTCCAGACTTCACCTTCTCCTTCTCCTTCTTCTGATTCTTCTGATTCACACTCCAGACTTCACCTTCTCCTTCTCCTTCTTCTGCTTCTTCTGATTCACCCTCCTGACTTCACCTTCTCCTTCTCCTTCTTCTACTTCTTCTGATTCACCCTCATGACTTCACCTTCTCCTTCTCCTTCTTCTACTTCTTCTGCTTCACCCTCATGACTTCACCTTCTCCTTCTCCTTCTTCTACTTCTTCTGCTTCACCCTCCAGACTTCACCTTCTCCTTCTCCTTCTTCTGCTTCTTCTGATTCACCCTCCAGACTTCACCTTCTCCTTCTCCTTATTCTGCTTCTTCTGATTCACCCTCCAGACTTCACCTTCTCCTTCTCCTTATTCTGCTTCTTCTGATTCATCCTCCAGACTTCACCTTCTCCTTCTCCTTCTTCTGCTTCTTCTGATTCACTCTCCAGACTTCACCTTCTCCTTCTCCTTCTTCTGCTTCTTCTGATTCACCCTCCAGACTTCACCTTCTCCTTCTCCTTCTTCTACTTATTCTGATTCACCCTCAAGACCTCATCTTCTCCTTCTCCTTCTTCTGCTTCTTCTGATTCACCCTCCAGACTTCACCTTCTCCTTCTCCTTCTTCTACTTCTTGTGATTCACCCTCCAGACTTCACCTTCTCCTTCTCCTTCTTCTGCTTCTTCTGATTCACCCTCCAGACTTCACCTTCTCCTTCTCCTTCTTCTGCTTCTTCTGATACACCCTCCAGACTTCACCTTCTCCTTCTCCTTCTTCTGCTTCTTCTGATTCACCCTTCAGACTTCACCTTCTCCTTCTCCTTCTTCTGCTTCTACTGATTCAACCTCCAGACCTCACCTTCTCCTTCTCCTTCTTCTAATTCTTCTGATTCACCCTCCAGACTTCATCTTCTCCTTCTCCTTCTTCTGCTTCTTCTGATTCACCCTCCAGACTTCACCTTCTCCTTCTCCTTCGTCTGCTTCTTCTGATTCAGCCTCCAGACTTCGCCTTCTCCTTCTCCTTCTTCTACTTCTTCTGATTCACCCTCCAGACTTCACCTTCTCCTTCTCCTTCTTCTACTTCTTCTGATTCAACCTCCAGTCTTCACCTTCTCCTTCTCCTTCTTCTGCTTCTTCTGATTCACCCTCCAGATTTCACCTTCTCCTTCTCCTTCTTCTGCTTCTTCTGATTCACCCTCCTGACTTCACCTTCTCCTTCTCCTTCTTCTGTTTCTTCAGATTCACCCTCCAGACTTCACCTTCTCCTTCTCCTTCTTCTACTTCTTCTGATTCACCCTCCAGACTTCATCTTCTCCTTCTACTTCTTCTGCTTCTTCTGATTCACCCTCCAGACTTCACCTTCTCCTTCTCCTTCTTCTGCTTCTTCTGATTCACCCTCCAGACTTCACCTTCTCCTTCTCCTTCTTCTGCTTCTACTGATTCACCCTCCAGACTTCACCTTCCCCTTCTCCTTCTTCTGCTTCTTCTGATTCACCCTCCAGACTTCACCTTCTCCTTCTCCTTCTTCTACTTCTTCTGATTCACCCTCCAGACTTCTCCTTCTCCTTCTTCTACTTCTTCTGATTCACCCTCCAGACTTCACCTTCTCCTTCTCCTTCTTCTGCTTCTTCTGATTCACCCTCCAGACTTCACCTTTTCCTTCTCCTTCTTCTGCTTCTTCTGATTCACCCTCCATACTTCACCTTCTCCTTCTCCTTCTTCTGCTTCTTCTGATTCACCCTTCAGACTTCACCTTCTCCTTCTCCTTCTTCTGCTTCTTCTGATTCACCCTCCAGACCTCACCTTCTCCTTCTCCTTCTTCCAATTCTTCTGATTCACCCTCCAGACTTCATCTTCTCCTTCTCCTTCTTCTGCTTCTTCTGATTCACCCTCCAGACTTGACCTTCTCCTTCTCCTTCTTCTGCTTCTTCTGCTTCTCCCTCCTGACTTCACCTTCTCCTTCTCCTTCTTCTACTTCTTCTGATTCGCCCTCCAGACTTCACCTTCTCCTTCTCCTTCTTCTGCTTCTTCTGCTTCACCCTCCAGACTACACCTTCTCCTTCTCCTTCTTCTGCTTCTTCTGCTGCGCCCGCCAGACTTCACCTTCTCCTTCTTCTGCTTCTTCTGCTTCACCCTCCTGACTTCACCTTCTCCTTCTCCTTCTTCTACTTCTTCTGCTTCACCCCCCTGACTTCACCTTCTCCTTCTCCTTCTTCTGCTTCTTCTGATTCACCCTCCTAACTTCAATCTTCTCCTTCTCCTTCTTCTGCTTCTTCTGATTCACCCTCCTGACTTCACCTTCTCCTTCTCCTTCTTCTGCTTCTTCTGATTCATCCTCCAGACTTCACCTTCTCCTTCTCCTGCTTCTTCTGATTCACCCTCCAGACTTCACCTTCTCTATTTCCTTCTTCTGCTTCTTCTGATTCACCCTCCAGACCTCACCTTCTCCTTCTCCTTCTTCTACTTCTTCTGATTCACCCTCCAGACTTCATCTTCTCCTTCTCCTTCTTCCGCTTCTTCTGATTCACCCTCCAGACCTCACCATCTCCTTCTCCTTCTTCCACTTCTTCTGATTCACCCTCCAGACTTCACCTTCTCCTTCTGCTTCTTCTACTTCTTCTGATTCACCCTCCAGACTTCACCTTCTCCTTCTCCTTCTTCTGCTTTTTCTGATTCACCCTCCAGACTTCACCTTCTCCTTCTCCTTCTTCTGCTTCTTCTGATTCACCCTCCTGACTTCACCTTCTCCTTCTCCTTCTTCTGCTTCTTCTGATTCACCCTCCAGACTTCACCTTCTCCTTCTCCTTCTTCTACTTCTTCTGATTCACCCTCCAGACTTCACCTTCTCCTTCTACTTCTTCTGCTTCTTCTGATTAACCCTCCAGACTTCACCTTCTCCTTCTCCTTCTTCTGCTTCTTCTGATTCACCCTCCAGACTTCACCTTCTCCTTCTCCTTCTTCTGCTTCTTCTGATTCACCCTCCTGACTTCACCTTCTCCTTCTCCTTCTCCTTCTTCTAATTCTTCTGATTCACCCTCCAGACTTCACCTTCTCCTTCTCCTTCTTCTGCTTCTTCTGCTTCACCCTCCAGACTTCACCTTCGCCTTCTCCTTCTTCTGCTTCTTCTGCTGCGCCCGCCAGACTTCACCTTCTCCTTCTCCTTCTTCTGCTTCTTCTGCTTCACCTTCCTGACTTCACCTTCTCCTTCTCCTTCTTCTACTTCTTCTGCTTCACCCCCTTGACTTCACCTTCTCCTTCTCCTTCTTCTGCTTCTTCTGATTCACCCTCCTAACTTCACCTTCTCCTTCTCCTTCTTCTGCTTCTTCTGATTCACCCTCCTGACTTCACCTTCTCCTTCTCCTTCTTCTGCTTCTTCTGATTCACCCTCCAGACCTCACCTTCTCCTTCTCCTTCTTCGACTTCTTCTGATTCACCCTCCAGACTTCATTTTCTCCTTCTCCTTCTTCTACTTCTTCTGATTCACCCTCCAGTCTTCACCTTCTCCTTCTCCTTCTTCTGCTTCTTCTGATTCACCCTCCGGACTTCACCTTCTCCTTCTCCTTCTTCTGCTTCTTCTGATTCACCCTCCAGACCTCACCATCTCCTTCTCCTTCTTCTACTTCTTCTGATTCACCCTCCAGACTTCACCTTCTCCTTCTGCTTCTTCTACTTCTTCTGATTCACCCTCCAGTCTTCACCTTCTCCTTCTCCTTCTTCTGCTTCTTCTGATTCACCCTCCTGACTTCACCTTCTCCTTCTCCTTCTTCTGCTTCTTCTGATTCACCCTCCAGACTTCACCTTCTTCTTCTCCTTCTTCTACTTCTTCTGATTCACCCTCCAGACTTCACCTTCTCCTTCTACTTCTTCTGCTTCTTCTGATTCACCCTCCAGACTTCACCTTCTTCTTCTCCTTCTTCTGCTTCTTCTGATTCACCCTCCAGACTTCACCTTCTCCTTCTCCTTCTTCTGCTTCTTCAGATTCACCCTCCAGACTTCACCTTCTCCTTCTCCTTCTTCTGCTTCTTCTGATTCACCCTCCAGACTTCCCCTTCTCCTTCTCCTTCTTCTACTTCTTCTGATTCACCCTCCAGACTTCACCTTCTCCTTCTCCTTCTTCTGCTTTTTCTGATTCACCCTCCAGACTTCACCTTCTCCTTCTCCTTCGTCTACTGCTTCTGATTCACCCTCCAGACTACACCTTCTCCTTCCCCTTCTTCTACTTCTTCTGATTCACCCTCCAGACTCCACCTTCTCCTTCTCCTTCTTCTGCTTCTTCTGATTCACCCTCCAGACTTCACCTTCTGCTTCTCCTTCTTCTACTTCTTCTGATTCACCCTCCAGACTTCATCTTCTCCTTCTCCTTCTTCTACTTCTTCTTATTCACCCTCCAGATTTCACCTTCTCCTTCTCCTTCTTCTACATCTTCTGCTTCTCCCTCCAGACTTCACCTTCTCCTTCTCCTTCTTCTGCTTCTTCTGATTCAACCTCCAGACTTCACCTTCTCCTTCTCCTTCTTCTACTTCTTCTGATTCAACCTCCAGACTTCACCTTCTCCTTCTCCTTCTTCTACTTCTTCTGATTCACCCTCCAGACTTCACCTTCTCCTTCTCCTTCTTCTGCTTCTTCTGCTTCACCCTCCAGACTTCACCTTCTCCTTCTCCTTCTTCTGCTTCTTCTGCTTCACCCTCCTGACTTCACCTTCTCCTTCTCCTTCTTCTACTTCTTCTGATTCACCCTCCAGACTTCACCTTCTCCTTCTCCTTCTTCTGCTTCACCCTCCAGACTTCACCTTCTCCTTCTCCTTCTTCTACTTCATCTGCTTCGCCCTCCAGACTTCACCTTCTCCTTCTCCTTCTTCTGCTTCTTCTGCTTCACCCTCCAGACTTCACCTTCTTCTTCTCCTTCTTCTGCTTCTTCTGCTTCACCCTCTTGACTTCACCTTCTCCTTCTCCTTCTTCTACTTCTTCTGATTCACCCTCCAGACTTCACCTTCTCCTTCTCCTTCTTCTGCTTCTTCTGCTTCACCCTCCAGACTTCACCTTCTCCTTCTCCTTCTTCTGCTTCTTCTGATGCGCCCGACAGACTTCACCTTCTCCTTCTCCTTCTTCTGCTTCTTCTGCTTCACCTTCCTGACTTCACCTTCTCCTTCTCCTTCTTCTACTTTTTCTGCTTCACCCCCCTGACTTCACCTTCTCCTTCTCCTTCTTCTGCTTCTTCTGATTCACCCTCCTAACTTCACCTTCTCCTTCTCCTTCTTCTACTTCTTCTGATTCACCCTCCAGACTTCACCTTCTCCTTCTCCTTCTTCTACTTCTTCTGATTCATCCTCCAGACTTCACCTTCTCCTTCTCCTTCTTCTACTTCTTCTGATTCACCCTCCAGACTTCACCTTCTCCTTCTCCTTCTTCTACTTCTTCTGATTCACCCTCCAGACTTCACCTTCTCCTTCTCCTTCTTCTACTTCTTCTGATTCACCCTCCAGTCTTCACCTACTACTTCTCCTTCTTCTGCTTCTTCTGCTTCACCCTCTAGACTTCACCTTCTCCTTCTCTTTCTTCTGCTTCTTCTGATTCACCCTCCAGACTTCACCTTCTCCTTCTCCTTCTTCTGATTCTTCTGATTCACACTCCAGACTTCACCTTCTCCTTCTCCTTCTTCTGCTTCTTCTGATTCACCCTCCTGACTTCACCTTCTCCTTCTCCTTCTTCTACTTCTTCTGATTCACCCTCATGACTTCACCTTCTCCTTCTCCTTCTTCTACTTCTTCTGCTTCACCCTCATGACTTCACCTTCTCCTTCTCCTTCTTCTACTTCTTCTGCTTCACCCTCCAGACTTCACCTTCTCCTTCTCCTTCTTCTGCTTCTTCTGATTCACCCTCCAGACTTCACCTTCTCCTTCTCCTTATTCTGCTTCTTCTGATTCACCCTCCAGACTTCACCTTCTCCTTCTCCTTATTCTGCTTCTTCTGATTCATCCTCCAGACTTCACCTTCTCCTTCTCCTTCTTCTGCTTCTTCTGATTCATCCTCCAGACTTCACCTTCTCCTTCTCCTTCTTCTACTTTTTCTGCTTCACCCCCCTGACTTCACCTTCTCCTTCTCCTTCTTCTGCTTCTTCTGATTCACCCTCCTAACTTCACCTTCTCCTTCTCCTTCTTCTGCTTCTTCTGATTGACCCTCCTGACTTCACCTTCTCCTTCTCCTTCTTCTACTTCTTCTGATTCATCCTCCAGACTTCACCTTCTCCTTCTCCTTCTTCTACTTCTTCTGATTCACCCTCCAGACTTCACCTTCTCCTTCTCCTTCTTCTACTTCTTCTGATTCACCCTCCAGACTTCACCTTCTCCTTCTCCTTCTTCTACTTCTTCTGATTCACCCTCCAGTCTTCACCTACTACTTCTCCTTCTTCTGCTTCTTCTGCTTCACCCTCTAGACTTCACCTTCTCCTTCTCTTTCTTCTGCTTCTTCTGATTCACCCTCCAGACTTCACCTTCTCCTTCTCCTTCTTCTGATTCTTCTGATTCACACTCCAGACTTCACCTTCTCCTTCTCCTTCTTCTGCTTCTTCTGATTCACCCTCCTGACTTCACCTTCTCCTTCTCCTTCTTCTACTTCTTCTGATTCACCCTCATGACTTCACCTTCTCCTTCTCCTTCTTCTACTTCTTCTGCTTCACCCTCCAGACTTCACCTTCTCCTTCTCCTTCTTCTGCTTCTTCTGATTCACCCTCCAGACTTCACCTTCTCCTTCTCCTTATTCTGCTTCTTCTGATTCACCCTCCAGACTTCACCTTCTCCTTCTCCTTATTCTGCTTCTTCTGATTCATCCTCCAGACTTCACCTTCTCCTTCTCCTTCTTCTGCTTCTTCTGATTCACTCTCCAGACTTCACCTTCTCCTTCTCCTTCTTCTGCTTCTTCTGATTCACCCTCCAGACTTCACCTTCTCCTTCTCCTTCTTCTACTTATTCTGATTCACCCTCAAGACCTCATCTTCTC
Organism: Somniosus microcephalus; assembly: GCF_052327205.1. NCBI lineage: Eukaryota > Metazoa > Chordata > Chondrichthyes > Squaliformes > Somniosidae > Somniosus > Somniosus microcephalus. The sequence goes on along the minus strand of NW_028225322.1, from coordinate 604,622 downwards.
CTTCTCCTTCTTCTGCTTCTTCTGATTCACCCTCCAGACTTCACCTTCTCCTTCTCCTTCTTCTACTTCTTGTGATTCACCCTCCAGACTTCACCTTCTCCTTCTCCTTCTTCTGCTTCTTCTGATTCACCCTCCAGACTTCACCTTCTCCTTCTCCTTCTTCTGCTTCTTCTGATACACCCTCCAGACTTCACCTTCTCCTTCTCCTTCTTCTGCTTCTTCTGATTCACCCTTCAGACTTCACCTTCTCCTTCTCCTTCTTCTGCTTCTACTGATTCAACCTCCAGACCTCACCTTCTCCTTCTCCTTCTTCTAATTCTTCTGATTCACCCTCCAGACTTCATCTTCTCCTTCTCCTTCTTCTGCTTCTTCTGATTCACCCTCCAGACTTCACCTTCTCCTTCTCCTTCTCCTGCTTCTTCTGATTCAGCCTCCAGACTTCGCCTTCTCCTTCTCCTTCTTCTACTTCTTCTGATTCACCCTCCAGACTTCACCTTCTCCTTCTCCTTCTTCTACTTCTTCTGATTCAACCTCCAGTCTTCACCTTCTCCTTCTCCTTCTTCTGCTTCTTCTGATTCACCCTCCAGATTTCACCTTCTCCTTCTCCTTCTTCTGCTTCTTCTGATTCACCCTCCAGACTTCACCTTCTCCTTCTCCTTCTTCTGTTTCTTCAGATTCACCCTCCAGACTTCACCTTCTACTTCTCCTTCTTCTACTTCTTCTGATTCACCCTCCAGACTTCATCTTCTCCTTCTACTTCTTCTGCTTCTTCTGATTCACCCTCCAGACTTCACCTTCTCCTTCTCCTTCTTCTGCTTCTTCTGATTCACCCTCCAGACTTCACCTTCTCCTTCTCCTTCTTCTACTTCTTCTGATTCACCCTCCAGACTTCTCCTTCTCCTTCTTCTACTTCTTCTGATTCACCCTCCAGACTTCACCTTCTCCTTCTCCTTCTTCTGCTTCTTCTGATTCACCCTCCAGACTTCACCTTTTCCTTCTCCCTCTTCTGCTTCTTCTGATTCACCCTCCATACTTCACCTTCTCCTTCTCCTTCTTCTGCTTCTTCTGATTCACCCTTCAGACTTCACCTTCTACTTCTCCTTCTTCTGCTTCTTCTGATTTACCCTCCAGTCCTCACCTTCTCCTTCTCCTTCTTCCAATTCTTCTGATTCACCCTCCAGACTTCATCTTCTCCTTCTCCTTCTTCTGCTTCTTCTGATTCACCCTCCAGACTTCACCTTCTCCTTCTCCTTCTTCTGCTTCTTCTGCTTCTCCCTCCTGACTTCACCTTCTCCCTCTCCTTCTTCTACTTCTTCTGATTCGCCCTCCAGACTTCACCTTCTCCTTCTCCTTCTTCTGCTTCTTCTGCTTCACCCTCCAGACTTCACCTTCTCCTTCTCCTTCTTCTGCTTCTTCTGCTGCGCCCGCCAGACTTCACCTTCTCCTTCTTCTGCTTCTTCTGCTTCACCCTCCTGACTTCACCTTCTCCTTCTCCTTCTTCTACTTCTTCTGCTTCACCCCCCTGACTTCACCTTCTCCTTCTCCTTCTTCTGCTTCTTCTGATTCACCCTCCTAACTTCAATCTTCTCCTTCTCCTTATTCTGCTTCTTCTGATTCACCCTCCTGACTTCACCTTCTCCTTCTCCTTCTTCTGCTTCTTCTGATTCATCCTCCAGACTTCACCTTCTCCTTCTCCTGCTTCTTCTGATTCACCCTCCAGACTTCACCTTCTCCTTCTCCTTCTTCTGCTTCTTCTGATTCACCCTCCAGACCTCACCTTCTCCTTCTCCTTCTTCTACTTCTTCTGATTCACCCTCCAGACTTCATCTTCTCCTTCTCCTTCTTCCGCTTCTTCTGATTCACCCTCCAGACCTCACCATCTCCTTCTCCTTCTTCCACTTCTTCTGATTCACCCTCCAGACTTCACCTTCTCCTTCTGCTTCTTCTACTTCTTCTGATTCACCCTCCAGACTTCACCTTCTCCTTCTCCTTCTTCTGCTTTTTCTGATTCACCCTCCAGACTTCACCTTCTCCTTCTCCTTCTTCTGCTTCTTCTGATTCACCCTCCTGACTTCACCTTCTCCTTCTCCTTCTTCTGCTTCTTCTGATTCACCCTCCAGACTTCACCTTCTCCTTCTCCTTCTTCTACTTCTTCTGATTCACCCTCCAGACTTCACCTTCTCCTTCTACTTCTTCTGCTTCTTCTGATTAACCCTCCAGACTTCACCTTCTCCTTCTCCTTCTTCTGCTTCTTCTGATTCACCCTCCAGACTTCACCTTCTCCTTCTCCTTCTTCTGCTTCTTCAAATTCACCCTCCAGACTTCACCTTCTCCTTCTCCTTCTTCTGCTTTTTCTGATTCACCCTCCAGACTTCACCTTCTCCTTCTCATTCGTCTTCTTCTTCTGATTCACCCTCCAGACCACACATTCTCCTTCTCCTTCTTCTACTTCTTCTGATTCACCCTCCAGACTCCACCTTCTCCTTCTCCTTCTTCTGCTTCTTCTGATTCACCCTCCAGACTTCACGTTCTCCTTCTCCTTCTTCTGCTTCTTCTGATTCACCCTCCAGACTTCACCTTCTATTTCTCCTTCTTCTGCTTTTTCTGATTCACCCTCCAGACTTCACCTTCTCCTTCTCCTTCGTCTACTTCTTCTGATTCACCCTCCAGACCACACCTTCTCCTTCTCCTTCTTCTACTTCTTCTGATTCACCCTCCAGACTCCACCTTCTCCTTCTCCTTCTTCTGCTTCTTCTGATTCACCCTCCAGACTTCACCTTCTCCTTCTCCTTCTTCTACTTCTTCTGATTCACCCTCCAGACTTCACCTTCTCCTTCTCCTTCTTCTACTTCTTCTGATTCACCCTCCAGATTTCAGCTTCTCCTTCTCCTTCTTCTACTTCTTCTGCTTCTCCCTCCAGACTTCACCTTCTCCTTCTCCTTCTTCTGCTTCTTCTAATTCACCCTCCAGACTTCACCTTCTCCTTCTCCTTCTTCTACTTCTTCTGATTCACCCTCCAGACTTCACCTTCTCCTTCTCCTTCTTCTACTTCTTCTGATTCACCCTCCAGACTTCACCTTCTCCTTCTCCTTCTTCTACTTCTTCTGATTCACCCTCCTGACTTCACCTTCTCCTTCTCCTTCTTCTGCTTCACCCTCCAGACTTCACCTTCTCCTTCTCCTGCTTCTGCTTCTTCTGCTTCACCCTCCAGACTTCACCTTCTCCTTCTCCTTCTTCTACTTCTTCTGATTCACCCTCCAGACTTCACCTTCTCCTTCTCCTTCTTCTGCTTCTTCTGATTCACCCTCCAGATTTCACCTTCTCCTTCTCCTTCTTCTACTTCTCCCTCCAGACTTCACCTTCTCCTTCTCCTTCTTCTGCTTCTTCTGATTCACCCTCCAGACTTCACCTTCTCCTTCTCCTTCTTCTACTTCTTCTGATTCACCCTCCAGACTTCACCTTCTCCTTCTCCTTCTTCTACTTCTTCTGATTCACCCTCCAGACTTCACCTTCTCCTTCTCCTTCTTCTACTTCTTCTGATTCACCCTCCTGACTTCACCTTCTCCTTCTCCTTCTTCTGCTTCTTCTGCTTCACCCTCCAGACTTCACCTTCTCCTTCTCCTTCTTCTGCTTCTTCTGCTTCACCCTCCAGACTTCACCTTCTCCTTTTCCTTCTTCTGCTTCTTCTGCTTCACCCTCCTGACTTCACCTTCTCCTTCTCCTTCTTCTACTTCTTCTGCTGCGCCCGCCAGACTTCACCTTCTCCTTCTCCTTCTTCTGCTTCTTCTGCTTCACCTTCCTGACTTCACCTTCTCCTTCTCCTTCTTCTACTTCTTCTGCTTCACCCCCCTGACTTCACCTTCTCCTTCTCCTTCTTCTGCTTCTTCTGATTCACCCTCCTAACTTCACCTTCTCCTTCTCCTTCTTCTGCTTCTTCTGATTCACCCTCCTGACTTCACCTTCTCCTTCTCCTTCTTCTGCTTCTTCTGATTCACCCTCCAGACCTCACCTTCTCCTTCTCCTTCTTCTACTTCTTCTGATTCACCCTCCTGACTTCACCTTCTCCTTCTCCTTCTTCTACTTCTTCTGATTCATCTCCAGACTTCACCTTCTCCTTCTCCTTCTTCTACTTCTTCTGATTCACCCTCCAGACTTCACCTTCTCCTTCTCCTTCTTCTACTTCTTCTGATTCACCCTCCAGACTTCACCTTCTCCTTCTCCTTCTTCTACTTCTTCTGATTCACCCTCCAGTCTTCACCTTCTACTTCTCCTTCTTCTGCTTCTTCTGCTTCACCCTCCTGACTTCACCTTCTCCTTCTCTTTCTTCTGCTTCTTCTGATTCACCCTCCAGACTTCACCTTCTCCTTCTCCTTCTTCTGATTCTTCGGATTCACACTCCAGACTTCACCTTCTCCTTCTCCTTCTTCTGCTTCTTCTGATTCACCCTCCTGACTTCACCTTCTCCTCCTTCTTCTACTTCTTCTGCTTCACCCTCCAGACTTCACCTTCTCCTTCTCCTTCTTCTACTTTTTCTGATTCACCCTCCAGACTTTAACTTCTCCTTCTCCTTCTTCTGCTTCTTCTGATTCGCCCTCCAGACTTCACCTTCTCCTTCTCCTTATTCTGCTTCTTCTGATTCACCCTCCAGACTTCACCTTCTCCTTCTCCTTCTTCTGCTTCTTCTGATTCACCCTCCAGACTTCACCATCTCCTTCATCTTCTTCTACTTATTCTGATTCACCCTCCAGACTTCACCTTCTCCTTCTCCTTCTTCTGATTCACCCTCCAGACTTCACCTTCTCCTTCTCCTTCTTCTGCTTCTTCTGATTCTCCCTCCAGACTTCACCTTCTCCTTCTCCTTCTTCTACTTCTTCCGATTCACCCTCCAGACTTCACCTTCTCCTTCTCCTTCTTCTACTTCTTCTGATTCACCCTCCAGACTTCACCTTCTCCTTCTCCTTCTTCTGCTTCTTCTGATTCACCCTCCAGACTTCACCCTCTCCTTCTCCTTCTTTTGCTTCTTCTGATACACCCTCCAGACTTCACCTTCTCCTTCTTCTTCTTCTGCTTCTTCTGATTCACCCTTCAGACTTCACCTTCTCCTTCTCCTTCTTCTGCTTCTACTGATTCACCCTCCAGACCTCACCTTCTCCTTCTCCTTCTTCTAATTCTTCTGATTCACCCTCCAGACTTCATCTTCTCCTTCTCCTTCTTCTGCTTCTTCTGATTCACCCTCCAGACTTCACCTTCTCCTTCTCCTTCTTCTGCTTCTTCTGATTCACCCTCCAGACTTAGCCTTCTCCTTCTCCTTCTTCTACTTCTTCTGATTCACCCTTCAGACTTCACCTTCTCCTTCTCCTTCTTCTACTTCTTCTGATTCACCCTCCAGACTTCACCTTCTCCTTCTACTTCTTCTGCTTCTTCTGATTCACCCTCCAGACTTCAACTTCTCCTTCTCCTTCTTCTGCTTCTTCTGATTCACCCTCCAGACTTCACCTTCTCCTTCTCCTTCTTCTGCTTCCACTGATTCACCCTCCAGACTGCACCTTCTCCTTCTCCTTCTTCTGATTCACCCTCCAGACTTCACCTTCTCCTTCTCCTTCTTCTACTTCTTCTGACTCACCCTCCAGTCTTCACCTTCTCCTTCTCCTTCTTCTACTTCTTCTGATTCACCCTCCAGACTTCACCTTCTCCTTCTCCTTCTTCTGCTTCTTCTGATTCACCCTTCAGACTTCACCTTCTCCTTCTCCTTCTTCTGCTTCTTCTGATTCACCCTCCAGACCTCACCTTCTCCTTCTCCTTCTTCTAATTCTTCTGATTCACCCTCCAGACTTCATCTTCTCCTTCTCCTTCTTCTGCTTCTTCTGATTCACCCTCCAGACTTCACCTTCTCCTTCTCCTTCTTCTGCTTCTTCTGATTCACCCTCCAGACTTCGCCTTCTCCTTCTCCTTCTTCTACTTCTTCTGATTCACCCTCCAGACTTCACCTTCTCCTTCTCCTTCTTCTACTTCTTCTGATTCACCCTCCAGTCTTCACCTCCTCCTTCTCCTTCTTCTGCTTCTTCTGATTCACCCTCCAGACTTCACCTTCTCCTTCTCCTTCTTCTGCTTCTTCTGATTCACCCTCCTGACTTCACCTTCTCCTTCTCCTTCTTCTGCTTTTTCTGATTCACCCTCCAGACTTCACCTTCTCCTTCTCCTTCTTCTACTTCTTCTGATTCACCCTCCAGACTTCACCTTCTCCTTCTACTTCTTCTGCTTCTTCTGATTCACCCTCCAGACATCACCTTCTCCTTCTCCTTCTTCTGCTTCTTCTGATTCACCCTCCATACTTCACCTTCTCCTTCTCCTTCTCCTTCTTCTGCTTCTTCTGATTCACCCTCCAGACTTCACTTTCTCCTTCTCCTTCTTCTGCTTCTTCTGATTCACCCTCCAGACTTCACCTTCTCCTTCTCCTTCTTCTACTTCTTCTCATTCACCCTCCAGACTTCACCTTCTCCTTCTCCTTATTCTGCTTCTTCTGATTCACCCTCCAGACTTCACCTTCTACTTCTCCTTCGTCTACTTCTTCTGATTCGCCCTCCAGACTACACCTTCTCCTTCTCCTTCTTCTACTTCTTCTGATTCACCCTCCAGACTTCACCTTCTCCTTCTCCTTCTTCTGCTTCTTCTGATTCAACCTCCAGACTTCACCTTCTCCTTCTCCTTCTTCTACTTCTTCTGATTCACCCTCCAGACTTCACCTTTTCCTTCTCCTTCTTCTACTTCTTTTGATTCACCCTCCAGACTTCACCTTCTCCTTCTCCTTCTTCTTCTTCTTCTGCTTCTCCCTCCAGACTTCACCTTCTCCTTCTCCTTCTTCTGCTTCTTCTGATTCACCCTTCAGACTTCACCTTCTCCTTCTCCTTCTTCTACTTCTTCTGATTCACCCTCCAGCCTTCAACTTCTCCTTCTCCTTCTTCTACTTCTTCTGATTCACCCTCCAGACTTCACCTTCTCCTTCTCCTTCTTCTACTTCTTCTGATTCACCCACCTGACTTCACTTTCTCCTTCTCCTTCTTCTGCTTCTTCTGCTTCACCCTCCAGACTTCACCTTCTCCTTCTCCTTCTTCTGCTTCTTCTGCTTCACCCTCCAGACTTCACCTTCTCCTTCTACTTCTTCTGCTTCTTCTGCTTCACCCTCCAGACTTCACCTTCTCATTCTCCTTCTTCTGCTTCTTCTGATTCACCCTCCAGACTTCACCTTCTCCTTCTCCTTCTTCTGCTTCTTCTGATTCACCCTTCAGACTTCACCTTCTCCTTCTCCTTCTTCTGCTTCTTCTGATTCACCCTCCAGACCTCACCTTCTCCTTCTCCTTCTTCTAATTCTTCTGATTCAACCTCCAGACTTCATCTTCTCCTTCTCCTTCTTCTGCTTCTTCTGATTCACCCTCCAGACTTCACCTTCTCCTTCTCCTTCTTCTGCTTCTTCTGATTCACCCTCCAGACTTCGCCTTCTCCTTCTCCTTCTTCTACTTCTTCTGATTCACCCTCCAGACTTCACCTTCTCCTTCTCCTTCTTCTACATCTTCTGATTCACCCTCCAGTCTTCACCTCCTCCTTCTCCTTCTTCTGCTTCTTCTGATTCACCCTCCAGACTTCACCTTCTCCTTCTCCTTCTTCTGCTTCTTCTGATTCACCCTCCTGACTTCACCTTCTCCTTCTCCTTCTTCTGCTTTTTCTGATTCACCCTCCAGACTTCACCTTCTCCTTCTCCTTCTTCTACTTCTTCTGATTCACCCTCCAGACTTCACCTTCTCCTTCTACTTCTTCTGCTTCTTCTGATTCACCCTCCAGACTTCACCTTCTCCTTCTCCTTCTTCTGCTTCTTCTGATTCACCCTCCATACTTCACCTTCTCCTTCTCCTTCTTCTGCTTCTTCTGATTCACCCTCCAGACTTCACTTTCTCCTTCTCCTTCTTCTGCTTCTTCTGATTCACCCTCCAGACTTCACCTTCTCCTTCTCCTTCTTCTACTTCTTCTCATTCACCCTCCAGACTTCACCTTCTCCTTCTCCTTATTCTGCTTCTTCTGATTCACCCTCCAGACTTCACCTTCTACTTCTCCTTCGTCTACTTCTTCTGATTCGCCCTCCAGACTACACCTTCTCCTTCTCCTTCTTCTACTTCTTCTGATTCACCCTCCAGACTTCACCTTCTCCTTCTTCTTCTTCTGCTTCTTCTGATTCACCCTCCAGACCTCACCTTCTCCTTCTCCTTCTTCTACTTCTTCTGATTCACCCTCCAGACTTCATCTTCTCCTTCTCCTTCTTCCGCTTCTTCTGATTCACCCTCCAGACCTCACCATCTCCTTCTCCTTCTTCCACTTCTTCTGATTCACCCTCCAGACTTCACCTTCTCCTTCTGCTTCTTCTACTTCTTCTGATTCACCCTCCAGACTTCACCTTCTCCTTCTCCTTCTTCTGCTTTTTCTGATTCACCCTCCAGACTTCACCTTCTCCTCCTCCTTCTTCTGCTTCTTCTGATTCACCCTCCTGACTTCACCTTCTCCTTCTCCTTCTTCTGCTTCTTCTGATTCACCCTCCAGACTTCACCTTCTCCTTCTCCTTCTTCTACTTCTTCTGATTCACCCTCCAGACTTCACCTTCTCCTTCTACTTCTTCTGCTTCTTCTGATTAACCCTCCAGACTTCACCTTCTCCTTCTCCTTCTTCTGCTTCTTCTGATTCACCCTCCAGACTTCACCTTCTCCTTCTCCTTCTTCTGCTTCTTCAAATTCACCCTCCAGACTTCACCTTCTCCTTCTCCTTCTTCTGCTTCTTCTGATTCACCCTCCAGACTTCAACTTCTCCTTCTCCTTCTTCTGCTTCTTCTGATTCACCCTCCAGACTTCACCTTCTCCTTCTCCTTCTTCTGCTTCCACTGATTCACCCTCCAGACTGCACCTTCTCCTTCTCCTTCTTCTGATTCACCCTCCAGACTTCACCTTCTCCTTCTCCTTCTTCTACTTCTTCTGACTCACCCTCCAGTCTTCACCTTCTCCTTCTCCTTCTTCTACTTCTTCTGATTCACCCTCCAGACTTCACCTTCTCCTTCTCCTTCTTCTGCTTCTTCTGATTCACCCTTCAGACTTCACCTTCTCCTTCTCCTTCTTCTGCTTCTTCTGATTCACCCTCCAGACCTCACCTTCTCCTTCTCCTTCTTCTAATTCTTCTGATTCACCCTCCAGACTTCATCTTCTCCTTCTCCTTCTTCTGCTTCTTCTGATTCACCCTCCAGACTTCACCTTCTCCTTCTCCTTCTTCTGCTTCTTCTGATTCACCCTCCAGACTTCGCCTTCTCCTTCTCCTTCTTCTACTTCTTCTGATTCACCCTCCAGACTTCACCTTCTCCTTCTCCTTCTTCTACTTCTTCTGATTCACCCTCCAGTCTTCACCTCCTCCTTCTCCTTCTTCTGCTTCTTCTGATGCACCCTCCAGACTTCACCTTCTCCTTCTCCTTCTTCTGCTTCTTCTGATTCACCCTCCTGACTTCACCTTCTCCTTCTCCTTCTTCTGCTTTTTCTGATTCACCCTCCAGACTTCACCTTCTCCTTCTCCTTCTTCTACTTCTTCTGATTCACCCTCCAGACTTCACCTTCTCCTTCTACTTCTTCTGCTTCTTCTGATTCACCCTCCAGACATCACCTTCTCCTTCTCCTTCTTCTGCTTCTTCTGATTCACCCTCCATACTTCACCTTCTCCTTCTCCTTCTCCTTCGTCTGCTTCTTCTGATTCACCCTCCAGACTTCACTTTCTCCTTCTCCTTCTTCTGCTTCTTCTGATTCACCCTCCAGACTTCACCTTCTCCTTCTCCTTCTTCTACTTCTTCTCATTCACCCTCCAGACTTCACCTTCTCCTTCTCCTTATTCTGCTTCTTCTGATTCACCCTCCAGACTTCACCTTCTACTTCTCCTTCGTCTACTTCTTCTGATTCGCCCTCCAGACTACACCTTCTCCTTCTCCTTCTTCTACTTCTTCTGATTCACCCTCCAGACTTCACCTTCTCCTTCTCCTTCTTCTGCTTCTTCTGATTCAACCTCCAGACTTCACCTTCTCCTTCTCCTTCTTCTACTTCTTCTGATTCACCCTCCAGACTTCACCTTTTCCTTCTCCTTCTTCTACTTCTTTTGATTCACCCTCCAGACTTCACCTTCTCCTTCTCCTTCTTCTTCTTCTTCTGCTTCTCCCTCCAGACTTCACCTTCTCCTTCTCCTTCTTCTGCTTCTTCTGATTCACCCTTCAGACTTCACCTTCTCCTTCTCCTTCTTCTACTTCTTCTGATTCACCCTCCAGCCTTCAACTTCTCCTTCTCCTTCTTCTACTTCTTCTGATTCACCCTCCAGACTTCACCTTCTCCTTCTCCTTCTTCTACTTCTTCTGATTCACCCACCTGACTTCACTTTCTCCTTCTCCTTCTTCTGCTTCTTCTGCTTCACCCTCCAGACTTCACCTTCTCCTTCTCCTTCTTCTGCTTCTTCTGCTTCACCCTCCAGACTTCACCTTCTCCTTCTACTTCTTCTGCTTCTTCTGCTTCACCCTCCAGACTTCACCTTCTCATTCTCCTTCTTCTGCTTCTTCTGATTCACCCTCCAGACTTCACCTTCTCCTTCTCCTTCTTCTGCTTCTTCTGATTCACCCTTCAGACTTCACCTTCTCCTTCTCCTTCTTCTGCTTCTTCTGATTCACCCTCCAGACCTCACCTTCTCCTTCTCCTTCTTCTAATTCTTCTGATTCAACCTCCAGACTTCATCTTCTCCTTCTCCTTCTTCTGCTTCTTCTGATTCACCCTCCAGACTTCACCTTCTCCTTCTCCTTCTTCTGCTTCTTCTGATTCACCCTCCAGACTTCGCCTTCTCCTTCTCCTTCTTCTACTTCTTCTGATTCACCCTCCAGACTTCACCTTCTCCTTCTCCTTCTTCTACATCTTCTGATTCACCCTCCAGTCTTCACCTCCTCCTTCTCCTTCTTCTGCTTCTTCTGATTCACCCTCCAGACTTCACCTTCTCCTTCTCCTTCTTCTGCTTCTTCTGATTCACCCTCCTGACTTCACCTTCTCCTTCTCCTTCTTCTGCTTTTTCTGATTCACCCTCCAGACTTCACCTTCTCCTTCTCCTTCTTCTACTTCTTCTGATTCACCCTCCAGACTTCACCTTCTCCTTCTACTTCTTCTGCTTCTTCTGATTCACCCTCCAGACTTCACCTTCTCCTTCTCCTTCTTCTGCTTCTTCTGATTCACCCTCCATACTTCACCTTCTCCTTCTCCTTCTTCTGCTTCTTCTGATTCACCCTCCAGACTTCACTTTCTCCTTCTCCTTCTTCTGCTTCTTCTGATTCACCCTCCAGACTTCACCTTCTCCTTCTCCTTCTTCTACTTCTTCTCATTCACCCTCCAGACTTCACCTTCTCCTTCTCCTTATTCTGCTTCTTCTGATTCACCCTCCAGACTTCACCTTCTACTTCTCCTTCGTCTACTTCTTCTGATTCGCCCTCCAGACTACACCTTCTCCTTCTCCTTCTTCTACTTCTTCTGATTCACCCTCCAGACTTCACCTTCTCCTTCTTCTTCTTCTGCTTCTTCTGATTCACCCTCCAGACCTCACCTTCTCCTTCTCCTTCTTCTACTTCTTCTGATTCACCCTCCAGACTTCATCTTCTCCTTCTCCTTCTTCCGCTTCTTCTGATTCACCCTCCAGACCTCACCATCTCCTTCTCCTTCTTCCACTTCTTCTGATTCACCCTCCAGACTTCACCTTCTCCTTCTGCTTCTTCTACTTCTTCTGATTCACCCTCCAGACTTCACCTTCTCCTTCTCCTTCTTCTGCTTTTTCTGATTCACCCTCCAGACTTCACCTTCTCCTCCTCCTTCTTCTGCTTCTTCTGATTCACCCTCCTGACTTCACCTTCTCCTTCTCCTTCTTCTGCTTCTTCTGATTCACCCTCCAGACTTCACCTTCTCCTTCTCCTTCTTCTACTTCTTCTGATTCACCCTCCAGACTTCACCTTCTCCTTCTACTTCTTCTGCTTCTTCTGATTAACCCTCCAGACTTCACCTTCTCCTTCTCCTTCTTCTGCTTCTTCTGATTCACCCTCCAGACTTCACCTTCTCCTTCTCCTTCTTCTGCTTCTTCAAATTCACCCTCCAGACTTCACCTTCTCCTTCTCCTTCTTCTGCTTTTTCTGATTCACCCTCCAGACTTCACCTTCTCCTTCTCATTCGTCTACTTCTTCTGATTCACCCTCCAGACCACACCTTCTCCTTCTCCTTCTTCTACTTCTTCTGATTCACCCTCCAGACTCCACCTTCTCCTTCTCCTTCTTCTGCTTCTTCTGATTCACCCTCCAGACTTCACGTTCTCCTTCTCCTTCTTCTGCTTCTTCTGATTCACCCTCCAGACTTCACCTTCTATTTCTCCTTCTTCTGCTTTTTCTGATTCACCCTCCAGACTTCACCTTCTCCTTCTCCTTCGTCTACTTCTTCTGATTCACCCTCCAGACCACACCTTCTCCTTCTCCTTCTTCTACATCTTCTGATTCACCCTCCAGACTCCACCTTCTCCTTCTCCTTCTTCTGCTTCTTCTGATTCACCCTCCAGACTTCACCTTCTCCTTCTCCTTCTTCTACTTCTTCTGATTCACCCTCCAGACTTCACCTTCTCCTTCTCCTTCTTCTACTTCTTCTGATTCACCCTCCAGATTTCACCTTCTCCTTCTCCTTCTTCTACTTCTTCTGCTTCTCCCTCCAGACTTCACCTTCTCCTTCTCCTTCTTCTGCTTCTTCTAATTCACCCTCCAGACTTCACCTTCTCCTTCTCCTTCTTCTACTTCTTCTGATTCACCCTCCAGACTTCACCTTCTCCTTCTCCTTCTTCTACTTCTTCTGATTCACCCTCCAGACTTCACCTTCTCCTTCTCCTTCTTCTACATCTTCTGATTCACCCTCCTGACTTCACCTTCTCCTTCTCCTTCTTCTGCTTCTTCTGCTTCACCCTCCAGACTTCACCTTCTCCTTCTCCTGCTTCTGCTTCTTCTGCTTCACCCTCCAGACTTCACCTTCTCCTTCTCCTTCTTCTACTTCTTCTGATTCACCCTCCAGACTTCACCTTCTCCTTCTCCTTCTTCTGCTTCTTCTGCTTCTCCCTCCAGACTTCACCTTCTCCTTCTCCTTCTTCTGCTTCTTCTGATTCACCCTCCAGACTTCACCTTCTCCTTCTCCTTCTTCTACTTCTTCTGATTCACCCTCCAGACTTCACCTTCTCCTTCTCCTTCTTCTACTTCTTCTGATTCACCCTCCAGACTTCACCTTCTCCTTCTCCTTCTTCTACTTCTTCTGATTCACCCTCCTGACTTCACCTTCTCCTTCTCCTTCTTCTGCTTCTTCTGCTTCACCCTCCAGACTTCACCTTCTCCTTCTCCTTCTTCTGCTTCTTCTGCTTCACCCTCCAGACTTCACCTTCTCCTTCTCCTTCTTCTGCTTCTTCTGCTTCACCCTCCTGACTTCACCTTCTCCTTCTCCTTCTTCTACTTCTTCTGCTGCGCCCGCCAGACTTCACCTTCTCCTTCTCCTTCTTCTGCTTCTTCTGCTTCACCTTCCTGACTTCACCTTCTCCTTCTCCTTCTTCTACTTCTTCTGCTTCACCCCCCTGACTTCACCTTCTCCTTCTCCTTCTTCTGCTTCTTCTGATTCACCCTCCTAACTTCACCTTCTCCTTCTCCTTCTTCTGCTTCTTCTGATTCACCCTCCTGACTTCACCTTCTCCTTCTCCTTCTTCTGCTTCTTCTGATTCACCCTCCAGACCTCACCTTCTCCTTCTCCTTCTTCTACTTCTTCTGATTCACCCTCCTGACTTCACCTTCTCCTTCTCCTTCTTCTACTTCTTCTGATTCATCTCCAGACTTCACCTTCTCCTTCTCCTTCTTCTACTTCTTCTGATTCACCCTCCAGACTTCACCTTCTCCTTCTCCTTCTTCTACTTCTTCTGATTCACCCTCCAGACTTCACCTTCTCCTTCTCCTTCTTCTACTTCTTCTGATTCACCCTCCAGTCTTCACCTTCTACTTCTCCTTCTTCTGCTTCTTCTGCTTCACCCTCCTGACTTCACCTTCTCCTTCTCTTTCTTCTGCTTCTTCTGATTCACCCTCCAGACTTCACCTTCTCCTTCTCCTTCTTCTGATTCTTCGGATTCACACTCCAGACTTCACCTTCTCCTTCTCCTTCTTCTGCTTCTTCTGATTCACCCTCCTGACTTCACCTTCTCCTCCTTCTTCTACTTCTTCTGCTTCACCCTCCAGACTTCACCTTCTCCTTCTCCTTCTTCTACTTTTTCTGATTCACCCTCCAGACTTTAACTTCTCCTTCTCCTTCTTCTGCTTCTTCTGATTCACCCTCCAGACTTCACCTTCTCCTTCTCCTTCTTCTGCTTCTTCTGATTCACCCTCCAGACTTCACCTTCTCCTTCTCCTTCTTCTGCTTCTTCTGATTCACTCTCCTGACTTCACCTTCTCCTTCTCCTTCTTCTGCTTCTTCTGATTCACCCTCCAGACTTCACCATCTCCTTCATCTTCTTCTACTTATTCTGATTCACCCTCCAGACTTCACCTTCTCCTTCTCCTTCTTCTGATTCACCCTCCAGACTTCACCTTCTCCTTCTCCTTCTTCTGCTTCTTCTGATTCTCCCTCCAGACTTCACCTTCTCCTTCTCCTTCTACTACTTCTTCCGATTCACCCTCCAGACTTCACCTTCTCCTTCTCCTTCTTCTACTTCTTCTGATTCACCCTCCAGACTTCACCTTCTCCTTCTCCTTCTTCTGCTTCTTCTGATTCACCCTCCAGACTTCACCTTCTCCTTCTCCTTCGTTTGCTTCTTCTGATACACCCTCCAGACTTCATCTTCTCCTTCTTCTTCTTCTGCTTCTTCTGATTCACCCTTCAGACTTCACCTTCTCGTTCTCCTTCTTCTGCTTCTACTGATTCACCCTCCAGACCTCACCTTCTCCTTCTCCTTCTTCGAATTCTTCTGATTCACCCTCCAGACTTCATCTTCTCCTTCTCCTTCTTCTGCTTCTTCTTATTCACCCTCCAGACTTCACCTTCTCCTTCTCCTTCTTCTGCTTCTTCTGATTCACCCTCCAGACTTAGCCTTCTCCTTCTCCTTCTTCTACTTCTTCTGATACACCCTCCAGACTTCACCTTCTCCTTCTCCTTCTTCTACTTCTTCTGATTCACCCTCCAGACTTCACCTTCTCCTTCTACTTCTTCTGCTTCTTCTGATTCACCCTCCAGACTTCAACTTCTCCTTCTCCTTCTTCTGCTTCTTCTGATTCACCCTCCAGACTTCACCTTCTCCTTCTCCTTCTTCTGCTTCCACTGATTCACCCTCCAGACTGCACCTTCTCCTTCTCCTTCTTCTGATTCACCCTCCAGACTTCACCTTCTCCTTCTCCTTCTTCTACTTCTTCTGACTCACCCTCCAGTCTTCACCTTCTCCTTCTCCTTCTTCTACTTCTTCTGATTCACCCTCCAGACTTCACCTTCTCCTTCTCCTTCTTCTGCTTCTTCTGATTCACCCTTCAGACTTCACCTTCTCCTTCTCCTTCTTCTGCTTCTTCTGATTCACCCTCCAGACCTCACCTTCTCCTTCTCCTTCTTCTAATTCTTCTGATTCACCCTCCAGACTTCATCTTCTCCTTCTCCTTCTTCTGCTTCTTCTGATTCACCCTCCAGACTTCACCTTCTCCTTCTCCTTCTTCTGCTTCTTCTGATTATACCTCCAGACTTCGCCTTCTCCTTCTCCTTCTTCTACTTCTTCTGATTCACCCTCCAGACTTCACCTTCTCCTTCTCCTTCTTCTACTTCTTCTGATTCACCCTCCAGTCTTCACCTCCTCCTTCTCCTTCTTCTGCTTCTTCTGATTCACCCTCCAGACTTCACCTTCTCCTTCTCCTTCTTCTGCTTCTTCTGATTCACCCTCCTGACTTCACCTTCTCCTTCTCCTTCTTCTGCTTTTTCTGATTCACCCTCCAGACTTCACCTTCTCCTTCTCCTTCTTCTACTTCTTCTGATTCACCCTCCAGACTTCACCTTCTCCTTCTACTTTTTCTGCTTCTTCTGATTCACCCTCCAGACATCACCTTCTCCTTCTCCTTCTTCTGCTTCTTCTGATTCACCCTCCATACTTCACCTTCTCCTTCTCCTTCTCCTTCTTCTGCTTCTTCTGATTCACCCTCCAGACTTCACTTTCTCCTTCTCCTTCTTCTGCTTCTTCTGATTCACCCTCCAGACTTCACCTTCTCCTTCTCCTTCTTCTACTTCTTCTCATTCACCCTCCAGACTTCACCTTCTCCTTCTCCTTATTCTGCTTCTTCTGATTCACCCTCCAGACTTCACCTTCTACTTCTCCTTCGTCTACTTCTTCTGATTCGCCCTCCAGACTACACCTTCTCCTTCTCCTTCTTCTACTTCTTCTGATTCACCCTCCAGACTTCACCTTCTCCTTCTCCTTCTTCTGCTTCTTCTGATTCAACCTCCAGACTTCACCTTCTCCTTCTCCTTCTTCTACTTCTTCTGATTCACCCTCCAGACTTCACCTTTTCCTTCTCCTTCTTCTACTTCTTTTGATTCACCCTCCAGACTTCACCTTCTCCTTCTCCTTCTTCTTCTTCTTCTGCTTCTCCCTCCAGACTTCACCTTCTCCTTCTCCTTCTTCTGCTTCTTCTGATTCACCCTTCAGACTTCACCTTCTCCTTCTCCTTCTTCTACTTCTTCTGATTCACCCTCCAGCCTTCACCTTCTCCTTCTCCTTCTTCTACTTCTTCTGATTCACCCTCCAGACTTCACCTTCTCCTTCTCCTTCTTCTACTTCTTCTGATTCACCCTCCTGACTTCACTTTCTCCTTCTCCTTCTTCTGCTTCTTCTGCTTCACCCTCCAGACTTCACCTTCTCCTTCTCCTTCTTCTGCTTCTTCTGCTTCACCCTCCAGACTTCACCTTCTCCTTCTACTTCTTCTGCTTCTTCTGCTTCACCCTCCAGACTTCACCTTCTCCTTCTCCTTCTTCTGCTTCTTCTGATTCACCCTCCAGACTTCACCTTCTCCTTCTCCTTCTTCTGCTTCTTCTGATTCACCCTTCAGACTTCACCTTCTCCTTCTCCTTCTTCTGCTTCTTCTGATTCACCCTCCAGACCTCACCTTCTCCTTCTCCTTCTTCTAATTCTTCTGATTCAACCTCCAGACTTCATCTTCTCCTTCTCCTTCTTCTGCTTCTTCTGATTCACCCTCCAGACTTCACCTTCTCCTTCTCCTTCTTCTGCTTCTTCTGATTCACCCTCCAGACTTCGCCTTCTCCTTCTCCTTCTTCTACTTCTTCTGATTCACCCTCCAGACTTCACCTTCTCCTTCTCCTTCTTCTACATCTTCTGATTCACCCTCCAGTCTTCACCTCCTCCTTCTCCTTCTTCTGCTTCTTCTGATTCACCCTCCAGACTTCACCTTCTCCTTCTCCTTGTTCTGCTTCTTCTGATTCACCCTGCTGACTTCACCTTCTCCTTCTCCTTCTTCTGCTTTTTCTGATTCACCCTCCAGACTTCACCTTCTCCTTCTCCTTCTTCTACTTCTTCTGATTCACCCTCCAGACTTCACCTTCTCCTTCTACTTCTTCTGCTTCTTCTGATTCACCCTCCAGACTTCACCTTCTCCTTCTCCTTCTTCTGCTTCTTCTGATTCACCCTCCATACTTCACCTTCTCCTTCTCCTTCTTCTGCTTCTTCTGATTCACCCTCCAGACTTCACTTTCTCCTTCTCCTTCTTCTGCTTCTTCTGATTCACCCTCCAGACTTCACCTTTTCCTTCTCCTTCTTCTACTTCTTCTGATTCACCCTCCAGACTTCACCTTCTCCTTCTCCTTCTTCTTCTTCTTCTGCTTCTCCCTCCAGACTTCACCTTCTCCTTCTCCTTCTTCTGCTTCTTCTGATTCACCCTTCAGACTTCACCTTCTCCTTCTCCTTCTTCTACTTCTTCTGATTCACCCTCCAGCCTTCACCTTCTCCTTCTCCTTCTTCTACTTCTTCTGATTCACCCTCCAGACTTCACCTTCTCCTTCTCCTTCTTCTACTTCTTCTGATTCACCCTCCTGACTTCACTTTCTCCTTCTCCTTCTTCTGCTTCTTCTGCTTCACCCTCCAGACTTCACCTTCTCCTTCTCCTTCTTCTGCTTCTTCTGCTTCACCCTCCAGACTTCACCTTCTCCTTCTCCTTCTTCTGCTTCTTCTGCTTCACCCTCCTGACTTCACCTTCTCCTTCTCCTTCTTCTACTTCTTCTGATTCACCCTCCAGACTTCACCTTCTCCTTCTCCTTCTTCTGCTTCTTCTGCTTCACGCTCCAGACTTCACCTTCTTCTTCTCCTTCTTCTGCTTCTTCTGCTTCACCCTCCAGACTTCACCTTCTCCTTCTCCTTCTTCTGCTTCTTCTGCTTCACCCTCCTGACTTCACCTTCTCCTTCTCCTTCTTCTTCTTCTTCTGATTCACCCTCCAGACTTCACCTTCTCCTTCTCCTTCTTCTGCTTCTTCTGCTTCACCCTCCAAACTTCACCTTCTCCTTCTCCTTCTTCTGCTTCTTCTGCTGCGCCCTCCAGACCTCACCTTCTCCTTCTCCTTCTTCTGCTTCTTCTGCTTCACCCTCCTGACTTCACCTTCTCCTTCTCCTTCTTCTTCTTCTTCTGCTTCACCCCCCTGACTTCACCTTCTCCTTCTCCTTCTTCTGCTTCTTCTGATTCACTCTCCTAACTTCACCTTCTCCTTCTCCTTCTGCTGCTTCTTCTGATTCACCCTCCAGACTTCGCCTTCTCCTTCTCCTTCTTCTACTTCTTCTGATTCACCCTCCAGACTTCACCTTCTCCTTCTCCTTCTTCTACATCTTCTGATTCACCCTCCAGTCTTCACCTCCTCCTTCTCCTTCTTCTGCTTCTTCTGATTCACCCTCCAGACTTCACCTTCTCCTTCTCCTTGTTCTGCTTCTTCTGATTCACCCTCCTGACTTCACATTCTCCTTCTCCTTCTTCTGCTTTTTCTGATTCACCCTCCAGACTTCAGCTTCTCCTTCTCCTTCTTCTACTTCTTCTGATTCACCCTCCAGACTTCACCTTCTCCTTCTACTTCTTCTGCTTCTTCTGATTCACCCTCCAGACTTCACCTTCTCCTTCTCCTTCTTCTGCTTCTTCTGATTCACCCTCCATACTTCACCTTCTCCTTCTCCTTCTTCTGCTTCTTCTGATTCACCCTCCAGACTTCACTTTCTCCTTCTCCTTCTTCTGCTTCTTCTGATTCACCCTCCAGACTTCACCTTCTCCTTCTCCTTCTTCTACTTCTTCTCATTCACCCTCCAGACTTCACCTTCTCCTTCTCCTTATTCTGCTTCTTCTGATTCACCCTCCAGACTTCACCTTCTACTTCTCCTTCGTCTACTTCTTCTGATTCGCCCTCCAGACTACACCTTCTCCTTCTCCTTCTTCTACTTCTTCTGATTCACCCTCCAGACTTCACCTTCTCCTTCTTCTTCTTCTGCTTCTTCTGATTCACCCTCCAGACTTCACCTTCTCCTTCTCCTTCTTCTACTTCTTCTGATTCACCCTCCAGACTTCACCTTTTCCTTCTCCTTCTTCTACTTCTTCTGATTCACCCTCCAGACTTCACCTTCTCCTTCTCCTTCTTCTTCTTCATCTGCTTCTCCCTCCAGACTTCACCTTCTCCTTCTCCTTCTTCTGCTTCTTCTGATTCACCCTTCAGACTTCACCTTCTCCTTCTCCTTCTTCTACTTCTTCTGATTCACCCTCCAGCCTTCACCTTCTCCTTCTCCTTCTTCTACTTCTTCTGATTCACCCTCCAGACTTCACCTTCTCCTTCTCCTTCTTCTACTTCTTCTGATTCACCCTCCTGACTTCACTTTCTCCTTCTCCTTCTTCTGCTTCTTCTGCTTCACCCTCCAGACTTCACCTTCTCCTTCTCCTTCTTCTGCTTCTTCTGCTTCACCCTCCAGACTTCACCTTCTCCTTCTCCTTCTTCTGCTTCTTCTGCTTCACCCTCCTGACTTCACCTTCTCCTTCTCCTTCTTCTACTTCTTCTGATTCACCCTCCAGACTTCACCTTCTCCTTCTCCTTCTTCTGCTTCTTCTGCTTCACGCTCCAGACTTCACCTTCTCCTTCTCCTTCTTCTGCTTCTTCTGCTTCACCCTCCAGACTTCACCTTCTCCTTCTCCTTCTTCTGCTTCTTCTGCTTCACCCTCCAAACTTCACCTTCTCCTTCTCCTTCTTCTGCTTCTTCTGCTGCGCCCTCCAGACCTCACCTTCTCCTTCTCCTTCTTCTGCTTCTTCTGCTTCACCCTCCTGACTTCACCTTCTCCTTCTCCTTCTTCTTCTTCTTCTGCTTCACCCCCCTGACTTCACCTTCTCCTTCTCCTTCTTCTGCTTCTTCTGATTCACTCTCCTAACTTCACCTTCTCCTTCTCCTTCTGCTGCTTCTTCTGATTCACCCTCCTGACTTCGCCTTCTCCTTCTCCTTCTTCTGCTACTTCTGATTCACCCTCCAGACTTCAGCTTCTCCTTCTCCTTCTTCTGCTTCTTCTGATTCACCCTCCAGACTTCACCTTCTCCTTCTCCTTCTTCTGCTTCTTCTGATTCACCCTCCAGACTTCACCTTCTCCTTCTCCTTCTTCTGCTTCTTCTGATTCACCCTCCAGACCTCACCTTCTCCTTCTCCTTCTTCTCCTTCTTCTGATTCACCCTCCAGACTTCATCTTCTCCTTCTCCTTCTTCTGCTTCTTCTGATTCACGCTCCAGACTTCACCTTCTCCTTCTCCTTCTTCTGCTTCTTCTGATTCACGCTCCAGACTTCACCTTCTCCTTCTCCTTCTTCTGCTTCTTCTGATTCACCCTCCAGACTTCACCTTCTCCTTCTCCTTCTTCTGCTTCTTCTGATTCACCCTTCAGACTTCACCTTCTCCTTCTCCTTCTTCTGCTTCTTCTGATTCACCCTCCAGACCTCACCTTCTCCTTCTCCTTCTTCTAATTCTTCTGATTCACCCTTCAGACTTCACCTTCTCCTTCTCCTTCTTCTGCTTCTTCTGATTCACTCTCCAGACTTCACCTTCTCCTTCTCCTTCTTCTGCTTCTTCTGATTCACCCTACAGACTTCGCCTTCTCCTTCTCCTTCTTCTACTTCTTCTGATTCACCCTCCAGACTTCACCTTCTCCTTCTCCTTCATCTACTTCTTCTGATTCACCCTCCAGTCTTCACCTCCTCCATTTCCTTCTTCTGCTTCTTCTGATTCACCCTCCAGACTTCACCTTCTCCTTCTCCTTCTTCTGCTTCTTCTGATTCACCCTCCTGACTTCACCTTCTCCTTCTCCTTCTTCTGCTTTTTCTGATTCACCCTCCAGACTTCACCTTCTCCTTCTCCTTCTTCTACTTCTTCTGATTCACCCTCCAGACTTCACCTTCTCCTTCTCCTTCTTCTACTTCTTCTGATTCACCCTCCAGACTTCACCTTCTCCTTCTCCTTCTTCTGCTTCTTCTGATTCACCCTCCATACTTCACCTTCTCCTTCTCCTTCTTCTGCTTCTTCTGATTCACCCTCCAGACTTCACTTTCTCCTTCTCCTTCTTCTGCTTCTTCTGATTCACCCTCCAGACTTCACCTTCTCCTTCTCCTTCTTCTACTTCTTCTCATTCACCCTCCAGACTTCACCTTCTCCTTCTCCTTCTTCTGCTTCTTCTGATTCACCCTCCAGACTTCACCTTCTACTTCTCCTTCGTCTACTTCTTCTGATTCACCCTCCAGACTACACCTTCTCCTTCTCCTTCTTCTACTTCTTCCGATTCAGCCTCCAGACTTCAACTTCTCCTTCTCCTTCTTCTGCTTCTTCTGATTCACCCTCCAGACTTCACCTTCTCCTTCTTCTACTTCTTCTGATTCACCCTCCAGACTTCACCTTTTCCTTCTCCTTCTTCTACTTCTTCTGATTCACCCTCCAGACTTCACCTTCTCCTTCTCCTTCTTCTTCTTCTTCTGCTTCTCCCTCCAGACTTCATCTTCTCCTTCTCCTTCTTCTGCTTCTTCTGATTCACCCTCCAGACTTCATCTTCTCCTTCTCCTTCTTCTACTTCTTCTGATTCACCCCCAGCCTTCACCTTCTCCTTCTCCTTCTTCTGCTTCTTCTGCTTCACCCTCCAGACTTCACCTTCTCCTTCTCCTTCTTCTGCTTCTTCTGCTTCACCCTCCTGACTTCACCTTCTCCTTCTCCTTCTTCTACTTCTTCTGATTCACCCTCCAGACTTCACCTTCTCCTTCTCCTTCTTCTGCTTCTTCTGCTTCACCCTCCAGACTTCACCTTCTCCTTCTCCTTCTTCCACTTCTTCTGCTTCGCCCTCCAGACTTCACCTTCTCCTTCTCCTTCTTCTGCTTCTTCTGCTTCACCCTCCAGACGTCACCTTCTCCTTCTCCTTCTTCTGCTTCTTCTGCTTCACCCTCCTGACTTCACCTTCTCCTTCTCCTTCTTCTACTTCTTCTGATTCACCCTCCAGACTTCACCTTCTCCTTCTCCTTCTTCTGCTTCTTCTGCTTCACCCTCCAGACTTCACCTTCTCCTTCTCCTTCTTCTGCTTCTTCTGCTTCACCTTCCTGACTTCACCTTCTCCTTCTCCTTCTTCTACTTCTTCTGCTTCACCCCCCTGACTTCACCTTCTCCTTCTCCTTCTTCTGCTTCTTCTGATTCACCCTCCAGACCTCACCTTCTCCTTCTCCTTCTTCTACTTCTTCTGATTCACCCTCCTGACTTCACCTTCTCCTTCTCCTTCTTCTACTTCTTCTGATTCATCTCCAGACTTCACCTTCTCCTTCTCCTTCTTCTGCTTCTTCTGCTTCACCTTCCTGACTTCACCTTCTCCTTCTCCTTCTTCTACTTCTTCTGCTTCACCCCCCTGACTTCACCTTCTCCTTCTCCTTCTTCTGCTTCTTCTGATTCACCCTCCAGACCTCACCTTCTCCTTCTCCATCTTCTACTTCTTCTGATTCACCCTCCTGACTTCACCTTCTCCTTCTCCTTCTTCTACTTCTTCTGATTCATCTCCAGACTTCACCTTCTCCTTCTCCTTCTTCTACTTCTTCTGATTCTCCCTCCAGACTTCACCTTCTCCTTCTCCTTCTTCTACTTCTTCTGATTCACCCTCCAGACTTCACCTTCTCCTTCTCCTTCTTCTACTTCTTCTGATTCACCCTCCAGTCTTCACCTTCTACTTCTCCTTCTTCTGCTTCTTCTGCTTCACCCTCCAGACTTCACCTTCTCCTTCTCTTTCTTCTGCTTCTTCTTATTCACCCTCCAGACTTCACCTTCTCCTTCTCCTTCTTCTGATTCTTCTGATTCACACTCCAGACTTCACCTTCTCCTTCTCCTTCTTCTGCTTCTTCTGATGCACCCTCCTGACTTCACCTTCTCCTCCTTCTTCTACTTCTTCTGCTTCACCCTCCAGACTTCACCTTCTCCTTCTCCTTCTTCTACTTCTTCTGATTGACCCTCCAGACTTTACCTTCTCCTTCTCCTTCTTCTGCTTCTTCTGATGCACCCTCCAGACTTCACCTTCTCCTTCTCCTTATTCTGCTTCTTCTGATTCACCCTCCAGACTTCACCTTCTCCTTCTCCTTCTTCTGCTTCTTCTGATTCACTCTCCTGACTTCACCTTCTCCTTCTCCTTCTTCTGCTTCTTCTGATTCACCCTCCAGACTTCACCTTCTCCTTCATCTTCTTCTACTTATTCTGATTCACCCTCCAGACTTCACCTTCTCCTTCTCCTTCTTCTGCTTCTTCTGATTCACCCTCCAGACTTCACCTTCTCCTTCTCCTTCTTCTGCTTCTTCTGATTCTCCCTCCAGACTTCACCTTCTCCTTCTCCTTCTTCTACTTCTTCCGATTCACCCTCCAGACTTCACCTTCTCCTTCTCCTTCTTCTACTTCTTCTGATTCACCCTCCAGACTTCACCTTCTCCTTCTCCTTCTTCTGCTTCTTCTGATTCACCCTCCAGACTTCACCTTCTCCTTCTCCTTCTTCTGCTTCTTCTGATACACCCTCCAGACTTCACCTTCTCCTTCTTCTTCTTCTGCTTCTTCTGATTCACCCTTCAGACTTCACCTTCTCCTTCTCCTTCTTCTGCTTCTTCTGATTCACCCTCCAGACCTCACCTTCTCCTTCTCCTTCTTCTAATTCTTCTGATTCATCCTCCAGACTTCATCTTCTCCTTCTCCTTCTTCTGCTTCTTCTGATTCACCCTCCAGACTTCACCTTCTCCTTCTCCTTCTTCTGCTTCTTCTGATTCACCCTCCAGACTTCGCCTTCTCCTTCTCCTTCTTCTACTTCTTCTGATTCACCCTCCAGACTTCACCTTCTCCTTCTCCTTCTTCTACTTCTTCTGATTCACCCTCCAGACTTCACCTTCTCCTTCTACTTCTTCTGCTTCTTCTGATTCACCCTCCAGACTTCAACTTCTCCTTCTCCTTCTTCTGCTTCTTCTGATTCACCCTCCAGACTTCACCTTCTCCTTCTCCTTCTTCTGCTTCTACTGATTCAACCTCCAGACTTCACCTTCTCCTTCTCCTTCTTCTGATTCACCCTCCAGACTTCACCTTCTCCTTCTCCTTCTTCTACTTCTTCTGACTCACCCTCCAGTCTTCACCTTCTCCTTCTCCTTCTTCTACTTCTTCTGATTCACCCTCCAGACTTCACCTTCTCCTTCTCCTTCTTCTGCTTCTTCTGATTCACCCTCCAGACTTCACCTTCTCCTTCTCCTTCTTCTGCTTCTTCTGATTCACCCTCCAGACTTCACCTTCTCCTTCTCCTTCTTCTGCTTCTTCTGATTCACCCTTCAGACTTCACCTTCTCCTTCTCCTTCTTCTGCTTCTTCTGATTCACCCTCCAGACCTCACCTTCTCCTTCTCCTTCTTCTAATTCTTCTGATTTACCCTCCAGACTTCATCTTCTCCTTCTCCTTCTTCTGCTTCTTCTGATTCACCCTCCAGACTTCACCTTCTCCTTCTCCTTCTTCTGCTTCTTCTGATTCACCCTCCAGACTTCGCCTTCCCCTTCTCCTTCTTCTACTTCTTCTGATTCACCCTCCAGACTTCACCTTCTCCTTCTCCTTATTCTACTTCTTCTGATTCACCCTCCAGTCTTCACCTCCTCCTTCTCCTTCTTCTGCTTCTTCTGATTCACCCTCCAGACTTCACCTTCTCCTTCTCCTTCTTCTGCTTCTTCTGATTCACCCTCCTGACTTCACCTTCTCCTTCTCCTTCTTCTGCTTTTTCTGATTCACCCTCCAGACTTCACCTTCTCCTTCTCCATCTTCTACTTCTTCTGATTCACCCTCCAGACTTCACCTTCTCCTTCTACTTCTTCTTCTTCTTCTGATTCACCCTCCAGACTTCACCTTCTCCTTCTCCTTCTTCTGCTTCTTCTGATTCACCCTCCATACTTCACCTTCTCCTTCTCCTTCTTCTGCTTCTTCTGATTCACCCTCCAGACTTCACTTTCTCCTTCTCCTTCTTCTGCTTCTTCTGATTCACCCTCCAGACTTCACCTTCTCCTTCTCCTTCTTCTACTTCTTCTCATTCAACCTCCAGACTTCACCTTCTCCTTCTCCTTCTTCTGCTTCTACTGATTCAACCTCCAGACTTCACCTTCTCCTTCTCCTTCTTCTGATTCACCCTCCAGACTTCACCTTCTCCTTCTCCTTCTTCTACTTCTTCTGACTCACCCTCCAGTCTTCACCTTCTCCTTCTCCTTCTTCTACTTCTTCTGATTCACCCTCCAGACTTCACCTTCTCCTTCTCCTTCTTCTGCTTCTTCTGATTCACCCTCCAGACTTCACCTTCTCCTTCTCCTTCTTCTGCTTCTTCTGATTCACCCTCCAGACTTCACCTTCTCCTTCTCCTTCTTCTGCTTCTTCTGATTCACCCTTCAGACTTCACCTTCTCCTTCTCCTTCTTCTGCTTCTTCTGATTCACCCTCCAGACCTCACCTTCTCCTTCTCCTTCTTCTAATTCTTCTGATTTACCCTCCAGACTTCATCTTCTCCTTCTCCTTCTTCTGCTTCTTCTGATTCACCCTCCAGACTTCACCTTCTCCTTCTCCTTCTTCTGCTTCTTCTGATTCACCCTCCAGACTTCGCCTTCCCCTTCTCCTTCTTCTACTTCTTCTGATTCACCCTCCAGACTTCACCTTCTCCTTCTCCTTATTCTACTTCTTCTGATTCACCCTCCAGTCTTCACCTCCTCCTTCTCCTTCTTCTGCTTCTTCTGATTCACCCTCCAGACTTCACCTTCTCCTTCTCCTTCTTCTGCTTCTTCTGATTCACCCTCCTGACTTCACCTTCTCCTTCTCCTTCTTCTGCTTTTTCTGATTCACCCTCCAGACTTCACCTTCTCCTTCTCCATCTTCTACTTCTTCTGATTCACCCTCCAGACTTCACCTTCTCCTTCTACTTCTTCTTCTTCTTCTGATTCACCCTCCAGACTTCACCTTCTCCTTCTCCTTCTTCTGCTTCTTCTGATTCACCCTCCATACTTCACCTTCTCCTTCTCCTTCTTCTGCTTCTTCTGATTCACCCTCCAGACTTCACTTTCTCCTTCTCCTTCTTCTGCTTCTTCTGATTCACCCTCCAGACTTCACCTTCTCCTTCTCCTTCTTCTACTTCTTCTCATTCAACCTCCAGACTTCACCTTCTCCTTCTCCTTATTCTGCTTCTTCTGATTCACCCTCCAGACTTCACCTTCTACTTCTCCTTAGTCTACTTCTTCTGATTCGCCCTCCAGACTACACCTTCTCCTTCTCCTTCTTCTACTTCTTCTGATTCACCCTCCAGACTTCACCTTCTCCTTCTCCTTCTTCTGCTTCTTCTGATTCACCCTCCAGACTTCACCTTCTCCTTCTCCTTCTTCTACTTCTTCTGATTCACCCTCCAGACTTCACCTTTTCCTTCTCCTTCTTCTACTTCTTCTGATTCACCCTCCAGACTTCACCTTCTCCTTCTCCTTCTTCTTCTTCTTCTGCTTCTCCCTCCAGACTTCAACTTCTCCTTCTCCTTCTTCTGCTTCTTCTGATTCACCCTCCAGACTTCATCTTCTCCTTCTCCTTCTTCTACTTCTTCTGATTCACCCTCCAGCCTTCACCTTCTCCTTCTCCTTCTTCTACTTCTTCTGATTCACCCTCCAGACTTCACCTTCTCCTTCTCCTTCTTCTACTTCTTCTGATTTACCCTCCTGACTTCACTTTCTCCTTCTCCTTCTTCTGCTTCTTCTGCTTCACCCTCCAGACTTCACCTTCTCCTTCTCCTTCTTCTGCTTCTTCTGCTTCACCCTCCAGACTTCACCTTCTCCTTCTCCTTCTTCTGCTTCTTCTGCTTCACCCTCCTGACTTCACCTTCTCCTTCTCCTTCTTCTACTTCTTCTGATTCACCCTCCAGACTTAACCTTCTCCATCTCCTTCTTCTGCTTCTTCTGCTTCACGCTCCAGACTTCACCTTCTTCTTCTCCTTCTTCTGCTTCTTCTGCTTCACCCTCCAGACTTCACCTTCTCCTTCTCCTTCTTCTGCTTCTTCTGCTTCACCCTCCTGACTTCACCTTCTCCTTCTCCTTCTTCTTCTTCTTCTGATTCACCCTCCAGACTTCACCTTCTCCTTCTCCTTCTTCTGCTTCTTCTGCTTCACCCTCCAGACTTCACCTTCTCCTTCTCCTTCTTCTGCTTCTTCTGCTGCGCCCTCCAGACCTCACCTTCTCCTTCTCCTTCTTCTGCTTCTTCTCCTTCACCCTCCTGACTTCACCTTCTCCTTCTCCTTCTTCTACTTCTTCTGCTTCACCCCCCTGACTTCACCTTCTCCTTCTCCTTCTTCTGCTTCTTCTGCTTCACTCTCCTAACTTCACCTTCTCCTTCTCCTTCTGCTGCTTCTTCTGATTCACCCTCCTGACTTCGCCTTCTCCTTCTCCTTCTTCTGCTTCTTCTGATTCACCCTCCAGACTTCACCTTCTCCTTCTCCTTCTTCTGCTTCTTCTGATTCACCCTCCAGACTTCACCTCCTCCTTCTCCTTCTTCTGCTTCTTCTGATTCACCCTCCAGACCTCACCTTCTCCTTCTCCTTCTTCTACTTCTTCTGATTCACCCTCCAGACTACATCTTCTCCTTCTCCTTCTTCTGCTTCTTCTGATTCACCCTCCAGACTTCACCTTCTCCTTCTCCTTCTTCTGCTTCTTCTGATTCACCCTCCAGACTTCACCTTCTCCTTCTCCTTCTTCTACTTCTTCTGATTCACCCCCCAGTCTTCACCTTCTCCTTCTCCTTCTTCTACTTCTTCTGATTCACCCTCCAGACTTCACCTTCTCCTTCTCCTTCTTCTGCTTCTTCTGATTCACCCTCCAGACTTCACCTTCTCCTTCTCCTTCTTCTGCTTCTTCTGATTCACCCTTCAGACTTCACCTTCTCCTTCTCCTTCTTCTGCTTCTTCTGATTCACCCTCCAGACCTCACCTTCTCCTTCTCCTTCTTCTAATTCTTCTGATTCACCCTCCAGACTTCATCTTCTCCTTCTCCTTCTTCTGCTTCTTCTGATTCACCCTCCAGACTTCACCTTCTCCTTCTCCTTCTTCTGCTTCTTCTGATTCACCCTCCAGACTTCACCTTCTCCTTCTCCTTCTTCTGCTTCTTCTGATTCACCCTCCAGACTTCACCATCTCCTTCTCCTTCTTCTGCTTCTTCTGATTCACCCTTCAGACTTCACCTTCTCCTTCTCCTTCTTCTGCTTCTTCTGATTCACCCTCCAGACCTCACCTTCTCCTTCTCCTTCTTCTAATTCTTCTGATTTACCCTCCAGACTTCATCTTCTCCTTCTCCTTCTTCTGCTTCTTCTGATTCACCCTCCAGACTTCACCTTCTCCTTCTCCTTCTTCTGCTTCTTCTGATTCACCCTCCAGACTTCGCCTTCCCCTTCTCCTTCTTCTACTTCTTCTGATTCACCCTCCAGACTTCACCTTCTCCTTCTCCTTATTCTACTTCTTCTGATTCACCCTCCAGTCTTCACCTCCTCCTTCTCCTTCTTCTGCTTCTTCTGATTCACCCTCCAGACTTCACCTTCTCCTTCTCCTTCTTCTGCTTCTTCTGATTCACCCTCCTGACTTCACCTTCTCCTTCTCCTTCTTCTGCTTTTTCTGATTCACCCTCCAGACTTCACCTTCTCCTTCTCCATCTTCTACTTCTTCTGATTCACACTCCAGACTTCACCTTCTCCTTCTACTTCTTCTGCTTCTTCTGATTCACCCTCCAGACTTCACCTTCTCCTTCTCCTTCTTCTGCTTCTTCTGATTCACCCTCCATACTTCACCTTCTCCTTCTCCTTCTTCTGCTTCTTCTGATTCACCCTCCAGACTTCACTTTTTCCTTCTCCTTCTTCTGCTTCTTCTGATTCACCCTCCAGACTTCACCTTCTCCTTCTCCTTCTTCTACTTCTTCTCATTCAACCTCCAGACTTCACCTTCTCCTTCTCCTTATTCTGCTTCTTCTGATTCACCCTCCAGACTTCACCTTCTACTTCTCCTTCGTCTACTTCTTCTGATTCGCCCTCCAGACTACACCTTCTCCTTCTCCTTCTTCTACTTCTTCTGATTGACCCTCCAGACTTCACCTTCTCCTTCTCCTTCTTCTGCTTCTTCTGATTCACCCTCCAGACTTCACCTTCTCCTTCTCCTTCTTCTACTTCTTCTGATTCACCCTCCAGACTTCACCTTTTCCTTCTCCTTCTTCTACTTCTTCTGATTCACCCTCCAGACTTCACCTTCTCCTTCTCCTTTTTCTTCTTCTTCTGCTTCTCCCTCCAGACTTCAACTTCTCCTTCTCCTTCTTCTGCTTCATCTGATTCACCCTCCAGACTTCACCTTCTCCTTCTCCTTCTTCTACTTCTTCTGATTCACCCTCCAGCCTTCACCTTCTCCTTCTCCTTCTTCTACTTCTTCTGATTCACCCTCCAGACTTCACCTTCTCCTTCTCCTTCTTCTACTTCTTCTGATTTACCCTCCTGACTTCACTTTCTCCTTCTCCTTCTTCTGCTTCTTCTGCTTCACCCTCCAGACTTCACCTTCTTCTTCTCCTTCTTCTGCTTCTTCTGCTTCACCCTCCAGACTTCACCTTCTCCTTCTCCTTCTTCTGCTTCTTCTGCTTCACCCTCCTGACTTCACCTTCTCCTTCTCCTTCTTCTACTTCTTCTGATTCACCCTCCAGACTTCACCTTCTCCTTCTCCTTCTTCTGCTTCTTCTGCTTCACGCTCCAGACTTCACCTTCTTCTTCTCCTTCTTCTGCTTCTTCTGCTTCACCCTCCAGACTTCACCTTCTCCTTCTCCTTCTTCTGCTTCTTCTGCTTCACCCTCCTGACTTCACCTTCTCCTTCTCCTTCTTCTTCTTCTTCTGATTCACCCTCCAGACTTCACCTTCTCCTTCTCCTTCTTCTGCTTCTTCTGCTTCACCCTCTGATATACCTATCAATTCCTCCAATAAAAGGCGAAGAGTTACGAAGGTGACTAAAGGTTTTTATTGACTAAATAACAGAGCCCACTCTCGTGGGTGATCCGATCCAAGCAGGAGGAATACCAGTCAGTCGCTCACCTTTATACCTGGCCTGGTGGGTGGAGCCAAGGCGGAGTCGGCAGTGGTCATCCCAGGTATAGCAGTGTGGCAAGAGGCGACCTCGTACCGTGATACAATAGTGGTCAGTGATACAGTTATAACGAACAGTGGTGAACAGTGCTAACTACTAACAGTGATACGATAGTGAACGTGGTTTACCACATTCACCCCTTGTTTAGAATTAAGTCCGGCAGGGTGAAGTGTACTACCAATTCTGGTAGGTCAGTCTGTCCGGAGGCTTCGTAAGCCTCTCCGATCGCCGCAGCGGTGGTGTTGCCTTATCCGGTGCTGGTGCCTTATCCGGTGTTGATGCTGGTGTTTGCGTGGTCGGCGAGGGCTCGTGGGGTTCCGGCATGCCGTCTACCTGGGCTGGGGTTGGGGGGGGTGGTGGCGGTGTTTCCGGATCGGCTGAGGGTGCGAGGTCTCGTAGGGAGACAGTGTCCTCCCGCCCGTCTGGGTACGCCACGTAGGCGTACTGGGGGTTGGCGTGCAGGAGGTTCACCCTCTCGACCAGGGGGTCCGTTTTATGGGCCCTCACGTGTTTCCGCAGCCAGACCGGCCCTGGGGCGGTCAGCCAGGTTGGTAGAGTGGTTCCCGTAGTCGACTTCCTGGGGAAAACGAACATTCGTTCATGGGGGGTGGTGTTAGTGGCCGTGCAAAGTAATGACCGGATGGAGTGCAGCGCTGTCGGGAGGACTTCTTGCCAGCGGGAGGTTGGGAGGCCCTTAGACTTTAAGGCTAAGAGGACGGCCTTCCATACCGTCGCGTTCTCTCTTTCCACCTGACCGTTACCTCTGGGGTTGTAGCTGGTGGTCCTGCTTGCTGCAATACCTCTCTCTAGGAGGAATTGCCGGAGTTCCTCGCTCATGAAGGAGGAGCCCCGGTCGCTGTGTATATAGTTCGGGAACCCGAACAAGGCGAAGAGGGCATTCAGGCACTTAATGACCGTGCTACTGGTCATGTCGGGGCAGGGGAAGGCAAAGGGGAAACGGGAGTACTCATCAACGATGTTGAGGAAGTACACATTACGGTCAGAGGACGGGAGGGGCCCCTTAAAGTCGATGCTCAGGCGCTCGAAGGGGCGGGTGGCCTTGATCAGGCTTGCTCGGTCCGGCCTATAGAAGTGCGGTTTGCACTCCGCACAGGTCTGGCAGTTCCTGGTCATGGTCCTGACCTCCTCGATGGAGTAGGTCAGGTTGCGGGCCTTAATGAAATGGTAGAGTCTGGTGACTCCGGGGTGGCAGAGCTGGTCGTGGAGGGTCTGAAGCCTATCGATATGCGCGCTGGCGCATGTCATTCGTGAAAGGGCATCAGGGGATTCGTTCAGCTTGCCTGGCCGGTACAAGATCTCATAATCGTAGGTGGAGAGCTCGATTCTCCATCTCAAAATCTTGTCATTCTTGATTTTGCCCTTCAGCTTGTTATTAAACATGAAAGCCACCGAACGCTGGTCGGTGAGGAGGGTAAATCGTTTGCCTGCCAGGTAGTGCCTCCAGCGCCGTACTGCCTCCACGATCGCCTGGGCCTCTTTCTCGACCGACGAATGTCGGATCTCGGGGCCCTGTAGGGTCCTTGAGAAGAAGGCCACTGGCCTCCCCTCCTGGTTTAGGGTGGCGGCTAAGGCGAAGTCGGATGCGTCGCTCTCCACCTGGAAGGGGATGGACTCGTCCACTGCGTGCATCGTGGCCTTGGCTATGTCTCCCTTAATGAGGGAGAAGGCCGTGCACGCCTCCTCCGTGAGGGGGAAGGAAGTGGCTTTCAGGAGGGGTCTGGCTTTGTCCGCGTAATTGGGTACCCATTGGGCATAGTAGGCGAAAAGCCCCAGGGTTCTCCTAAGTGCTTTAGGGCAGTGGGGGAGGGGTAGCTCCATGAGGGGGCGCATTCTTTCTGGGTCGGGGCCGATGATTCCGTTCTCCACTACGCAGCCGAGGATGGCAAGGCGCGTGGTGTTAAACACGCATTTCTCCTTATTGTAGGTGAGGTTCAGCCGTTGGGCCGTACGGAGGAATTTCTCCAGATTCGCGTCATGTTCCTGCCGGTCGCGGCCGCAGATAGTGACGTTATCTAGGTAGGGGAATGTAGCCTGCAGTTCGTTCTGGTCAACCATCTGGTCCATCTCCCTTTGGAAGACCGAGACCCCATTAGTGACACCGAAGGGGACCCTAAGGAAGTGGTATAGGCGCCCATTCGCCTCGAAGGCGGTATACTGGCGGTCCTCAGGGTGGATAGGGAGTTGGTGGTAGGCCGACTTCAGGTCGATGGTCGAGAATACTTTATACTGTGCAATCTGATTGACCATGTCAGATATGCGGGGGAGGGGGTATGCGTCCAGCTGGGTATATCTGTTTATGGTCTGGCTGTAGTCGATGACCAGGCGGTTTTTATCGCCGGTCTTTACGACTACGACCTGGGCACGCCAGGGGCTGCTGCTCCCCTCGATAATGCCCTCTTTCAGGAGGCGCCGCACCTCAGAGCTAATGAAGGCTCTGTCCCCGGCGCTATACCGCCTGCTCTTGGTAGCGACGGGTTTGCAGTCAGGGGTAAGGTTAGCAAACAGAGAGGGTGGCGGGACCTTGAGGGTGGAGAGGCTGCAGGTGTTACGCGGTGGGCGGTTTAACGTTTGCTGGTTGTTGACTGTGAGTGGGGGGAGGGGTCCACCGTATGCTAGGGTTACGCTTTGGAGGTGGGATTGGAAGTCCAGCCCTAGTAGGACGGCAGCGCAGAGATGGGGGAGGACGAGGAGTTTAAAGTTTTTATACTCCGTGCCCTTAACCGACAGGGTCACGACACAGTAGCCGCTGATGTCCGTGGCATGGGACCTCGATGCCATCGAGATTCGGCTGCGCGTTGGTAGGACAGAGAGGGAGTAGTGGCTCACCGTGTCTGGGTGGATGAAGCTCTCCGTGCTTCCGCTGTCGAACAGGCAGGTCGTGGCGTGGCCGTTCACTTTGATGTCCATCATTGACTTGGACAGATGGTGCGGGCGGGCTTGGTCCAGGGTGACGGAAGCTAGTGTGTAGCTGAGCGAGTCGTTGTCATCTGCGGGCGAGGCGGTCGGGCGTGGTGAGTAAAATGGCGTCTCCCACGAGGTAGGGCAAAATGACGGAGAAGATGGCTGCCCCCGTAGCTCACATGAGGCACTATTGGGGTCGGTTGCCTTAATCAAAGATGGCCGCCCCCATGACTCATGTGTGGGGATGCTGGCCTCAGTTGCCCTAAACAAAGATGGCCGCCCCCATGACTCATGTGTGGGGATGCTGGCCTCAGTTGCCCTAAACGAAGATGGCCGCCCCCATAGTTCGCATGCGGCACTGCTGGCCTCTGAGGATCCGCTCCTGCAGGCCTTGGAGAAGTGGCCTTTCTTCAGGCAGGTTCTGCATATGGAGTTCTTGGCTGGGCAGCGCGACCTCGGGTGCTTCTCCTGGCCACAAAAAAAACAGCCGGCGGCCCGATCGCGGATGCCCGATGTCGGGGCCGGTGCCGGGGGTGGCGGGGCCGGTCGGGTCCGGGATGCCGACGCAGAGGTAGGTCCCGGGGGCGGTGCTGGGAAGGGTGCTGTGGTAGGGGTCGGGCCCGAGTCCCAGGGTCGCGAGCAGTACCTGGTGAATGCTTCCTGATCTTGGTGGGCCACTTCCAGGGAGATAGCGAGGGCTTCAGCTTTTTCCATGCTGAGGTCTTTAGCTTCCAGCAGTCTTTGCCGTGAGTACTCGGACCGTAGGCCTTTCAGGAATGCGTCGCGGATATTATCTTCAGTATTTTCGGCTGCCGACACCGATTTAAAGTCACAGTTCCTGGCGAGTGCATATAGCGCCTGTGAGAATTCGGCTACTGATTCTCCTGGCTGTTGCGGCCGTGATCTTAGGAGGTGCCTAGCGTACATGTAGTTTACCGGGGTCCGGTACTTCTGTTTCAGCAGGTTGATGGCGGTCTCGTAGGTAGTCATGTCCTCGATGAGAGTGTATACTCTCGGGCTCAGTTGCGCCTGCAGGACACTTAGTTTGGATGCCTGAGGGACGCTGGATTCTCTCAGGTATGATTCGAAGCAGACCAGCCAGTGTTTAAAGTCTGCGGCTGAGTTTGCTGCTCGTGGGTTCAGGTCCAGGTACGGCGGTCT
The DNA here is from genome assembly GCF_052327205.1 of Somniosus microcephalus. NCBI lineage: Eukaryota > Metazoa > Chordata > Chondrichthyes > Squaliformes > Somniosidae > Somniosus > Somniosus microcephalus. Next base: position 569,768 of record NW_028225322.1, on the reverse strand, counting down.
GAGGGCTCGCAGCCAAGCTGGCTGGTGTGGCTGTGCTCCTGGGAGCTGCGCTGGTGGCTCCTCCGCCGGTTGTGACTCGTTGTCGGACATCATTAAATTTAGTCAATAAAATTGATATACCTATCAATTCCTCCAACAAAAGGCGAAGAGTTACGAAGGTGACTAAAGGTTTTTATTGACTAAATAACAGAGCCCACTCTCGTGGGTGATCCGATCCAAGCAGGAGGAATACCAGTCAGTCGCTCACCTTTATACCTGGCCTGGTGGGTGGAGCCAAGGCGGAGTCGGCAGTGGTCATCCCAGGTATAGCAGTGTGGCAAGAGGCGACCTCGTACCGTGATACAATAGTGGTCAGTGATACAGTTATAACGAACAGTGGTGAACAGTGCTAACTACTAACAGTGATACGATAGTGAACGTGGTTTACCACACCCTCCAGACTTCACCTTCTCCTTCTCCTTCTTCTGCTTCTTCTGCTGCGCCCTCCAGACCTCACCTTCTCCTTCTCCTTCTTCTGCTTCTTCTCCTTCACCCTCCTGACTTCACCTTCTCCTTCTCCTTCTTCTACTTCTTCTGCTTCACCCCCCTGACTTCACCTTCTCCTTCTCCTTCTTCTGCTTCTTCTGCTTCACTCTCCTAACTTCACCTTCTCCTTCTCCTTCTGCTGCTTCTTCTGATTCACCCTCCTGACTTCGCCTTCTCCTTCTCCTTCTTCTGCTTCTTCTGATTCACCCTCCAGACTTCACCTTCTCCTTCTCCTTCTTCTGCTTCTTCTGATTCACCCTCCAGACTTCACCTCCTCCTTCTCCTTCTTCTGCTTCTTCTGATTCACCCTCCAGACCTCACCTTCTGCTTCTCCTTCTTCTACTTCTTCTGATTCACCCTCCAGACTACATCTTCTCCTTCTCCTTCTTCTGCTTCTTCTGATTCACCCTCCAGACTTCACCTTCTCCTTCTCCTTCTTCTGCTTCTTCTGATTCACCCTCCAGACTTCACCTTCTCCTTCTCCTTCTTCTACTTCTTCTGATTCACCCCCCAGTCTTCACCTTCTCCTTCTCCTTCTTCTACTTCTTCTGATTCACCCTCCAGACTTCACCTTCTCCTTCTCCTTCTTCTGCTTCTTCTGATTCACCCTCCAGACTTCACCTTCTCCTTCTCCTTCTTCTGCTTCTTCTGATTCACCCTCCAGACTTCACCTTCTCCTTCTCCTTCTTCTGCTTCTTCTGATTCACCCTTCAGACTTCACCTTCTCCTTCTCCTTCTTCTGCTTCTTCTGATTCACCCTCCAGACCTCACCTTCTCCTTCTCCTTCTTCTAATTCTTCTGATTCACCCTCCAGACTTCATCTTCTCCTTCTCCTTCTTCTGCTTCTTCTGATTCACCCTCCAGACTTCACCTTCTCCTTCTCCTTCTTCTGCTTCTTCTGATTCACCCTACAGACTTCGCCTTCTCCTTCTTCTTCTTCTACTTCTTCTGATTCACCCTCCAGACTTCACCTTCTCCTTCTCCTTCATCTACTTCTTCTGATTCACCCTCCAGTCTTCACCTCCTCCTTCTCCTTCTTCTGCTTCTTCTGATTCACCCTCCAGACTTCACCTTCTCCTTCTCCTTCTTCTGCTTCTTCTGATTCACCCTCCTGACTTCACCTTCTCCTTCTCCTTCTTCTGCTTTTTCTGATTCACCCTCCAGACTTCACCTTCTCCTTCTCCTTCTTCTACTTCTTCTGATTCACCCTCCAGACTTCACCTTCTCCTTCTACTTCTTCTGCTTCTTCTGATTCACCCTCCAGACTTCACCTTCTCCTTCTCCTTCTTCTGCTTCTTCTGATTCACCCTCCATACTTCACCTTCTCCTTCTCCTTCTTCTGCTTCTTCTGATTCACCCTCCAGACTTCACTTTCTCCTTCTCCTTCTTCTGCTTCTTCTGATTCTCCCTCCAGACTTCACCTTCTCCTTCTCCTTCTTCTACTTCTTCTCATTCACCCTCCAGACTTCACCTTCTCCTTCTCCTTCTTCTGCTTCTTCTGATTCACCCTCCAGACTTCACCTTCTACTTCTCCTTCGTCTACTTCTTCTGATTCACCCTCCAGACTACACCTTCTCCTTCTCCTTCTTCTACTTCTTCCGATTCAGCCTCCAGACTTCAACTTCTCCTTCTCCTTCTTCTGCTTCTTCTGATTCACCCTCCAGACTTCACCTTCTCCTTCTCCTTCTTCTACTTCTTCTGATTAACCCTCCAGACTTCACCTTTTCCTTCTCCTTCTTCTACTTCTTCTGATTCACCCTCCAGACTTCACCTTCTCCTTCTCCTTCTTCTTCTTCTTCTGCTTCTCCCTCCAGACTTCACCTTCTCCTTCTCCTTCTTCTGCTTCTTCTGATTCACCCTCCAGACTTCATCTTCTCCTTCTCCTTCTTCTACTTCTTCTGATTCACCCTCCAGCCTTCACCTTCTCCTTCTACTTCTTCTGATTCACCCTCCAGACTTCACCTTCTCCTTCTCCTTCTTCTACTTCTTCTGATTCACCCTCCTGACTTCACTTTCTCCTTCTCCTTCTTCTGCTTCTTCTGCTTCACCCTCCAGACTTCACCTTCTCCTTCTCCTTCTCCTGCTTCTTCTGCTGCGCCCTCCAGACCTCACCTTCTCCTTCTCCTTCTTCTGCTTCTTCTGCTTCACCCTCCTGACTTCACCTTCTCCTTCTCCTTCTTCTACTTCTTCTGCTTCACCCCCCTGACTTCACCTTCTCCTTCTCCTTCTTCTGCTTCTTCTGCTTCACTCTCCTAACTTCACCTTCTCCTTCTCCTTCTGCTGCTTCTTCTGATTCACCCTTCAGACTTCACCTTCTCCTTCTCCTTCTTCTGCTTCTTCTGATTCACCCTCCAGACCTCACCTTCTCTTCTCCTTCTTCTAATTCTTCTAATTTACCCTCCAGACTTCATCTTCATTTCTCCTTCTTCTGCTTCTTCTGATTCACCCTCCAGACTTCACCTTCTCCTTCTCCTTCTTCTGCTTCTTCTGATTCACCCTCCAGACTTCGCCTTCTCCTTCTCCTTCTTCTACTTCTTCTGATTCACCCTCCAGACTTCACCTTCTCCTTCTCCTTATTCTACTTCTTCTGATTCACCCTCCAGTCTTCACCTCCTCCTTCTCCTTCTTCTGCTTCTTCTGATTCACCCACCAGACTTCACCTTCTCCTTCTCCTTCTTCTGCTTCTTCTGATTCACCCTCCTGACTTCACCTTCTCCTTCTCCTTCTTCTGCTTTTTCTGATTCACCCTCCAGACTTCACCTTCTCCTTCTCCATCTTCTACTTCTTCTGATTCACCCTCCAGACTTCACCTTCTCCTTCTACTTCTTCTGCTTCTTCTGATTCACCCTCCAGACTTCACCTTCTCCTTCTCCTTCTTCTGCTTCTTCTGATTCACCCTCCATACTTCACCTTCTCCTTCTCCTTCTTCTGCTTCTTCTGATTCACCCTCCAGACTTCACTTTCTCCTTCTCCTTCTTCTGCTTCTTCTGATTCACCCTCCAGACTTCACCTTCTCCTTCTCCTTCTTCTACTTCTTCTCATTCACCCTCCAGACTTCACCTTCTCCTTCTCCTTATTCTGCTTCTTCTGATTCACCCTCCAGACTTCACCTTCTACTTCTCCTTCGTCTACTTCTTCTGATTCGCCCTCCAGACTACACCTTCTCCTTCTCCTTCTTCTACTTCTTCTGATTGACCCTCCAGACTTCACCTTCTCCTTCTCCTTCTTCTGCTTCTTCTGATTCACCCTCCAGACTTCACCTTCTCCTTCTCCTTCTTCTACTTCTTCTGATTCACCCTCCAGACTTCACCTTTTCCTTCTCCTTCTTCTACTTCTTCTGATTCACCCTCCAGACTTCACCTTCTCCTTCTCCTTCTTCTTCTTCTTCTGCTTCTCCCTCCAGACTTCACCTTCTCCTTCTCCTTCTTCTGCTTCTTCTGATTCACCCTCCAGACTTCACCTTCTCCTTCTCCTTCTTCTACTTCTTCTGATTCACCCTCCAGCCTTCACCTTCTCCTTCTCCTTCTTCTACTTCTTCTGATTCACCCTCCAGACTTCACCTTCTCCTTCTCCTTCTTCTACTTCTTCTGATTTACCCTCCTGACTTCACTTTCTCCTTCTCCTTCTTCTGCTTCTTCTGCTTCACCCTCCAGACTTCACCTTCTCCTTCTCCTTCTTCTGCTTCTTCTGCTTCACCCTCCAGACTTCACCTTCTCCTTCTCCTTCTTCTGCTTCTTCTGCTTCACCCTCCTGACTTCACCTTCTCCTTCTCCTTCTTCTACTTCTTCTGATTCACCCTCCAGACTTCACCTTTTCCTTCTCCTTCTTCTGCTTCTTCTGCTTCACGCTCCAGACTTCACCTTCTCCTTCTCCTTCTTCTGCTTCTTCTGCTTCACCCTCCAGACTTCACCTTCTCCTTCTCCTTCTTCTGCTTCTTCTGCTTCACCCTCCTGACTTCACCTTCTCCTTCTCCTTCTTCTTCTTCTTCTGATTCACCCTCCAGACTTCACCTTCTCCTTCTCCTTCTTCTGCTTCTTCTGCTTCACCCTCCAGACTTCACCTTCTCCTTCTCCTTCTTCTGCTTCTTCTGCTGCGCCCTCCAGACCTCACCTTCTCCTTCTCCTTCTTCTGCTTCTTCTGCTTCACCCTCCTGACTTCACCTTCTCCTTCTCCTTCTTCTACTTCTTCTGCTTCACCCCCCTGACTTCACCTTCTCCTTCTCCTTCTTCTGCTTCTTCTGCTTCACTCTCCTAACTTCACCTTCTCCTTCTCCTTCTGCTGCTTCTTCTGATTCACCCTCCTGACTTCGCCTTCTCCTTCTCCTTCTTCTGCTTCTTCTGATTCACCCTCCAGACTTCACCTTCTCCTTCTCCTTCTTCTGCTTCTTCTGATTCACCCTCCAGACTTCACCTCCTCCTTCTCCTTCTTCTGCTTCTTCTGATTCACCCTCCAGACCTCACCTTCTCCTTCTCCTTCTTCTACTTCTTCTGATTCACCCTCCAGACTACATCTTCTCCTTCTCCTTCTTCTGCTTCTTCTGATTCACCCTCCAGACTTCACCTTCTCCTTCTCCTTCTTCTGCTTCTTCTGATTCACCCTCCAGACTTCACCTTCTCCTTCTCCTTCTTCTACTTCTTCTGATTCACCCCCCAGTCTTCACCTTCTCCTTCTCCTTCTTCTACTTCTTCTGATTCACCCTCAAGACTTCACCTTCTCCTTCTCCTTCTTCTGCTTCTTCTGATTCACCCTCCAGACTTCACCTTCTCCTTCTCCTTCTTCTGCTTCTTCTGATTCACCCTCCAGACTTCACCTTCTCCTTCTCCTTCTTCTGCTTCTTCTGATTCACCCTTCAGACTTCACCTTCTCCTTCTCCTTCTTCTGCTTCTTCTGATTCACCCTCCAGACCTCACCTTCTCCTTCTCCTTCTTCTAATTCTTCTGATTCACCCTCCAGACTTCATCTTCTCCTTCTCCTTCTTCTGCTTCTTCTGATTCACCCTCCAGACTTCACCTTCTCCTTCTCCTTCTTCTGCTTCTTCTGATTCACCCTACAGACTTCGCCTTCTCCTTCTCCTTCTTCTACTTCTTCTGATTCACCCTCCAGACTTCACCTTCTCCTTCTCCTTCATCTACTTCTTCTGATTCACCCTCCAGTCTTCACCTCCTCCTTCTCCTTCTTCTGCTTCTTCTGATTCACCCTCCAGACTTCACCTTCTCCTTCTCCTTCTTCTGCTTCTTCTGATTCACCCTCCTGACTTCACCTTCTCCTTCTCCTTCTTCTGCTTTTTCTGATTCACCCTCCAGACTTCACCTTCTCCTTCTCCTTCTTCTACTTCTTCTGATTCACCCTCCAGACTTCACCTTCTCCTTCTACTTCTTCTGCTTCTTCTGATTCACCCTCCAGACTTCACCTTCTCCTTCTCCTTCTTCTGCTTCTTCTGATTCACCCTCCATACTTCACCTTCTCCTTCTCCTTCTTCTGCTTCTTCTGATTCACCCTCCAGACTTCACTTTCTCCTTCTCCTTCTTCTGCTTCTTCTGATTCTCCCTCCAGACTTCACCTTCTCCTTCTCCTTCTTCTACTTCTTCTCATTCACCCTCCAGACTTCACCTTCTCCTTCTCCTTCTTCTGCTTCTTCTGATTCACCCTCCAGACTTCACCTTCTACTTCTCCTTCGTCTACTTCTTCTGATTCACCCTCCAGACTACACCTTCTCCTTCTCCTTCTTCTACTTCTTCCGATTCAGCATCCAGACTTCAACTTCTCCTTCTCCTTCTTCTGCTTCTTCTGATTCACCCTCCAGACTTCACCTTCTCCTTCTCCTTCTTCTACTTCTTCTGATTAACCCTCCAGACTTCACCTTTTCCTTCTCCTTCTTCTACTTCTTCTGATTCACCCTCCAGAATTCACCTTCTCCTTCTCCTTCTTCTTCTTCTTCTGCTTCTCCCTCCAGACTTCACCTTCTCCTTCTCCTTCTTCTGCTTCTTCTGATTCACCCTCCAGACTTCATCTTCTCCTTCTCCTTCTTCTACTTCTTCTGATTCACCCTCCAGCATTCACCTTCTCCTTCTCCTTCTTCTACTTCTTCTGATTCACCCTCCAGACTTCACCTTCTCCTTCTCCTTCTTCTACTTCTTCTGATTCACCCTCCTGACTTCACTTTCTCCTTCTCCTTCTTCTGCTTCTTCTGCTTCACCCTCCAGACTTCACCTTCTCCTTCTCCTTCTCCTGCTTCTTCTGCTGCGCCCTCCAGACCTCACCTTCTCCTTCTCCTTCTTCTGCTTCTTCTGCTTCACCCTCCTGACTTCACCTTCTCCTTCTCCTTCTTCTACTTCTTCTGCTTCACCCCCCTGACTTCACCTTCTCCTTCTCCTTCTTCTGCTTCTTCTGCTTCACTCTCCTAACTTCACCTTCTCCTTCTCCTTCTGCTGCTTCTTCTGATTCACCCTCCTGACTTCGCCTTCTCCTTCTCCTTCTTCTGCTTCTTCTGATTCACCCTCCAGACTTCACCTTCTCCTTCTCCTTCTTCTGCTTCTTCTGATTCACCCTCCAGACTACATCTTCTCCTTCTCCTTCTTCTGCTTCTTCTGATTCACCCTCCAGACTTCACCTTCTCCTTCTCCTTCTTCTGCTTCTTCTGATTCACCCTCCAGACTTCACCTTCTCCTTCTCCTTCTTCTACTTCTTCTGATTCACCCCCCAGTCTTCACCTTCTCCTTCTCCTTCTTCTACTTCTTCTGATTCACCCTCCAGACTTCACCTTCTCCTTCTCCTTCTTCTGCTTCTTCTGATTCACCCTCCAGACTTCACCTTCTCCTTCTCCTTCTTCTGCTTCTTCTGATTCACCCTCCAGACTTCACCTTCTCCTTCTCCTTCTTCTGCTTCTTCTGATTCACCCTTCAGACTTCACCTTCTCCTTCTCCTTCTTCTGCTTCTTCTGATTCACCCTCCAGACTTCACCTTCTCCTTCTCCTTCTTCTGCTTCTTCTGATTCACCCTACAGACATCGCCTTCTCCTTCTCCTTCTTCTACTTCTTCTGATTCACCCTCCAGACTTCACCTTCTCCTTCTCCTTCATCTACTTCTTCTGATTCACCCTCCAGTCTTCACCTCCTCCTTCTCCTTCTTCTGCTTCTTCTGATTCACCCTCCAGCATTCACCTTCTCCTTCTCCTTCTTCTACTTCTTCTGATTCACCCTCCAGACTTCACCTTCTCCTTCTCCTTCTTCTACTTCTTCTGATTCACCCTCCTGACTTCACTTTCTCCTTCTCCTTCTTCTGCTTCTTCTGCTTCACCCTCCAGACTTCACCTTCTCCTTCTCCTTCTCCTGCTTCTTCTGCTGCGCCCTCCAGACCTCACCTTCTCCTTCTCCTTCTTCTGCTTCTTCTGCTTCACCCTCCTGACTTCACCTTCTCCTTCTCCTTCTTCTACTTCTTCTGCTTCACCCCCCTGACTTCACCTTCTCCTTCTCCTTCTTCTGCTTCTTCTGCTTCACTCTCCTAACTTCACCTTCTCCTTCTCCTTCTGCTGCTTCTTCTGATTCACCCTCCTGACTTCGCCTTCTCCTTCTCCTTCTTCTGCTTCTTCTGATTCACCCTCCAGACTTCACCTTCTCCTTCTCCTTCTTCTGCTTCTTCTGATTCACCCTCCAGACTTCACCTCCTCCTTCTCCTTCTTCTGCTTCTTCTGATTCACCCTTCAGACTTCACCTTCTCCTTCTCCTTCTTCTGCTTCTTCTGATTCACCCTCCAGACCTCACCTTCTCCTTCTCCTTCTTCTAATTCTTCTGATTCACCCTCCAGACTTCATCTTCTCCTTCTCCTTCTTCTGCTTCTTCTGATTCACCCTCCAGACTTCACCTTCTCCTTCTCCTTCTTCTGCTTCTTCTGATTCACCCTACAGACATCGCCTTCTCCTTCTCCTTCTTCTACTTCTTCTGATTCACCCTCCAGACTTCACCTTCTCCTTCTCCTTCATCTACTTCTTCTGATTCACCCTCCAGTCTTCACCTCCTCCTTCTCCTTCTTCTGCTTCTTCTGATTCACCCTCCAGACTTCACCTTCTCCTTCTCCTTCTTCTGCTTCTTCTGATTCACCCTCCTGACTTCACCTTCTCCTTCTCCTTCTTCTGCTTTTTCTGATTCACCCTCCAGACTTCACCTTCTCCTTCTCCTTCTTCTACTTCTTCTGATTCACCCTCCAGACTTCATCTTCTCCTTCTCCTTCTTCTACTTCTTCTGATTCACCCTCCAGCCTTCACCTTCTCCTTCTCCTTCTTCTACTTCTTCTGATTCACCCTCCAGACTTCACCTTCTCCTTCTCCTTCTTCTACTTCTTCTGATTCACGCTCCTGACTTCACTTTCTCCTTCTCCTTCTTCTGCTTCTTCTGCTTCACCCTCCAGACTTCACCTTCTCCTTCTCCTTCTCCTGCTTCTTCTGCTGCGCCCTCCAGACCTCACCTTCTCCTTCTCCTTCTTCTGCTTCTTCTGCTTCACCCTCCTGACTTCACCTTCTCCTTCTCCTTCTTCTACTTCTTCTGCTTCACCCCCCTGACTTCACCTTCTCCTTCTCCTTCTTCTGCTTCTTCTGCTTCACTCTCCTAACTTCACCTTCTCCTTCTCCTTCTGCTGCTTCTTCTGATTCACCCTCCTGACTTCGCCTTCTCCTTCTCCTTCTTCTGCTTCTTCTGATTCACCCTCCAGACTTCACCTTCTCCTTCTCCTTCTTCTGCTTCTTCTGATTCACCCTCCAAACTTCACCTCCTCCTTCTCCTTCTTCTGCTTCTTCTGATTCACCCTCCAGACCTCACCTTCTCCTTCTCCTTCTTCTACTTCTTCTGATTCACCCTCCAGACTACATCTTCTCCTTCTCCTTCTTCTGCTTCTTCTGATTCACCCTCCAGACTTCACCTTCTCCTTCTCCTTCTTCTGCTTCTTCTGATTCACCCTCCAGACTTCACCTTCTCCTTCTCCTTCTTCTACTTCTTCTGATTCAACCCCCAGTCTTCACCTTCTCCTTCTCCTTCTTCTACTTCTTCTGATTCACCCTCCAGACTTCACCTTCTCCTTCTCCTTCTTCTGCTTCTTCTGATTCACCCTCCAGACTTCACCTTCTCCTTCTCCTTCTTCTGCTTCTTCTGATTCACCCTCCAGACTTCACCTTCTCCTTCTCCTTCTTCTGCTTCTTCTGATTCACCCTTCAGACTTCACCTTCTCCTTCTCCTTCTTCTGCTTCTTCTGATTCACCCTCCAGACCTCACCTTCTCCTTCTCCTTCTTCTAATTCTTCTGATTCACCCTTCAGACTTCATCTTCTCCTTCTCCTTCTTCTGCTTCTTCTGATTCACCCTCCAGACTTCACCTTCTCCTTCTCCTTCTTCTGCTTCTTCTGATTCACCCTACAGACTTCGCCTTCTCCTTCTCCTTCTTCTACTTCTTCTGATTCACCCTCCAGACTTCACCTTCTCCTTCTCCTTCATCTACTTCTTCTGATTCACCCTCCAGTCTTCACCTCCTCCTTCTCCTTCTTCTGCTTCTTCTGATTCACCCTCCAGACTTCACCTTCTCCTTCTCCTTCTTCTGCTTCTTCTGATTCACCCTCCTGACTTCACCTTCTCCTTCTCCTTCTTCTGCTTTTTCTGATTCACCCTCCAGACTTCACCTTCTCCTTCTCCTTCTTCTACTTCTTCTGATTCACCCTCCAGACTTCACCTTCTCCTTCTACTTCTTCTGCTTCTTCTGATTCACCCTCCAGACTTCACCTTCTCCTTCTCCTTCTTCTGCTTCTTCTGATTCACCCTCCATACTTCACCTTCTCCTTCTCCTTCTTCTGCTTCTTCTGATTCACCCTCCAGACTTCACTTTCTCCTTCTCCTTCTTCTGCTTCTTCTGATTCTCCCTCCAGACTTCACCTTCTCCTTCTCCTTCTTCTACTTCTTCTCATTCACCCTCCAGACTTCACCTTCTCCTTCTCCTTCTTCTGCTTCTTCTGATTCACCCTCCAGACTTCACCTTCTACTTCTCCTTCGTCTACTTCTTCTGATTCACCCTCCAGACTACACCTTCTCCTTCTCCTTCTTCTACTTCTTCCGATTCAGCCTCCAGACTTCAACTTCTCCTTCTCCTTCTTCTGCTTCTTCTGATTCACCCTCCAGACTTCACCTTCTCCTTCTCCTTCTTCTACTTCTTCTGATTAACCCTCCAGACTTCACCTTTTCCTTCTCCTTCTTCTACTTCTTCTGATTCACCCTCCAGACTTCACCTTCTCCTTCTCCTTCTTTTTCTTCTTCTGCTTCTCCCTCCAGACTTCACCTTCTCCTTCTCCTTCTTCTGCTTCTTCTGATTCACCCTCCAGACTTCATCTTCTCCTTCTCCTTCTTCTACTTCTTCTGATTCACCCTCCAGCCTTCACCTTCTCCTTCTCCTTCTTCTACTTCTTCTGATTCACCCTCCAGACTTCACCTTCTCCTTCTCCTTCTTCTACTTCTTCTGATTCACCCTCCTGACTTCACTTTCTCCTTCTCCTTCTTCTGCTTCTTCTGCTTCACCCTCCAGACTTCACCTTCTCCTTCTCCTTCTCCTTCTTCTGCTTCTTCTGCTTCACGCTCCAGACTTCACCTTCTCCTTCTCCTTCTTCTGCTTCTTCTGCTTCACCCTCCAGACTTCACCTTCTCCTTCTCTTTCTTCTGCTTCTTCTGCTTCACCCTCCTGACTTCACCTTCTCCTTCTCCTTCTTCTTCTTCTTCTGGTTCACCCTCCAGACTTCACCTTCTCCTTCTCCTTCTTCTGCTTCTTCTGCTTCACCCTCCTGACTTCACCTTCTCCTTCTCCTTCTTCTACTTCTTCTGCTTCACCCCCCTGACTTCACCTTTTCCTTCTCCTTCTTCTGCTTCTTCTGATTCACTCTCCTAACTTCACCTTCTCGTTCTCCTTCTGCTGCTTCTTCTGATTCACCCTCCTGACTTGGCCTTCTCCTTCTCCTTCTTCTGCTTCTTCTGATTCACCCTCCAGACTTCATCTTCTCCTTCTCCTTCTTCTGCTTCTTCTGATTCACCCTCCAGACTTCACCTTCTCCTTCTCCTTCTTCTGCTTCTTCTGATTCACCCTCCAGACTTCACCTTCTCCTTCTCCTTCTTCTACTTCTTCTGATTAACCCCCAGACTTCACCTTCTCCTTCTCCTTCTTCTACTTCTTCTGATTCACCCTCCAGCCTTCACCTTCTCATTCTGCTTCTTCTGCTTCTTCTGCTTCACCCTCCAGACTTCACCTTCTCCTTCTCTTTCTTCTGCTTCTTCTGATTCACCCTCCAGACTTCACCTTCTCCTTCTCCTTCTTCTGCTTCTTCTGATTCACCCTCCAGACTTCACCTCCTCCTTCTCCTTCTTCTGATACACCCTCCTGACTTCACCTTCTCCTTCTCCTTCTTCTACTTCTTCTGATTCACCCTCCTGACTTCACCTTCAACTTCTCCTTCTTCTACTTCTTCTGCTTCACCCTCCAGACTTCACCTTCTCCTTCTCCTTCTTCTACTTCTTCTGATTCACCCTCCAGACTTCACCTTCTGCTTCTCCTTCTCCTTCTTCTGCTTCTTCTGATTCACCCTCCAGACTTCATCTTCTCCTTCTCCTTATTCTGCTTCTTCTGATTCACCCTCCAGACTTCATCTTCTCCTTCTCCTTCTTCTGCTTCTTCTGATTCACCCTCCAGACTTCACCTTCTCCTTCTCCTTATTCTGCTTCTTCTGATTCACCCTCCAGACTTCACCTTCTCCTTCTCCTTCTTCTGCTTCTTCTGATTCACCCTCCAGACTTCACCTTCTCCTTCTCCTTCTTCTACTTCTTCTGATTCACCCTCCAGTCTTCATCTTCTCCTTCTCCTTCTTCTGCTTCTTCTGATTCACCCTCCAGACTTCACCTTCTCCTTCTCCTTCTTCTGCTTCTTCTGATTCACCCTCCAGACTTCACCTTCTCCTTCTCCTTCTTCTACTTCTTCTGATTCACCCTCCAGACTTCACCTTCTCCTTCTCCTTCTTCTACTTCTTCTGATTCACCCTCCAGACTTCACCTTCTCCTTCTCCTTCATCTGCTTCTTCTGATTCACCCTCCAGACTTCACCTTCTCCTTCTCCTTCTTCTGCTTCTTCTGATTCACCCTTCAGCATTCACCTTCTCCTTCTCCTTCTTCTGCTTCTTCTGATTCACCCTCCAGACCTCACCTTCTCCTTCTCCTTCTTCTACTTCTTCTGATTCACACTCCAGACTTCATCTGCTCCTTCTCCTTCTTCTGCTTCTTCTGATTTACCCTCCAGACTTCACCTTCTCCTTCTCCTTCTTCTGCTTCTTCTGATTCACCCTCCAGACTTCGCCTTCTCCTTCTCCTTCTTCTACTTCTTCTGATGTACCCTTCAGACTTCACCTTCTCCTTCTCCTTCTTCTACTTCTTCTGATTCACCCTCCAGTCTTCACCATCTCCTTCTCCTTCTTCTGCTGATTCACCCTCCTGACTTCACCTTCTCCTTCTCCTTCTTCTGCTTCTTCTGATTCACGCTCCAGACTTCACCTTCTCCTTCTCCTTCTTCTACTTCTTCTGATTCACCCTCCAGACTTCACCTTCTCCTTTTACTTCTTCTGCTTCTTCTGATTCACCCTCCAGACTTCATCTTCTCCTTCTCCTTCTTCTGCTTCTTCTGATTCACCCTCCAGACTTCACCTTCTCCTTCTCCTTCTTCTGCTTCTTCTGATTCACCCTCCAGACTTCACCTTCACCTTCTCCTTCTTCTGCTCCTTCTGATTCACCCTCCAGACTTCACCTTCTCCTTCTCCTTCTTCTACTTCTTCTGATTCACCCTCCAGACTTCACCTTCTCCTTCTCCTTCTTTTGCTTCTTCTGATTCACCCTCCAGACTTCACCTTCTCCTTCTCCTTCGTCTACTTCTTCTGATTCACCCTCCAGACTACACCTTCTCCTTCTCCTTCTTCTACTTCTTCTGATTCACCCTCCAGACTTCACCTTCTCCTTCCCCTTCTTCTACTTCTTCTGATTCACGCTCCAGACTTCACCTTCTCCTTCTCCTTCTTCTACTTCTTCTGATTCACCCTCCAGACTTCACCTTCTCCTTCTCCTTCTTCTGCTTCTTCTGATTCACCCTCCAGATTTCACCTTCTCCTTCTCCTTCTTCTACTTCTTCTGATTCACCCTCCAGACTTCACCTTCTCCTTATCCTTCTTCTACATCTTCTGATTCACCCTCCAGACTTCACCTTCTCCTTCTCCTTCTTCTCCTTCTTCTGATTCACCCTCCTGACTTCACCTTCTCCTTCTCCTTCTTCTGCTTCTTCTGCTTCACCCTCCAGACTTCACCTTCTCCTTCTCCTTCTTCTTCTTCTTCTGCTTCACCCTCCAGACTTCACCTTCTCCTTCTCCTTCTTCTGCTTCTTCTGCTTCACCCTCCTGACTTCACCTTCTCCTTCTCCTTCTTCTACTTCTTCTGATTCACCCTCCAGACTTCACCTTCTACTTCTCCTTCTTCTGCTTCTTCTGCTTCACCCTCCAGACTTCAGCTTCTCCTTCTCCTTCTTCTGCTTCTTCTGCTTCGCCCTCCAGACTTCACCTTCTCCTTCTCCTTCTTCTGCTTCTTCTGCTTCACCCTCCAGACTTCACCTTCTCCTTCTCCTTCTACTGCTTCTTCTGCTTCACCCTCCTGACATCACCTTCTCCTTCTCCTTCTTCTACTTCTTCTGATTCACCCTCCAGACCTCACCTTCTCCTTCTCCTTCTTCTACTTCTTCTGATTCACCCTCCAGACTTCATCTGCTCCTTCTCCTTCTTCTGCTTCTTCTGATTTACCCTCCAGACTTCACCTTCTCCTTCTCCTTCTTCTGCTTCTTCTGATTCACCCTCCAGACTTCGCCTTCTCCTTCTCCTTTTTCTACTTCTTCTGATTCACCCTTATGACTTCACCTTCTCCTTCTCCTTCTTCTACTTCTTCTGATTCACCCTCCAGTCTTCACCATCTCCTTCTCCTTCTTCTGCTTCTTCTGATTCACCCTCCTGACTTCACCTTCTCCTTCTCCTTCTTCTGCTTCTTCTGATTCACGCTCCAGACTTCACCTTCTCCTTCTCCTTCTTCTACTTCTTCTGATTCACCCTCCAGACTTCACCTTCTCCTTCTACTTCTTCTGCTTCTTCTGATTCACCCTCCAGACTTCACCTTCTCCTTCTCCTTCTTCTGCTTCTTCTGATTCACCCTCCAGACTTCACCTTCTCCTTCTCCTTCTTCTGCTTCTTCCGATTCACCCTCCAGACTTCACCTTCTCCTTCTCCTTATTCTGCTTCTTCTCATTCACCCTCCAGACTTCACCTTCTCCTTCTCCTTCTTCTACTTCTTCTGATTCACCCTCCAGACTTCACCTTCTCCTTCTCCTTCTTCTGCTTCTTCTGATTCACCCTCCAGACTTCACCTTCTCCTTCTCCTTCTTCTACTTCTTCTGATTCACCCCCCAGTCTTCACCTTCTCCTTCTCCTTCTTCTACTTCTTCTGATTCACCCTCCAGACTTCACCTTCTCCTTCTCCTTCTTCTGCTTCTTCTGATTCACCCTCCAGACTTCACCTTCTCCTTCTCCTTCTTCTGCTTCTTCTGATTCACCCTCCAGACTTCACCTTCTCCTTCTCCTTCTTCTGCTTCTTCTGATTCACCCTTCAGACTTCACCTTCTCCTTCTCCTTCTTCTGCTTCTTCTGATTCACCCTCCAGACCTCACCTTCTCCTTCTCCTTCTTCTAATTCTTCTGATTCACCCTTCAGACTTCATCTTCTCCTTCTCCTTCTTCTGCTTTTTCTGATTCACCCTCCAGACTTCACCTTCTCCTTCTCCTTCTTCTACTTCTTCTGATTCACCCTCCAGACTTCACCTTCTCCTTCTACTTCTTCTGCTTCTTCTGATTCACCCTCCAGACTTCACCTTCTCCTTCTCCTTCTTCTGCTTCTTCTGATTCACCCTCCAGACTTCACCTTCTCCTTCTCCTTCGTCTACTTCTTCTGATTCACCCTCCAGACTACACCTTCTCCTTCTCCTTCTTCTACTTCTTCCGATTCAGCCTCCAGACTTCAACTTCTCCTTCTCCTTCTTCTGCTTCTTCTGATTCACCCTCCAGACTTCACCTTCTCCTTCTCCTTCTTCTACTTCTTCTGATTAACCCTCCAGACTTCACCTTTTCCTTCTCCTTCTTCTACTTCTTCTGATTCACCCTCCAGACTTCACCTTCTCCTTCTCCTTCTTCTTCTTCTTCTGCTTCTCCCTCCAGACTTCACCTTCTCCTTCTCCTTCTTCTGCTTCTTCTGATTCACCCTCCAGACTTCATCTTCTCCTTCTCCTTCTTCTACTTCTTCTGATTCACCCTCCAGCCTTCACCTTCTCCTTCTCCTTCTTCTACTTCTTCTGATTCACCCTCCAGACTTCACCTTCTCCTTCTCCTTCTTCTACTTCTTCTGATTCACGCTCCTGACTTCACTTTCTCCTTCTCCTTCTTCTGCTTCTTCTGCTTCACCCTCCAGACTTCACCTTCTCCTTCTCCTTCTTCTACTTCTTCTGATTCACCCTCCAGACTTCACATTCTCCTTCTCCTTCTTCTGCTTCTTCTGCTTCACGCTCCAGACTTCACCTTCTCCTTCTCCTTCTTCTGCTTCTTCTGCTTCACCCTCCAGACTTCACCTTCTCCTTCTCCTTCTTCTGCTTCTTCTGCTTCACCCTCCTGACTTCACCTTCTCCTTCTCCTTCTTCTTCTTCTTCTGATTCACCCTCCAGACTTCACCTTCGCCTACTCCTTCTTCTGCTTCTTCTGCTTCACCCTCCAGACTTCACCTTCTCCTTCTCCTTCTTCTGCTTCTTCTGCTGCGCCCTCCAGACTTCACCTTCTCCTTCTCCTTCTTCTGCTTCTTCTGCTTCACCCTCCTGACTTCACCTTCTCCTTCTCCTTCTTCTACTTCTTCTGCTTCACCCCCCTGACTTCACCTTCTCCTTCTCCTTCTTCTGCTTCTTCTGATTCACTCTCCTAACTTCACCTTCTCGTTCTCCTTCTGCTGCTTCTTCTGATTCACCCTCCTGACTTGGCCTTCTCCTTCTCCTTCTTCTGCTTCTTCTGATTCACCCTCCAGACTTCATCTTCTCCTTCTCCTTCTTCTGCTTCTTCTGATTCACCCTCCAGACTTCACCTTCTCCTTCTCCTTCTTCTGCTTCTTCTGATTCACCCTCCAGACTTCACCTTCTCCTTCTCCTTCTTCTACTTCTTCTGATTAACCCCCAGACTTCACCTTCTCCTTCTCCTTCTTCTACTTCTTCTGATTCACCCTCCAGCCTTCACCTTCTCATTCTGCTTCTTCTGCTTCTTCTGCTTCACCCTCCAGACTTCACCTTCTCCTTCTCTTTCTTCTGCTTCTTGTGATTTACCCTCCAGACTTCACCTTCTCCTTCTCCTTCTTCTGCTTCTTCTGATTCACCCTCCAGACTTCACCTCCTCCTTCTCCTTCTTCTGATTCACCCTCCTGACTTCACCTTCTCCTTCTCCTTCTTCTACTTCTTCTGATTCACCCTCCTGACTTCACCTTCAACTTCTCCATCTTCTACTTCTTCTGCTTCACCCTCCAGACTTCACCTTCTCCTTCTCCTTCTTCTACTTCTTCTGATTCACCCTCCAGACTTCACCTTCTGCTTCTCCTTCTCCTTCTTCTGCTTCTTCTGATTCACCCTCCAGACTTCATCTTCTCCTTCTCCTTATTCTGCTTCTTCTGATTCACCCTCCAGACTTCATCTTCTCCTTCTCCTTCTTCTGCTTCTTCTGATTCACCCTCCAGACTTCACCTTCTCCTTCTCCTTATTCTGCTTCTTCTGATTCACCCTCCAGACTTCACCTTCTCCTTCTCCTTCTTCTGCTTCTTCTGATTCACCCTCCAGACTTCACCTTCTCCTTCTCCTTCTTCTACTTCTTCTGATTCACCCTCCAGACTTCATCTTCTCCTTCTCCTTCTTCTGCTTCTTCTGATTCACCCTCCAGACTTCACCTTCTCCTTCTCCTTCTTCTGCTTCTTCTGATTCACCCTCCAGACTTCACCTTCTCCTTCTCCTTCTTCTACTTCTTCTGATTCACCCTCCAGACTTCACCTTCTCCTTCTCCTTCTTCTACTTCTTCTGATTCACCCTCCAGACTTCACCTTCTCCTTCTCCTTCATCTGCTTCTTCTGATTCACCCTCCAGACTTCACCTTCTCCTTCTCCTTCTCCTTCTTCTGCTTCTTCTGATTCACCCTCCAGACTTCACCTTCTCCTTCTCCTTCTTCTGCTTCTTCTGATTCACCCTTCAGCATTCACCTTCTCCTTCTCCTTCTTCTGCTTCTTCTGATTCACCCTCCAGACCTCACCTTCTCCTTCTCCTTCTTCTACTTCTTCTGATTCACCCTCCAGACTTCATCTGCTCCTTCTCCTTCTTCTGCTTCTTCTGATTTACCCTCCAGACTTCACCTTCTCCTTCTCCTTCTTCTGCTTCTTCTGATTCACCCTCCAGACTTCGCCTTCTCCTTCTCCTTCTTCTACTTCTTCTGATGTACCCTTCAGACTTCACCTTCTCCTTCTCCTTCTTCTACTTCTTCTGATTCACCCTCCAGTCTTCACCATCTCCTTCTCCTTCTTCTGCTGATTCACCCCCCTGACTTCACCTTCTCCTTCTCCTTCTTCTGCTTCTTCTGATTCACGCTCCAGACTTCACCTTCTCCTTCTCCTTCTTCTACTTCTTCTGATTCACCCTCCAGACTTCACCTTCTCCTTCTACTTCTTCTGCTTCTTCTGATTCACCCTCCAGACTTCATCTTCTCCTTCTCCTTCTTCTGCTTCTTCTGATTCACCCTCCAGACTTCACCTTCTCCTTCTCCTTCTTCTGCTTCTTCTGATTCACCCTCCAGACTTCACCTTCTCCTTCTCCTTCTTCTGCTCCTTCTGATTCACCCTCCAGACTTCACCTTCTCCTTCTCCTTCTTCTACTTCTTCTGATTCACCCTCCAGACTTCACCTTCTCCTTCTCCTTCTTTTGCTTCTTCTGATTCACCCTCCAGACTTCACCTTCTCCTTCTCCTTCGTCTACTTCTTCTGATTCACCCTCCAGACTACACCTTCTCCTTCTCCTTCTTCTACTTCTTCTGATTCACCCTCCAGACTTCACCTTCTCCTTCCCCTTCTTCTACTTCTTCTGATTCACGCTCCAGACTTCACCTTCTCCTTCTCCTTCTTCTACTTCTTCTGATTCACCCTCCAGACTTCACCTTCTCCTTCTCCTTCTTCTGCTTCTTCTGATTCACCCTCCAGATTTCACCTTCTCCTTCTCCTTCTTCTACTTCTTCTGATTCACCCTCCAGACTTCACCTTCTCCTTATCCTTCTTCTTCTTCTTCTGATTCACCCTCCAGACTTCACCTTCTCCTTCTCCTTCTTCTCCTTCTTCTGATTCACCCTCCTGACTTCACCTTCTCCTTCTCCTTCTTCTGCTTCTTCTGCTTCACCCTCCAGACTTCACCTTCTCCTTCTCCTTCTTCTTCTTCTTCTGCTTCACCCTCCAGACTTCACCTTCTCCTTCTCCTTCTTCTGCTTCTTCTGCTTCACCCTCCTGACTTCACCTTCTCCTTCTCCTTCTTCTACTTCTTCTGATTCACCCTCCAGACTTCACCTTCTACTTCTCCTTCTTCTGCTTCTTCTGCTTCACCCTCCAGACTTCAGCTTCTCCTTCTCCTTCTTCTGCTTCTTCTGCTTCGCCCTCCAGACTTCACCTTCTCCTTCTCCTTCTTCTGCTTCTTCTGCTTCACCCTCCAGACTTCACCTTCTCCTTCTCCTTCTACTGCTTCTTCTGCTTCACCCTCCTGACATCATCTTCTCCTTCTCCTTCTTCTACTTCTTCTGATTCACCCTCCAGACCTCACCTTCTCCTTCTCCTTCTTCTACTTCTTCTGATTCACCCTCCAGACTTCATCTGCTCCTTCTCCTTCTTCTGCTTCTTCTGATTTACCCTCCAGACTTCACCTTCTCCTTCTCCTTCTTCTGCTTCTTCTGATTCACCCTCCAGACTTCGCCTTCTCCTTCTCCTTCTTCTACTTCTTCTGATTCACCCTTATGACTTCACCTTCTCCTTCTCCTTCTTCTACTTCTTCTGATTCACCCTCCAGTCTTCATCATCTCCTTCTCCTTCTTCTGCTTCTTCTGATTCACCCTCCTGACTTCACCTTCTCCTTCTCCTTCTTCTGCTTCTTCTGATTCACGCTCCAGACTTCACCTTCTCCTTCTCCTTCTTCTACTTCTTCTGATTCACCCTCCAGACTTCACCTTCTCCTTCTACTTCTTCTGCTTCTTCTGATTCACCCTCCAGACTTCACCTTCTCCTTCTCCTTCTTCTGCTTCTTCTGATTCACCCTCCAGACTTCACCTTCTCCTTCTCCTTCTTCTGCTTCTTCCGATTCACCCTCCAGACTTCACCTTCTCCTTCTCCTTCTTCTGCTTCTTCTGATTCACCCTCCTTACTTCACCTTCTCCTTCTCCTTCTTCTGCTTTTTCTGATTCACCCTCCAGACTTCACCTTCTCCTTCTCCTTCTTCTACTTCTTCTGATTCACCCTCCAGACTTCACCTTCTCCTTCTACTTCTTCTGCTTCTTCTGATTCACCCTCCAGACTTCACCTTCTCCTTCTCCTTCTTCTGCTTCTTCTGATTCACCCTCCATACTTCACCTTCTCCTTCTCCTTCTTCTGCTTCTTCTGATTCACCCTCCAGACTTCACTTTCTCCTTCTCCTTCTTCTGCTTCTTCTGATTCTCCCTCCAGACTTCACCTTCTCCTTCTCCTTCTTCTACTTCTTCTCATTCACCCTCCAGACTTCACCTTCTCCTTCTCCTTCTTCTGCTTCTTCTGATTCACCCTCCAGACTTCACCTTCTACTTCTCCTTCGTCTACTTCTTCTGATTCACCCTCCAGACTACACCTTCTCCTTCTCCTTCTTCTACTTCTTCCGATTCAGCCTCCAGACTTCAACTTCTCCTTCTCCTTCTTCTGCTTCTTCTGATTCACCCTCCAGACTTCACCTTCTCCTTCTCCTTCTTCTACTTCTTCTGATTAACCCTCCAGACTTCACCTTTTCCTTCTCCTTCTTCTACTTCTTCTGATTCACCCTCCAGACTTCACCTTCTCCTTCTCCTTCTTCTTCTTCTTCTGCTTCTCCCTCCAGACTTCACCTTCTCCTTCTCCTTCTTCTGCTTCTTCTGATTCACCCTCCAGACTTCATCTTCTCCTTCTCCTTCTTCTACTTCTTCTGATTCACCCTCCAGCCTTCACCTTCTCCTTCTCCTTCTTCTACTTCTTCTGATTCACCCTCCAGACTTCACCTTCTCCTTCTCCTTCTTCTACTTCTTCTGATTCACGCTCCTGACTTCACTTTCTCCTTCTCCTTCTTCTGCTTCTTCTGCTTCACCGTCCAGACTTCACCTTCTCCTTCTCCTTCTTCTACTTCTTCTGATTCACCCTCCAGACTTCACATTCTCCTTCTCCTTCTTCTGCTTCTTCTGCTTCACGCTCCAGACTTCACCTTCTCCTTCTCCTTCTTCTGCTTCTTCTGCTTCACCCTCCAGACTTCACCTTCTCCTTCTCCTTCTTCTGCTTCATCTGCTTCACCCTCCTGACTTCACCTTCTCCTTCTCCTTCTTCTTCTTCTTCTGATTCACCCTCCAGACTTCACCTTCGCCTACTCCTTCTTCTGCTTCTTCTGCTTCACCCTCCAGACTTCACCTTCTCCTTCTCCTTCTTCTGCTTCTTCTGCTGCGCCCTCCAGACTTCACCTTCTCCTTCTCCTTCTTCTGCTTCTTCTGCTTCACCCTCCTGACTTCACCTTCTCCTTCTCCTTCTTCTACTTCTTCTGCTTCACCCCCCTGACTTCACCTTCTCCTTCTCCTTCTTCTGCTTCTTCTGATTCACTCTCCTAACTTCACCTTCTCGTTCTCCTTCTGCTGCTTCTTCTGATTCACCCTCCTGACTTGGCCTTCTCCTTCTCCTTCTTCTGCTTCTTCTGATTCACCCTCCAGACTTCATCTTCTCCTTCTCCTTCTTCTGCTTCTTCTGATTCACCCTCCAGACTTCACCTTCTCCTTCTCCTTCTTCTGCTTCTTCTGATTCACCCTCCAGACTTCACCTTCTCCTTCTCCTTCTTCTACTTCTTCTGATTAACCCCCAGACTTCACCTTCTCCTTCTCCTTCTTCTACTTCTTCTGATTCACCCTCCAGCCTTCACCTTCTCATTCTGCTTCTTCTGCTTCTTCTGCTTCACCCTCCAGACTTCACCTTCTCCTTCTCTTTCTTCTGCTTCTTGTGATTTACCCTCCAGACTTCACCTTCTCCTTCTCCTTCTTCTGCTTCTTCTGATTCACCCTCCAGACTTCACCTCCTCCTTCTCCTTCTTCTGATTCACCCTCCTGACTTCACCTTCTCCTTCTCCTTCTTCTACTTCTTCTGATTCACCCTCCTGACTTCACCTTCAACTTCTCCTTCTTCTACTTCTTCTGCTTCACCCTCCAGACTTCACCTTCTCCTTCTCCTTCTTCTACTTCTTCTGATTCACCCTCCAGACTTCACCTTCTGCTTCTCCTTCTCCTTCTTCTGCTTCTTCTGATTCACCCTCCAGACTTCATCTTCTCCTTCTCCTTATTCTGCTTCTTCTGATTCACCCTCCAGACTTCATCTTCTCCTTCTCCTTCTTCTGCTTCTTCTGATTCACCCTCCAGACTTCACCTTCTCCTTCTCCTTATTCTGCTTCTTCTGATTCACCCTCCAGACTTCACCTTCTCCTTCTCCTTCTTCTGCTTCTTCTGATTCACCCTCCAGACTTCACCTTCTCCTTCTCCTTCTTCTACTTCTTCTGATTCACCCTCCAGACTTCATCTTCTCCTTCTCCTTCTTCTGCTTCTTCTGATTCACCCTCCAGACTTCACCTTCTCCTTCTCCTTCTTCTGCTTCTTCTGATTCACCCTCCAGACTTCACCTTCTCCTTCTCCTTCTTCTACTTCTTCTGATTCACCCTCCAGACTTCACCTTCTCCTTCTCCTTCTTCTACTTCTTCTGATTCACCCTCCAGACTTCACCTTCTCCTTCTCCTTCATCTGCTTCTTCTGATTCACCCTCCAGACTTCACCTTCTCCTTCTCCTTCTCCTTCTTCTGCTTCTTCTGATTCACCCTCCAGACTTCACCTTCTCCTTCTCCTTCTTCTGCTTCTTCTGATTCACCCTTCAGCATTCACCTTCTCCTTCTCCTTCTTCTGCTTCTTCTGATTCACCCTCCAGACCTCACCTTCTCCTTCTCCTTCTTCTACTTCTTCTGATTCACCCTCCAGACTTCATCTGCTCCTTCTCCTTCTTCTGCTTCTTCTGATTTACCCTCCAGACTTCACCTTCTCCTTCTCCTTCTTCTGCTTCTTCTGATTCACCCTCCAGACTTCGCCTTCTCCTTCTCCTTCTTCTACTTCTTCTGATGTACCCTTCAGACTTCACCTTCTCCTTCTCCTTCTTCTACTTCTTCTGATTCACCCTCCAGTCTTCACCATCTCCTTCTCCTTCTTCTGCTGATTCACCCCCCTGACTTCACCTTCTCCTTCTCCTTCTTCTGCTTCTTCTGATTCACGCTCCAGACTTCACCTTCTCCTTCTCCTTCTTCTACTTCTTCTGATTCACCCTCCAGACTTCACCTTCTCCTTCTACTTCTTCTGCTTCTTCTGATTCACCCTCCAGACTTCATCTTCTCCTTCTCCTCTTCTGCTTCTTCTGATTCACCCTCCAGACTTCACCTTCTCCTTCTCCTTCTTCTGCTTCTTCTGATTCACCCTCCAGACTTCACCTTCTCCTTCTCCTTCTTCTGCTCCTTCTGATTCACCCTCCAGACTTCACCTTCTCCTTCTCCTTCTTCTACTTCTTCTGATTCACCCTCCAGACTTCACCTTCTCCTTCTCCTTCTTTTGCTTCTTCTGATTCACCCTCCAGACTTCACCTTCTCCTTCTCCTTCGTCTACTTCTTCTGATTCACCCTCCAGACTACACCTTCTCCTTCTCCTTCTTCTACTTCTTCTGATTCACCCTCCAGACTTCACCTCTCCTTCCCCTTCTTCTACTTCTTCTGATTCACGCTCAGACTTCACCTTCTCCTTCTCCTTCTTCTACTTCTTCTGATTCACCCTCCAGACTTCACCTTCTCCTTCTCCTTCTTCTGCTTCTTCTGATTCACCCTCCAGATTTCACCTTCTCCTTCTCCTTCTTCTACTTCTTCTGATTCACCCTCCAGACTTCACCTTCTCCTTATCCTTCTTCTTCTTCTTCTGATTCACCCTCCAGACTTCACCTTCTCCTTCTCCTTCTTCTCCTTCTTCTGATTCACCCTCCTGACTTCACCTTCTCCTTCTCCTTCTTCTGCTTCTTCTGCTTCACCCTCCAGACTTCACCTTCTCCTTCTCCTTCTTCTTCTTCTTCTGCTTCACCCTCCAGACTTCACCTTCTCCTTCTCCTTCTTCTGCTTCTTCTGCTTCACCCTCCTGACTTCACCTTCTCCTTCTCCTTCTTCTACTTCTTCTGATTCACCCTCCAGACTTCACCTTCTACTTCTCCTTCTTCTGCTTCTTCTGCTTCACCCTCCAGACTTCAGCTTCTCCTTCTCCTTCTTCTGCTTCTTCTGCTTCGCCCTCCAGACTTCACCTTCTCCTTCTCCTTCTTCTGCTTCTTCTGCTTCACCCTCCAGACTTCACCTTCTCCTTCTCCTTCTACTGCTTCTTCTGCTTCACCCTCCTGACATCATCTTCTCCTTCTCCTTCTTCTACTTCTTCTGATTCACCCTCCAGACCTCACCTTCTCCTTCTCCTTCTTCTACTTCTTCTGATTCACCCTCCAGACTTCATCTGCTCCTTCTCCTTCTTCTGCTTCTTCTGATTTACCCTCCAGACTTCACCTTCTCCTTCTCCTTCTTCTGCTTCTTCTGATTCACCCTCCAGACTTCGCCTTCTCCTTCTCCTTCTTCTACTTCTTCTGATTCACCCTTATGACTTCACCTTCTCCTTCTCCTTCTTCTACTTCTTCTGATTCACCCTCCAGTCTTCATCATCTCCTTCTCCTTCTTCTGCTTCTTCTGATTCACCCTCCTGACTTCACCTTCTCCTTCTCCTTCTTCTGCTTCTTCTGATTCACGCTCCAGACTTCACCTTCTCCTTCTCCTTCTTCTACTTCTTCTGATTCACCCTCCAGACTTCACCTTCTCCTTCTACTTCTTCTGCTTCTTCTGATTCACCCTCCAGACTTCACCTTCTCCTTCTCCTTCTTCTGCTTCTTCTGATTCACCCTCCAGACTTCACCTTCTCCTTCTCCTTCTTCTGCTTCTTCCGATTCACCCTCCAGACTTCACCTTCTCCTTCTCCTTATTCTGCTTCTTCTCATTCACCCTCCAGACTTCACCTTCTCCTTCTCCTTCTTCTACTTCTTCTGATTCACCCTCCAGACTTCACCTTCTCCTTCTCCTTCTTTTGCTTCTTCTGATTCACCCTCCAGACTTCACCTTCTCCTTCTCCTTCGTCTACTTCTTCTGATTCACCCTCCAGACTACACCTTCTCCTTCTCCTTCTTCTACTTCTTCTGATTCACCCTCCAGACTTCACCTTCTCCTTCCCTTCTTCTACTTCTTCTGATTCACGCTCCAGACTTCACCTTCTCCTTCTCCTTCTTCTACTTCTTCTGATTCACCCTCCAGACTTCACCTTCTCCTTCTCCTTCTTCTGCTTCTTCTGATTCACCCTCCAGATTTCACCTTCTCCTTCTCCTTCTTCTACTTCTTCTGATTCACCCTCCAGACTTCACCTTCTCCTTATCCTTCTTCTACATCTTCTGATTCACCCTCCAGACTTCACCTTCTCCTTCTCCTTCTTCTCCTTCTTCTGATTCACCCTCCTGACTTCACCTTCTCCTTCTCCTTCTTCTGCTTCTTCTGCTTCACCCTCCAGACTTCACCTTCTCCTTCTCCTTCTTCTTCTTCTTCTGCTTCACCCTCCAGACTTCACCTTCTCCTTCTCCTTCTTCTGCTTCTTCTGCTTCACCCTCCTGACTTCACCTTCTCCTTCTCCTTCTTCTACTTCTTCTGATTCACCCTCCAGACTTCACCTTCTACTTCTCCTTCTTCTGCTTCTTCTGCTTCACCCTCCAGACTTCAGCTTCTCCTTCTCCTTCTTCTGCTTCTTCTGCTTCGCCCTCCAGACTTCACCTTCTCCTTCTCCTTCTTCTGCTTCTTCTGCTTCACCCTCCAGACTTCACCTTCTCCTTCTCCTTCTACTGCTTCTTCTGCTTCACCCTCCTGACATCACCTTCTCCTTCTCCTTCTTCTACTTCTTCTGATTCACCCTCCAGACCTCACCTTCTCCTTCTCCTTCTTCTACTTCTTCTGATTCACCCTCCAGACTTCATCTGCTCCTTCTCCTTCTTCTGCTTCTTCTGATTTACCCTCCAGACTTCACCTTCTCCTTCTCCTTCTTCTGCTTCTTCTGATTCACCCTCCAGACTTCGCCTTCTCCTTCTCCTTCTTCTACTTCTTCTGATTCACCCTTATGACTTCACCTTCTCCTTCTCCTTCTTCTACTTCTTCTGATTCACCCTCCAGTCTTCACCATCTCCTTCTCCTTCTTCTGCTTCTTCTGATTCACCCTCCTGACTTCACCTTCTCCTTCTCCTTCTTCTGCTTCTTCTGATTCACGCTCCAGACTTCACCTTCTCCTTCTCCTTCTTCTACTTCTTCTGATTCACCCTCCAGACTTCACCTTCTCCTTCTACTTCTTCTGCTTCTTCTGATTCACCCTCCAGACTTCACCTTCTCCTTCTCCTTCTTCTGCTTCTTCTGATTCACCCTCCAGACTTCACCTTCTCCTTCTCCTTCTTCTGCTTCTTCCGATTCACCTCCAGACTTCACCTTCTCCTTCTCCTTATTCTGCTTCTTCTCATTCACCCTCCAGACTTCACCTTCTCCTTCTCCTTCTTCTACTTCTTCTGATTCACCCTCCAGACTTCACCTTCTCCTTCTCCTTCTTCTGCTTCTTCTGATTCACCCTCCAGACTTCACCTTCTCCTTCTCCTTCTTCTACTTCTTCTGATTCACCCCCCAGTCTTCACCTTCTCCTTCTCCTTCTTCTACTTCTTCTGATTCACCCTCCAGACTTCACCTTCTCCTTCTCCTTCTTCTGCTTCTTCTGATTCACCCTCCAGACTTCACCTTCTCCTTCTCCTTCTTCTGCTTCTTCTGATTCACCCTCCAGACTTCACCTTCTCCTTCTCCTTCTTCTGCTTCTTCTGATTCACCCTTCAGACTTCACCTTCTCCTTCTCCTTCTTCTGCTTCTTCTGATTCACCCTCCAGACCTCACCTTCTCCTTCTCCTTCTTCTAATTCTTCTGATTCACCCTTCAGACTTCATCTTCTCCTTCTCCTTCTTCTGCTTCTTCTGATTCACCCTCCAGACTTCACCTTCTCCTTCTCCTTCTTCTGCTTCTTCTGATTCACCCTACAGACTTCGCCTTCTCCTTCTCCTTCTTCTAGCTTCTTCTGATTCACCCTCCAGACTTCACCTTCTCCTTCTCCTTCATCTACTTCTTCTGATTCACCCTCCAGTCTTCACCTCCTCCTTCTCCTTCTTCTGCTTCTTCTGATTCACCCTCCAGACTTCACCTTCTCCTTCTCCTTCTTCTGCTTCTTCTGATTCACCCTCCTGACTTCACCTTCTCCTTCTCCTTCTTCTGCTTTTTCTGATTCACCCTCCAGACTTCACCTTCTCCTTCTCCTTCTTCTACTTCTTCTGATTCACCCTCCAGACTTCACCTTCTCCTTCTACTTCTTCTGCTTCTTCTGATTCACCCTCCAGACTTCACCTTCTCCTTCTCCTTCTTCTGCTTCTTCTGATTCACCCTCCATACTTCACCTTCTCCTTCTCCTTCTTCTGCTTCTTCTGATTCACCCTCCAGACTTCACTTTCTCCTTCTCCTTCTTCTGCTTCTTCTGATTCTCCCTCCAGACTTCACCTTCTCCTTCTCCTTCTTCTACTTCTTCTCATTCACCCTCCAGACTTCACCTTCTCCTTCTCCTTCTTCTGCTTCTTCTGATTCACCCTCCAGACTTCACCTTCTACTTCTCCTTCGTCTACTTCTTCTGATTCACCCTCCAGACTACACCTTCTCCTTCTCCTTCTTCTACTTCTTCCGATTCAGCCTCCAGACTTCAACTTCTCCTTCTCCTTCTTCTGCTTCTTCTGATTCACCCTCCAGACTTCACCTTCTCCTTCTCCTTCTTCTACTTCTTCTGATTAACCCTCCAGACTTCACCTTTTCCTTCTCCTTCTTCTACTTCTTCTGATTCACCCTCCAGACTTCACCTTCTCCTTCTCCTTCTTCTTCTTCTTCTGCTTCTCCCTCCAGACTTCACCTTCTCCTTCTCCTTCTTCTGCTTCTTCTGATTCACCCTCCAGACTTCATCTTCTCCTTCTCCTTCTTCTACTTCTTCTGATTCACCCTCCAGCCTTCACCTTCTCCTTCTCCTTCTTCTACTTCTTCTGATTCACCCTCCAGACTTCACCTTCTCCTTCTCCTTCTTCTACTTCTTCTGATTCACGCTCCTGACTTCACTTTCTCCTTCTCCTTCTTCTGCTTCTTCTGCTTCACCCTCCAGACTTCACCTTCTCCTTCTCCTTCTTCTACTTCTTCTGATTCACCCTCCAGACTTCACCTTCTCCTTCTCCTTCTTCTGCTTCTTCTGCTTCACGCTCCAGACTTCACCTTCTCCTTCTCCTTCTTCTGCTTCTTCTGCTTCACCCTCCAGACTTCACCTTCTCCTTCTCCTTCTTCTGCTTCTTCTGCTTCACCCTCCTGACTTCACCTTCTCCTTCTCCTTCTTCTTCTTCTTCTGATTCACCCTCCAGACTTCACCTTCGCCTACTCCTTCTTCTGCTTCTTCTGCTTCACCCTCCAGACTTCACCTTCTCCTTCTCCTTCTTCTGCTTCTTCTGCTGCGCCCTCCAGACTTCACCTTCTCCTTCTCCTTCTTCTGCTTCTTCTGCTTCACCCTCCTGACTTCACCTTCTCCTTCTCCTTCTTCTACTTCTTCTGCTTCACCCCCCTGACTTCACCTTCTCCTTCTCCTTCTTCTGCTTCTTCTGATTCACTCTCCTAACTTCACCTTCTCGTTCTCCTTCTGCTGCTTCTTCTGATTCACCCTCCTGACTTGGCCTTCTCCTTCTCCTTCTTCTGCTTCTTCTGATTCACCCTCCAGACTTCATCTTCTCCTTCTCCTTCTTCTGCTTCTTCTGATTCACCCTCCAGACTTCACCTTCTCCTTCTCCTTCTTCTGCTTCTTCTGATTCACCCTCCAGACTTCACCTTCTCCTTCTCCTTCTTCTACTTCTTCTGATTAACCCCCAGACTTCACCTTCTCCTTCTCCTTCTTCTACTTCTTCTGATTCACCCTCCAGCCTTCACCTTCTCATTCTGCTTCTTCTGCTTCTTCTGCTTCACCCTCCAGACTTCACCTTCTCCTTCTCTTTCTTCTGCTTCTTGTGATTTACCCTCCAGACTTCACCTTCTCCTTCTCCTTCTTCTGCTTCTTCTGATTCACCCTCCAGACTTCACCTCCTCCTTCTCCTTCTTCTGATTCACCCTCCTGACTTCACCTTCTCCTTCTCCTTCTTCTACTTCTTCTGATTCACCCTCCTGACTTCACCTTCAACTTCTCCTTCTTCTACTTCTTCTGCTTCACCCTCCAGACTTCACCTTCTCCTTCTCCTTCTTCTACTTCTTCTGATTCACCCTCCAGACTTCACCTTCTGCTTCTCCTTCTCCTTCTTCTGCTTCTTCTGATTCACCCTCCAGACTTCATCTTCTCCTTCTCCTTATTCTGCTTCTTCTGATTCACCCTCCAGACTTCATCTTCTCCTTCTCCTTCTTCTGCTTCTTCTGATTCACCCTCCAGACTTCACCTTCTCCTTCTCCTTATTCTGCTTCTTCTGATTCACCCTCCAGACTTCACCTTCTCCTTCTCCTTCTTCTACTTCTTCTGATTCACCCTCCAGACTTCACCTTCTCCTTCTCCTTCTTCTACTTCTTCTGATTCACCCTCCAGACTTCACCTTCTCCTTCTCCTTCATCTGCTTCTTCTGATTCACCCTCCAGACTTCACCTTCTCCTTCTCCTTCTCCTTCTTCTGCTTCTTCTGATTCACCCTCCAGACTTCACCTTCTCCTTCTCCTTCTTCTGCTTCTTCTGATTCACCCTTCAGCATTCACCTTCTCCTTCTCCTTCTTCTGCTTCTTCTGATTCACCCTCCAGACCTCACCTTCTCCTTCTCCTTCTTCTACTTCTTCTGATTCACCCTCCAGACTTCATCTGCTCCTTCTCCTTCTTCTGCTTCTTCTGATTTACCCTCCAGACTTCACCTTCTCCTTCTCCTTCTTCTGCTTCTTCTGCTTCACCCTCCAGACTTCGCCTTCTCCTTCTCCTTCTTCTACTTCTTCTGATGTACCCTTCAGACTTCACCTTCTCCTTCTCCTTCTTCTACTTCTTCTGATTCACCCTCCAGTCTTCACCATCTCCTTCTCCTTCTTCTGCTGATTCACCCCCCCTGACTTCACCTTCTCCTTCTCCTTCTTCTGCTTCTTCTGATTCACGCTCCAGACTTCACCTTCTCCTTCTCCTTCTTCTACTTCTTCTGATTCACCCTCCAGACTTCACCTTCTCCTTCTACTTCTTCTGCTTCTTCTGATTCACCCTCCAGACTTCATCTTCTCCTTCTCCTTCTTCTGCTTCTTCTGATTCACCCTCCAGACTTCACCTTCTCCTTCTCCTTCTTCTGCTTCTTCTGATTCACCCTCCAGACTTCACCTTCTCCTTCTCCTTCTTCTGCTCCTTCTGATTCACCCTCCAGACTTCACCTTCTCCTTCTCCTTCTTCTACTTCTTCTGATTCACCCTCCAGACTTCACCTTCTCCTTCTCCTTCTTTTGCTTCTTCTGATTCACCCTCCAGACTTCACCTTCTCCTTCTCCTTCGTCTACTTCTTCTGATTCACCCTCCAGACTACACCTTCTCCTTCTCCTTCTTCTACTTCTTCTGATTCACCCTCCAGACTTCACCTTCTCCTTCCCCTTCTTCTACTTCTTCTGATTCACGCTCCAGACTTCACCTTCTCCTTCTCCTTCTTCTACTTCTTCTGATTCACCCTCCAGACTTCACCTTCTCCTTCTCCTTCTTCTGCTTCTTCTGATTCACCCTCCAGATTTCACCTTCTCCTTCTCCTTCTTCTACTTCTTCTGATTCACCCTCCAGACTTCACCTTCTCCTTATCCTTCTTCTTCTTCTTCTGATTCACCCTCCAGACTTCACCTTCTCCTTCTCCTTCTTCTCCTTCTTCTGATTCACCCTCCTGACTTCACCTTCTCCTTCTCCTTCTTCTGCTTCTTCTGCTTCACCCTCCAGACTTCACCTTCTCCTTCTCCTTCTTCTTCTTCTTCTGCTTCACCCTCCAGACTTCACCTTCTCCTTCTCCTTCTTCTGCTTCTTCTGCTTCACCCTCCTGACTTCACCTTCTCCTTCTCCTTCTTCTACTTCTTCTGATTCACCCTCCAGACTTCACCTTCTACTTCTCCTTCTTCTGCTTCTTCTGCTTCACCCTCCAGACTTCAGCTTCTCCTTCTCCTTCTTCTGCTTCTTCTGCTTCGCCCTCCAGACTTCACCTTCTCCTTCTCCTTCTTCTGCTTCTTCTGCTTCACCCTCCAGACTTCACCTTCTCCTTCTCCTTCTACTGCTTCTTCTGCTTCACCCTCCTGACATCATCTTCTCCTTCTCCTTCTTCTACTTCTTCTGATTCACCCTCCAGACCTCACCTTCTCCTTCTCCTTCTTCTACTTCTTCTGATTCACCCTCCAGACTTCATCTGCTCCTTCTCCTTCTTCTGCTTCTTCTGATTTACCCTCCAGACTTCACCTTCTCCTTCTCCTTCTTCTGCTTCTTCTGATTCACCCTCCAGACTTCGCCTTCTCCTTCTCCTTCTTCTACTTCTTCTGATTCACCCTTATGACTTCACCTTCTCCTTCTCCTTCTTCTACTTCTTCTGATTCACCCTCCAGTCTTCATCATCTCCTTCTCCTTCTTCTGCTTCTTCTGATTCACCCTCCTGACTTCACCTTCTCCTTCTCCTTCTTCTGCTTCTTCTGATTCACGCTCCAGACTTCACCTTCTCCTTCTCCTTCTTCTACTTCTTCTGATTCACCCTCCAGACTTCACCTTCTCCTTCTACTTCTTCTGCTTCTTCTGATTCACCCTCCAGACTTCACCTTCTCCTTCTCCTTCTTCTGCTTCTTCTGATTCACCCTCCAGACTTCACCTTCTCCTTCTCCTTCTTCTGCTTCTTCCGATTCACCCTCCAGACTTCACCTTCTCCTTCTCCTTATTCTGCTTCTTCTCATTCACCCTCCAGACTTCACCTTCTCCTTCTCCTTCTTCTACTTCTTCTGATTCACCCTCCAGACTTCACCTTCTCCTTCTCCTTCTTTTGCTTCTTCTGATTCACCCTCCAGACTTCACCTTCTCCTTCTCCTTCGTCTACTTCTTCTGATTCACCCTCCAGACTACACCTTCTCCTTCTCCTTCTTCTACTTCTTCTGATTCACCCTCCAGACTTCACCTTCTCCTTCCCCTTCTTCTACTTCTTCTGATTCACGCTCCAGACTTCACCTTCTCCTTCTCCTTCTTCTACTTCTTCTGATTCACCCTCCAGACTTCACCTTCTCCTTCTCCTTCTTCTGCTTCTTCTGATTCACCCTCCAGATTTCACCTTCTCCTTCTCCTTCTTCTACTTCTTCTGATTCACCCTCCAGACTTCACCTTCTCCTTATCCTTCTTCTACTTCTTCTGATTCACCCTCCAGACTTCACCTTCTCCTTCTCCTTCTTCTCCTTCTTCTGATTCACCCTCCTGACTTCACCTTCTCCTTCTCCTTCTTCTGCTTCTTCTGCTTCACCCTCCAGACTTCACCTTCTCCTTCTCCTTCTTCTTCTTCTTCTGCTTCACCCTCCAGACTTCACCTTCTCCTTCTCCTTCTTCTGCTTCTTCTGCTTCACCCTCCTGACTTCACCTTCTCCTTCTCCTTCTTCTACTTCTTCTGATTCACCCTCCAGACTTCACCTTCTACTTCTCCTTCTTCTGCTTCTTCTGCTTCACCCTCCAGACTTCAGCTTCTCCTTCTCCTTCTTCTGCTTCTTCTGCTTCGCCCTCCAGACTTCACCTTCTCCTTCTCCTTCTTCTGCTTCTTCTGCTTCACCCTCCAGACTTCACCTTCTCCTTCTCCTTCTACTGCTTCTTCTGCTTCACCCTCCTGACATCACCTTCTCCTTCTCCTTCTTCTACTTCTTCTGATTCACCCTCCAGACCTCACCTTCTCCTTCTCCTTCTTCTACTTCTTCTGATTCACCCTCCAGACTTCATCTGCTCCTTCTCCTTCTTCTGCTTCTTCTGATTTACCCTCCAGACTTCACCTTCTCCTTCTCCTTCTTCTGCTTCTTCTGATTCACCCTCCAGACTTCGCCTTCTCCTTCTCCTTCTTCTACTTCTTCTGATTCACCCTTATGACTTCACCTTCTCCTTCTCCTTCTTCTACTTCTTCTGATTCACCCTCCAGTCTTCACCATCTCCTTCTCCTTCTTCTGCTTCTTCTGATTCACCCTCCTGACTTCACCTTCTCCTTCTCCTTCTTCTGCTTCTTCTGATTCACGCTCCAGACTTCACCTTCTCCTTCTCCTTCTTCTACTTCTTCTGATTCACCCTCCAGACTTCACCTTCTCCTTCTACTTCTTCTGCTTCTTCTGATTCACCCTCCAGACTTCACCTTCTCCTTCTCCTTCTTCTGCTTCTTCTGATTCACCCTCCAGACTTCACCTTCTCCTTCTTCTGCTTCTTCCGATTCACCCTCCAGACTTCACCTTCTCCTTCTCCTTATTCTGCTTCTTCTCATTCACCCTCCAGACTTCACCTTCTCCTTCTCCTTCTTCTACTTCTTCTGATTCACCCTCCAGACTTCACCTTCTCCTTCTCCTTCGTCTACTTCTTCTGATTCACCCTCCAGACTACACCTTCTCCTTCTCCTTCTTCTACTTCTTCTGATTCACCCTCCAGACTTCACCTTCTCCTTCCCCTTCTTCTACTTCTTCTGATTCACCCTCCAGACTTCACCTTCTCCTTCTCCTTCTTCTACTTCTTCTGCTTCTCCCTCCGGACTTCACCTTCTCCTTCTCCTTCTTCTGCTTCTTCTGATTCACCCTCCAGAATTCACCTTCTCCTTCTCCTTCTTCTACTTCTTCTGATTCACCCTCCAGACTTCACCTTCTCCTTCTCCTTCTTCTAATTCTTCTGATTCACCCTCCAGACTTCATCTTCTCCTTCTCCTTCTTCTGCTTCTTCTGATTCACCCTCCAGACTTCACCTTCTCCTTCTCCTTCTTCTGCTTCTTCTGATTCACCCTGCAGACTTCGCCTTCTCCTTCTCCTTCTTCTACTTCTTCTGATTCACCCTCCAGACCTCACCTTCTCCTTCTCCTTCTTCTAATTCTTCTGATTCACCCTCCAGACTTCATCTTCTCCTTCTCCTTCTTCTGCTTCTTCTGATTCACCCTCCAGACTTCACCTTCTCCTTCTCCTTCTTCTGCTTCTTCTGATTCACCCTACAGACTTCGCCTTCTCCTTCTCCTTCTTCTACTTCTTCTGATTCACCCTCCAGACTTCACCTTCTCCTTCTCCTTCATCTACTTCTTCTGATTCACCCTCCAGTCTTCACCTCCTCCTTCTCCTTCTTCTGCTTCTTCTGATTCACCCTCCAGACTTCACCTTCTCCTTCTCCTTCTTCTGCTTCTTCTGATTCACCCTCCTGACTTCACCTTCTCCTTCTCCTTCTTCTGCTTTTTCTGATTCACCCTCCAGACTTCACCTTCTCCTTCTCCTTCTTCTACTTCTTCTGATTCACCCTCCAGACTTCACCTTCTCCTTCTACTTCTTCTGCTTCTTCTGATTCACCCTCCAGACTTCACCTTCTCCTTCTCCTTCTTCTGCTTCTTCTGATTCACCCTCCATACTTCACCTTCACCTTCTCCTTCTTCTGCTTCTTCTGATTCACCCTCCAGACTTCACTTTCTCCTTCTCCTTCTTCTGCTTCTTCTGATTCACCCTCCAGACTTCACCTTCTCCTTCTCCTTCTTCTACTTCTTCTCATTCACCCTCCAGACTTCACCTTCTCCTTCTCCTTCTTCTGCTTCTTCTGATTCACCCTCCAGACTTCACCTTCTACTTCTCCTTCGTCTACTTCTTCTGATTCACCCTCCAGACTACACCTTCTCCTTCTCCTTCTTCTACTTCTTCCGATTCAGCCTCCAGACTTCAACTTCTCCTTCTCCTTCTTCTGCTTCTTCTGATTCACCCTCCAGACTTCACCTTCTCCTTCTCCTTCTGCTACTTCTTCTGATTAACCCTCCAGACTTCACCTTTTCCTTCTCCTTCTTCTACTTCTTCTGATTCACCCTCCAGACTTCACCTTCTCCTTCTCCTTCTTCTTCTTCTTCTGCTTCTCCCTCCAGACTTCACCTTCTCCTTCTCCTTCTTCTGCTTCTTCTGATTCACCCTCCAGACTTCATCTTCTCCTTCTCCTTCTTCTACTTCTTCTGATTCACCCTCCAGCCTTCACCTTCTCCTTCTCCTTCTTCTACTTCTTCTGATTCACCCTCCAGACTTCACCTTCTCCTTCTCCTTCTTCTACTTCTTCTGATTCACCCTCCTGACTTCACTTTCTCCTTCTCCTTCTTCTGCTTCTTCTGCTTCACCCTCCAGACTTCACCTTCTCCTTCTCCTTCTCCTGCTTCTTCTGCTTCACCCTCCAGACTTCACCTTCTCCTTCTCCTTCTTCTGCTTCTTCTGCTTCACCCTCCTGACTTCACCTTCTCCTTCTCCTTCTTCTACTTCTTCTGATTCACCCTCCAGACTTCACCTTCTCCTTCTCCTTCTTCTGCTTCTTCTGCTTCACGCTCCAGACTTCACCTTCTCCTTCTCCTTCTTCTGCTTCTTCTGCTTCACCCTCCAGACTTCACCGTCTCCTTCTCCTTCTTCTGCTTCTTCTGCTTCACCCTCCTGACTTCACCTTCTCCTTCTCCTCCTTCTTCTTCTTCTGATTCACCCTCCAGACTTCACCTTCTCCTTCTCCTTCTTCTGCTTCTTCTGCTTCACCCTCCAGACTTCACCTTCTCCTTCTCCTTCTTCTGCTTCTTCTGCTGCGCCCTCCAGACTTCACCTTCTCCTTCTCCTTCTTCTGCTTCTTCTGCTTCACCCTCCTGACTTCACCTTCTCCTTCTCCTTCTTCTACTTCTTCTGCTTCACCCCCCTGACTTCACCTTCTCCTTCTCCTTCTTCTGCTTCTTCTGATTCACTCTCCTAACTTCACCTTCTCGTTCTCCTTCTGCTGCTTCTTCTGATTCACCCTCCTGACTTGGCCTTCTCCTTCTCCTTCTTCTGCTTCTTCTGATTCACCCTCCAGACTTCATCTTCTCCTTCTCCTTCTTCTGCTTCTTCTGATTCACCCTCCAGACTTCACCTTCTCCTTCTCCTTCTTCTGCTTCTTCTGATTCACACTCCAGACTTCACCTTCTCCTTCTCCTTCTTCTACTTCTTCTGATTAACCCCCAGACTTCACCTTCTCCTTCTCCTTCTTCTACTTCTTCTGATTCACCCTCCAGCCTTCACCTTCTCATTCTGCTTCTTCTGCTTCTTCTGCTTCACCCTCCAGACTTCACCTTCTCCTTCTCTTTCTTCTGCTTCTTCTGATTCACCCTCCAGACTTCACCTTCTCCTTCTCCTTCTTCTGATTCTTCTGATTCACCCTCCAGACTTCACCTCCTCCTTCTCCTTCTTCTGATTCACCCTCCTGACTTCACCTTCTCCTTCTCCTTCTTCTACTTCTTCTGATTCACCCTCCTGACTTCACCTTCTACTTCTCCTTCTTCTACTTCTTCTGCTTCACCCTCCAGACTTCACCTTCTCCTTCTCCTTCTTCTACTTCTTCTGATTCACCCTCCAGACTTCACCTTCTGCTTCTCCTTCTCCTTCTTCTGCTTCTTCTGATTCACCCTCCAGACTTCACCTTCTCCTTCTCCTTCTTCTGCTTCTTCCGATTCACCCTCCAGACTTCACCTTCTCCTTCTCCTTATTCTGCTTCTTCTCATTCACCCTCCAGACTTCACCTTCTCCTTCTCCTTCTTCTACTTCTTCTGATTCACCCTCCAGACTTCACCTTCTCCTTCTCCTTCGTCTACTTCTTCTGATTCACCCTCCAGACTACACCTTCTCCTTCTCCTTCTTCTACTTCTTCTGATTCACCCTCCAGACTTCACCTTCTCCTTCCCCTTCTTCTACTTCTTCTGATTCACCCTCCAGACTTCACCTTCTCCTTCTCCTTCTTCTACTTCTTCTGCTTCTCCCTCCGGACTTCACCTTCTCCTTCTCCTTCTTCTGCTTCTTCTGATTCACCCTCCAGAATTCACCTTCTCCTTCTCCTTCTTCTACTTCTTCTGATTCACCCTCCAGACTTCACCTTCTCCTTCTCCTTCTTCTAATTCTTCTGATTCACCCTCCAGACTTCATCTTCTCCTTCTCCTTCTTCTGCTTCTTCTGATTCACCCTCCAGACTTCACCTTCTCCTTCTCCTTCTTCTGCTTCTTCTGATTCACCCTGCAGACTTCGCCTTCTCCTTCTCCTTCTTCTACTTCTTCTGATTCACCCTCCAGACCTCACCTTCTCCTTCTCCTTCTTCTAATTCTTCTGATTCACCCTCCAGACTTCATCTTCTCCTTCTCCTTCTTCTGCTTCTTCTGATTCACCCTCCAGACTTCACCTTCTCCTTCTCCTTCTTCTGCTTCTTCTGATTCACCCTACAGACTTCGCCTTCTCCTTCTCCTTCTTCTACTTCTTCTGATTCACCCTCCAGACTTCACCTTCTCCTTCTCCTTCATCTACTTCTTCTGATTCACCCTCCAGTCTTCACCTCCTCCTTCTCCTTCTTCTGCTTCTTCTGGTTCACCCTCTAGACTTCACCTTCTCCTTCTCCTTCTTCTGCTTCTTCTGATTCACCCTCCTGACTTCACCTTCTCCTTCTCCTTCTTCTGCTTTTTCTGATTCACCCTCCAGACTTCACCTTCTCCTTCTCCTTCTTCTACTTCTTCTGATTCACCCTCCAGACTTCACCTTCTCCTTCTACTTCTTCTGCTTCTTCTGATTCACCCTCCAGACTTCACCTTCTCCTTCTCCTTCTTCTGCTTCTTCTGATTCACCCTCCATACTTCACCTTCTCCTTCTCCTTCTTCTGCTTCTTCTGATTCACCCTCCAGACTTCACTTTCTCCTTCTCCTTCTTCTGCTTCTTCTGATTCACCCTCCAGACTTCACCTTCTCCTTCTCCTTCTTCTACTTCTTCTCATTCACCCTCCAGACTTCACCTTCTCCTTCTCCTTCTTCTGCTTCTTCTGATTCACCCTCCAGACTTCACCTTCTACTTCTCCTTCGTCTACTTCTTCTGATTCACCCTCCAGACTACGCCTTCTCCTTCTCCTTCTTCTACTTCTTCCGATTCAGCCTCCAGACTTCAACTTCTCCTTCTCCTTCTTCTGCTTCTTCTGATTCACCCTCCAGACTTCACCTTCTCCTTCTCCTTCTTCTACTTCTTCTGATTAACCCTCCAGACTTCACCTTTTCCTTCTCTTTCTTCTACTTCTTCTGATTCACCCTCCAGACTTCACCTTCTCCTTCTCCTTCTTCTTCTTCTTCTGCTTCTCCCTCCAGACTTCACCTTCTCCTTCTCCTTCTTCTGCTTCTTCTGATTCACCCTCCAGACTTCATCTTCTCCTTCTCCTTCTTCTACTTCTTCTGATTCACCCTCCAGACTTCACCTTCTCCTTCTCCTTCTTCTACTTCTTCTGATTCACCCTCCTGACTTCACTTTCTCCTTCTCCTTCTTCTGCTTCTTCTGCTTCACCCTCCAGACTTCACCTTCTCCTTCTCCTTCTCCTGCTTCTTCTGCTTCACCCTCCAGACTTCACCTTCTCCTTCTCCTTCTTCTGCTTCTTCTGCTTCGCCCTCCTGACTTCACCTTCTCCTTCTCCTTCTTCTACTTCTTCTGATTCACCCTCCAGACTTCACCTTCTCCTTCTCCTTCTTCTGCTTCTTCTGCTTCACGCTCCAGACTTCACCTTCTCCTTCTCCTTCTTCTGCTTCTTCTGCTTCACCCTCCAGACTTCACCGTCTCCTTCTCCTTCTTCTGCTTCTTCTGCTTCACCCTCCTGACTTCACCTTCTCCTTCTCCTCCTTCTTCTTCTTCTGATTCACCCTCCAGACTTCACCTTCTCCTTCTCCTTCTTCTGCTTCTTCTGCTTCACCCTCCAGACTTCACCTTCTCCTTCTCCTTCTTCTGCTTCTTCTGCTGCGCCCTCCAGACTTCACCTTCTCCTTCTCCTTCTTCTGCTTCTTCTGCTTCACCCTCCTGACTTCACCTTCTCCTTCTCCTTCTTCTACTTCTTCTGCTTCACCCCCCTGACTTCACCTTCTCCTTCTCCTTCTTCTGCTTCTTCTGATTCACTCTCCTAACTTCACCTTCTCGTTCTCCTTCTGCTGCTTCTTCTGATTCACCCTCCTGACTTGGCCTTCTCCTTCTCCTTCTTCTGCTTCTTCTGATTCACCCTCCAGACTTCATCTTCTCCTTCTCCTTCTTCTGCTTCTTCTGATTCACCCTCCAGACTTCACCTTCTCCTTCTCCTTCTTCTGCTTCTTCTGATTCACCCTCCAGACTTCACCTTCTCCTTCTCCTTCTTCTACTTCTTCTGATTAACCCCCAGACTTCACCTTCTCCTTCTCCTTCTTCTACTTCTTCTGATTCACCCTCCAGCCTTCACCTTCTCATTCTGCTTCTTCTGCTTCTTCTGCTTCACCCTCCAGACTTCACCTTCTCCTTCTCTTTCTTCTGCTTCTTCTGATTCACCCTCCAGACTTCACCTTCTCCTTCTCCTTCTTCTGATTCTTCTGATTCACCCTCCAGACTTCACCTCCTCCTTCTCCTTCTTCTGATTCACCCTCCTGACTTCACCTTCTCCTTCTCCTTCTTCTACTTCTTCTGATTCACCCTCCTGACTTCACCTTCTACTTCTCCTTCTTCTACTTCTTCTGCTTCACCCTCCAGACTTCACCTTCTCCTTCTCCTTCTTCTACTTCTTCTGATTCACCCTCCAGACTTCACCTTCTGCTTCTCCTTCTCCTTCTTCTGCTTCTTCTGATTCACCCTCCAGACTTCATCTTCTCCTTCTCCTTATTCTGCTTCTTCTGATTCACCCTCCAGACTTCATCTTCTCCTTCTCCTTCTTCTGCTTCTTCTGATTCACCCTCCAGACTTCACCTTCTCCTTCTCCTTATTCTGCTTCTTCTGATTCACCCTCCAGACTTCACCTTCTCCTTCTCCTTCTTCTGCTTCTTCTGATTCACCCTCCAGACTTCACCTTCTCCTTCTCCTTCTTCTACTTCTTCTGATTCACCCTCCAGACTTCATCTTCTCCTTCTCCTTCTTCTGCTTCTTCTGATTCACCCTCCAGACTTCACCTTCTCCTTCTCCTTCTTCTGCTTCTTCTGATTCACCCTCCAGACTTCACCTTCTCCTTCTCCTTCTTCTACTTCTTCTGATTCACCCTCCAGACTTCACCTTCTCCTTCTCCTTCTTCTACTTCTTCTGATTCACCCTCCAGACTTCACCTTCTCCTTCTCCTTCATCTGCTTCTTCTGATTCACCCTCCAGACTTCACCTTCTCCTTCTCCTTCTTCTGCTTCTTCTGATTCACCCTCCAGACTTCACCTTCTCCTTCTCCTTCTTCTGCTTCTTCTGATTCACCCTTCAGCATTCACCTTCTCCTTCTCCTTCTTCTGCTTCTTCTGATTCACCCTCCAGACCTCACCTTCTCCTTCTCCTTCTTCTGCTTCTTCTGATTCGCCCTCCAGTCTTCGCCTTCTCCTTCTCCTTCTTCTACTTCTTCTGATGTACCCTTCAGACTACACCTTCTCCTTCTCCTTCTTCTACTTCTTCTGATTCACCCTCCAGTCTTCACCATCTCCTTCTCCTTCTTCTGCTGATTCACCCTCCTGACTTCACCTTCTCCTTCTCCTTCTTCTGCTTCTTCTGATTCACGCTCCAGACTTCACCTTCTCCTTCTCCTTCTTCTACTTCTTCTGATTCACCCATAGACTTCACCTTCTCCTTCTACTTCTTCTGCTTCTTCTGATTCACCCTCCAGACTTCACCTTCTCCTTCTCCTTCTTCTGCTTCTTCTGATTCACCCTCCAGACTTCACCTTCTCCTTCTCCTTCTTCTGCTTCTTCTGATTCACCCTCCAGACTTCACCTTCTCCTTCTCCTTCTTCTGCTCCTTCTGATTCACCCTCCAGACTTCACCTTCTCCTTCTCCTTCTTCTACTTCTTCTGATTCACCCTCCAGACTTCACCTTCTCCTTCTCCTTCTTTTGCTTCTTCTGATTCACCCTCCAGACTTCACCTTCTCCTTCTCCTTCGTCTACTTCTTCTGATTCACCCTCCAGACTACACCTTCTCCTTCTCCTTCTTCTACTTCTTCTGATTCACCCTCCAGACTTCACCTTCTCCTTCCCCTTCTTCTACTTCTTCTGATTCACCCTCCAGACTTCACCTTCTCCTTCTCCTTCTTCTACTTCTTCTGCTTCTCCCTCCGGACTTCACCTTCTCCTTCTCCTTCTTCTGCTTCTTCTGATTCACCCTCCAGATTTCACCTTCTCCTTCTCCTTCTTCTACTTCTTCTGATTGACCCTCCAGACTTCACCTTCTCCTTATCCTTCTTCTACTTCTTCTGATTCACCCTCCAGACTTCACCTTCTCCTTCTCCTTCTTCTGCTTCTTCTGATTCACCCTCCAGAATTCACCTTCTCCTTCTCCTTCTTCTACTTCTTCTGATTCACCCTCCAGACTTCACCTTCTCCTTCTCCTTCTTCTAATTCTTCTGATTCACCCTCCAGACTTCATCTTCTCCTTCTCCTTCTTCTGCTTCTTCTGATTCACCCTCCAGACTTCACCTTCTCCTTCTCCTTCTTCTGCTTCTTCTGATTCACCCTGCAGACTTCGCCTTCTCCTTCTCCTTCTTCTACTTCTTCTGATTCACCCTCCAGACCTCACCTTCTCCTTCTCCTTCTTCTAATTCTTCTGATTCACCCTCCAGACTTCATCTTCTCCTTCTCCTTCTTCTGCTTCTTCTGATTCACCCTCCAGACTTCACCTTCTCCTTCTCCTTCTTCTGCTTCTTCTGATTCACCCTACAGACTTCGCCTTCTCCTTCTCCTTCTTCTACTTCTTCTGATTCACCCTCCAGACTTCACCTTCTCCTTCTCCTTCATCTACTTCTTCTGATTCACCCTCCAGTCTTCACCACCTCCTTCTCCTTCTTCTGCTTCTTCTGGTTCACCCTCCAGACTTCACCTTCTCCTTCTCCTTCTTCTGCTTCTTCTGATTCACCCTCCTGACTTCACCTTCTCCTTCTCCTTCTTCTGCTTTTTCTGATTCACCCTCCAGACTTCACCTTCTCCTTCTCCTTCTTCTACTTCTTCTGATTCACCCTCCAGACTTCACCTTCTCCTTCTACTTCTTCTGCTTCTTCTGATTCACCCTCCAGACTTCACCTTCTCCTTCTCCTTCTTCTGCTTCTTCTGATTCACCCTCCATACTTCACCTTCTCCTTCTCCTTCTTCTGCTTCTTCTGATTCACCCTCCAGACTTCACCTTCTCCTTCTACTTCTTCTGCTTCTTCTGATTCACCCTCCAGACTTCACCTTCTCCTTCTCCTTCTTCTGCTTCTTCTGATTCACCCTCCATACTTCACCTTCTCCTTCTCCTTCTTCTGCTTCTTCTGATTCACCCTCCAGACTTCACTTTCTCCTTCTCCTTCTTCTGCTTCTTCTGATTCACCCTCCAGACTTCACCTTCTCCTTCTCCTTCTTCTGCTTCTTCTGATTCACCCTCCAGACTTCACCTTCTACTTCTCCTTCGTCTACTTCTTCTGATTCACCCTCCAGACTACGCCTTCTCCTTCTCCTTCTTCTACTTCTTCCGATTCAGCCTCCAGACTTCAACTTCTCCTTCTCCTTCTTCTACTTCTTCTGATTAACCCTCCAGACTTCACCTTTTCCTTCTCCTTCTTCTACTTCTTCTGATTCACCCTCCAGACTTCACCTTCTCCTTCTCCTTCTTCTTCTTCTTCTGCTTCTCCCTCCAGACTTCACCTTCTCCTTCTCCTTCTTCTGCTTCTTCTGATTCACCCTCCAGACTTCATCTTCTCCTTCTCCTTCTTCTACTTCTTCTGATTCACCCTCCAGCCTTCACCTTCTCCTTCTCCTTCTTCTACTTCTTCTGATTCACCCTCCAGACTTCACCTTCTCCTTCTCCTTCTTCTACTTCTTCTGATTCACCCTCCTGACTTCACTTTCTCCTTCTCCTTCTTCTGCTTCTTCTGCTTCACCCTCCAGACTTCACCTTCTCCTTCTCCTTCTCCTGCTTCTTCTGCTTCACCCTCCAGACTTCACCTTCTCCTTCTCCTTCTTCTGCTTCTTCTGCTTCACCCTCCTGACTTCACCTTCTCCTTCTCCTTCTTCTACTTCTTCTGATTCACCCTCCAGACTTCACCTTC
This sequence comes from Somniosus microcephalus, assembly GCF_052327205.1. NCBI lineage: Eukaryota > Metazoa > Chordata > Chondrichthyes > Squaliformes > Somniosidae > Somniosus > Somniosus microcephalus. The sequence goes on along the minus strand of NW_028225322.1, from coordinate 526,419 downwards.
TCCTTCTCCTTCTTCTGCTTCTTCTGCTTCACGCTCCAGACTTCACCTTCTCCTTCTCCTTCTTCTGCTTCTTCTGCTTCACCCTCCAGACTTCACCGTCTCCTTCTCCTTCTTCTGCTTCTTCTGCTTCACCCTCCTGACTTCACCTTCTCCTTCTCCTCCTTCTTCTTCTTCTGATTCACCCTCCAGACTTCACCTTCTCCTTCTCCTTCTTCTGCTTCTTCTGCTTCACCCTCCAGACTTCACCTTCTCCTTCTCCTTCTTCTGCTTCTTCTGCTGCGCCCTCCAGACTTCACCTTCTCCTTCTCCTTCTTCTGCTTCTTCTGCTTCACCCTCCTGACTTCACCTTCTCCTTCTCCTTCTTCTACTTCTTCTGCTTCACCCCCCTGACTTCACCTTCTCCTTCTCCTTCTTCTGCTTCTTCTGATTCACTCTCCTAACTTCACCTTCTCGTTCTCCTTCTGCTGCTTCTTCTGATTCACCCTCCTGACTTGGCCTTCTCCTTCTCCTTCTTCTGCTTCTTCTGATTCACCCTCCAGACTTCATCTTCTCCTTCTCCTTCTTCTGCTTCTTCTGATTCACACTCCAGACTTCACCTTCTCCTTCTCCTTCTTCTGCTTCTTCTGATTCACCCTCCAGACTTCACCTTCTCCTTCTCCTTCTTCTACTTCTTCTGATTAACCCCCAGACTTCACCTTCTCCTTCTCCTTCTTCTACTTCTTCTGATTCACCCTCCAGCCTTCACCTTCTCATTCTGCTTCTTCTGCTTCTTCTGCTTCACCCTCCAGACTTCACCTTCTCCTTCTCTTTCTTCTGCTTCTTCTGAATCACCCTCCAGACTTCACCTTCTCCTTCTCCTTCTTCTGATTCTTCTGATTCACCCTCCAGACTTCACCTCCTCCTTCTCCTTCTTCTGATTCACCCTCCTGACTTCACCTTCTCCTTCTCCTTCTTCTACTTTTTCTGATTCACCCTCCTGACTTCACCTTCTACTTCTCCTTCTTCTACTTCTTCTGCTTCACCCTCCAGACTTCACCTTCTCCTTCTCCTTCTTCTACTTCTTCTGATTCACCCTCCAGACTTCACCTTCTGCTTCTCCTTCTCCTTCTTCTGCTTCTTCTGATTCACCCTCCAGACTTCATCTTCTCCTTCTCCTTATTCTGCTTCTTCTGATTCACCCTCCAGACTTCATCTTCTCCTTCTCCTTCTTCTGCTTCTTCTGATTCACCCTCCAGACTTCACCTTCTCCTTCTCCTTATTCTGCTTCTTCTGATTCACCCTCCAGACTTCACCTTCTCCTTCTCCTTCTTCTGCTTCTTCTGATTCACCCTCCAGACTTCACCTTCTCCTTCTCCTTCTTCTACTTCTTCTGATTCACCCTCCAGACTTCATCTTCTCCTTCTCCTTCTTCTGCTTCTTCTGATTCACCCTCCAGACTTCACCTTCTCCTTCTCCTTCTTCTGCTTCTTCTGATTCACCGTCCAGACTTCACCTTCTCCTTCTCCTTCTTCTACTTCTTCTGATTCACCCTCCAGACTTCACCTTCTCCTTCTCCTTCTTCTACTTCTTCTGATTCACCCTCCAGACTTCACCTTCTCCTTCTCCTTCATCTGCTTCTTCTGATTCACCCTCCAGACTTCACCTTCTCCTTCTCCTTCTTCTGCTTCTTCTGATTCACCCTCCAGACTTCACCTTCTCCTTCTCCTTCTTCTGCTTCTTCTGATTCACCCTTCAGCATTCACCTTCTCCTTCTCCTTCTTCTGCTTCTTCTGATTCACCCTCCAGACCTCACCTTCTCCTTCTCCTTCTTCTACTTCTTCTGATTCACCCTCCAGACTTCATCTGCTCCTTCTCCTTCTTCTGCTTCTTCTGATTTACCCTCCAGACTTCACCTTCTCCTTCTCCTTCTCCTGCTTCTTCTGATTCGCCCTCCAGACTTCGCCTTCTCCTTCTCCTTCTTCTACTTCTTCTGATGTACCCTTCAGACTCCACCTTCTCCTTCTCCTTCTTCTACTTCTTCTGATTCACCCTCCAGTCTTCACCATCTCCTTCTCCTTCTTCTGCTGATTCACCCTCCTGACTTCACCTTCTCCTTCTCCTTCTTCTGCTTCTTCTGATTCACGCTCCAGACTTCACCTTCTCCTTCTCCTTCTTCTACTTCTTCTGATTCACCCTCCAGACTTCACCTTCTCCTTCTACTTCTTCTGCTTCTTCTGATTCACCCTCCAGACTTCACCTTCTCCTTCTCCTTCTTCTGCTTCTTCTGATTCGCCCTCCAGACTTCACCTTCTCCTTCTCCTTCTTCTGCTTCTTCTGATTCACCCTCCAGACTTCACCTTCTCCTTCTCCTTCTTCTGCTCCTTCTGATTCACCCTCCAGACTTCACCTTCTCCTTCTCCTTCTTCTACTTCTTCTGATTCACCCTCCAGACTTCACCTTCTCCTTCTCCTTCTTTTGCTTCTTCTGATTCACCCTCCAGACTTCACCTTCTCCTTCTCCTTCGTCTACTTCTTCTGATTCACCCTCCAGACTACACCTTCTCCTTCTCCTTCTTCTACTTCTTCTGATTCACCCTCCAGACTTCACCTTCTCCTTCCCCTTCTTCTACTTCTTCTGATTCACCCTCCAGACTTCACCTTCTCCTTCTCCTTCTTCTACTTCTTCTGCTTCTCCCTCCGGACTTCACCTTCTCCTTCTCCTTCTTCTGCTTCTTCTGATTCACCCTCCAGATTTCACCTTCTCCTTCTCCTTCTTCTACTTCTTCTGATTGACCCTCCAGACTTCACCTTCTCCTTATCCTTCTTCTACTTCTTCTGATTCACCCTCCAGACTTCACCTTCTCCTTCTCCTTCTTCTACTTCTTCTGATTCACCCTCCTGACTTCACCTTCTCCTTCTCCTTCTTCTGCTTCTTCTGCTTCACCCTCCAGACTTCACCTTCTGCTTCTCCTTCTTCTTCTTCTTCTGCTTCACCCTCCAGACTTCACCTTCTCCTTCTCCTTCTTCTGCTTCTTCTGCTTCACCCTCCTGACTTCACCTTCTCCTTCTCCTTCTTCTACTTCTTCTGATTCACCCTCCAGACTTCACCTTCTACTTCTCCTTCTTCTGCTTCTTCTGCTTCACCCTCCAGACTTCAGCTTCTCCTTCTCCTTCTTCTGCTTCTTCTGCTTCGCCCTCCAGACTTCACCCTCTCCTTCTCCTTCTTCTGCTTCTTCTGCTTCACCCTCCAGACTTCACCTTCTCCTTCTCCTTCTACTGCTTCTTCTGCTTCACCCTCCTGACATCACCTTCTCCTTCTCCTTCTTCTACTTCTTCTGATTCACCCTCCAGACCTCACCTTCTCCTTCTCCTTCTTCTACTTCTTCTGATTCACCCTCCAGACTTCATCTGCTCCTTCTCCTTCTTCTGCTTCTTCTGATTTACCCTCCAGACTTCACCTTCTCCTTCTCCTTCTTCTGCTTCTTCTGATTCACCCTCCAGACTTCGCCTTCTCCTTCTCCTTCTTCTACTTCTTCTGATTCACCCTTATGACTTCACCTTCTCCTTCTCCTTCTTCTACTTCTTCTGATTCAACCTCCAGTCTTCACCATCTCCTTCTCCTTCTTCTGCTTCTTCTGATTCACCCTCCTGACTTCACCTTCTCCTTCTCCTTCTTCTGCTTCTTCTGATTCACGCTCCAGACTTCACCTTCTCCTTCTCCTTCTTCTACTTCTTCTGATTCACCCTCCAGACTTCACCTTCTCCTTCTACTTCTTCTGCTTCTTCTGATTCACCCTCCAGACTTCACCTTCTCCTTCTCCTTCTTCTGCTTCTTCTGATTCACCCTCCAGACTTCACCTTCTCCTTCTCCTTCTTCTGCTTCTTCCGATTCACCCTCCAGACTTCACCTTCTCCTTCTCCTTCTTCTGCTTCTTCTCATTCACCCTCCAGACTTCACCTTCTCCTTCTCCTTCTTCTACTTCTTCTGATTCACCCTCCAGACTTCACCTTCTCCTTCCCCTTCTTCTACTTCTTCTGATTCACCCTCCAGACTTCACCTTCTCCTTCTCCTTCTTCTACTTCTTCTGCTTCTCCCTCCGGACTTCACCTTCTCCTTCTCCTTCTTCTGCTTCTTCTGATTCACCCTCCAGAATTCACCTTCTCCTTCTCCTTCTTCTACTTCTTCTGATTCACCCTCCAGACTTCACCTTCTCCTTATCCTTCTTCTACTTCTTCTGATTCACCCTCCAGACTTCACCTTCTCCTTCTCCTTCTTCTACTTCTTCTGATTCACCCTCCTGACTTCACCTTCTCCTTCTCCTTCTTCTGCTTCTTCTGCTTCACCCTCCAGACTTCACCTTCTCCTTCTCCTTCTTCTTCTTCTTCTGCTTCACCCTCCAGACTTCACCTTCTCCTTCTCCTTCTTCTGCTTCTTCTGCTTCACCCTCCTGACTTCACCTTCTCCTTCTCCTTCTTCTACTTCTTCTGATTCACCCTCCAGACTTCACCTTCTACTTCTCCTTCTTCTGCTTCTTCTGCTTCACCCTCCAGACTTCAGCTTCTCCTTCTCCTTCTTCTCCTTCTTCTGCTTCGCCCTCCAGACTTCACCTTCTCCTTCTCCTTCTTCTGCTTCTTCTGCTTCACCCTCCGGACTTCACCTTCTCCTTCTCCTTCTACTGCTTCTTCTGCTTCACCCTCCTGACATCACCTTCTCCTTCTCCTTCTTCTACTTCTTCTGATTCACCCTCCAGACTTCACCTTCTCCTTCTCCTTCTTCTGCTTCTTCTGCTTCACCCTCCTGACTTCACCTTCTCCTTCTCCTTCTTCTACTTCTTCTGCTTCACCCCCCTGACGTTACCTTCTCCTTCTCCTTCTTCTGATTCTTCTGATTCACCCTCCTAACTTCACCTTCTCCTTCTCCTTCTTCTGCTTCTTCTGATTCTCCCTCCTGACTTCACCTTCTCCTTCTCCTTCTTCTGCTTCTTCTGATTCACCCTCCAGACTTCACCTTCTCCTTCTCCTTCTTCTGCTTCTTCTGATTCACCCTCCAGACTTCACCTTCTCCTTCTCCTTCTTCTGCTTCTTCTGATTCACCCTCCAGACCTCACCTTCTCCTTCTCCTTCTTCTACTTCTTCTGATTCACCCTCCAGACTTCATCGTCTCCTTCTCCTTCTTCTGCTTCTTCTGATTCACCCTCCAGACTTCACCTTCTCCTTCTCCTTCTTCTACTTCTTCTGATTCACCCTCCAGACTTCACCTTCTCCTTCTCCTTCTTCTACTTCTTCTGATTCACCCTCCAGCTTTCACCTTCTCCTTCTCCTTCTTCTGCTTCTTCTGCTTCACCCTCCAGACTTCACCTTCTCCTTCTCTTTCGTCTGCTTCTTCTGATTCACCCTCCAGACTTCACCTTCTCCTTCTCCTTCTTCTGATTCTTCTGATTCACCTTCCAGACTTCACCTTCTCCTTCTCCTTCTTCTGATTCTTCTGATTCACCCTCCTGACTTCACCTTCTCCTTCTCCTTCTTCTACTTCTACTGATTCACCCTCCTGACTTCACCTTCTCCTTCTCCTTCTTCTACTTCTTCTGCTTCACCCTCCAAACTTCACCTTCTCCTTCTCCTTCTTCTACTTCTTCTGATTCACCCTCCAGACTTCACCTTCTCCTTCTCCTTCTTCTGCTTCTTCTGATTCACCCTCCAGACTTCACCTTCTCCTTCTCCTTATTCTGCTTCTTCTGATTCACCCTCCAGACTTCACCTTCTCCTTCTCCTTCTTCTGCTTCTTCTGCTTCACCCTCCAGACTTCACCTTCTCCTTCTCCTTCTTCTGCTTCTTCTGATTCACCCTCCAGACTTCACCTTCTCCTTCTCCTTCTTCTACTACTTCTGATTCACCCTCCAGACTTCATCTTCTCCTTCTCCTTCTTCTGCTTCTTCTGATTCACCCTCCAGACATCACCTTCTCCTTCTCCTTCTTCTGCTTCTTCTGATTCACCCTCCAGACATCACCTTCTCCTTCTCCTTCTTCTACTTCTTCTGATTCACCCTCCAGACTTCACCTTCTCCTTCTCCTCCTTCTACTTCTTCTGATTCACCCTCCAGACTTCACCTTCTCCTTCTCCTTCTTCTGCTTCTTCTGATTCACCCTCCAGACTTCACCTTCTCCTTCTCCTTCTTCTGCTTCTTCTGATTCACCCTCCAGACTTCACCTTCTCCTTCTCCTTCTTCTGCATCTTCTGATTCACCCTTCAGACTTCACCTTCTCCTTCTCCTTCTTCTGCTTCTTCTGATTCACCCTCCAGACCTCACCTTCTCCTTCTCCTTCTTCTACTTTTTCTGATTCACCCTCCAGACTTCATCTTCTCCTTCTCCTTCTTCTGCTTCTTCTGATTCACCCTCCAGACTTCACCTTCTCCTTCTCCTTCTTCTGCTTCTTCTGATTCACCCTCCAGACTTCGCCTTCTCCTTCTCCTTCTTCTACTTCTTCTGATTCACCCTCCAGACTTCACCTTCTCCTTCTCCTTCTTCTACTGCTTCTGATTCACCCTCCAGTCTTCACCTTCTCCATCTCCTTCTTCTGCTTCTTCTGAATCTCGCTCCAGACTTCACCTTCTCCTTCTCCTTCTTCTGCTTCTTCTGATTCACCCTCCAGACTTCACCTTCTCCTTCTCCTTCTTCTGCTTCTTCTGATTCTCCCTCCTGACATCACCTTCTCCTTCTCCTTCTTCTGCTTCTTCTGATTCACCCTCCAGACTTCACCTTCTCCTTCTACTTCTTCTGCTTCTTCTGATTCACCCTCCAGACTTCACCTTCTCCTTCTCCTTCTTCTACTTCTTCTGATTCACCCTCCAGACTTCACCTTCTCCTTCTCCTTCTTCTGCTTCTTCTGATTCACCCTCCAGACTTCACCTTCTCCTTCTCCTTCTTCTGCTTCTTCTGATTCACCCTCCAGACTTCACCTTCTCCTTCTTCTACTTCTTCTGATTCACCCTCCAGACTTCAACTTCTCCTTCTCCTTTTCTGCTTCTTCTGATTCACCCTCCAGACTTCACCTTCTCCTACTCCTTCTTCTACTTCTTCTGATTCACCCTCCAGACTTCACCTTCTCCTTCTCCCTCTTCTACTTCTTCTGATTCACCCTCCAGACTTCAACTTCTCCTTGTCCTTCTTCTGCTTCTTCTGATTCACCCTCCAGACTTCACCTTCTCCTTCTCCTTCTTCTGCTTCTTCTGATTCACCCTCCAGACTTCAACTTCTCCTTCTCCTTCTTCTGCTTCTTCTGATTCACCCTTCAGACTTCACCTTCTCCTTCTCCTTCTTCTGCTTCTTCTGATTCACCCTCCAGACCTCACCTTCTCCTTCTCCTTCTTCTAATTCTTCTGATTCACCCTCCAGACTTCAACTTCTCCTTCTCCTTCTTCTTCTTCTTCTGATTCACCCTCCTGACTTCACCTTCTCCTTCTCCTTCTTCTGCTTCTTCTGCTTCACCCTCCAGACTTCACCTTCTCCTTCACCTTCTTCTTCTTCTTCTGCTTCACCGTCCAGACTTCACCTTCTCCTTCTCCTTCTTCTGCTTCTTCTGCTTCACCCTCCTGACTTCACCTTCTCCTTCTCCTTCTTCTACTTCTTCTGATTCACCCTCCAGACTTCACCTTCTACTTCTCCTTCTTCTGCTTCTTCTGCTTCACCCTCCAGACTTCAGCTTCTCCTTCTCCTTCTTCTGCTTCTTCTGCTTCGCCCTCCAGACTTCACCTTCTCCTTCTCCTTCTTCTGCTTCTTCTGCTTCACCCTCCAGACTTCACCTTCTCCTTCTCCTTCTACTGCTTCTTCTGCTTCACCCTCCTGACATCACCTTCTCCTTCTCCTTCTTCTACTTCTTCTGATTCACCCTCCAGACTTCACCTTCTCCTTCTCCTTCTTCTGCTTCTTCTGCTTCACCCTCCTGACTTCACCTTCTCCTTCTCCTTCTTCTACTTCTTCTGCTTCACCCCCCTGACTTCACCTTCTCCTTCTCCTTCTTCTGCTTCTTCTGATTCACCCTCCTAACTTCACCTTCTCCTTCTCCTTCTTCTGCTTCTTCTGATTCTCCCTCCTGACATCACCTTCTCCTTCTCCTTCTTCTGCTTCTTCTGATTCACCCTCCAGACTTCACCTTCTCCTTCTCCTTCTTCTGCTTCTTCTGATTCACCCTCCAGACTTCACCTTCTCCTTCTCCTTCTTCTGCTTCTTCTGATTCACCCTCCAGACCTCACCTTCTCCTTCTCCTTCTTCTACTTCTTCTGATTCACCCTCCAGACTTCATCGTCTCCTTCTCCTTCTTCTGCTTCTTCTGATTCACCCTCCAGACTTCACCTTCTCCTTCTCCTTCTTCTACTTCTTCTGATTCACCCTCCAGACTTCACCTTCTCCTTCTCCTTCTTCTACTTCTTCTGATTCACCCTCCAGCTTTCACCTTCTCCTTCTCCTTCTTCTGCTTCTTCTGCTTCACCCTCCAGACTTCACCTTCTCCTTCTCTTTCTTCTGCTTCTTCTGATTCACCCTCCAGACTTCACCTTCTCCTTCTCCTTCTTCTGATTCTTCTGATTCACCTTCCAGACTTCACCTTCTCCTTCTCCTTCTTCTGATTCTTCTGATTCACCCTCCTGACTTCACCTTCTCCTTCTCCTTCTTCTACTTCTACTGATTCACCCTCCTGACTTCACCTTCTCCTTCTCCTTCTTCTACTTCTTCTGCTTCACCCTCCAAACTTCACCTTCTCCTTCTCCTTCTTCTGCTTCTTCTGATTCACCCTCCAGACTTCACCTTCTCCTTCTCCTTCTTCTGCTTCTTCTGATTCACCCTCCAGACTTCACCTTCTCCTTCTCCTTATTCTGCTTCTTCTGATTCACCCTCCAGACTTCACCTTCTCCTTCTCCTTCTTCTGCTTCTTCTGCTTCACCCTCCAGACTTCACCTTCTCCTTCTCCTTCTTCTGCTTCTTCTGATTCACCCTCCAGACTTCACCTTCTCCTTCTTCTTCTTCTACTTCTTCTGATTCACCCTCCAGACTTCATCTTCTCCTTCTCCTTCTTCTGCTTCTTCTGATTCACCCTCCAGACATCACCTTCTCCTTCTCCTTCTTCTGCTTCTTCTGCTTCACACTCCAGACTTCACCTTCTCCTTCTCCTTCTTCTGCTTCTTCTGATTCACCCTCCAGACTTCACCTTCTCCTTCTTCTTCTTCTACTTCTTCTGATTCACCCTCCAGACTTCATCTCCTCCTTCTCCTTCTTCTGCTTCTTCTGATTCACCCTCCAGACTTCACCTTCTCCTCCTCCTTCTTCTGCTTCTTCTGATTCACCCTCCAGACTTCACCTTCTCCTTCTCCTTCTTCTGCTTCTTCTGATTCACCCTCCAGACTTCACCTTCTCCTTCTCCTTCTTCTGCTTCTTCTGATTCACCCTCCAGACCTCACCTTCTCCTTCTCCTTCTTCTACTTCTTCTGATTCACCCTCCAGACTTCATCGTCTCCTTCTCCTTCTTCTGCTTCTTCTGATTCACCCTCCAGACTTCACCTTCTCCTTCTCCTTCTTCTACTTCTTCTGATTCACCCTCCAGACTTCACCTTCTCCTTCTCCTTCTTCTACTTCTTCTGATTCACCCTCCAGCTTTCACCTTCTCCTTCTCCTTCTTCTGCTTCTTCTGCTTCACCCTCCAGACTTCACCTTCTCCTTCTCTTTCTTCTGCTTCTTCTGATTCACCCTCCAGACTTCACCTTCTCCTTCTCCTTCTTCTGATTCTTCTGATTCACCTTCCAGACTTCACCTTCTCCTTCTCCTTCTTCTGATTCTTCTGATTCACCCTCCTGACTTCACCTTCTCCTTCTCCTTCTTCTACTTCTACTGATTCACCCTCCTGACTTCACCTTCTCCTTCTCCTTCTTCTACTTCTTCTGCTTCACCCTCCAAACTTCACCTTCTCCTTCTCCTTCTTCTACTTCTTCTGATTCACCCTCCAGACTTCACCTTCTCCTTCTCCTTCTTCTGCTTCTTCTGATTCACCCTCCAGACTTCACCTTCTCCTTCTCCTTATTCTGCTTCTTCTGATTCACCCTCCAGACTTCACCTTCTCCTTCTCCTTCTTCTGCTTCTTCTGCTTCACCCTCCAGACTTCACCTTCTCCTTCTCCTTCTTCTGCTTCTTCTGATTCACCCTCCAGACTTCACCTTCTCCTTCTTCTTCTTCTACTTCTTCTGATTCACCCTCCAGACTTCATCTTCTCCTTCTCCTTCTTCTGCTTCTTCTGATTCACCCTCCAGACATCACCTTCTCCTTCTCCTTCTTCTGCTTCTTCTGATTCACCCTCCAGACATCACCTTCTCCTTCTCCTTCTTCTACTTCTTCTGATTCACCCTCCAGACTTCACCTTCTCCTTCTCCTCCTTCTACTTCTTCTGATTCACCCTCCAGACTTCACCTTCTCCTTCTCCTTCTTCTGCTTCTTCTGATTCACCCTCCAGACTTCACCTTCTCCTTCTCCTTCTTCTGCTTCTTCTGATTCACCCTCCAGACTTCACCTTCTCCTTCTCCTTCTTCTGCATCTTCTGATTCACCCTTCAGACTTCTCCTTCTCCTTCTCCTTCTTCTGCTTCTTCTGATTCACCCTCCAGACCTCACCTTCTCCTTCTCCTTCTACTTTTTCTGATTCACCCTCCAGACTTCATCTTCTCCTTCTCCTTCTTCTGCTTCTTCTGATTCACCCTCCAGACTTCACCTTCTCCTTCTCCTTCTTCTGCTTCTTCTGATTCACCCTCCAGACTTCGCCTTCTCCTTCTCCTTCTTCTACTTCTTCTGATTCACCCTCCAGACTTCACCTTCTCCTTCTCCTTCTTCTACTTCTTCTGATTCACCCTCCAGTCTTCACCTTCTCCATCTCCTTGTTCTGCTTCTTCTGATTCACCCTCCAGACTTCACCTTCTCCTTCTCCTTCTCCTGCTTCTTCTGATTCACCCTCCTGACTTCACCTTCTCCTTCTCCTTCTTCTGCTTCTTCTGATTCACCCTCCAGATTTCACCTTCTCCTTCTCCTTCTTCTACTTCTTCTGATTCACCCTCCAGACATCACCTTCTCCTTCTACTTCTTCTGCTTCTTCTGATTCACCCTCCAGACTTCACCTTCTCCTTCTCCTTCTTCTGCTTCTTCTGATTCACCCTCCAGACTTCACCTTCTCCTTCACCTTCTTCTGCTTCTTCTGATTCACCCTCCAGACATCACCTTCTCCTTCTCCTTCTTCTGCTTCTTCTGATTCACCCTCCAGACTTCACCTTCTCCTTCTTCTACTTCTTCTGATTCACCCTCCTGACTTCACCTTCTCCTTCTCCTTCTTCTACTTCTACTGATTCACCCTCCTGACTTCACCTTCTCCTTCTCCTTCTTCTACTTCTTCTGCTTCACCCTCCAAACTTCACCTTCTCCTTCTCCTTCTTCTACTTCTTCTGATTCACCCTCCAGACTTCACCTTCTCCTTCTCCTTCTTCTGCTTCTTCTGATTCACCCTCCAGACTTCACCTTCTCCTTCTCCTTATTCTGCTTCTTCTGATTCACCCTCCAGACTTCACCTTCTCCTTCTCCTTCTTCTGCTTCTTCTGCTTCACCCTCCAGACTTCACCTTCTCCTTCTCCTTCTTCTGCTTCTTCTGATTCACCCTCCAGACTTCACCTTCTCCTTCTTCTTCTTCTACTTCTTCTGATTCACCCTCCAGACTTCATCTTCTCCTTCTCCTTCTTCTGCTTCTTCTGATTCACCCTCCAGACATCACCTTCTCCTTCTCCTTCTTCTGCTTCTTCTGCTTCACACTCCAGACTTCACCTTCTCCTTCTCCTTCTTCTGCTTCTTCTGATTCACCCTCCAGACTTCACCTTCTCCTTCTTCTTCTTCTACTTCTTCTGATTCACCCTCCAGACTTCATCTCCTCCTTCTCCTTCTTCTGCTTCTTCTGATTCACCCTCCAGACTTCACCTTCTCCTCCTCCTTCTTCTGCTTCTTCTGATTCACCCTCCAGACTTCACCTTCTCCTTCTCCTTCTTCTGCTTCTTCTGATTCACCCTCCAGACTTCACCTTCTCCTTCTCCTTCTTCTGCTTCTTCTGATTCACCCTCCAGACCTCACCTTCTCCTTCTCCTTCTTCTACTTCTTCTGATTCACCCTCCAGACTTCATCGTCTCCTTCTCCTTCTTCTGCTTCTTCTGATTCACCCTCCAGACTTCACCTTCTCCTTCTCCTTCTTCTACTTCTTCTGATTCACCCTCCAGACTTCACCTTCTCCTTCTCCTTCTTCTACTTCTTCTGATTCACCCTCCAGCTTTCACCTTCTCCTTCTCCTTCTTCTGCTTCTTCTGCTTCACCCTCCAGACTTCACCTTCTCCTTCTCTTTCTTCTGCTTCTTCTGATTCACCCTCCAGACTTCACCTTCTCCTTCTCCTTCTTCTGATTCTTCTGATTCACCTTCCAGACTTCACCTTCTCCTTCTCCTTCTTCTGATTCTTCTGATTCACCCTCCTGACTTCACCTTCTCCTTCTCCTTCTTCTACTTCTACTGATTCACCCTCCTGACTTCACCTTCTCCTTCTCCTTCTTCTACTTCTTCTGCTTCACCCTCCAAACTTCACCTTCTCCTTCTCCTTCTTCTACTTCTTCTGATTCACCCTCCAGACTTCACCTTCTCCTTCTCCTTCTTCTGCTTCTTCTGATTCACCCTCCAGACTTCACCTTCTCCTTCTCCTTATTCTGCTTCTTCTGATTCACCCTCCAGACTTCACCTTCTCCTTCTCCTTCTTCTGCTTCTTCTGCTTCACCCTCCAGACTTCACCTTCTCCTTCTCCTTCTTCTGCTTCTTCTGATTCACCCTCCAGACTTCACCTTCTCCTTCTTCTTCTTCTACTTCTTCTGATTCACCCTCCAGACTTCATCTTCTCCTTCTCCTTCTTCTGCTTCTTCTGATTCACCCTCCAGACATCACCTTCTCCTTCTCCTTCTTCTGCTTCTTCTGATTCACCCTCCAGACATCACCTTCTCCTTCTCCTTCTTCTACTTCTTCTGATTCACCCTCCAGACTTCACCTTCTCCTTCTCCTCCTTCTACTTCTTCTGATTCACCCTCCAGACTTCACCTTCTCCTTCTCCTTCTTCTGCTTCTTCTGATTCACCCTCCAGACTTCACCTTCTCCTTCTCCTTCTTCTGCTTCTTCTGATTCACCCTCCAGACTTCACCTTCTCCTTCTCCTTCTTCTGCATCTTCTGATTCACCCTTCAGACTTCTCCTTCTCCTTCTCCTTCTTCTGCTTCTTCTGATTCACCCTCCAGACCTCACCTTCTCCTTCTCCTTCTACTTTTTCTGATTCACCCTCCAGACTTCATCTTCTCCTTCTCCTTCTTCTGCTTCTTCTGATTCACCCTCCAGACTTCACCTTCTCCTTCTCCTTCTTCTGCTTCTTCTGATTCACCCTCCAGACTTCGCCTTCTCCTTCTCCTTCTTCTACTTCTTCTGATTCACCCTCCAGACTTCACCTTCTCCTTCTCCTTCTTCTACTTCTTCTGATTCACCCTCCAGTCTTCACCTTCTCCATCTCCTTGTTCTGCTTCTTCTGATTCACCCTCCAGACTTCACCTTCTCCTTCTCCTTCTCCTGCTTCTTCTGATTCACCCTCCTGACTTCACCTTCTCCTTCTCCTTCTTCTGCTTCTTCTGATTCACCCTCCAGATTTCACCTTCTCCTTCTCCTTCTTCTACTTCTTCTGATTCACCCTCCAGACATCACCTTCTCCTTCTACTTCTTCTGCTTCTTCTGATTCACCCTCCAGACTTCACCTTCTCCTTCTCCTTCTTCTGCTTCTTCTGATTCACCCTCCAGACTTCACCTTCTCCTTCACCTTCTTCTGCTTCTTCTGATTCACCCTCCAGACATCACCTTCTCCTTCTCCTTCTTCTGCTTCTTCTGATTCACCCTCCAGACTTCACCTTCTCCTTCTTCTACTTCTTCTGATTCACCCTCCAGACTTCAACTTCTCCTTCTCCTTTTCTGCTTCTTCTGATTCACCCTCCAGACTTCACCTTCTCCTGCTCCTTCTTCTACTTCTTCTGATTCACCCTCCAGACTTCACCTTCTCCTTCTCCTTCTTCTACTTCTTCTGATTCACCCTCCAGACTTCACCTTCTCCTTGTCCTTCTTCTGCTTCTTCTGATTCACCCTCCAGACTTCACCTTCTCCTTCTCCTTCTTCTGCTTCTTCTGATTCACCCTCCAGACTTCAACTTCTCCTTCTCCTTCTTCTGCTTCTTCGGATTCACCCTTCAGACATCACCTTCTCCTTCTCCTTCTTCTGCTTCTTCTGATTCACCCTCCAGACCTCACCTTCTCCTTCTCCTTCTTCTAATTCTTCTGATTCACCCTCCAGACTTCATCTTCTCCTTCTCCTTCTTCTGCTTCTTCTGATTCACCCTCCAGACTTCACCTTCTCCTTCTCCTTCTTCTGCTTCTTCTGATTCACCCTCCAGACTTCACCTTCTCCTTCTCCTTCTTCTACTTCTTCTGATTCACCCTCCAGACTTCACCTTCTCCTTCTCCTTCTTCTACTTCTTCTGATTCAACCTCCAGTCTTCACCTCCTCCTTCTCCTTCTTCTGCTTCTTCTGATTCACCCTCCAGACTTCACCTTCTCCTCCTCCTTCTTCTGCTTCTTCTGATTCACCCTCCTGACTTCACCTTCTCCTTCTCCTTCTTCTGCTTTTTCTGATTCACCCTCGAGACTTCACCTTCTCCTTCTCCTTCTTCTACTTCTTCTGATTCACCCTCCAGACTTCACCTTCTCCTTCTACTTCTTCTGCTTCTTCTGATTCACCCTCCAGACTTCACCTTCTCCTTCTCCTTCTTCTGCTTCTTCTGATTCACCCTCCATACTTCACCTTCTCCTTCTCCTTCTTCTGCTTCTTCTGATTCACCCTCCAGACTTCACTTTCTCCTTCTCCTTCTTCTGCTTCTTCTGATTCACCCTCCAGACTTCACCTTCTCCTTCTCCTTCTTCTACTTCTTCTCATTCACCCTCCAGACTTCACCTTCTCCTTCTCCTTCTTCTGCTTCTTCTGATTCACCCTCCAGACTTCACCTTCTACTTCTCCTTCGTTTACTTCTTCTGATTCACCCTCCAGACTACACCTTCTCCTTCTCCTTCTTCTACTTCTTCTGATTCACCCTCCAGACTTCACCTTCTCCTTCTCCTTCTTCTACCTCTTCTGATTCACCCTCCAGACTTCACCTTTTCCTTCTCCTTCTTCTACTTCTTCTGATTCACCCTCCAGACTTCACCTTCTCCTTCTCCTTCTTCTCTTCTTCTGCTTCTCCCTCCAGACTTCACCTTCTCCTTCTTCTGCTTCTTCTGATTCACCCTCCAGACTTCACCTTCTCCTTCTCCTTCTTCTACTTCTTCTGATTCACCCTCCAGCCTTCACCTTCTCCTTCTCCTTCTTCTACTTCTTCTGATTCACCCTCCAGACTTCACCATCTCCTTCTCCTTCTTCTACTTCTTCTGATTCACCCTCCTGACTTCACTTTCTCCTTCTCCTTCCTCTGCTTCTTCTGCTTCACCCTCCAGACTTCACCTTCTCCTTCTCCTTCTTCTACTTCTACTGATTCACCCTCCTGACTTCACCTTCTCCTTCTCCTTCTTCTACTTCTTCTGCTTCACCCTCCAAACTTCACCTTCTCCTTCTCCTTCTTCTACTTCTTCTGATTCACCCTCCAGACTTCACCTTCTCCTTCTCCTTCTTCTGCTTCTTCTGATTCACCCTCCAGACTTCACCTTCTCCTTCTCCTTATTCTGCTTCTTCTGATTCACCCTCCAGACTTCACCTTCTCCTTCTCCTTCTTCTGCTTCTTCTGCTTCACCCTCCAGACTTCACCTTCTCCTTCTCCTTCTTCTGCTTCTTCTGATTCACCCTCCAGACTTCACCTTCTCCTTCTCCTCCTTCTACTTCTTCTGATTCACCCTCCAGACTTCACCTTCTCCTTCTCCTTCTTCTGCTTCTTCTGATTCACCCTCCAGACTTCACCTTCTCCTTCTCCTTCTTCTGCTTCTTCTGATTCACCCTCCAGACTTCACCTTCTCCTTCTCCTTCTTCTGCATCTTCTGATTCACCCTTCAGACTTCACCTTCTCCTTCTCCTTCTTCTGCTTCTTCTGATTTACCCTCCAGACCTCACCTTCTCCTTCTCCTTCTTCTACTTCTTCTGATTCACCCTCCAGACTTCATCTTCTCCTTCTCCTTCTTCTGCTTCTTCTGATTCACCCTCCAGACTTCACCTTCTCCTTCTCCTTCTTCTGCTTCTTCTGATTCACCCTCCAGACTTCGCCTTCTCCTTCTCCTTCTTCTACTTCTTCTGATTCACCCTCCAGACTTCACCTTCTCCTTCTCCTTCTTCTACTTCTTCTGATTCACCCTCCAGTCTTCACCTTCTCCATCTCCTTCTTCTGCTTCTTCTGATTCACCCTCCAGACTTCAACTTCTCCTTCTCCTTCTTCTGCTTCTTCTGATTCACCCTCCTGACTTCACCTTCTCCTTCTCCTTCTTCTGCTTCTTCTGATTCACCCTCCAGATTTCACCTTCTCCTTCTCCTTCTTCTACTTCTTCTGATTCACCCTCCAGACATCACCTTCTCCTTC
The DNA here is from genome assembly GCF_052327205.1 of Somniosus microcephalus. Lineage (NCBI taxonomy): Eukaryota > Metazoa > Chordata > Chondrichthyes > Squaliformes > Somniosidae > Somniosus > Somniosus microcephalus. The sequence goes on along the minus strand of NW_028225322.1, from coordinate 509,756 downwards.
TACTTCTTCTGCTTCTTCTGATTCACCCTCCAGACTTCACCTTCTCCTTCTCCTTCTTCTGCTTCTTCTGATTCACCCTCCAGACTTCACCTTCTCCTTCTCCTTCTTCTGCTTCTTCTGATTCACCCTCCAGACTTCACCTTCTCCTTCTCCTTCTTCTGCTTCTTCTGATTCACCCTCCAGACTTCACCTTCTCCTTCTCCTTCTTCTGCTTCTTCTGATTCACCCTCCAGACTTCACCTTCTCCTTCTCCTTCTTCTGCATCTTCTGATTCACCCTTCAGACTTCACCTTCTCCTTCTCCTTCTTCTGCTTCTTCTGATTCACCCTCCAGACCTCACCTTCTCCTTCTCCTTCTTCTACTTCTTCTGATTCACCCTCCAGACTTCATCTTCTCCTTCTCCTTCTTCTGCTTCTTCTGATTCACCCTCCAGACTTCACCTTCTCCTTCTCCTTCTTCTGCTTCTTCTGATTCACCCTCCAGACTTCGCCTTCTCATTCTCCTTCTTCTACTTCTTCTGATTCACCCTCCAGACTTCACCTTCTCCTTCTCCTTCTTCTACTTCTTCTGATTCACCCTCCTGTCTTCACCTTCTCCATCTCCTTCTTCTGCTTCTTCTGATTCACCCTCCAGACTTCAACTTCTCCTTCTCCTTCTTCTGCTTCTTCTGATTCACCCTCCTGACTTCACCTTCTCCTTCTCCTTCTTCTGCTTCTTCTGATTCACCCTCCAGATTTCACCTTCTCCTTCTCCTTCTTCTACTTCTTCTGATTCACCCTCCAGACATCACCTTCTCCTTCTACTTCTTCTGCTTCTTCTGATTCACCCTCCAGACTTCACCTTCTCCTTCTCCTTCTTCTGCTTCTTCTGATTCACCCTCCAGACTTCACCCTCTCCTTCTCCTTCTTCTGCTTCTTCTGATTCACCCTCCAGACTTCACCTTCTCCTTCTCCTTCTTCTGCTTCTTCTGATTCACCCTCCAGACTTCACCTTCTCCTTCTTCTACTTCTTCTGATTCACCCTCCAGACTTCACCTTCTCCTTCTCCTTTTCTGCTACTTCTGATTCACCCTCCAGACTTCACCTTCTCCTTCTCCTTCTTCTACTTCTTCTGATTCACCCTCCAGACTTCACCTTCTCCTTCTCCTTCTTCTACTTCTTCTGATTCACCCTCTAGACTTCACCTTCTCCTTCTCCTTCTTCTGCTTCTTCTGATTTACCCTCCAGACTTCACCTTCTCCTTCTCCTTCTTCTGCTTCTTCTGCTTCACCCTCCAGACTTCAACTTCTCCTTCTCCTTCTTCTGCTTCTTCTGATTCACCTATCAGACTTCACCTTCTCCTTCTCCTTCTTCTAATTCTTCTGATTCACCCTCCAGACTTCATCTTCTCCTTCTCCTTCTTCTGCTTCTTCTGATTCACCCTCCAGACTTCACCTTCTCCTTCTCCTTCTTCTAATTCTTCTGATTCACCCTCCAGACTTCATCTTCTCCTTCTCCTTCTTCTACTTCTTCTGATTCACCCTCCAGACTTCACCTTCTCCTTCTCATTCTTCTACTTCTTCTGATTCACCCTCCAGTCTTCATCTCCTCCTTCTCCTTCTTCTGCTTCTTCTGATTCACCCTCCAGACTTCACCTTCTCCTCCTCCTTCTTCTGCTTCTTCTGATTCACCCTCCTGACTTCACCTTCTCCTTCTCCTTCTTCTGCTTTTTCTGATTCACCCTCGAGACTTCACCTTCTCCTTCTCCTTCTTCTACTTCTTCTGATTCACCCTCCAGACTTCACCTTCTCCTTCTACTTCTTCTGCTTCTTCTGATTCACCCTCCAGACTTCACCTTCTCCTTCTCCTTCTTCTGCTTCTTCTGATAAACCCTCCATACTTCACCTTCTCCTTCTCCTTCTTCTGCTTCTTCTGATTCACCCTCCAGACTTCACTTTCTCCTTCTCCTTCTTCTGCTTCTTCTGATTCACCCTCCAGACTTCACCTTCTCCTTCTCCTTCTTCTGCTTCTTCTGATTCACCCTCCAGACTTCACCTTCTACTTCTCCTTCGTCTAATTCTTCTGATTCACCCTCCAGACTACACCTTCTCCTTCTCCTTCTTCTACTTCTTCTGATTCACCCTCCAGACTTCACCTTCTCCTTCTCCTTCTTCTGCTTCTTCTGATTCACCCTCCAGACTTCACCTTCTCCTTCTCCTTCTTCTACCTCTTCTGATTCACCCTCCAGACTTCACCTTTTCCTTCTCCTTCTTCTACTTCTTCTGATTCACCCTCCAAACTTCACCTTCTCCTTCTCCTTCTTCTTCATCTTCTGCTTCTCCCTCCAGACTTCAACTTCTCCTTCTCCTTCTTCTGCTTCTTCTGTTTCACCCTCCAGACTTCACCTTCTCCTTCTCCTTCTTCTACTTCTTCTGATTCACCCTCCAGCCTTCACCTTCTCCTTCTCCTTCTTTTACTTCTTCTGATTCACCCTCCAGACTTTACCTTCTCCTTCTACTTCTTCTACTTCTTCTGATTCACCCTCCTGACTTCACTTTCTCCTTCTCCTTCTTCTGCTTCTTCTGCTTCACCCTCCAGACTTCACCTTCTCCTTCTCCTTGTTCTGCTTCTTCTGCTTCACCCTCCAGACTTCACCTTCTCCTTCTCCTTCTTCTGCTTCTTCTGCTTCACCCTCCAGACTTCACCTTCTCCTTCTCCTTCTACTGCTTCTTCTGCTTCACCCTCCTGACATCACCTTCTCCTTCTCCTTCTTCTACTTCTTCTGATTCACCCTCCAGACTTCACCTTCTCCTTCTCCTTCTTCTGCTTCTTCTGCTTCACCCTCCAGACTTCACCTTCTCCTTCTCCTTCTTCTGCTTCTTCTGCTGCGCCCTCCAGACTTCACCTTCTCCTTCTCCTTCTTCTGCTTCTTCAGCTTCACCCTCCTGACTTCACCTTCTCCTTCTCCTTCTTCTACTTCTTCTGCTTCACCCCCTGACTTCACCTTCTCCTTCTCCTTCTTCTGCTTCTTCTGATTCACCCTCCTAACTTCACCTTCTCCTTCTCCTTCTTCTGCTTCTTCTGATTCTCCCTCCTGACTTCACCTTCTCCTTCTCCTTCTTCTGCTTCTTCTGATTCACCCTCCAGACTTCACCTTCTCCTTCTCCTTCTTCTGCTTCTTCTGATTCACCCTCCAGACTTCACCTTCTCCTTCTCCTTCTTCTGCTTCTTCTGATTCACCCTCCAGACCTCACCTTCTCCTTCTCCTTCTTCTACTTCTTCTGATTCACCCTCCAGACTTCATCGTCTCCTTCTCCTTCTTCTGCTTCTTCTGATTCACCCTCCAGACCTCACCTTCTCCTTCTCCTTCTTCTACTTCTTCTGATTCACCCTCCAGACTTCACCTTCTCCTTCTCCTTCTTCTACTTCTTCTGATTCACCCTCCAGACTTCACCTTCTCCTTCTCCTTCTTCTACTTCTTCTGATTCACCCTCCAGCTTTCACCTTCTCCTTCTCCTTCTTCTGCTTCTTCTGCTTCACCCTCCAGACTTCACCTTCTCCTTCTCTTTCTTCTGCTTCTTCTGATTCACCCTCCAGACTTCACCTTCTCCTTCTCCTTCTTCTGATTCTTCTGATTCATCTTCCAGACTTCACCTTCTCCTTCTCCTTCTTCTGCTTCTTCTGATTCACCCTCCTGACTTCACCTTCTCCTTCTCCTTCTTCTACTTCTACTGATTCACCCTCCTGACTTCACCTTCTCCTTCTCCTTCTTCTACTTCTTCTGCTTCACCCTCCAGACTTCACCTTCTCCTTCTCCTTCTTCTACTTCTTCTGATTCACCCTCCAGACTTCACCTTCTCCTTCTCCTTCTTCTGCTTCTTCTGATTCACCCTCTAGACTTCACCTTCTCCTTCTCCTTATTCTGCTTCTTCTGATTCACCCTCCAGACTTCACCTTCTCCTTCTCCTTCTTCTGCTTCTTCTGCTTCACCCTCCAGACTTCACCTTCTCCTTCTCCTTCTTCTGCTTCTTCTGATTCACCCTCCAGACTTCACCTTCTCCTTCTCCTTCTTCTACTTCTTCTGATTCACCCTCCAGACTTCATCTTCTCCTTCTCCTTCTTCTGCTTCTTCTGATTCACCCTCCAGACATCGCCTTCTCCTTCTCCTTCTTCTGCTTCTTCTGATTCACCCTCCAGATATCACCTTCTCCTTCTCCTTCTTCTACTTCTTCTGATTCACCCTCCAGACTTCACCTTCTCCTTCTCCTCCTTCTACTTCTTCTGATTCACCCTCCAGACTTCACCTTCTCCTTCTCCTTCTTCTGCTTCTTCTGATTCACCCTCCAGACTTCACCTTCTCCTTCTCCTTCTTCTGCTTCTTCTGATTCACCCTCCAGACCTCACCTTCTCCTTCTCCTTCTTCTACTTCTTCTGATTCACCCTCCAGACTTCATCGTCTCCTTCTCCTTCTTCTGCTTCTTCTGATTCACCCTCCAGACTTCACCTTCTCCTTCTCCTTCTTCTGCTTCTTCTGATTCACCCTCCAGACTTCACCTTCTCCTTCTCCTTCTTCTACTTCTTCTGATTCACCCTCCAGACTTCACCTTCTCCTTCTCCTTCTTCTACTTCTTCTGATTCACCCTCCAGCTTTCACCTTCTCCTTCTCCTTCTTCTGCTTCTTCTGCTTCACCCTCCAGACTTCACCTTCTCCTTCTCTTTCTTCTGCTTCTTCTGATTCACCCTCCAGACTTCACCTTCTCCTTCTCCTTCTTCTGATTCTTCTGATTCACCTTCCAGACTTCACCTTCTCCTTCTCCTTCTTCTGCTTCTTCTGATTCACCCTCCTGACTTCACCTTCTCCTTCTCCTTCTTCTACTTCTACTGATTCACCCTCCTGACTTCACCTTCTCCTTCTCCTTCTTCTACTTCTTCTGCTTCACCCTCCAGACTTCACCTTCTCCTTCTCCTTCTTCTACTTCTTCTGATTCACCCTCCAGACTTCACCTTCTCCTTCTCCTTCTTCTGCTTCTTCTGATTCACCCTCTAGACTTCACCTTCTCCTTCTCCTTATTCTGCTTCTTCTGATTCACCCTCCAGACTTCACCTTCTCCTTCTCCTTCTTCTGCTTCTTCTGCTTCACCCTCCAGACTTCACCTTCTCCTTCTCCTTCTTCTGCTTCTTCTGATTCACCCTCCAGACTTCACCTTCTCCTTCTCCTTCTTCTACTTCTTCTGATTCACCCTCCAGACTTCATCTTCTCCTTCTCCTTCTTCTGCTTCTTCTGATTCACCCTCCAGACATCGCCTTCTCCTTCTCCTTCTTCTGCTTCTTCTGATTCACCCTCCAGATATCACCTTCTCCTTCTCCTTCTTCTACTTCTTCTGATTCACCCTCCAGACTTCACCTTCTCCTTCTCCTCCTTCTACTTCTTCTGATTCACCCTCCAGACTTCACCTTCTCCTTCTCCTTCTTCTGCTTCTTCTGATTCACCCTCCAGACTTCACCTTCTCCTTCTCCTTCTTCTGCTTCTTCTGATTCACCCTCCAGACCTCACCTTCTCCTTCTTCTACTTCTTCTGATTCACCCTCCAGACTTCATCGTCTCCTTCTCCTTCTTCTGCTTCTTCTGATTCACCCTCCAGACTTCACCTTCTCCTTCTCCTTCTTCTGCTTCTTCTGATTCACCCTCCAGACTTCACCTTCTCCTTCTCCTTCTTCTACTTCTTCTGATTCACCCTCCAGACTTCACCTTCTCCTTCTCCTTCTTCTACTTCTTCTGATTCACCCTCCAGCTTACACCTTCTCCTTCTCCTTCTTCTGCTTCTTCTGCTTCACCCTCCAGACTTCACCTTCTCCTTCTCTTTCTTCTGCTTCTTCTGATTCACCCTCCAGACTTCACCTTCTCCTTCTCCTTCTTCTGATTCTTCTGATTCACCTTCCAGACTTCACCTTCTCCTTCTCCTTCTTCTGCTTCTTCTGATTCACCCTCCTGACTTCACCTTCTCCTTCTCCTTCTTCTACTTCTACTGATTCACCCTCCTGACTTCACCTTCTCCTTCTCCTTCTTCTACTTCTTCTGCTTCACCCTCCAGACTTCACCTTCTCCTTCTCCTTCTTCTACTTCTTCTGATTCACCCTCCAGACTTCACCTTCTCCTTCTCCTTCTTCTGCTTCTTCTGATTCACCCTCTAGACTTCACCTTCTCCTTCTCCTTATTCTGCTTCTTCTGATTCACCCTCCAGACTTCACCTTCTCCTTCTCCTTCTTCTGCTTCTTCTGCTTCACCCTCCAGACTTCACCTTCTCCTTCTCCTTCTTCTGCTTCTTCTGATTCACCCTCCAGACTTCACCTTCTCCTTCTCCTTCTTCTACTTCTTCTGATTCACCCTCCAGACTTCATCTTCTCCTTCTCCTTCTTCTGCTTCTTCTGATTCACCCTCCAGACATCGCCTTCTCCTTCTCCTTCTTCTGCTTCTTCTGATTCACCCTCCAGATATCACCTTCTCCTTCTCCTTCTTCTACTTCTTCTGATTCACCCTCCAGACTTCACCTTCTCCTTCTCCTCCTTCTACTTCTTCTGATTCACCCTCCAGACTTCACCTTCTCCTTCTCCTTCTTCTGCTTCTTCTGATTCACCCTCCAGACTTCACCTTCTCCTTCTCCTTCTTCTGCTTCTTCTGATTCACCCTCCAGACCTCACCTTCTCCTTCTCCTTCTTCTACTTCTTCTGATTCACCCTCCAGACTTCATCGTCTCCTTCTCCTTCTTCTGCTTCTTCTGATTCACCCTCCAGACTTCACCTTCTCCTTCTCCTTCTTCTGCTTCTTCTGATTCACCCTCCAGACTTCACCTTCTCCTTCTCCTTCTTCTACTTCTTCTGATTCACCCTCCAGACTTCACCTTCTCCTTCTCCTTCTTCTACTTCTTCTGATTCACCCTCCAGCTTTCACCTTCTCCTTCTCCTTCTTCTGCTTCTTCTGCTTCACCCTCCAGACTTCACCTTCTCCTTCTCTTTCTTCTGCTTCTTCTGATTCACCCTCCAGACTTCACCTTCTCCTTCTCCTTCTTCTGATTCTTCTGATTCACCTTCCAGACTTCACCTTCTCCTTCTCCTTCTTCTGCTTCTTCTGATTCACCCTCCTGACTTCACCTTCTCCTTCTCCTTCTTCTACTTCTACTGATTCACCCTCCTGACTTCAGCTTCTCCTTCTCCTTCTTCTACTTCTTCTGCTTCACCCTCCAGACTTCACCTTCTCCTTCTCCTTCTTCTACTTCTTCTGATTCACCCTCCAGACTTCACCTTCTCCTTCTCCTTCTTCTGCTTCTTCTGATTCACCCTCTAGACTTCACCTTCTCCTTCTCCTTATTCTGCTTCTTCTGATTCACCCTCCAGACTTCACCTTCTCCTTCTCCTTCTTCTGCTTCTTCTGCTTCACCCTCCAGACTTCACCTTCTCCTTCTCCTTCTTCTGCTTCTTCTGATTCACCCTCCAGACTTCACGTTCTCCTTCTCCTTCTTCTACTTCTTCTGATTCACCCTCCAGACTTCATCTTCTCCTTCTCCTTCTTCTGCTTCTTCTGATTCACCCTCCAGACATCGCCTTCTCCTTCTCCTTCTTCTGCTTCTTCTGATTCACCCTCCAGATATCACCTTCTCCTTCTCCTTCTTCTACTTCTTCTGATTCACCCTCCAGACTTCACCTTCTCCTTCTCCTCCTTCTACTTCTTCTGATTCACCCTCCAGACTTCACCTTCTCCTTCTCCTTCTTCTGCTTCTTCTGATTCACCCTCCAGACTTCACCTTCTCCTTCTCCTTCTTCTGCTTCTTCTGATTCACCCTCCAGACTTCACCTTCTCCTTCTCCTTCTTCTGCATCTTCTGATTCACCCTTCAGACTTCACCTTCTCCTTCTTCTGCTTCTTCTGATTCACCCTCCAGACCTCACCTTCTCCTTCTCCTTCTTCTACTTCTTCTGATTCACCCTCCAGACTTCATCTTCTCCTTCTCCTTCTTCTGCTTCTACTGATTCACCCTCCAGACATCACCTTCTCCTTCTCCTTCTTCAGCTTCTTCTGATTCACCCTCCAGACTTCGCCTTCTCCTTCTCCCTCTTCTACTTCTTCTGATTCACCCTCCAGACTTCACCTTCTACTTCTCCTTCTTCTACTTCTTCTGATTCACCCTCCAGTCTTCACCTTCTCCATCTCCTTCTTCTGCTTCTTCTGATTCACCCTCCAGACTTCACGTTCTCCTTCTCCTTCTTCTGCTTCTTCTGATTCACCCTCCTGACTTCACCTTCTCCTTCTCCTTCTTCTGCTTCTTCTGATTCACCCTCCAGATTTCACCTTCTCCTTCTCCTTCTTCTACTTCTTCTGATTCACCCTCCAGACATAACCTTCTCCTTCTACTTCTTCTGCTTCTTCTGATTCACCCTCCAGACTTCACCTTCTCCTTCTCCTTCTTCTGCTTCTTCTGATTCACCCTCCAGACTTCACCTTCTCCTTCTCCTTCTTCTGCTTCTTCTGATTCACCCTCCAGACTTCACCTTCTCCTTCTCCTTCTTCTGCTTCTTCTGATTCACCCTCCAGACTTCACCTTCTCCTTCTTCTACTTCTTCTGATTCACCCTCCAAACTTCACCTTCTCCTTCTCCTTCTTCTGCTTCTTCTGATTCACCCTCCAGACTTCACCTTCTCCTTCTCCTTCTTCTACTTCTTCTGATTCACCCTCCAGACTTCACCTTCTCCTTCTCCTTCTTCTACTTCTTCTGATTCACCCTCCAGACTTCACCTTCTCCTTCTCCTTCTTCTGCTTCTTCTGATTCACCCTCCAGACTTCACATTCTCCTTCTCCTTCTTCTGCTTCTTCTGATTCACCCTCCAGACTTCAACTTCTCCTTCTCCTTCTTCTGCTTCTTCTGATTCACCCTTCAGACGTCACCTTCGACTTCTCCTTCTTCTGCTTCTTCTGATTCACCCTCCAGACCTCACCATCTCCTTCTTCTAATTCTTCTGATTCACCCTCCAGACTTCATCTTCTCCTTCTCCTTCTTCTGCTTCTTCTGATTCACCCTCCAGACTTCACCTTCTCCTTCTCCTTCTTCTGCTTCTTCTGATTCACCCTCCAGACTTCGCCTTCTCCTTCTCCTTCTTCTACTTCTTCTGATTCACACTCCAGTCTTCACCTCCTCCTTCTCCTTCTTCTGCTTCTTCTGATACACCCTCCAGACTTCACCTTCTCCTCCTCCTTCTTCTGCTTCTTCTGATTCACCCTCCTGACTTCATCTTCTCCTTCTCCTTCTTCTACTTCTTCTGATTCACCCTCCAGACTTCACCTTCTACTTCTCCTTCGTCTACTTCTTCTGATTCACCCTCCAGACTACACCTTCTCCTTCTCCTACTTCTACTTCTTCTGATTCACCCTCCAGACTTCACCTTCTCCTTCTTCTGCTTCTTCTGATTCACCCTCCAGACTTCACCTTCTCCTTCTCCTTCTTCTACTTCTTCTGATTCACCCTCCAGACTTCACCTTTTCCTTCTCCTTCTTCTACTTCTTCTGATTCACCCTCCAGACTTCACCTTCTCCTTCTCCTTCTTCTTCTTCTTCTGCTTCTCCCTCCAGACTTCACCTTCTCCTTCTCCTTCTTCTGCTTCTTCTGATTCACCCTCCAGACTTCACCTTCTCCTTCTCCTTCTTCTACTTCTTCTGATTCACCCTCCAGCCTTCACCTTCTCCTTCTCCTTCTTCTACTTCTTCTGATTCACCCTCCGGACTTCACCTTCTCCTTCTCCTTCTTATACTTATTCTGATTCACCCTCCTGACTTCACTTTCTCCTTCTCCTTCTTCTACTTCTTCTGATTCACCCTCCAGCTTTCACCTTCTCCTTCTCCTTCTTCTGCTTCTTCTGCTTCACCCTCCAGACTTCACCTTCTCCTTCTCTTTCTTCTGCTTCTTCTGATTCACCCTCCAGACTTCACCTTCTCCTTCTCCTTCTTCTGATTCTTCTGATTCACCTTCCAGACTTCACCTTCTCCTTCTCCTTCTTCTGCTTCTTCTGATTCACCCTCCTGACTTCACCTTCTCCTTCTCCTTCTTCTACTTCTACTGATTCACCCTCCTGACTTCACCTTCTCCTTCTCCTTCTTCTACTTCTTCTGCTTCACCCTCCAGACTTCACCTTCTCCTTCTCCTTCTTCTACTTCTTCTGATTCACCCTCCAGACTTCACCTTCTCCTTCTCCTTCTTCTGCTTCTTCTGATTCACCCTCTAGACTTCACCTTCTCCTTCTCCTTATTCTGCTTCTTCTGATTCACCCTCCAGACTTCACCTTCTCCTTCTCCTTCTTCTGCTTCTTCTGCTTCACCCTCCAGACTTCACCTTCTCCTTCTCCTTCTTCTGCTTCTTCTGATTCACCCTCCAGACTTCACCTTCTCCTTCTCCTTCTTCTACTTCTTCTGATTCACCCTCCAGACTTCATCTTCTCCTTCTCCTTCTTCTGCTTCTTCTGATTCACCCTCCAGACATCGCCTTCTCCTTCTCCTTCTTCTGCTTCTTCTGATTCACCCTCCAGATATCACCTTCTCCTTCTCCTTCTTCTACTTCTTCTGATTCACCCTCCAGACTTCACCTTCTCCTTCTCCTCCTTCTACTTCTTCTGATTCACCCTCCAGACTTCACCTTCTCCTTCTCCTTCTTCTGCTTCTTCTGATTCACCCTCCAGACTTCACCTTCTCCTTCTCCTTCTTCTGCTTCTTCTGATTCACCCTCCAGACCTCACCTTCTCCTTCTCCTTCTTCTACTTCTTCTGATTCACCCTCCAGACTTCATCGTCTCCTTCTCCTTCTTCTGCTTCTTCTGATTCACCCTCCAGACTTCACCTTCTCCTTCTCCTTCTTCTGCTTCTTCTGATTCACCATCCAGACTTCACCTTCTCCTTCTCCTTCTTCTACTTCTTCTGATTCACCCTCCAGACTTCACCTTCTCCTTCTCCTTCTTCTACTTCTTCTGATTCACCCTCCAGCTTTCACCTTCTCCTTCTCCTTCTTCTGCTTCTTCTGCTTCACCCTCCAGACTTCACCTTCTCCTTCTCTTTCTTCTGCTTCTTCTGATTCACCCTCCAGACTTCACCTTCTCCTTCTCCTTCTTCTGATTCTTCTGATTCACCTTCCAGACTTCACCTTCTCCTTCTCCTTCTTCTGCTTCTTCTGATTCACCCTCCTGACTTCACCTTCTCCTTCTCCTTCTTCTACTTCTACTGATTCACCCTCCTGACTTCACCTTCTCCTTCTCCTTCTTCTACTTCTTCTGCTTCACCCTCCAGACTTCACCTTCTCCTTCTCCTTCTTCTACTTCTTCTGATTCACCCTCCAGACTTCACCTTCTCCTTCTCCTTCTTCTGCTTCTTCTGATTCACCCTCTAGACTTCACCTTCTCCTTCTCCTTATTCTGCTTCTTCTGATTCACCCTCCAGACTTCACCTTCTCCTTCTCCTTCTTCTGCTTCTTCTGCTTCACCCTCCAGACTTCACCTTCTCCTTCTCCTTCTTCTGCTTCTTCTGATTCACCCTCCAGACTTCACCTTCTCCTTCTCCTTCTTCTACTTCTTCTGATTCACCCTCCAGACTTCATCTTCTCCTTCTCCTTCTTCTGCTTCTTCTGATTCACCCTCCAGACATCGCCTTCTCCTTCTCCTTCTTCTGCTTCTTCTGATTCACCCTCCAGATATCACCTTCTCCTTCTCCTTCTTCTACTTCTTCTGATTCACCCTCCAGACTTCACCTTCTCCTTCTCCTCCTTCTACTTCTTCTGATTCACCCTCCAGACTTCACCTTCTCCTTCTCCTTCTTCTGCTTCTTCTGATTCACCCTCCAGACTTCACCATCTCCTTCTCCTTCTTCTGCTTCTTCTGATTCACCCTCCAGACCTCACCTTCTCCTTCTCCTTCTTCTACTTCTTCTGATTCACCCTCCAGACTTCATCGTCTCCTTCTCCTTCTTCTGCTTCTTCTGATTCACCCTCCAGACTTCACCTTCTCCTTCTCCTTCTTCTGCTTCTTCTGATTCACCCTCCAGACTTCACCTTCTCCTTCTCCTTCTTCTACTTCTTCTGATTCACCCTCCAGACTTCACCTTCTCCTTCTCCTTCTTCTACTTCTTCTGATTCACCCTCCAGCTTTCACCTTCTCCTTCTCCTTCTTCTGCTTCTTCTGCTTCACCCTCCAGACTTCACCTTCTCCTTCTCTTTCTTCTGCTTCTTCTGATTCACCCTCCAGACTTCACCTTCTCCTTCTCCTTCTTCTGATTCTTCTGATTCACCTTCCAGACTTCACCTTCTCCTTCTCCTTCTTCTGCTTCTTCTGATTCACCCTCCTGACTTCACCTTCTCCTTCTCCTTCTTCTACTTCTACTGATTCACCCTCCTGACTTCACCTTCTCCTTCTCCTTCTTCTACTTCTTCTGCTTCACCCTCCAGACTTCACCTTCTCCTTCTCCTTCTTCTACTTCTTCTGATTCACCCTCCAGACTTCACCTTCTCCTTCTCCTTCTTCTGCTTCTTCTGATTCACCCTCTAGACTTCACCTTCTCCTTCTCCTTATTCTGCTTCTTCTGATTCACCCTCCAGACTTCACCTTCTCCTTCTCCTTCTTCTGCTTCTTCTGCTTCACCCTCCAGACTTCACCTTCTCCTTCTCCTTCTTCTGCTTCTTCTGATTCACCCTCCAGACTTCACGTTCTCCTTCTCCTTCTTCTACTTCTTCTGATTCACCCTCCAGACTTCATCTTCTCCTTCTCCTTCTTCTGCTTCTTCTGATTCACCCTCCAGACATCGCCTTCTCCTTCTCCTTCTTCTGCTTCTTCTGATTCACCCTCCAGATATCACCTTCTCCTTCTCCTTCTTCTACTTCTTCTGATTCACCCTCCAGACTTCACCTTCTCCTTCTCCTCCTTCTACTTCTTCTGATTCACCCTCCAGACTTCACCTTCTCCTTCTCCTTCTTCTGCTTCTTCTGATTCACCCTCCAGACTTCACCTTCTCCTTCTCCTTCTTCTGCTTCTTCTGATTCACCCTCCAGACTTCACCTTCTCCTTCTCCTTCTTCTGCATCTTCTGATTCACCCTTCAGACTTCACCTTCTCCTTCTCCTTCTTCTGCTTCTTCTGATTCACCCTCCAGACCTCACCTTCTCCTTCTCCTTCTTCTACTTCTTCTGATTCACCCTCCAGACTTCATCTTCTCCTTCTCCTTCTTCTGCTTCTACTGATTCACCCTCCAGACATCACCTTCTCCTTCTCCTTCTTCAGCTTCTTCTGATTCACCCTCCAGACTTCGCCTTCTCCTTCTCCCTCTTCTACTTCTTCTGATTCACCCTCCAGACTTCACCTTCTCCTTCTCCTTCTTCTACTTCTTCTGATTCACCCTCCAGTCTTCACCTTCTCCATCTCCTTCTTCTGCTTCTTCTGATTCACCCTCCAGACTTCACCTTCTCCTTCTCCTTCTTCTGCTTCTTCTGATTCACCCTCCTGACTTCACCTTCTCCTTCTCCTTCTTCTGCTTCTTCTGATTCACCCTCCAGATTTCACCTTCTCCTTCTCCTTCTTCTACTTCTTCTGATTCACCCTCCAGACATAACCTTCTCCTCCTACTTCTTCTGCTTCTTCTGATTCACCCTCCAGACTTCACCTTCTCCTTCTCCTTCTTCTGCTTCTTCTGATTCACCCTCCAGACTTCACCTTCTCCTTCTCCTTCTTCTGCTTCTTCTGATTCACCCTCCAGACTTCACCTTCTCCTTCTCCTTCTTCTGCTTCTTCTGATTCACCCTCCAGACTTCACCTTCTCCTTCTTCTACTTCTTCTGATTCACCCTCCAAACTTCACCTTCTCCTTCTCCTTCTTCTGCTTCTTCTGATTCACCCTCCAGACTTCACCTTCTCCTTCTCCTTCTTCTACTTCTTCTGATTCACCCTCCAGACTTCACCTTCTCCTTCTCCTTCTTCTACTTCTTCTGATTCACCCTCCAGACTTCACCTTCTCCTTCTCCTTCTTCTGCTTCTTCTGATTCACCCTCCAGACTTCGCATTCTCCTTCTCCTTCTTCTGCTTCTTCTGATTCACCCTCCAGACTTCAACTTCTCCTTCTCCTTCTTCTGCTTCTTCTGATTCACCCTTCAGACGTCACCTTCGACTTCTCCTTCTTCTGCTTCTTCTGATTCACCCTCCAGATATCACCTTCTCCTTCTCCTTCTTCTACTTCTTCTGATTCACCCTCCAGACTTCACCTTCTCCTTCTCCTCCTTCTACTTCTTCTGATTCACCCTCCAGACTTCACCTTCTCCTTCTCCTTCTTCTGCTTCTTCTGATTCACCCTCCAGACTTCACCTTCTCCTTCTCCTTCTTCTGCTTCTTCTGATTCACCCTCCAGACTTCACCTTCTCCTTCTCCTTCTTCTGCATCTTCTGATTCACCCTTCAGACTTCACCTTCTCCTTCTCCTTCTTCTGCTTCTTCTGATTCACCCTCCAGACCTCACCTTCTCCTTCTCCTTCTTCTACTTCTTCTGATTCACCCTCCAGACTTCATCTTCTCCTTCTCCTTCTTCTGCTTCTACTGATTCACCCTCCAGACATCACCTTCTCCTTCTCCTTCTTCAGCTTCTTCTGATTCACCCTCCAGACTTCGCCTTCTCCTTCTCCCTCTTCTACTTCTTCTGATTCACCCTCCAGACTTCACCTTCTCCTTCTCCTTCTTCTACTTCTTCTGATTCACCCTCCAGTCTTCACCTTCTCCATCTCCTTCTTCTGCTTCTTCTGATTCACCCTCCAGACTTCACCTTCTCCTTCTCCTTCTTCTGCTTCTTCTGATTCACCCTCCTGACTTCACCTTCTCCTTCTCCTTCTTCTGCTTCTTCTGATTCACCCTCCAGATTTCACCTTCTCCTTCTCCTTCTTCTACTTCTTCTGATTCACCCTCCAGACATAACCTTCTCCTCCTACTTCTTCTGCTTCTTCTGATTCACCCTCCAGACTTCACCTTCTCCTTCTCCTTCTTCTGCTTCTTCTGATTCACCCTCCAGACTTCACCTTCTCCTTCTCCTTCTTCTGCTTCTTCTGATTCACCCTCCAGACTTCACCTTCTCCTTCTCCTTCTTCTGCTTCTTCTGATTCACCCTCCAGACTTCACCTTCTCCTTCTTCTACTTCTTCTGATTCACCCTCCAAACTTCACCTTCTCCTTCTCCTTCTTCTGCTTCTTCTGATTCACCCTCCAGACTTCACCTTCTCCTTCTCCTTCTTCTACTTCTTCTGATTCACCCTCCAGACTTCACCTTCTCCTTCTCCTTCTTCTACTTCTTCTGATTCACCCTCCAGACTTCACCTTCTCCTTCTCCTTCTTCTGCTTCTTCTGATTCACCCTCCAGACTTCACATTCTCCTTCTCCTTCTTCTGCTTCTTCTGATTCACCCTCCAGACTTCAACTTCTCCTTCTCCTTCTTCTGCTTCTTCTGATTCACCCTTCAGACGTCACCTTCGACTTCTCCTTCTTCTGCTTCTTCTGATTCACCCTCCAGACCTCACCATCTCCTTCTTCTAATTCTTCTGATTCACCCTCCAGACTTCATCTTCTCCTTCTCCTTCTTCTGCTTCTTCTGATTCACCCTCCAGACTTCACCTTCTCCTTCTCCTTCTTCTGCTTCTTCTGATTCACCCTCCAGACTTCGCCTTCTCCTTCTCCTTCTTCTACTTCTTCTGATTCACACTCCAGTCTTCCCCTCCTCCTTCTCCTTCTTCTGCTTCTTCTGATACACCCTCCAGACTTCACCTTCTCCTCCTCCTTCTTCTGCTTCTTCTGATTCACCCTCCTGACTTCATCTTCTCCTTCTCCTTCTTCTACTTCTTCTGATTCACCCTCCAGACTTCACCTTCTACTTCTCCTTCGTCTACTTCTTCTGATTCACCCTCCAGACTACACCTTCTCCTTCTCCTACTTCTACTTCTTCTGATTCACCCTCCAGACTTCACCTTCTCCTTCTCCTTCTTCTGCTTCTTCTGATTCACCCTCCAGACTTCACCTTCTCCTTCTCCTTCTTCTACTTCTTCTGATTCACCCTCCAGACTTCACCTTTTCCTTCTCCTTCTTCTACTTCTTCTGATTCACCCTCCAGACTTCACCTTCTCCTTCTCCTTCTTCTTCTTCTTCTGCTTCTCCCTCCAGACTTCACCTTCTCCTTCTCCTTCTTCTGCTTCTTCTGATTCACCCTCCAGACTTCACCTTCTCCTTCTCCTTCTTCTACTTCTTCTGATTCACCCTCCAGCCTTCACCTTCTCCTTCTCCTTCTTCTACTTCTTCTGATTCACCCTCCGGACTTCACCTTCTCCTTCTCCTTCTTATACTTATTTTGATTCACCCTCCTGACTTCACTTTCTCCTTCTCCTTCTTCTGCTTCTTCTGCTTCACCCTCCAGACTTCACCTTCTCCTTCTCCTTCTTCTGCTTCTTCTGCTTCACCCTCCAGACTTCACCTTCTCCTTCTCCTTCTTCTGCTTCTTCTGCTTCACCCTCCTGACTTCACCTTCCCTTCTCCTTCTTCTACTTCTTCTGATTCACCCTCCAGACTTCACCTTCTCCTTCTCCTTCTTCTGCTTCTTCTGCTTCACGCTCCAGACTTCACCTTCTCCTTCTCCTTCTTCTGCTTCTTCTGCTTCACCCTCCAGACTTCACCTTCTCCTTCTCCTTCTTCTACTTCTTCTGATTCACCCTCCAGCCTTCACCTTCTCCTTCTCCTTCTTCTACCTCTTCTGATTCACCCTCCAGACTTCACCTTCTCCTTCTCCTTCTTCTACTTCTTCTGATTCACCCTCCTGACTTCACTTTCTCCTTCTCCTTCTTCTGCTTCTTCTGCTTCACCCTCCAGACTTCACCTTCTCCTTCTCCTTGTTCTGCTTCTTCTGCTTCACCCTCCAGACTTCACCTTCTCCTTCTCCTTCTTCTGCTTCTTCTGCTTCACCCTCCAGACTTCACCTTCTCCTTCTCCTTCTACTGCTTCTTCTGCTTCACCCTCCTGACATCAACTTCTCCTTCTCCTTCTTCTACTTCTTCTGATTCACCCTCCAGACTTCACCTTCTCCTTCTCCTTCTTCTGCTTCTTCTGCTTCACCCTCCAGACTTCACCTTCTCCTTCTCCTTCTTCTGCTTCTTCTGCTGCGCCCTCCAGACTTCACCTTCTCCTTCTCCTTCTTCTGCTTCTTCAGCTTCACCCTCCTGACTTCACCTTCTCCTTCTCCTTCTTCTACTTCTTCTGCTTCACCCCCCTGACTTCACCTTCTCCTTCTCCTTCTTCTGCTTCTTCTGATTCACCCTCCTAACTTCACCTTCTCCTTCTCCTTCTTCTGCTTCTTCTGATTCTCCCTCCTGACTTCACCTTCTCCTTCTCCTTCTTCTGCTTCTTCTGATTCACCCTCCAGACTTCACCTTCTCCTTCTCCTTCTTCTGCTTCTTCTGATTCACCCTCCAGACTTCACCTTCTCCTTCTCCTTCTTCTGCTTCTTCTGATTCACCCTCCAGACCTCACCTTCTCCTTCTCCTTCTTCTGCTTCTTCTGCTTCACCCTCCAGACTTCACCTTCTCCTTCTCCTTCTTCTGCTTCTTCTGCTGCGCCCTCCAGACTTCACCTTCTCCTTCTCCATCTTCTGCTTCTTCAGCTTCACCCTCCTGACTTCACCTTCTCCTTCTCCTTCTTCTACTTATTCTGCTTCACCCCCCTGACTTCACCTTCTCCTTCTCCTTCTTCTGCTTCTTCTGATTCACCCTCCTAACTTAACCTTCTCCTTCTCCTTCTTCTGCTTCTTCTGATTCACCCTCCAGACTTCATCGTCTCCTTCTCCTTCTTCTGCTTCTTCTGATTCACCCTCCAGACTTCACCTTCTCCTTCTCCTTCTTCTGCTTCTTCTGATTCACCCTCCAGACTTCACCTTCTCCTTCTCCTTCTTCTACTTCTTCTGATTCACCCTCCAGACTTCACCTTCTCCTTCTCCTTCTTCTACTTCTTCTGATTCACCCTCCAGCTTTCACCTTCTCCTTCTCCTTCTTCTGCTTCTTCTGCTTCACCCTCCAGACTTCACCTTCTCCTTCTCTTTCTTCTGATTCTTCTGATTCACCCTCCAGACTTCACCTTCTCCTTCTCCTTCTTCTGATTCTTCTGATTCACCTTCCAGACTTCACCTTCTCCTTCTCCTTCTTCTACTTCTTCTGATTCACCCTCCTGACTTCACCTTCTCCTTCTCCTTCTTCTACTTCTACTGATTCACCCTCCTGACTTCACCTTCTCCTTCTCCTTCTTCTACTTCTTCTGCTTCACCCTCCAGACTTCACCTTCTCCTTCTCCTTCTTCTACTTCTTCTGATTCACCCTCCAGACTTCACCTTCTCCTTCTCCTTCTTCTGCTTCTTCTGATTCACCCTCTAGACTTCACCTTCTCCTTCTCCTTATTCTGCTTCTTCTGATTCACCCTCCAGACTTCACCTTCTCCTTCTCCTTCTTCTGCTTCTTCTGCTTCACCCTCCAGACTTCACCTTCTCCTTCTCCTTCTTCTGCTTCTTCTGATTCACCCTCCAGACTTCACCTTCTCCTTCTCCTTCTTCTACTTCTTCTGATTCACCCTCCAGACTTCATCTCCTCCTTCTCCTTCTTCTGCTTCTTCTGATTCACCCTCCAGACATCACCTTCTCCTTCTCCTTCTTCTGCTTCTTCTGATTCACCCTCCAGATATCACCTTCTCCTTCTCCTTCTTCTACTTCTTCTGATTCACCCTCCAGACTTCACCTTCTCCTTCTCCTCCTACTACTTCTTCTGATTCACCCTCCAGACTTCACCTTCTCCTTCTCCTTCTTCTGCTTCTTCTGATTCACCCTCCAGACTTCACCTTCTCCTTCTCCTTCTTCTGCTTCTTCTGATTCACCCTCCAGACTTCACCTTCTCCTTCTCCTTCTTCTGCATCTTCTGATTCACCCTTCAGACTTCACCTTCTCCTTCTCCTTCTTCTGCTTCTTCTGATTCACCCTCCAGACCTCACCTTCTCCTTCTCCTTCTTCTACTTCTTCTGATTCCCCCTCCAAACTTCATCTTCTCCTTCTCCTTCTTCTGCTTCTTCTGATTCACCCTCCAGACTTCAGCTTCTCCTTCTCCTTCTTCAGCTTCTTCTGATTCACCCTCCAGACTTCGCCTTCTCCTTCTCCCTCTTCTACTTCTTCTGATTCACCCTCCAGACTTCACCTTCTCCTTCTCCTTCTTCTACTTCTTCTGATTCACCCTCCAGTCTTCACCTTCTCCATCTCCTTCTTCTGCTTCTTCTGATTCACCCTCCAGACTTCACCTTCTCCTTCTCCTTATTCTGCTTCTTCTGATTCACCCTCCTGACTTCACCTTCTCCTTCTCCTTCTTCTGCTTCTTCTGATTCACCCTCCAGATTTCACCTTCTCCTTCTCCTTCTTGTACTTCTGCTGATTCACCCTCCAGACATAACCTTCTCCTTCTACTTCTTCTGCTTCTTCTGATTCACCCTCCAGACTTCACCTTCTCCTTCTCCTTCTTCTGCTTCTTCTGATTCACCCTCCAGACTTCACCTTCTCCTTCTCCTTCTTCTGCTTCTTCTGATTCACCCTCCAGACTTCACCTTCTCCTTCTTCTACTTCTTCTGATTCACCCTCCAGACTTCACCTTCTCCTTCTCCTTCTTCTGCTTCTTCTGATTCACCCTCCAGACTTCACCTTCTCCTTCTCCTTATTCTAATTCTTCTGATTCACCCTCCAGACTTCACCTTCTCCTTCTCCTTCTTCTACTTCTTCTGATTCACCCTCCAGACTTCACCTTCTCCTTCTCCTTCTTCTGCTTCTTCTGATTCACCCTCCAGACTTCACCTTCTCCTTCTCCTTCTTCTGCTTCTTCTGATTCACCCTCCAGACTTCACCTTCTCCTTCTCCTTCTTCTTCTTCTTCTGATTCACCCTTCAGACTTCACCTTCTCCTTCTCCTTCTTCTGCTTCTTCTGATTCACCCTCCAGACCTCACCTTCTCCTTCTCCTTCTTCTAATTCTTCTGATTCACCCTCCAGACTTCATCTTCTCCTTCTCCTTCTTCTGCTTCTTCTGATTCACCCTCCAGACTTCACCTTCTCCTTCTCCTTCTTCTGCTTCTTCTGATTCACCCTCCAGACTTCGCCTTCTCCTTCTCCTTCTTCTACTTCTTCTGATTCACCCTCCAGACTTCACCTTCTCCTTCTCCTTCTTCTACTTCTTCTGATTCACCCTCCTGACTTCACCTTCTCCTTCTCCTTCTTCTGCTTTTTCTGATTCACCCTCCAGACTTCACCTTCTCCTTCTCCTTCTTCTACTTCTTCTGATCCACCCTCCAGACTTCACCTTCTCCTTCTACTTCTTTTGCTTCTTCTGATTCACCCTCCAGACTTCACCTTCTCCTTCTCCTTCTTCTGCTTCTTCTGATTCACCCTCCATACTTCACCTTCTCCTTCTCCTTCTTCTGCTTCTTCTGATTCACCCTCCAGACTTCACTTTCTCCTTCTCCTTCTTCTGCTTCTTCTGATTCACCCTCCAGACTTCACCTTCTCCTTCTCCTTCTTCTACTTCTTCTCATTCACCCTCCAGACTTCACCTTCTCCTTCTCCTTCTTCTGCTTCTTCTGATTCACCCTCCAGACTTCACCTTCTACTTCTCCTTCGTCTACTTCTTCTGATTCACCCTCCAGACTACACCTTCTCCTTCTCCTTCTTCTACTTCTTCTGATTCACCCTCCAGACTTCACCTTCTCCTTCTCCTTCTTCTGCTTCTTCTGATTCACCCTCCAGACTTCACCTTCTCCTTCTCCTTCTTCTACTTCTTCTGATTCACCCTCCAGACTTCACCTTTTCCTTCTCCTTCTTCTACTTCTTCTGATTCACCCTCCAGACTTCACCTTCTCCTTCTCCTTCTTCTTCTTCTTCTGCTTCTCCCTCCAGACTTCACCTTCTCCTTCTCCTTCTTCTGCTTCTTCTGATTCACCCTCCAGACTTCACCTTCTCCTTCTCCTTCTTCTACTTCTTCTGATTCACCCTCCAGCCTTCACCTTCTCCTTCTCCTTCTTCTACTTCTTCCGATTCACCCTCCAGACTTCACCTTCTCCTTCTCCTTCTTCTGCTTCCTCTGCTTCACGCTCCAGACTTCATCTTCTCCTTCTCCTTCTTCTGCTTCTTCTGCTTCACCCTCCAGACTTCACCTTCTCCTTCTACTTCTTCTGCTTCTTCTGCTTCACCCTCGTGACTTCACCTTCTCCTTCTCCTTCTTCTTCTTCTTCTGATTCACCCTCCAGACTTCACCTTCTCCTTCTCCTTCTTCTGCTTCTTCTGCTTCACCCTCCAGACTTCACCTTCTCCTTCTCCTTCTTCTGCTTCTTCTGCTGCGCCCTCCAGACTTCACCTTCTCCTTCTCCTTCTTCTGCTTCTTCTGATTCACCCTCCAGACTTCGCCTTCTCCTTCTCCTTCTTCTACTTCTTCTGATTCACCCTCCAGACTTCACCTTCTCCTTCTCCTTCTTCTACTTCTTCTGATTCACCCTCCAGTCTTCACCTCCTCCTTCTCCTTCTTCTGCTTCTTCTGATTCACCCTCCAGACTTCACCTTCTCCTTCTCCTTCTTCTGCTTCTTCTGATTCACCCTCCTGACTTCACCTTCTCCTTCTCCTTCTTCTGCTTTTTCTGATTCACCCTCCAGACTTCACCTTCTCCTTCTCCTTCTTCTACTTCTTCTGATTCACCCTCCAGACTTCACCTTCTCCTTCTACTTCTTCTGCTTCTTCTGATTCACCCTCCAGACTTCACCTTCTCCTTCTCCTTCTTCTGCTTCTTCTGATTCACCCTCCATACTTCACCTTCTCCTTCTCCTTCTTCTGCTTCTTCTGATTCACCCTCCAGACTTCACTTTCTCCTTCTCCTTCTTCTGCTTCTTCTGATTCACCCTCCAGACTTCACCTTCTCCTTCTCCTTCTTCTACTTCTTCTCATTCACCCTCCAGACTTCACCTTCTCCTTCTCCTTCTTCTGCTTCTTCTAATTCACCCTCCAGACTTCACCTTCTACTTCTCCTTCGTCTACTTCTTCTGATTCACCCTCCAGACTTCACCTTTTCCTTCTCCTTCTTCTACTTCTTCTGATTCACCCTCCTGACTTCACTTTCTCCTTCTCCTTCTTCTGCTTCTTCTGCTTCACCCTCCAGACTTCACCTTATCCTTCTCCTTCTTCTGCTTCTTCTGCTTCACCCTCCAGACTTCACCTTCTCCTTCTCCTTCTTCTGCTTCTTCTGCTTCACCCTCCTGACTTCACCTTCTCCTTCTCCTTCTTCTACTTCTGCTGATTCACCCTCCAGACTTCACCTTCTCCTTCTCCTTCTTCTGCTGCTTCTGCTTCACGCTCCAGACTTCACCTTCTCCTTCTCCTTCTTCTGCTTCTTCTGCTTCACCCTCCAGACTTCACCTTCTCCTTCTCCTTCTTCTGCTTCTTCTGCTTCACCCTCCTGACTTCACCTTCTCCTTCTCCTTCTTCTTCTTCTTCTGATTCACCCTCCAGACTTCACCTTCTCCTTCTCCTTCTTCTGCTTCTTCTGCTTCACCCTCCAGACTTCACCTTCTCCTTCTCCTTCTTCTGCTTCTTCTGCTGCGCCTTCCAGACTTCACCTTCTCCTTCTCCTTCTTCTGCTTCTTCTGCTTCACCCTCCTGACTTCACCTTCTCCTTCTCCTTCTTCTACTTCTTCTGCTTCACCCCCCTGACTTCACCTTCTCCTTCTCCTTCTTCTGCTTCTTCTGATTCACTCTCCTAACTTCACCTTCTCCTTCTCCTTCTGCTGCTTCTTCTGATTCACCCTCCTGACTTCGCCTTCTCCTTCTCCTTCTTCTGCTTCTTCTGATTCACCCTCCAGACTTCACCTTCTCCTTCTCCTTCTTCTGCTTCTTCTGATTCACCCTCCAGACTTCACCTTCTCCTTCTCCTTCTTCTGCTTCTTCTGATTCTCCCTCCAGACCTCACCTTCTCCTTCTCCTTCTTCTACTTCTTCTGATTCACCCTCCAGACTTCATCTTCTCCTTCTCCTTCTTCTGCTTCTTCTGATTCACCCTCCAGACTTCACCTTCTCCTTCTCCTTCTTCTGCTTCTTCTGATTCACCCTCCAGACTTCACCTTCTCCTTCTCCTTCTTCTACTTCTTCTGATTGGCCCCCAGACTTCACCTTCTCCTTCTCCTGCTTCTACTTCTTCTGATTCACCCTCCAGTCTTCACCTCCTCCTTCTGCTTCTTCTGCTTCTTCTGCTTCACCCTCCAGACTTCACCTTCTCCTTCTCTTTCTTCTGCTTCTTCTGATTCACCCACCAGACTTCACCTTCTCCTTCTCCTTCTTCTGATTCTTCTGATTCACCCTCCAGACTTCACCTTCTACTTCTCCTTCTTCTACTTCTTCTGCTTCACCCTCCAGACTTCACCTTCTCCTTCTCCTTCTTCTACTTCTTCTGATTCACCCTCCAGACTTCACCTTCCGCTTCTCCTTCTCCTTCTTCTGCTTCTTCTGATTCACCCTCCAGACTTCACCTTCTCCTTCTCCTTATTCTGCTTCTTCTGATTCACCCTCCAGACTTCACCTTCCGCTTCTCCTTCTCCTTCTTCTGCTTCTTCTGATTCACCCTCCAGACTTCACCTTCTCCTTCTCCTTATTCTGCTTCTTCTGATTCACCCTCCAGACTTCATCTTCTCCTTCTCCTTCTTCTGCTTCTTCTGATTCACCCTCCAGACTTCACCTTCTCCTTTTCCTTCTTCTGCTTCTTCTGCTTCACCCTCCTGACTTCACCTTCTCCTTCTCCTTCTTCTACTTCTTCTGATTCACCCTCCAGACTTCACCTTCTCCTTCTCCTTCTTCTGCTTCCTCTGCTTCACGCTCCAGACTTCACCTTCTCCTTCTCCTTCTTCTGCTTCTTCTGCTTCACCCTCCAGACTTCACCTTCTCCTTCTACTTCTTCTGCTTCTTCTGCTTCACCCTCGTGACTTCACCTTCTCCTTCTCCTTCTTCTACTTCTTCTGATTCACCCTCCATACTTCACCTTCTCCTTCTCCTTCTTCTGCTTCTTCTGCTTCACCCTCCAGACTTCACCTTCTCCTTCTCCTTCTTCTGCTTCTTCTGCTGAGCCCTCCAGACTTCACCTTCTCCTTCTCCTTCTTCTGCTTCTTCTGATTCACCCTCCAGACTTCGCCTTCTCCTTCTCCTTCTTCTACTTCTTCTGATTCACCCTCCAGACTTCACCTTCTCCTTCTCCTTCTTCTACTTCTTCTGATTCGCCCTCCAGTCTTCACCTCCTCCTTCTCCTTCTTCTGCTTCTTCTGATTCACCCTGCAGACTTCACCTTCTCCTTCTCCTTCTTCTGCTTCTTCTGATTCACCCTCCTGACTTCACCTTTTCTTCTCCTTCTTCTGCTTTTTCTGATTCACCTCCAGACTTCACCTTCTCCTTCTCCTTTTTCTACTTCTTCTGATTCACCCTCCAGACTTCACCTTCTCCTTCTACTTCTTCTGCTTCTTCTGATTCACCCTCCAGACTTCACCTTCTCCTTCTCCTTCTTCTGCTTCTTCTGATTCACCCTCCATACTTCACCTTCTCCTTCTCCTTCTTCTGCTTCTTCTGATTCACCCTCCAGACTTCACTTTCTCCTTCTCCTTCTTCTGCTTCTTCTGATTCACCCTCCAGACTTCAACTTCTCCTTCTCCTTCTTCTACTTCTTCTCATTCACCCTCCAGACTTCACCTTCTCCTTCTCCTTCTTCTGCTTCTTCTAATTCACCCTCCAGACTTCACCTTCTACTTCTCCTTCGTCTACTTCTTCTGATTCACCCTCCAGACTTCACCTTTTCCTTCTCCTTCTTCTACTTCTTCTGATTCACCCTCCTGACTTCACTTTCTCCTTCTCCTTCTTCTGCTTCTTCTGCTTCACCCTCCAGTCTTCACCTTATCCTTCTCCTTCTTCTGCTTCTTCTGCTTCACCCTCCAGACTTCACCTTCTCCTTCTCCTTCTTCTGCTTCTTCTGCTTCACCCTCCTGACTTCACCTTCTCCTTCTCCTTCTTCTACTTCTGCTGATTCACCCTCCAGACTTCACCTTCTCCTTCTCCTTCTTCTGCTTCTTCTGCTTCACGCTCCAGACTTCACCTTCTCCTTCTCCTTCTTCTGCTTCTTCTGCTTCACCCTCCTGACTTCACCTTCTCCTTCTCCTTCTTCTTCTTCTTCTGATTCACCCTCCAGACTTCACCTTCTCCTTCTCCTTCTTCTGCTTCTTCTGCTTCCCCCTCCAGACTTCACCTTCTCCTTCTCCTTCTTCTGCTTCTTCTGCTGCGCCTTCCAGACTTCACCTTCTCCTTCTCCTTCTTCTGCTTCTTCTGCTTCACACTCCTGACTTCACCTTCTCCTTCTCCTTCTTCTACTTCTTCTGCTTCACCCCCCTGACTTCACCTTCTCCTTCTCCTTCTTCTGCTTCTTCTGATTCACTCTCCTAACTTCACCTTCTCCTTCTCCTTCTGCTGCTTCTTCTGATTCACCCTCCTGACTTCGCCTTCTCCTTCTCCTTCTTCTTCTGATTCACCCTCCAGACTTCACCTTCTCCTTCTCCTTCTTCTGCTTCTTCTGATTCACCCTCCAGACTTCACCTTCTCCTTCTCCTTCTTCTGCTTCTTCTGATTCACCCTCCAGACCTCACCTTCTCCTTCTCCTTCTTCTACTTCTTCTGATTCACCCTCCAGACTTCATCTTCTCCTTCTCCTTCTTCTGCTTCTTCTGATTCACCCTCCAGACTTCACCTTCTCCTTCTCCTTCTTCTGCTTCTTCTGATTCACCCTCCAGACTTCACCTTCTCCTTCTCCTTCTTCTACTTCTTCTGATTAGCCCCCAGACTTCACCTTCTCCTTCTCCTGCTTCTACTTCTTCTGATTCACCCTCCAGTCCTCACCTTCTCCTTCTGCTTCTTCTGCTTCTTCTGCTTCACCCTCCAGACTTCACCTTCTCCTTCTCTTTCTTCTGCTTCTTCTGATTCACCCTCCAGACTTCACCTTCTCCTTCTCCTTCTTCTGATTCTTCTGATTCACCCTCCAGACTTCAACTTCTCCTTCTCCTTCTTCTGATTCACCCTCCTGACTTCACCTTTTCTTCTCCTTCTTCTGCTTTTTCTGATTCACCTCCAGACTTCACCTTCTCCTTCTCCTTTTTCTACTTCTTCTGATTCACCCTCCAGACTTCACCTTCTCCTTCTACTTCTTCTGCTTCTTCTGATTCACCCTCCAGACTTCACCTTCTCCTTCTCCTTCTTCTGCTTCTTCTGATTCACCCTCCATACTTCACCTTCTCCTTCTCCTTCTTCTGCTTCTTCTGATTCACCCTCCAGACTTCACTTTCTCCTTCTCCTTCTTCTACTTCTTCTGATTCACCCTCCAGACTTCACCTTCTCCTTCTCCTTCTTCTACTTCTTCTCATTCACCCTCCAGACTTCACCTTCTCCTTCTCCTTCTTCTGCTTCTTCTAATTCACCCTCCAGACTTCACCTTCTACTTCTCCTTCGTCTACTTCTTCTGATTCACCCTCCAGACTTCTCCTTTTCCTTCTCCTTCTTCTACTTCTTCTGATTCACCCTCCTGACTTCACTTTCTCCTTCTCCTTCTTCTGCTTCTTCTGCTTCACCCTCCAGTCTTCACCTTATCCTTCTCCTTCTTCTGCTTCTTCTGCTTCACCCTCCAGACTTCACCTTCTCCTTCTCCTTCTTCTGCTTCTTCTGCTTCACCCTCCTGACTTCACCTTCTCCTTCTCCTTCTTCTACTTCTGCTGATTCACCCTCCAGACTTCACCTTCTCCTTCTCCTTCTTCTGCTTCTTCTGCTTCACGCTCCAGACTTCACCTTCTCCTTCTCCTTCTTCTGCTTCTTCTGCTTCACCCTCCAGACTTCACCTTCTCCTTCTCCTTCTTCTGCTTCTTCTGCTTCACCCTCCTGACTTCACCTTCTCCTTCTCCTTCTTCTTCTTCTTCTTCTGATTCACCCTCCAGACTTCACCTTCTCCTTCTCCTTCTTCTGCTTCTTCTGCTTCCCCCTCCAGACTTCACCTTCTCCTTCTCCTTCTTCTGCTTCTTCTGCTGCGCCTTCCAGAATTCACCTTCTCCTTCTCCTTCTTCTGCTTCTTCTGCTTCACCCTCCTGACTTCACCTTCTCCTTCTCCTTCTTCTACTTCTTCTGCTTCACCCCCCTGACTTCACCTTCTCCTTCTCCTTCTTCTGCTTCTTCTGATTCACTCTCCTAACTTCACCTTCTCCTTCTCCTTCTGCTGCTTCTTCTGATTCACCCTCCTGACTTCGCCTTCTCCTTCTCCTTCTTCTTCTGATTCACCCTCCAGACTTCACCTTCTCCTTCTCCTTCTTCTGCTTCTTCTGATTCACCCTCCAGACTTCACCTTCTCCTTCTCCTTCTTCTGCTTCTTCTGATTCACCCTCCAGACCTCACCTTCTCCTTCTCCTTCTTCTACTTCTTCTGATTCACCCTCCAGACTTCATCTTCTCCTTCTCCTTCTTCTGCTTCTTCTGATTCACCCTCCAGACTTCACCTTCTCCTTCTCCTTCTTCTGCTTCTTCTGATTCACCCTCCAGACTTCACCTTCTCCTTCTCCTTCTTCTACTTCTTCTGATTAGCCCCCAGACTTCACCTTCTCCTTCTCCTGCTTCTACTTCTTCTGATTCACCCTCCATTCTTCACCTTCTCCTTCTGCTTCTTCTGCTTCTTCTGCTTCACCCTCCAGACTTCACCTTCTCCTTCTCTTTCTTCTGCTTCTTCTGATTCACCCTCCAGACTTCACCTTCTCCTTCTCCTTCTTCTGATTCTTCTGATTCACCCTCCAGACTTCAACTTCTCCTTCTCCTTCTTCTGATTCACCCTCCTGACTTCACCTTCTCCTTCTCCTTCTTCTACTTCTTCTGATTCACCCTCCTGACTTCACTTTCTCCTTCTCCTTCTTCTGCTTCTTCTGCTTCACCCTCCAGTCTTCACCTTATCCTTCTCCTTCTTCTGCTTCTTCTGCTTCACCCTCCAGACTTCACCTTCTCCTTCTCCTTCTTCTGCTTCTTCTGCTTCACCCTCCTGACTTCACCTTCTCCTTCTCCTTCTTCTACTTCTGCTGATTCACCCTCCAGACTTCACCTTCTCCTTCTCCTTCTTCTGCTTCTTCTGCTTCACGCTCCAGACTTCACCTTCTCCTTCTCCTTCTTCTGCTTCTTCTGCTTCACCCTCCAGACTTCACCTTCTCCTTCTCCTTCTTCTGCTTCTTCTGCTTCACCCTCCTGACTTCACCTTCTCCTTCTCCTTCTTCTTCTTCTTCTGATTCACCCTCCAGACTTCACCTTCTCCTTCTCCTTCTTCTGCTTCTTCTGCTTCCCCCTCCAGACTTCACCTTCTCCTTCTCCTTCTTCTGCTTCTTCTGCTGCGCCTTCCAGAATTCACCTTCTCC
Organism: Somniosus microcephalus; assembly: GCF_052327205.1. Classification (NCBI taxonomy): domain Eukaryota; kingdom Metazoa; phylum Chordata; class Chondrichthyes; order Squaliformes; family Somniosidae; genus Somniosus; species Somniosus microcephalus. Next base: position 481,244 of record NW_028225322.1, on the reverse strand, counting down.
TTCTCCTTCTTCTGCTTCTTCTGCTTCACCCTCCTGACTTCACCTTCTCCTTCTCCTTCTTCTACTTCTTCTGCTTCACCCCCCTGACTTCACCTTCTCCTTCTCCTTCTTCTGCTTCTTCTGATTCACTCTCCTAACTTCACCTTCTCCTTCTCCTTCTGCTGCTTCTTCTGATTCACCCTCCTGACTTCGCCTTCTCCTTCTCCTTCTTCTTCTGATTCACCCTCCAGACTTCACCTTCTCCTTCTCCTTCTTCTGCTTCTTCTGATTCACCCTCCAGACTTCACCTTCTCCTTCTCCTTCTTCTGCTTCTTCTGATTCACCCTCCAGACCTCACCTTCTCCTTCTCCTTCTTCTACTTCTTCTGATTCACCCTCCAGACTTCATCTTCTCCTTCTCCTTCTTCTGCTTCTTCTGATTCACGCTCCAGACTTCACCTTCTCCTTCTCCTTCTTCTGCTTCTTCTGATTCACCCTCCAGACTTCACCTTCTCCTTCTCCTTCTTCTACTTCTTCTGATTAGCCCCCAGACTTCACCTTCTCCTTCTCCTGCTTCTACTTCTTCTGATTCACCCTCCATTCTTCACCTTCTCCTTCTGCTTCTTCTGCTTCTTCTGCTTCACCCTCCAGACTTCACCTTCTCCTTCTCTTTCTTCTGCTTCTTCTGATTCACCCTCCAGACTTCACCTTCTCCTTCTCCTTCTTCTGATTCTTCTGATTCACCCTCCAGACTTCAACTTCTCCTTCTCCTTCTTCTGATTCACCCTCCTGACTTCACCTTCTCCTTCTCCTTCTTCTACTTCTTCTGATTCACCCTCCTGACTTCACCTTCTACTTCTCCTTCTTCTACTTCTTCTGCTTCACCCTCCAGACTTCACCTTCTCCTTCTCCTTCTTGTACTTCTTCTGATTCACCCTCCAGACTTCACCTTCCGCTTCTCCTTCTCCTTCTTCTGCTTCTTCTGATTCACCCTCCAGACTTCACCTTCTCCTTCTCCTTATTCTGCTTCTTCTGATTCACCCTCCAGACTTCATCTTCTCCTTCTCCTTCTTCTGCTTCTTCTGATTCAACCTCCAGACTTCACCTTCTCCTTCTCCTTATTCTGCTTCTTCTGATTCACCCTCCAGACTTCACCTTCTCCTTCTCCTTCTTCTGCTTCTTCTGATTCACACTCCAGACTTCACCTTCTCCTTCTCCTTCTTCTACTTCTTCTGATTCACCCTCCAGACTTCATCTTCTCCTTCTCCTTCTTCTGCTTCTTCTGATTCACCCTCCAGACTTCACCTTCTCCTTCTCCTTCTTCTGCTTCTTCTGATTCACCCTCCAGACTTCACCTTCTCCTTCTCTTCTTCTAGTTCTTCTGATTCACCCTCCAGACTTCACCTTCTCCTTCTCCTTCTTCTACTTCTTCTGATTCACCCTCCAGACTTCACCTTCTCCTTCTCCTTCTTCTGCTTCTTCTGATTCACCCTCCAGACTTCACCTTCTCCTTCTCCTTCTTCTGCTTCTGCTGATTCACCCTCCAGACTTCACCTTCTCCTTCTCCTTCTTCTGCTGCTTCTGCTTCACGCTCCAGACTTCACCTTCTCCTTCTCCTTCTTCTGCTTCTTCTGCTTCACCCTCCAGACTTCACCTTCTCCTTCTCCTTCTTCTGCTTCTTCTGCTTCACCCTCCTGACTTCACCTTCTCCGTCTCCTTCTTCTTCTTCTTCTGATTCACCCTCCAGACTTCACCTTCTCCTTCTCCTTCTTCTGCTTCTTCTGCTTCACCCTCCAGACTTCACCTTCTCCTTCTCCTTCTTCTGCTTCTTCTGCTGCGCCTTCCAGACTTCACCTTCTCCTTCTCCTTCTTCTGCTTCTTCTGCTTCACCCTCCTGACTTCACCTTCTCCTTCTCCTTCTTCTACTTCTTCTGCTTCACCCCCCTGACTTCACCTTCTCCTTCTCCTTCTTCTGCTTCTTCTGATTCACTCTCCTAACTTCACCTTCTCCTTCTCCTTCTGCTGCTTCTTCTGATTCACCCTCCTGACTTCGCCTTCTCCTTCTCCTTCTTCTGCTTCTTCTGATTCACCCTCCAGACTTCACCTTCTCCTTCTCCTTCTTCTGCTTCTTCTGATTCACCCTCCAGACTTCACCTTCTCCTTCTCCTTCTTCTGCTTCTTCTGATTCACCCTCCAGACCTCACCTTCTCCTTCTCCTTCTTCTACTTCTTCTGATTCACCCTCCAGACTTCATCTTCTCCTTCTCCTTCTTCTGCTTCTTCTGATTCACCCTCCAGACTTCACCTTCTCCTTCTCCTTCTTCTGCTTCTTCTGATTCACCCTCCAGACTTCACCTTCTACTTCTCCTTCTTCTACTTCTTCTGATTGGCCCCCAGACTTCACCTTCTCCTTCTCCTGCTTCTACTTCTTCTGATTCACCCTCCAGTCTTCACCTCCTCCTTCTGCTTCTTCTGCTTCTTCTGCTTCACCCTCCAGACTTCACCTTCTCCTTCTCTTTCTTCTGCTTCTTCTGATTCACCCACCAGACTTCACCTTCTCCTTCTCCTTCTTCTGATTCTTCTGATTCACCCTCCAGACTTCACCTTCTCCTTCTCCTTCTTCTGATTCACCCTCCTGACTTCACCTTCTCCTTCTCCTTCTTCTACTTCTTCTGATTCACCCTCCTGACTTCACCTTCTACTTCTCCTTCTTCTACTTCTTCTGCTTCACCCTCCAGACTTCACCTTCTCCTTCTCCTTCTTCTACTTCTTCTGATTCACCCTCCAGACTTCACCTTCCGCTTCTCCTTCTCCTTCTTCTGCTTCTTCTGATTCACCCTCCAGACTTCACCTTCTCCTTCTCCTTATTCTGCTTCTTCTGATTCACCCTCCAGACTTCATCTTCTCCTTCTCCTTCTTCTACTTCTTCTGATTCACCCTCCAGACTTCACCTTCTCCTTCTCCTTCTTCTGCTTCCTCTGCTTCACGCTCCAGACTTCACCTTCTCCTTCTCCTTCTTCTGCTTCTTCTGCTTCACCCTCCAGACATCACCTTCTCCTTCTACTTCTTCTGCTTCTTCTGCTTCACCCTCGTGACTTCACCTTCTCCTTCTCCTTCTTCTTCTTCTTCTGATTCACCCTCCATACTTCACCTTCTCCTTCTCCTTCTTCTGCTTCTTCTGCTTCACCCTCCAGACTTCACCTTCTCCTTCTCCTTCTTCTGCTTCTTCTGCTGCGCCCTCCAGACTTCACCTTCTCCTTCTCCTTCTTCTGCTTCTTCTGATTCGCCCTCCAGACTTCGCCTTCTCCTTCTCCTTCTTCTACTTCTTCTGATTCACCCTCCAGACTTCACCTTCTCCTTCTCCTTCTTCTACTTCTTCTGATTCGCCCTCCAGTCTTCACCTCCTCCTTCTCCTTCTTCTGCTTCTTCTGATTCACCCTGCAGACTTCACCTTCTCCTTCTCCTTCTTCTGCTTCTTCTGATTCACCCTCCTGACTTCACCTTTTCTTCTCCTTCTTCTGCTTTTTCTGATTCACCTCCAGACTTCACCTTCTCCTTCTCCTTTTTCTACTTCTTCTGATTCACCCTCCAGACTTCACCTTCTCCTTCTACTTCTTCTGCTTCTTCTGATTCACCCTCCAGACTTCACCTTCTCCTTCTCCTTCTTCTGCTTCTTCTGATTCACCCTCCATACTTCACCTTCTCCTTCTCCTTCTTCTGCTTCTTCTGATTCACCCTCCAGACTTCACTTTCTCCTTCTCCTTCTTCTGCTTCTTCTGATTCACCCTCCAGACTTCAACTTCTCCTTCTCCTTCTTCTACTTCTTCTCATTCACCCTCCAGTCTTCACCTTATCCTTCTCCTTCTTCTGCTTCTTCTGCTTCACCCTCCAGACTTCACCTTCTCCTTCTCCTTCTTCTGCTTCTTCTGCTTCACCCTCCTGACTTCACCTTCTCCTTCTCCTTCTTCTACTTCTGCTGATTCACCCTCCAGACTTCACCTTCTCCTTCTCCTTCTTCTGCTTCTTCTGCTTCACGCTCCAGACTTCACCTTCTCCTTCTCCTTCTTCTGCTTCTTCTGCTTCACCCTCCAGACTTCACCTTCTCCTTCTCCTTCTTCTGCTTCTTCTGCTTCACCCTCCTGACTTCACCTTCTCCTTCTCCTTCTTCTTCTTCTTCTGATTCACCCTCCAGACTTCACCTTCTCCTTCTCCTTCTTCTGCTTCTTCTGCTTCCCCCTCCAGACTTCACCTTCTCCTTCTCCTTCTTCTGCTTCTTCTGCTGCGCCTTCCAGACTTCACCTTCTCCTTCTCCTTCTTCTGCTTCTTCTGCTTCACCCTCCTGACTTCACCTTCTCCTTCTCCTTCTTCTACTTCTTCTGCTTCACCCCCCTGACTTCACCTTCTCCTTCTCCTTCTTCTGCTTCTTCTGATTCACTCTCCTAACTTCACCTTCTCCTTCTCCTTCTGCTGCTTCTTCTGATTCACCCTCCTGACTTCGCCTTCTCCTTCTCCTTCTTCTTCTGATTCACCCTCCAGACTTCACCTTCTCCTTCTCCTTCTTCTGCTTCTTCTGATTCACCCTCCAGACTTCACCTTCTCCTTCTCCTTCTTCTGCTTCTTCTGATTCACCCTCCAGACCTCACCTTCTCCTTCTCCTTCTTCTACTTCTTCTGATTCACCCTCCAGACTTCATCTTCTCCTTCTCCTTCTTCTGCTTCTTCTGATTCACCCTCCAGACTTCACCTTCTCCTTCTCCTTCTTCTGCTTCTTCTGATTCACCCTCCAGACTTCACCTTCTCCTTCTCCTTCTTCTACTTCTTCTGATTAGCCCCCAGACTTCACCTTCTCCTTCTCCTGCTTCTACTTCTTCTGATTCACCCTCCAGTCTTCACCTTCTCCTTCTGCTTCTTCAGCTTCTTCTGCTTCACCCTCCAGACGTCACCTTCTCCTTCTCTTTCTTCTGCTTCTTCTGATTCACCCTCCAGACTTCACCTTCTCCTTCTCCTTCTTCTGATTCTTCTGATTCACCCTCCAGACTTCAACTTCTCCTTCTCCTTCTTCTGATTCACCCTCCTGACTTCACCTTTTCTTCTCCTTCTTCTGCTTTTTCTGATTCACCTCCAGACTTCACCTTCTCCTTCTCCTTTTTCTACTTCTTCTGATTCACCCTCCAGACTTCACCTTCTCCTTCTACTTCTTCTGCTTCTTCTGATTCACCCTCCAGACTTCACCTTCTCCTTCTCCTTCTTCTGCTTCTTCTGATTCACCCTCCATACTTCACCTTCTCCTTCTCCTTCTTCTGCTTCTTCTGATTCACCCTCCAGACTTCACTTTCTCCTTCTCCTTCTTCTGCTTCTTCTGATTCACCCTCCATACTTCACCTTCTCCTTCTCCTTCTTCTACTTCTTCTCATTCACCCTCCAGACTTCACCTTCTCCTTCTCCTTCTTCTGCTTCTTCTAATTCACCCTCCAGACTTCACCTTCTACTTCTCCTTCGTCTACTTCTTCTGATTCACCCTCCAGACTTCACCTTTTCCTTCTCCTTCTTCTACTTCTTCTGATTCACCCTCCTGACTTCACTTTCTCCTTCTCCTTCTTCTGCTTCTTCTGCTTCACCCTCCAGTCTTCACCTTATCCTTCTCCTTCTTCTGCTTCTTCTGCTTCACCCTCCAGACTTCACCTTCTCCTTCTCCTTCTTCTGCTTCTTCTGCTTCACCCTCCTGACTTCACCTTCTCCTTCTCCTTCTTCTACTTCTGCTGATTCACCCTCCAGACTTCACCTTCTCCTTCTCCTTCTTCTGCTTCTTCTGCTTCACGCTCCAGACTTCACCTTCTCCTTCTCCTTCTTCTGCTTCTTCTGCTTCACCCTCCAGACTTCACCTTCTCCTTCTCCTTCTTCTGCTTCTTCTGCTTCACCCTCCTGACTTCACCTTCTCCTTCTCCTTCTTCTTCTTCTTCTGATTCACCCTCCAGACTTCACCTTCTCCTTCTCCTTCTTCTGCTTCTTCTGCTTCCCCCTCCAGACATCACCTTCTCCTTCTCCTTCTTCTTCTTCTTCTGCTGCGCCTTCCAGACTTCACCTTCTCCTTCTCCTTCTTCTGCTTCTTCTGCTTCACCCTCCTGACTTCACCTTCTCCTTCTCCTTCTTCTACTTCTTCTGCTTCACCCCCCTGACTTCACCTTCTCCTTCTCCTTCTTCTGCTTCTTCTGATTCACTCTCCTAACTTCACCTTCTCCTTCTCCTTCTGCTGCTTCTTCTGATTCACCCTCCTGACTTCGCCTTCTCCTTCTCCTTCTTCTTCTGATTCACCCTCCAGACTTCACCTTCTCCTTCTCCTTCTTCTGCTTCTTCTGATTCACCCTCCAGACTTCACCTTCTCCTTCTCCTTCTTCTGCTTCTTCTGATTCACCCTCCAGACCTCACCTTCTCCTTCTCCTTCTTCTACTTCTTCTGATTCACCCTCCAGACTTCATCTTCTCCTTCTCCTTCTTCTGCTTCTTCTGATTCACCCTCCAGACTTCACCTTCTCCTTCTCCTTCTTCTGCTTCTTCTGATTCACCCTCCAGACTTCACCTTCTCCTTCTCCTTCTTCTACTTCTTCTGATTAGCCCCCAGACTTCACCTTCTCCTTCTCCTGCTTCTACTTCTTCTGATTCACCCTCCATTCTTCACCTTCTCCTTCTGCTTCTTCTGCTTCTTCTGCTTCACCCTCCAGACTTCACCTTCTCCTTCTCTTTCTTCTGCTTCTTCTGATTCACCCTCCAGACTTCACCTTCTCCTTCTCCTTCTTCTGATTCACCCTCCTGACTTCACCTTCTCCTTCTCCTTCTTCTACTTCTTCTGATTCACCCTCCTGACTTCTCCTTCTACTTCTCCTTCTTCTACTTCTTCTGCTTCACCCTCCAGACTTCACCTTCTCCTTCTCCTTCTTCTACTTCTTCTGATTCACCCTCCAGACTTCACCTTCCGCTTCTCCTTCTCCTTCTTCTGCTTCTTCTGATTCACCCTCCAGACTTCACCTTCTCCTTCTCCTTATTCTGCTTCTTCTGGTTCACCCTCCAGACTTCATCTTCTCCTTCTCCTTCTTCTGCTTCTTCTGATTCAACCTCCAGACTTCACCTTCTCCTTCTCCTTATTCTGCTTCTTCTGATTCACCCTCCAAACTTCACCTTCTCCTTCTCCTTCTTCTGCTTCTTCTGATTCACCATCCAGACTTCACCTTCTCCTTCTCCTTCTTCTACTTCTTCTGATTCACCCTCCAGACTTCATCTTCTCCTTCTCCTTCTTCTGCTTCTTCTGATTCACCCTCCAGACTTCACCTTCTCCTTCTCCTTCTTCTGCTTCTTCTGATTCACCCTCCAGACTTCACCTTCTCCTTCTCCTTCTTCTAGTTCTTCTGATTCACCCTCCAGACTTCACCTTCTCCTTCTCCTTCTTCTACTTCTTCTGATTCACCCTCCAGACTTCACCTTCTCCTTCTCCTTCTTCTGCTTCTTCTGATTCACCCTCCAGACTTCACCTTCTCCTTCTCCTTCTTCTGCTTCTTCTGATTCACCCTCCAGACTTCACCTTCTCCTTCTCCTTCTTCTGCTTCTTCTGATTCACCCTTCAGTATTCACCTTCTCCTTCTCCTTCTTCTGCTTCTTCTGATTCACCCTCCAGACTTCACCTTCTCCTTCTTCTACTTCTTCTGATTCACCCTCCAGACTTCATCTGCTCCTTCTCCTTCTTCTGCTTCTTCTGATTCACCCTCCAGACTTCACCTTCTCCTTCTCCTTCTTCTGCTTCTTCTGATTCATCCTCCAGACTTCGCCTTCTCCTTCTCCTTCTTCTACTTCTTCTGATTCACCCTCCAGACATCACCTTCTCCTTCTCCTTCTTCTACTTCTTCTGATTCACCCTCCAGACTTCACCATCTCCTTCTCCTTCTTCTGCTTCTTCTGATTCACCCTCCAGACTTCACCTTCTCCTTCTCCTTCTTCTGCTTCTTCTGATTCACCCTCCTGACTTCACCTTCTCCTTCTCCTTCTTCTGCTTCTTCTGATTCACCCTCCAGACTTCACCTTCTCCTTCTCCTTCTTCTACTTCTTCTGATTCACCCTCCAGACTTCGCCTTCTCCTTCTACTTCTTCTGCTTCTTCTGATTCACCCTCCAGACTTCACCTTCTCCTTCTCCTTCTTCTGCTTCTTCTGATTCACCCTCCAGACATCACCTTCTCCTTCTCCTTCTTTTGCTTCTTCTGATTCACCCTCCGGACTTCACCTTTTCCTTCTCCTTCGTCTACTTCTTCTGATTCACCCTCCAGACTACACCTTCTCCTTCTCCTTCTTCTACTTCTTCTGATTCACCCTCCAGACTTCACCTTCTCCTTCTCCTTCTTCTACTTCTTCTGATTCACCCTCCAGACTTCACCTTCTGCTTCTCCTTCTTCTACTTCTTCTGCTTCTCCCTCCGGACATCACCTTCTCCTTCTCCTTCTTCTGCTTCTTCTGATTCACCCTCCAGATTTCACCTTCTCCTTCTCCTTCTTCTATTCTTCAGATTCACCCTCCAGACTTCACCTTCTCCTTATCCTTCTTCTACTTCTTCTGATTCACCCTCCAGACTTCACCTTCTCCTTCTCCTTCTTCTACTTCTTCTGATTCACCCTCCTGACTTCACCTTCTCCTTCTCCTTCTTCTGCTTCTTCTGCTTAACCCTCCAGACTTCACCTTCTCCTTCTCCTTCTTCTGCTTCTTCTGCTTCACCCTCCAGACTTCACCTTCTCCTTCTCCTTATTCTGCTTCTTCTGCTTCACCCTCCAGACTTCCCCTTCTCCTTCTCCTTCTTCTGCTTCTTCTGCTTCACCCTCCTGACTTCACCTTCTCCTTCTCCTTCTTCTACTTCTTCTGCTTCACCTCCCTGACTTCACCTTCTCCTTCTCCTTCTTCTGCTTCTTCTGCTTCACCCTCCAGACTTCACCTTCTCCTTCTCCTTCTTCTGCTTCTTCTGCTTCGCCCTCCAGACTTCACCTTCTCCTTCTCCTTCTTCTGCTTCTTCTGCTTCACCCTCCAGACTTCACCTTCTCCTTCTCCTTCTTCTGCTTCTTCTGCTTCACCCTCCTGACTTCACCTTCTCCTTCTCCTTCTTCTACTTCTTCTGTTTCACCCTCCAGACTTAACCTTCTCCTTCTCCTTCTTCTGCTTCTACTGCTTCACCCTCCAGACTTCACCTTCTCCTTCTCCTTCTTCTGCTTCTTCTGCTGCGCCCTCCAGACTTCACCTTCTCCTTCTCCATCTTCTGCTTCTTCTGCTTCACCCTCCTGACTTCACCTTCTCCTTGTCCTTCTTCTACTTCTTCTGCTTCACCCCCCTGACTTCACCTTCTCCTTCTCCTTCTTCTGCTTCTTCTGATTCACCCTTCTAACTTCACCTTCTCCTTCTCCTTCTTCTGCTTCTTCTGATTCACCCTCCTGACTTCACCTTCTCCTTCTCCTTCTTCTGCTTCTTCTGATTCACCCTCCAGACTTCACCTTCTCCTTCTCCTTCTTCTGCTTCTTCTGATTCACCCGCCAGACTTCAACTTCTCCTTCTCCTTCTTCTGCTTCTTCTGATTCACCCTCCAGACCTCACCTTCTCCTTCTCCTTCTTCTACTTCTTCTGATTCACCCTCCAGACTTCATCTTCTCCTTCTCCTTCTTCTGCTTCTTCAGATTCACCCTGCAGACTTCACCTTCTCCTTCTCCTTCTTCTGCTTCTTCTGATTCACCCTCCAGACTTCACCTTCTCCTTCTCCTTCTTCTACTTCTTCTGATTCACCCTCCAGACTTCACCTTCTCCTTCTCCTTCTTCTACTTCTTCTGTTTCACCCTCCAGTCTTCACCTTCTCCTTCTCCTTCTTCTGCTTCTTCTGCTTCACCCTCCAGACTTCAACTTCTCCTTCTCTTTCTTCTCCTTCTTCTGATTCACCCTCCAGACTTCACCTTCTCCTTCTCCTTCTTCTGATTCTTCTGATTCACCCTCCAGACTTCACCTTCTCCTTCTCCTTCTTCTGCTTCTTCTGATTCACCGTCCTGACTTCACCTTCTCCTTCTCCTTCTTCTACCTCTTCTGATTCACCCTCCTGACGTCAACTTTTCCTTCTCCTTCTTCTACTTCTTCTGCTTCACCCTCCAGACTTCACCTTCTCCTTCTCCTTCTTCTGCTTCTTCTGATTCACCCGCCAGACTTCAACTTCTCCTTCTCCTTCTTCTGCTTCTTCTTATTCACCCTCCAGACCTCACCTTCTCTTTCTCCTTCTTCTACTTCTTCTGATTCACCCTCCAGACTTCATCTTCTCCTTCTCCTTCTTCTGCTTCTTCAGATTCACCCTCCAGACTTCACCTTCTCCTTCTCCTTCTTCTGCTTCTTCTGATTTACACTCCAGACTTCACCTTCTCCTTCTCCTACTTCTGCTTCTTCTGCTTCACGCTCCAGACTTCACCTTCTCCTTCTCCTTCTTCTGCTTCTTCTGCTTCACCCTCCTGACTTCACCTTCTCCTTCTCCTTCTTCTACTTCTTCTGATTCACCATCCTGACTTCACCTTCTCCTTCTCCTTCTTCTGCTTCTTCTGCTTCACCCTCCAGACTTCACCTTCTCCTTCTCCTTCTTCTGCTTCTTCTGCTTCGCCCTCCAGACTTCACCTTCTCCTTCTCCTTCTTCTGCTTCTTCTGCTTCACCCTCCAGACTTCACCTTCTCCTTCTCCTTCTTCTGCTTCTTCTGCTTCACCCTCCTGACTTCACCTTCTCCTTCTCCTTCTTCTACTTCTTCTGATTCACCCTCCAGACTTCACCTTCAGCTTCTCCTTCTTCTGCTTCTTCTGCTTCACCCTCCAGACTTCACCTTCTCCTTTTCCTTCTTCTGCTTCTTCTGCTGCGCCCTCCAGACTTCACCTTCTCCTTCTCCTTCTTCTGCGTCTTCTGCTTCACCCTCCTGACTTCACCTTCTCCTTCTCCTTCTTCTACTTCTTCTGCTTCACCCCCCTGACTTCACCTTCTCCGTCTCCTTCTTCTGCTTCTCCTGATTCACCCTCCTAACTTCACCTTCTCCTTCTCCTTCTTCTGCTTCTTCTGATTCACCCTCCTGACTTCACCTTCTCCTTCTCCTTCTTCTGCTTCTTCTGATTCACCCTCCAGACTTCACCTTCTCCTTCTTCTTCTTCTGCTTCTTCTGATTCACCCTCCAGACTTCACCATCTCCTTCTCCTTCTTCTGCTTCTTCTGATTCACCCTCCAGACCTCACCTTCTCCTTCTCCTTCTTCTACTTCTTCTGATTCACCTCCAGATTTCATCTTCTCCTTCTCCTTCTTCTGCTTCTTCTGATTCACCCTCCAGACTTCACCTTCTCCTTCTCCTTCTTCTACTTCTTCTGATTCACCCTCCAGACTTCACCTTCTCCTTCTCCTTCTTCTACATCTTCTGATTTACCCTCCAGTCTTCACCTTCGCCTTCTCCTTCTTTGGCTTCTTCTGCTTCTCTCTCCAGACTTCACCTTCTCCTTCTCTTTCTTCTGCTTCTTCTGCTTCACCCTCCAGACTTCACCTTCTCCTTCTCCTTCTTCTGATTCTTCTGATTCACCCTCCAGACTTCACCTTCTCCTTTCTCCTTCTTCTGCTTCTTCTGATTCACCCTCCTGACTTCACCTTCTCCTTCTCCTTCTTCTACTTCTTCTGCTTCACCCTCCAGACTTCAACTTCTCCTTCTCCTTCTTCTACTTCTTCTGATTCACCCTCCAGACTTCACCTTCTCCTTCTCCTTCTTCTGCTTCTTCTGATTCACAATCCAGACTTCACCTTCTCCTTCTCCTTCTTCTGCTTTATCTGATTCACCCTCCTGACTTCACCTTCTCCTTCTCCTTCTTCTGCTTCTTCTGATTCACCCTCCAGACTTCACCTTCTCCTTCTCCTTCTTCTACTTCTTCTGATTCACCCTCCAAACTTCACATTCTCCTTCTCCTTCTTCTGCTTCTTCTGATTCACCCTCCAGACTTCACCTTCTCCGTCTCCTTCTTCTGCTTCTTCTGATTCACCCTCCAGACTTCACCTTCTCCTTCTCCTTCTTCTGCTTCTTCTGATTCACCCTCCAGACTTCACCTTCTCCTTCTCCTTCTTCTGCTTCTTCTGATTCACCCTCCAGACTTCACCTTCTCCTTCTCCTTCTTCTACTTCTTCTGATTCACGCGCCAGACTTCACCTTCTCCTTCTCCTTCTTCTGCATCTTCTGATTCACCCTCCAGACTTCACCTTCTCCTTCTCCTTCGTCCACTTCTTCTGATTCACCCTCGAGACTATAACTTCTCCTTCTCCTTCTTCTACTTCTTCTGATTCACACTAACGACTTCACCTTCTCCTTCTCCTTCTTCTGCTTCTTCTGATTCACCCTCCAGACTTCACCTTCTCCTTCTCCTTCTTCTACTTCTTCCGATTCACCCTCCAGACTTCACCTTCTCCTTCTCCTTCTTCTACTTCTTCTGATTCACCCTCCAGACTTCACCTTCTCCTTCTCCTTCTTCTACTTTTTCTGCTTCTCCCTCCAGACTTCACCTTCTCCTTCTCCTTCTTCTGCTTCTTCTGCTTCACCCTCCAGACTTCACCTTCTCCTTCTCTTTCTTCTGCTTCTTCTGATTCACCCTCCAGACTTCACCTTCTCCTTCTCCTTCTTCTGATTCTTCTGATTCACCCTCCAGACTTCACCTTCTCCTTCTCCTTCTTCTGCTTCTTCTGATTCACCCTCCTGACTTCACCTTCTCCTTCTCCTTCTTCTACTTCTTCTGATTCACCCTCCTGACTTAACCTTCTCCTTCTCCTTCTTCTACTTCTTCTGCTTCACCCTCCAGACTTCACCTTCTCCTTCTCCTTCTTCTACTTCTTCTGATTCACCCTCCAGACTTCACCTTCTCCTTCTCCTTCTTCTGCTTCTTCTGATTCACCCTCCAGACTTCGCCTTCTCCTTCTCCTTCTTCTGCTTCTTCTGATTAACCCTCCTGACTTCACCTTTTCCTTCTCCTTCTTTTGCTTCTTCTGATTCACCCTCCAGACTTCACCTTCTCCTTCTCCTTCTTCTACTTCTTCTGATTCACCCTCCAGACTTCACCTTCTCCTTCTACTTCTTCTGCTTCTTCTGATTCACCCTCCAGACTTCACCTTCTCCTTCTCCTTCTTCTGCTTCTTCTGATTCACCCTCCAGACTTCACCTTCTCCTTCTCCTTCTTCTGCTTCTTCTGATTCACCCTCCAGACTTCACCTTCTCCTTCTCCTTCTTCTGCTTCTTCTGATTCACCCTCCAGACTTCACCTTCTCCTTCTCCTTCTTCTACTTCTTCTGATTCACCCGCCAGACTTCACCTTCTCCTTCTCCTTCTTCTGCTTCTTCTGATTCACCCTCCAGACTTCACCTTCTCCTTCTCCTTCGTCTACTTCTTCTGATTCACCCTCCAGACTACACCTTCTCCTTCTCCTTCTTCTACTTCTTCTGATTCACCCTAACGACTTCACCTTCTCCTTCTCCTTCTTCTGCTTCTTGTTTCACCCTCCAGACTTCACCTTCTCCTTCTCCTTCTTCTACTTCTTCTGATTCACCCTCCAGACTTCACCTTCTCCTTCTCCTTCTTCTACTTCTTCTGATTCACCCTCCAGACTTCACCTTCTCCTTCTCCTTCTTCTACTTCTTCTGCTTCTCCCTCAATACTTCACCTTCTCCTCCTCCTTCTTCTGCTTCTTCGGATTCACCCTCCAGACTTCACCTTCTCCTTCTCCTTCTTCTGCTTCTTCTGATTCACCCTCCTGACTTCACCTTCTCCTTCTGCTTCTTCTGCTTCTTCTGATTCACCCTCCAGACATCACCTTCTCCTTCTCCTTCTTCTACTTCTTCTGATTCACCCTCCAGACTTTACCTTCTCCTTCTACTTCTTCTGCTTCTTCTGATTCACCCTCCAGACTTCACCTTCTCCTTCTCCTTCTTCTACTTCTTCTGATTCACCCTCCAGACTTCACCTTCTCCTTCTCCTTCTTCTACTTCTTCTGATTCACCCTCCAGACTTCACCTTCTCCTTCTCCTTCTTCTACTTCTTCTGATTCACCCTCCTGACTTCACTTCCTCCTTCTCCTTCTTCTGCTTCTTCTGCTTCACCCTCCAGACTTCACCTTCTTCTTCTCCTTCTTCTGCTTCTTCTGCTTCACTCTCCAGACTTCACCTTCTCCTTCTCCTTCTTCTGCTTCTTCTGCTTCACCCTCCTGACTTCACCTTCTCCTTCTCCTTCTTCTACTTCTTCTGATTCACCCTCCAGACTTCACCTTCTCCTTCTCCTTCTTCTGCTTCTTCTGCTTCACCCTCCAGACTTCACCTTCTCCTTTTCCTTCTTCTGCTTCTTCTGCTTCGCCCTCCAGACTTCACCTTCTCTTTCTCCTTCTTCTGCTTCTTCTGCTTCACCCTCCAGACTTCACCTTCTCCTTCTCCTTCTTCTGCTTCTTCTGCTTCACCCTCCTGACTTCACCTTCTCCTTCTCCTTCTTCTACTTCTTTTGATTCACCCTCCAGACTTCACCTTCAGCTTCTCCTTCTTCTGCTTCTTCTGCTTCACCCTCCAGACTTCACCTTCTCCTTCTCCTTCTTCTGCTTCTTCTGCTGCGCCCTCCAGACTTCACCTTCTCCTTCTCCTTCTTCTGCTTCTTCTGCTTCACCCTCCTGACTTCACCTTCTCCTTCTCCTTCTTCTACTTCTTCTGCTTCACCCCCCTGACTTCACCTTCTCCGTCTCCTTCTTCTGCTTCTCCTGATTCACCCTCCTAACTTCACCTTCTCCTTCTCCTTCTTCTGCTTCTTCTGATTCACCCTCCTGAATTCACATTCTCCTTCTCCTTCTTCTGCTTCTTCTGATTCACCCTCCAGACTTCACCTTCTCCTTCTTCTTCTTCTGCTTCTTCTGATTCACCCTCCAGACTTCACCATCTCCTTCTCCTTCTTCTGCTTCTTCTGATTCACCCTCCAGACCTCACCTTCTCCTTCTCCTTCTTCTACTTCTTCTGATTCACCCTCCAGATTTCATCTTCTCCTTCTCCTTCTTCTGCTTCTTCTGATTCACCCTCCAGACTTCACCTTCTGCTTCTCCTTCTTCTACTTCTTCTGATTCACCCTCCAGACTTCATCTTCTCCTTCTCCTTCTTCTGCTTCTTCTGATTCACCCTCCAGACTTCACCTTCTCCTTCTCCTTCTTCTGCTTCTTCTGATTCACCCTCCAGACTTCACCTTCTCCTTCTCCTTCTTCTACTTCTTCTGATTCACCCTCCAGACTTCACCTTCTCCTTCTCCTTCTTCTACTTCTTCTGATTCACCCTCCAGACTTCACCTTCTCCTTCTCCTTCTTCTGCTTCTTCTGATTCACCCTCCAGACTTCACCTTCTCCTTCTCCTTCTTCTGCTTCTTCTGATTCACTCTTCAGTATTCACCTTCTCCTTCTCCTTCTTCTGCTTCTTCTGATTCACCCTCCAGACTTCACCTTCTCCTTCTTCTACTTCTTCTGATTCACCCTCCAGACTTCATCTGCTCCTTCTCCTTCTTCTGCTTCTTCTGATTCACCCTCCAGACTTCACCTTCTCCTTCTCCTTCTTCTGCTTCTTCTGATTCATCCTCCAGACTTCGCCTTCTCCTTCTCCTTCTTCTACTTCTTCTGATTCACCCTCCAGACATCACCTTCTCCTTCTCCTTCTTCTACTTCTTCTGATTCACCCTCCAGTCTTCACCATCTCCTTCTCCTTCTTCTGCTTCTTCTGATTCACCCTCCAGACTTCACCTTCTCCTTCTCCTTCTTCTGCTTCTTCTGATTCACCCGCCTGACTTCACCTTCTCCTTCTCCTTCTTCTGCTTCTTCTGATTCACCCTCCAGACTTCACCTTCTCCTTCTCCTTCTTCTACTTCTTCTGATTCACCCTCCAGACTTCACCTTCTCCTTCTACTTCTTCTGCTTCTGCTGATTCACCCTCCAGACTTCACCTTCTCCTTCTCCTTCTTCTGCTTCTTCTGATTCACCCTCCAGACATCACCTTCTCCTTCTCCTTCTTCTGCTTCTTCTGATTCACCCTCCAGACTTCAACTTCTCCTTCTCCTTCTTCTGCTTCTTCTGATTCACCCTCCAGACTTCACCTTCTCCTTCTCCTTCTTCTGCTTCTTCTGCTTCGCCCTCCAGACTTCACCTTCTCCTTCTCCTTCTTCTGCTTCTTCTGCTTCACCCTCCAGACTTCACCTTCTCCTTCTCCTTCTTCTGCTTCTTCTGCTTCACCCTCCTGACTTCACCTTCTCCTTCTCCTTCTTCTACTTCTTTTGATTCACCCTCCAGACTTCACCTTCAGCTTCTCCTTCTTCTGCTTCTTCTGCTTCACCCTCCAGACTTCACCTTCTCCTTCTCCTTCTTCTGCTTCTTCTGCTGCGCCCTCCAGACTTCACCTTCTCCTTCTCCTTCTTCTGCTTCTTCTGCTTCACCCTCCTGACTTCACCTTCTCCTTCTCCTTCTTCTACTTCTTCTGCTTCACCCCCCTGACTTCACCTTCTCCGTCTCCTTCTTCTGCTTCTCCTGATTCACCCTCCTAACTTCACCTTCTCCTTCTCCTTCTTCTGCTTCTTCTGATTCACCCTCCTGACTTCACCTTCTCCTTCTCCTTCTTCTGCTTCTTCTGATTCACCCTCCAGACTTCACCTTCTCCTTCTTCTTCTTCTACTTCTTCTGATTCACCCTCCAGACTTCACCATCTCCTTCTCCTTCTTCTGCTTCTTCTGATTCACCCTCCAGACCTCACCTTCTCCTTCTCCTTCTTCTACTTCTTCTGATTCACCCTCCAGATTTCATCTTCTCCTTCTCCTTCTTCTGCTTCTTCTGATTCACCCTCCAGACTTCACCTTCTCCTTCTCCTTCTTCTACTTCTTCTGATTCACCCTCCAGACTTCACCTTCTCCTTCTCCTTCTTCTACAGCTTCTGATTTACCCTCCAGTCTTCACCTTCCCCTTCTCCTTCTTCTGCTTCTTCTGCTTCACTCTCCAGACTTCACCTTCTCCTTCTCTTTCTTCTGCTTCTTCTGATTCACCCTCCAGACTTCACCTTCTCCTTCTCCTTCTTCTGATTCTTCTGATTCACCCTCCAGACTTCACCTTCTCCTTTCTCCTTCTTCTGCTTCTTCTGATTCACCCTCCTGACTTCACCTTCTCCTTCTCCTTCTTCTACTTCTTCTGCTTCACCCTCCAGACTTCAACTTCTCCTTCTCCTTCTTCTACTTCTTCTGATTCACCCTCCAGACTTCACCTTCTCCTTCTCCTTCTTCTGATTCACCCTCCTGACTTCACCTTCTCCTTCTCCTTCTTCTACTTCTTCTGATTCACCCTCCTGACTTCACCTTCTACTTCTCCTTCTTCTACTTCTTCTGCTTCACCCTCCAGACTTCACCTTCTCCTTCTCCTTCTTCTACTTCTTCTGATTCACCCTCCAGACTTCACCTTCCGCTTCTCCTTCTCCTTCTTCTGCTTCTTCTGATTCACCCTCCAGACTTCACCTTCTCCTTCTCCTTCTTCTGCTTCTTCTGATTCACCCTCCAGACTTCACCTTCTCCTTCTTCTACTTCTTCTGATTCACCCTCCAGACTTCATCTGCTCCTTCTCCTTCTTCTGCTTCTTCTGATTCACCCTCCAGACTTCACCTTCTCCTTCTCCTTCTTCTGCTTCTTCTGATTCATCCTCCAGACTTCGCCTTCTCCTTCTCCTTCTTCTACTTCTTCTGATTCACCCTCCAGACATCACCTTCTCCTTCTCCTTCTTCTACTTCTTCTGATTCACCCTCCAGTCTTCACCATCTCCTTCTCCTTCTTCTGCTTCTTCTGATTCACCCTCCAGACTTCACCTTCTCCTTCTCCTTCTTCTGCTTCTTCTGATTCACCCGCCTGACTTCACCTTCTCCTTCTCCTTCTTCTGCTTCTTCTGATTCACCCTCCAGACTTCACCTTCTCCTTCTCCTTCTTCTACTTCTTCTGATTCACCCTCCAGACTTCACCTTCTCCTTCTACTTCTTCTGCTTCTGCTGATTCACCCTCCAGACTTCACCTTCTCCTTCTCCTTCTTCTGCTTCTTCTGATTCACCCTCCAGACATCACCTTCTCCTTCTCCTTCTTCTGCTTCTTCTGATTCACCCTCCAGACTTCAACTTCTCCTTCTCCTTCTTCTGCTTCTTCTGATTCACCCTCCAGACTTCACCTTCTCCTTCTCCTTCTTCTGCTTCTTCTGCTTCGCCCTCCAGACTTCACCTTCTCCTTCTCCTTCTTCTGCTTCTTCTGCTTCACCCTCCAGACTTCACCTTCTCCTTCTTCTGCTTCTTCTGCTTCACCCTCCTGACTTCACCATCTCCTTCTCCTTCTTCTGCTTCTTCTGATTCACCCTCCAGACCTCACCTTCTCCTTCTCCTTCTTCTACTTCTTCTGATTCACCTCCAGATTTCATCTTCTCCTTCTCCTTCTTCTGCTTCTTCTGATTCACCCTCCAGACTTCACCTTCTCCTTCTCCTTCTTCTACTTCTTCTGATTCACCCTCCAGACTTCACCTTCTCCTTCTCCTTCTTCTACATCTTCTGATTTACCCTCCAGTCTTCACCTTCGCCTTCTCCTTCTTTGGCTTCTTCTGCTTCTCTCTCCAGACTTCACCTTCTCCTTCTCTTTCTTCTGCTTCTTCTGCTTCACCCTCCAGACTTCACCTTCTCCTTCTCCTTCTTCTGATTCTTCTGATTCACCCTCCAGACTTCACCTTCTCCTTTCTCCTTCTTCTGCTTCTTCTGATTCACCCTCCTGACTTCACCTTCTCCTTCTCCTTCTTCTACTTCTTCTGCTTCACCCTCCAGACTTCAACTTCTCCTTCTCCTTCTTCTACTTCTTCTGATTCACCCTCCAGACTTCACCTTCTCCTTCTCCTTCTTCTGCTTCTTCTGATTCACAATCCAGACTTCACCTTCTCCTTCTCCTTCTTCTGCTTTATCTGATTCACCCTCCTGACTTCACCTTCTCCTTCTCCTTCTTCTGCTTCTTCTGATTCACCCTCCAGACTTCACCTTCTCCTTCTCCTTCTTCTACTTCTTCTGATTCACCCTCCAAACTTCACCTTCTCCTTCTCCTTCTTCTGCTTCTTCTGATTCACCCTCCAGACTTCACCTTCTCCGTCTCCTTCTTCTGCTTCTTCTGATTCACCCTCCAGACTTCACCTTCTCCTTCTCCTTCTTCTGCTTCTTCTGATTCACCCTCCAGACTTCACCTTCTCCTTCTCCTTCTTCTGCTTCTTCTGATTCACCCTCCAGACTTCACCTTCTCCTTCTCCTTCTTCTACTTCTTCTGATTCACGCGCCAGACTTCACCTTCTCCTTCTCCTTCTTCTGCATCTTCTGATTCACCCTCCAGACTTCACCTTCTCCTTCTCCTTCGTCCACTTCTTCTGATTCACCCTCGAGACTATAACTTCTCCTTCTCCTTCTTCTACTTCTTCTGATTCACACTAACGACTTCACCTTCTCCTTCTCCTTCTTCTGCTTCTTCTGATTCACCCTCCAGACTTCACCTTCTCCTTCTCCTTCTTCTACTTCTTCCGATTCACCCTCCAGACTTCACCTTCTCCTTCTCCTTCTTCTACTTCTTCTGATTCACCCTCCAGACTTCACCTTCTCCTTCTCCTTCTTCTACTTTTTCTGCTTCTCCCTCCAGATTTCACCTTCTCCTTCTCCTTCTTCTGCTTCTTCTGCTTCACCCTCCAGACTTCACCTTCTCCTTCTCTTTCTTCTGCTTCTTCTGATTCACCCTCCAGACTTCACCTTCTCCTTCTCCTTCTTCTGATTCTTCTGATTCACCCTCCAGACTTCACCTTCTCCTTCTCCTTCTTCTGCTTCTTCTGATTCACCCTCCTGACTTCACCTTCTCCTTCTCCTTCTTCTACTTCTTCTGATTCACCCTCCTGACTTAACCTTCTCCTTCTCCTTCTTCTACTTCTTCTGCTTCACCCTCCAGACTTCACCTTCTCCTTCTCCTTCTTCTACTTCTTCTGATTCACCCTCCAGACTTCACCTTCTCCTTCTCCTTCTTCTGCTTCTTCTGATTCACCCTCCAGACTTCACCTTCTCCTTCTCCTTCTTCTGCTTCTTCTGATTAACCCTCCTGACTTCACCTTTTCCTTCTCCTTCTTTTGCTTCTTCTGATTCACCCTCCAGACTTCACCTTCTCCTTCTCCTTCTTCTACTTCTTCTGATTCACCCTCCAGACTTCACCTTCTCCTTCTACTTCTTCTGCTTCTTCTGATTCACCCTCCAGACTTCACCTTCTCCTTCTCCTTCTTCTGCTTCTTCTGATTCACCCTCCAGACTTCACCTTCTCCTTCTCCTTCTTCTGCTTCTTCTGATTCACCCTCCAGACTTCACCTTCTCCTTCTCCTTCTTCTGCTTCTTCTGATTCACCCTCCAGACTTCACCTTCTCCTTCTCCTTCTTCTACTTCTTCTGATTCACCCGCCAGACTTCACCTTCTCCTTCTCCTTCTTCTGCTTCTTCTGATTCACCCTCCAGACTTCACCTTCTCCTTCTCCTTCGTCTACTTCTTCTGATTCACCCTCCAGACTACACCTTCTCCTTCTCCTTCTTCTACTTCTTCTGATTCACCCTAACGACTTCACCTTCTCCTTCTCCTTCTTCTGCTTCTTGTTTCACCCTCCAGACTTCACCTTCTCCTTCTCCTTCTTCTACTTCTTCTGATTCACCCTCCAGACTTCACCTTCTCCTTCTCCTTCTTCTACTTCTTCTGATTCACCCTCCAGACTTCACCTTCTCCTTCTCCTTCTTCTACTTCTTCTGCTTCTCCCTCAATACTTCACCTTCTCCTCCTCCTTCTTCTGCTTCTTCTGATTCACCCTCCAGACTTCACCTTCTCCTTCTCCTTCTTCTGCTTCTTCTGATTCACCCTCCTGACTTCACCTTCTCCTTCTGCTTCTTCTGCTTCTTCTGATTCACCCTCCAGACATCACCTTCTCCTTCTCCTTCTTCTACTTCTTCTGATTCACCCTCCAGACTTTACCTTCTCCTTCTACTTCTTCTGCTTCTTCTGATTCACCCTCCAGACTTCACCTTCTCCTTCTCCTTCTTCTACTTCTTCTGATTCACCCTCCAGACTTCACCTTCTCCTTCTCCTTCTTCTACTTCTTCTGATTCACCCTCCAGACTTCACCTTCTCCTTCTCCTTCTTCTACTTCTTCTGATTCACCCTCCTGACTTCACTTCCTCCTTCTCCTTCTTCTGCTTCTTCTGCTTCACCCTCCAGACTTCACCTTCTTCTTCTCCTTCTTCTGCTTCTTCTGCTTCACTCTCCAGACTTCACCTTCTCCTTCTCCTTCTTCTGCTTCTTCTGCTTCACCCTCCTGACTTCACCTTCTCCTTCTCCTTCTTCTACTTCTTCTGATTCACCCTCCAGACTTCACCTTCTCCTTCTCCTTCTTCTGCTTCTTCTGCTTCACCCTCCAGACTTCACCTTCTCCTTTTCCTTCTTCTGCTTCTTCTGCTTCGCCCTCCAGACTTCACCTTCTCTTTCTCCTTCTTCTGCTTCTTCTGCTTCACCCTCCAGACTTCACCTTCTCCTTCTCCTTCTTCTGCTTCTTCTGCTTCACCCTCCTGACTTCACCTTCTCCTTCTCCTTCTTCTACTTCTTTTGATTCACCCTCCAGACTTCACCTTCAGCTTCTCCTTCTTCTGCTTCTTCTGCTTCACCCTCCAGACTTCACCTTCTCCTTCTCCTTCTTCTGCTTCTTCTGCTGCGCCCTCCAGACTTCACCTTCTCCTTCTCCTTCTTCTGCTTCTTCTGCTTCACCCTCCTGACTTCACCTTCTCCTTCTCCTTCTTCTACTTCTTCTGCTTCACCCCCCTGACTTCACCTTCTCCGTCTCCTTCTTCTGCTTCTCCTGATTCACCCTCCTAACTTCACCTTCTCCTTCTCCTTCTTCTGCTTCTTCTGATTCACCCTCCTGAATTCACATTCTCCTTCTCCTTCTTCTGCTTCTTCTGATTCACCCTCCAGACTTCACCTTCTCCTTCTTCTTCTTCTGCTTCTTCTGATTCACCCTCCAGACTTCACCATCTCCTTCTCCTTCTTCTGCTTCTTCTGATTCACCCTCCAGACCTCACCTTCTCCTTCTCCTTCTTCTACTTCTTCTGATTCACCCTCCAGATTTCATCTTCTCCTTCTCCTTCTTCTGCTTCTTCTGATTCACCCTCCAGACTTCACCTTCTGCTTCTCCTTCTTCTACTTCTTCTGATTCACCCTCCAGACTTCATCTTCTCCTTCTCCTTCTTCTGCTTCTTCTGATTCACCCTCCAGACTTCACCTTCTCCTTCTCCTTCTTCTGCTTCTTCTGATTCACCCTCCAGACTTCACCTTCTCCTTCTCCTTCTTCTACTTCTTCTGATTCACCCTCCAGACTTCACCTTCTCCTTCTCCTTCTTCTACTTCTTCTGATTCACCCTCCAGACTTCACCTTCTCCTTCTCCTTCTTCTGCTTCTTCTGATTCACCCTCCAGACTTCACCTTCTCCTTCTCCTTCTTCTGCTTCTTCTGATTCACCCTCCAGACTTCACCTTCTCCTTCTCCTTCTTCTGCTTCTTCTGATTCACTCTTCAGTATTCACCTTCTCCTTCTCCTTCTTCTGCTTCTTCTGATTCACCCTCCAGACTTCACCTTCTCCTTCTTCTACTTCTTCTGATTCACCCTCCAGACTTCATCTGCTCCTTCCCCTTCTTCTGCTTCTTCTGATTCACCCTCCAGACTTCAGCTTCTCCTTCTCCTTCTTCTGCTTCTTCTGATTCATCCTCCAGACTTCGCCTTCTCCTTCTCCTTCTTCTACTTCTTCTGATTCACCCTCCAGACATCACCTTCTCCTTCTCCTTCTTCTACTTCTTCTGATTCACCCTCCAGTCTTCACCATCTCCTTCTCCTTCTTCTGCTTCTTCTGATTCACCCTCCAGACTTCACCTTCTCCTTCTCCTTCTTCTGCTTCTTCTGATTCACCCGCCTGACTTCACCTTCTCCTTCTCCTTCTTCTGCTTCTTCTGATTCACCCTCCAGACTTCACCTTCTCCTTCTCCTTCTTCTACTTCTTCTGATTCACCCTCCAGACTTCACCTTCTCCTTCTACTTCTTCTGCTTCTGCTGATTCACCCTCCAGACTTCACCTTCTCCTTCTCCTTCTTCTGCTTCTTCTGATTCACCCTCCAGACATCACCTTCTCCTTCTCCTTCTTCTGCTTCTTCTGATTCACCCTCCAGACTTCAACTTCTCCTTCTCCTTCTTCTGCTTCTTCTGATTCACCCTCCAGACTTCACCTTCTCCTTCTCCTTCTTCTGCTTCTTCTGCTTCGCCCTCCAGACTTCACCTTCTCCTTCTCCTTCTTCTGCTTCTTCTGCTTCACCCTCCAGACTTCACCTTCTCCTTCTCCTTCTTCTGCTTCTTCTGCTTCACCCTCCTGACTTCACCTTCTCCTTCTCCTTCTTCTACTTCTTTTGATTCACCCTCCAGACTTCACCTTCAGCTTCTCCTTCTTCTGCTTCTTCTGCTTCACCCTCCAGACTTCACCTTCTCCTTCTCCTTCTTCTGCTTCTTCTGCTGCGCCCTCCAGACTTCACCTTCTCCTTCTCCTTCTTCTGCTTCTTCTGCTTCACCCTCCTGACTTCACCTTCTCCTTCTCCTTCTTCTACTTCTTCTGCTTCACCCCCCTGACTTCACCTTCTCCGTCTCCTTCTTCTGCTTCTCCTGATTCACCCTCCTAACTTCACCTTCTCCTTCTCCTTCTTCTGCTTCTTCTGATTCACCCTCCTGACTTCACCTTCTCCTTCTCCTTCTTCTGCTTCTTCTGATTCACCCTCCAGACTTCACCTTCTCCTTCTTCTTCTTCTACTTCTTCTGATTCACCCTCCAGACTTCACCATCTCCTTCTCCTTCTTCTGCTTCTTCTGATTCACCCTCCAGACCTCACCTTCTCCTTCTCCTTCTTCTACTTCTTCTGATTCACCCTCCAGATTTCATCTTCTCCTTCTCCTTCTTCTGCTTCTTCTGATTCACCCTCCAGACTTCACCTTCTCCTTCTCCTTCTTCTACTTCTTCTGATTCACCCTCCAGACTTCACCTTCTCCTTCTCCTTCTTCTACAGCTTCTGATTTACCCTCCAGTCTTCACCTTCCCCTTCTCCTTCTTCTGCTTCTTCTGCTTCACTCTCCAGACTTCACCTTCTCCTTCTCTTTCTTCTGCTTCTTCTGATTCACCCTCCAGACTTCACCTTCTCCTTCTCCTTCTTCTGATTCTTCTGATTCACCCTCCAGACTTCACCTTCTCCTTTCTCCTTCTTCTGCTTCTTCTGATTCACCCTCCTGACTTCACCTTCTCCTTCTCCTTCTTCTACTTCTTCTGCTTCACCCTCCAGACTTCAACTTCTCCTTCTCCTTCTTCTACTTCTTCTGATTCACCCTCCAGACTTCACCTTCTCCTTCTCCTTCTTCTGATTCACCCTCCTGACTTCACCTTCTCCTTCTCCTTCTTCTACTTCTTCTGATTCACCCTCCTGACTTCACCTTCTACTTCTCCTTCTTCTACTTCTTCTGCTTCACCCTCCAGACTTCACCTTCTCCTTCTCCTTCTTCTACTTCTTCTGATTCACCCTCCAGACTTCACCTTCCGCTTCTCCTTCTCCTTCTTCTGCTTCTTCTGATTCACCCTCCAGACTTCACCTTCTCCTTCTCCTTATTCTGCTTCTTCTGATTCACCCTCCAGACTTCATCTTCTCCTTCTCCTTCTTCTGCTTCTTCTGATTCAACCTCCAGACTTCACCTTCTCCTTCTCCTTATTCTGCTTCTTCTGATTCACCCTCCAGACTTCACCTTCTCCTTCTCCTTCTTCTGCTTCTTCTGATTCACCCTCCAGACTTCACCTTCTCCTTCTCCTTCTTCTACTTCTTCTGATTCACCCTCCAGACTTCATCTTCTCCTTCTCCTTCTTCTGCTTCTTCTGATTCACCCTCCAGACTTCACCTTCTCCTTCTCCTTCTTCTGCTTCTTCTGATTCACCCTCCAGACTTCACCTTCTCCTTCTCCTTCTTCTACTTCTTCTGATTCACCCTCCAGACTTCACCTTCTCCTTCTCCTTCTTCTACTTCTTCTGATTCACCCTCCAGACTTCACCTTCTCCTTCTCCTTCTTCTGCTTCTTCTGATTCACCCTCCAGACTTCACCTTCTCCTTCTCCTTCTTCTGCTTCTTCTGATTCACCCTCCAGACTTCACCTTCTCCTTCTCCTTCTTCTGCTTCTTCTGATTCACCCTTCAGTATTCACCTTCTCCTTCTCCTTCTTCTGCTTCTTCTGATTCACCCTCCAGACTTCACCTTCTCCTTCTTCTACTTCTTCTGATTCACCCTCCAGACTTCATCTGCTCCTTCTCCTTCTTCTGCTTCTTCTGATTCACCCTCCAGACTTCACCTTCTCCTTCTCCTTCTTCTGCTTCTTCTGATTCATCCTCCAGACTTCGCCTTCTCCTTCTCCTTCTTCTACTTCTTCTGATTCACCCTCCAGACATCACCTTCTCCTTCTCCTTCTTCTACTTCTTCTGATTCACCCTCCAGTCTTCACCATCTCCTTCTCATTCTTCTGCTTCTTCTGATTCACCCTCCAGACTTCACCTTCTCCTTCTCCTTCTTCTGCTTCTTCTGATTCACCCTCCTGACTTCACCTTCTCCTTCTCCTTCTTCTGCTTCTTCTGATTCACCCTCCAGACTTCACCTTCTCCTTCTCCTTCTTCTACATCTTCTGATTCACCCTCCAGACTTCACCTTCTCCTTCTACTTCTTCTGCTTCTTCTGATTCACCCTCCAGACTTCACCTTCTCCTTCTCCTTCTTCTGCTTCTTCTGATTCACCCTCCAGACATCACCTTCTCCTTCTCCTTCTTCTGCTTCTTCTGATTCACCCTCCAGACTTCAACTTCTCCTTCTCCTTCTTCTGCTTCTTCTGATTCACACTCCAGACTTCACCTTCTCCTTCTCCTTCTTCTACTTCTTCTGATTCACCCTCCAGACCTCACCTTCTCCTTCTCCTTCTTTTGCTTCTTCTGATTCACCCTCCAGACTTCACCTTTTCCTTCTCCTTCGTCTACTTCTTCTGATTCACCCTCCAGACTACACCTTCTCCTTCTCCTTCTTCTACTTCTTCTGATTCACCCTCCAGACTTCACTTTCTCCTTCTCCTTCTTCTACTTCTTCTGATTCACCCTCCAGACTTCACCTTCTGCTTCTCCTTCTTCTACTTCTTCTGCTTCTCCCTCCGGACTTCACCTTCTCCTTCTCCTTCTTCTGCTTCTTCTGATTCACCCTCCAGATTTCACCTTCTCCTTCTCCTTCTTCTACTTCTTCAGATTCACCCTCCAGACTTCACCTTCTCCTTATCCTTCTTCTACTTCTTCTGATTCACCCTCCAGACTTCACCTTCTCCTTCTCCTTCTTCTACTTCTTCTGATTCACCCTCCTGACTTCACCTTCTCCTTCTCCTTCTTCTGCTTCTTCTGCTTAACCCTCCAGACTTCACCTTCTCCTTCTCCTTCTTCTGCTTCTTCTGCTTCACCCTCCAGACTTCACCTTCTCCTTCTCCTTATTCTGCTTCTTCTGCTTCACCCTCCAGACTTCCCCTTCTCCTTCTCCTTCTTCTGCTTCTTCTGCTTCACCCTCCTGACTTCACCTTCTTCTTCTCCTTCTTCTACTTCTTCTGCTTCACCCCCCTGACTTCACCTTCTCCTTCTCCTTCTTCTGCTTCTTCTGCTTCACCCTCCAGACTTCACCTTCTCCTTCTCCTTCTTCTGCTTCTTCTGCTTCGCCCTCCAGACTTCACCTTCTCCTTCTCCTTCTTCTGCTTCTTCTGCTTCACCCTCCAGACTTCACCTTCTCCTTCTCCTTCTTCTGCTTCTTCTGCTTCACCCTCCTGACTTCACCTTCTCCTTCTCCTTCTTCTACTTCTTCTGATTCACCCTCCAGACTTCACCTTCTCCTTCTCCTTCTTCTGCTTCTACTGCTTCACCCTCCAGACTTCACCTTCTCCTTCTCCTTCTTCTGCTTCTTCTGCTGCGCCCTCCAGACTTCACCTTCTCCTTCTCCTTCTTCTGCTTCTTCTGCTTCACCCTCCTGACTTCACCTTCTCCTTGTCCTTCTTCTACTTCTTCTGCTTCACCCCCCTGACTTCACCTTCTCCTTCTCCTTCTTCTGCTTCTTCTGATTCACCCTTCTAACTTCACCTTCTCCTTGTCCTTCTTCTGCTTCTTCTGATTCACCCTCCTGACTTCACCTTCTCCTTCTCCTTCTTCTGCTTCTTCTGATTCACCCTCCAGACTTCACCTTCTCCTTCTCCTTCTTCTGCTTCTTCTGATTCACCCGCCAGACTTCAACTTCTCCTTCTCCTTCTTCTGCTTCTTCTGATTCACCCTCCAGACCTCACCTTCTCCTTCTCCTTCTTCTACTTCTTCTGATTCACCCTCCAGACTTCATCTTCTCCTTCTCCTTCTTCTGCTTCTTCAGATTCACCCTCCAGACTTCACCTTCTCCTTCTCCTCCTTCTGCTTCTTCTGATTCACCCTCCAGACTTCACCTTCTCCTTCTCCTTCTTCTACTTCTTCTGATTCACCCTCCAGACTTCACCTTCTCCTTCTCCTTCTTCTACTTCTTCTGTTTCACCCTCCAGTCTTCACCTTCTCCTTCTCCTTCTTCTGCTTCTTCTGCTTCACCCTCCAGACTTCAACTTCTCCTTCTCTTTCTTCTCCTTCCTCTGATTCACCCTCCAGACTTCACCTTCTCCTTCTCCTTCTTCTGATTCTTCTGATTCACCCTCCAGACTTCACCTTCTCCTTCTCCTTCTTCTGCTTCTTCTGATTCACCGTCCTGACTTCACCTTCTCCTTCTCCTTCTTCTACCTCTTCTGATTCACCCCCCTGACGTCAACTTTTCCTTCTCCTTCTTCTACTTCTTCTGCTTCACCCTCCAGACTTCACCTTCTCCTTCTCCTTCTTCTGCTTCTTCTGATTCACCCGCCAGACTTCAACTTCTCCTTCTCCTTCTTCTGCTTCTTCTGATTCACCCTCCAGACCTCACCTTCTCCTTCTCCTTCTTCTACTTCTTCTGATTCACCCTCCAGACTTCATCTTCTCCTTCTCCTTCTTCTGCTTCTTCAGATTCACCCTCCAGACTTCACCTTCTCCTTCTCCTTCTTCTGCTTCTTCTGATTTACCCTCCAGACTTCACCTTCTCCTTCTCCTTCTGCTTCTTCTGCTTCACTCTCCAGACTTCACCTTCTCCTTCTCCTTCTTCTGCTTCTTCTGCTTCACCCTCCTGACTTCACCTTCTCCTTCTCCTTCTTCTACTTCTTCTGATTCACCCTCCAGACTTCACCTTCTCCTTCTCCTTCTTCTGCTTCTTCTGCTTCACCCTCCAGACTTCACCTTCTCCTTCTCCTTCTTCTGCTTCTTCTGCTTCGCCCTCCAGACTTCACCTTCTCCTTCTCCTTCTTCTGCTTCTTCTGCTTCACCCTCCAGACTTCACCTTCTCCTTCTCCTTCTTCTGCTTCTTCTGCTTCACCCTCCTGACTTCACCTTCTCCTTCTCCTTCTTCTACTTCTTCTGATTCACCCTCCAGACTTCACCTTCAGCTTCTCCTTCTTCTGCTTCTTCTGCTTCACCCTCCAGACTTCACCTTCTCCTTTTCCTTCTTCTGCTTCTTCTGCTGCGCCCTCCAGACTTCACCTTCTCCTTCTCCTTCTTCTGCTTCTTCTGCTTCACCCTCCTGACTTCACCTTCTCCTTCTCCTTCTTCTACTTCTTCTGCTTCACCCCCCTGACTTCACCTTCTCCGTCTCCTTCTTCTGCTTCTCCTGATTCACCCTTCTAACTTCACCTTCTCCTTCTCCTTCTTCTGCTTCTTCTGATTCACCCTCCTGACTTCACCTTCTCCTTCTCCTTCTTCTGCTTCTTCTGATTCACCCTCCAGACTTCACCTTCTCCTTCTTCTTCTTCTGCTTCTTCTGATTCACCCTCCAGACTTCACCATCTCCTTCTCCTTCTTCTGCTTCTTCTGATTCACCCTCCAGACCTCACCTTCTCCTTCTCCTTCTTCTACTTCTTCTGATTCACCTCCAGATTTCATCTTCTCCTTCTCCTTCTTCTGCTTCTTCTGATTCACCCTCCAGACTTCACCTTCTCCTTCTCCTTCTTCTACTTCTTCTGATTCACCCTCCAGACTTCACCTTCTCCTTCTCCTTCTTCTACATCTTCTGATTTACCCTCCAGTCTTCACCTTCGCCTTCTCCTTCTTCGGCTTCTTCTGCTTCACTCTCCAGACTTCACCTTCTCCTTCTCTTTCTTCTGCTTCTTCTGCTTCACCCTCCAGACTTCACCTTCTCCTTCTCCTTCTTCTGATTCTTCTGATTCACCCTCCAGACTTCACCTTCTCCTTTCTCCTTCTTCTGCTTCTTCTGATTCACCCTCCTGACTTCACCTTCTCCTTCTCCTTCTTCTACTTCTTCTGCTTCACCCTCCAGACTTCAACTTCTCCTTCTCCTTCTTCTACTTCTTCTGATTCACCCTCCAGACTTCACCTTCTCCTTCTCCTTCTTCTGCTTCTTCTGATTCACAATCCAGACTTCACCTTCTCCTTCTCCTTCCTCTGCTTCTTCTGATTCACCCTCCTGACTTCACCTTCTCCTTCTCCTTCTTCTGCTTCTTCTGATTCACCCTCCAGACTTCACCTTCTCCTTCTCCTTCTTCTACTTCTTCTGATTCACCCTCCAAACTTCACCTTCTCCTTCTCCTTCTTCTGCTTCTTCTGATTCACCCTCCAGACTTCACCTTCTCCGTCTCCTTCTTCTGCTTCTTCTGATTCACCCTCCAGACTTCACCTTCTCCTTCTCCTTCTTCTGCTTCTTCTGATTCACCCTCCAGACTTCACCTTCTCCTTCTCCTTCTTCTGCTTCTTCTGATTCACCCTCCAGACTTCACCTTCTCCTTCTCCTTCTTCTACTTCTTCTGATTCACGCGCCAGACTTCACCTTCTCCTTCTCCTTCTTCTGCATCTTCTGATTCACCCTCCAGACTTCACCTTCTCCTTCTCCTTCGTCCACTTCTTCTGATTCACCCTCGAGACTATAACTTCTCCTTCTCCTTCTTCTACTTCTTCTGATTCACACTAACGACTTCACCTTCTCCTTCTCCTTCTTCTGCTTCTTCTGATTCACCCTCCAGACTTCACCTTCTCCTTCTCCTTCTTCTACTTCTTCCGATTCACCCTCCAGACTTCACCTTCTCCTTCTCCTTCTTCTACTTCTTCTGATTCACCCTCCAGACTTCACCTTCTCCTTCTCCTTCTTCTACTTTTTCTGCTTCTCCCTCCAGACTTCACCTTCTCCTTCTCCTTCTTCTGCTTCTTCTGCTTCACCCTCCAGACTTCACCTTCTCCTTCTCTTTCTTCTGCTTCTTCTGATTCACCCTCCAGACTTCACCTTCTCCTTCTCCTTCTTCTGATTCTTCTGATTCACCCTCCAGACTTCACCTTCTCCTTCTCCTTCTTCTGCTTCTTCTGATTCACCCTCCTGACTTCACCTTCTCCTTCTCCTTCTTCTACTTCTTCTGATTCACCCTCCTGACTTCACCTTCTCCTTCTCCTTCTTCTACTTCTTCTGCTTCACCCTCCAGACTTCACCTTTTCCTTCTCCTTCTTCTACTTCTTCTGATTCACCCTCCAGACTTCACCTTCTCCTTCTCCTTCTTCTGCTTCTTCTGATTCACCCTCCAGACTTCACCTAATCCTTCTCCTTCTTCTGCTTCTTCTGATTAACCATCCTGACTTCACCTTTTCCTTCTCCTTCTTTTGCTTCTTCTGATCCACCCTCCAGACTTCACCTTCTCCTTCTCCTTCTTCTACTTCTTCTGATTCACCCTCCAGACTTCACCTTCTCCTTCTACTTCTTCTGCTTCTTCTGATTCACCCTCCAGACTTCACCTTCTCCTTCTCCTTCTTCTGCTTCTTCTGATTCACCCTCCAGACTTCACCTTCTCCTTCTCCTTCTTCTGCTTCTTCTGATTCACCCTCCAGACTTCACCTTCTCCTTCTCCTTCTTCTGCTTCTTCTGATTCACCCTCCAGACTTCACCTTCTCCTTCTTCTTCTTCTACTTCTTCTGATTCACCCGCCAGACTTCACCTTCTCCTTCTCCTTCTTCTGCTCCTTCTGATTCACCCTCCAGACTTCACCTTCTCCTTCTCCTTTGTCTACTTCTTCTGATTCACCCTCCAGACTACACCTTCTCCTTCTCCTTCTTCTACTTCTTCTGATTAACCCTAACGACTTCACCTTCTCCTTCTCCTTCTTCTGCTTCTTCTGTTTCACCCTCCAGACTTCACCTTCTCCTTCTCCTTCTTCTACTTCTTCTGATTCACCCTCCAGACTTCACCTTCTCCTTCTCCTTCTTCTACTTCTTCTGATTCACCCTCCAGACTTCACCTTCTCCTTCTCCTTCTTCTACTTCTTCTGCTTCTCCCTCAATACTTCACCTTCTCCTCCTCCTTCTTCTGCTTCTTCTGATTCACCCTCCAGACTTCACCTTCTCCTTCTCCTTCTTCTGCTTCTTCTGATTCACCCTCCTGACTTCACCTTCTCCTTCTGCTTCTTCTGCTTCTCCTGATTCACCCTCCAGACATCACCTTCTCCTTCTCCTTCTTCTACTTCTTCTGATTCACCCTCCAGACTTTACCTTCTCCTTCTACTTCTTCTGCTTCTTCTGATTCACCCTCCAGACTTCACCTTCTCCTTCTCCTTCTTCTACTTCTTCTGATTCACCCTCCAGACTTCACCTTCTCCTTCTCCTTCTTCTACTTCTTCTGATTCACCCTCCAGACTTCACCTTCTCCTTCTCCTTCTTCTACTTCTTCTGATTCACCCTCCTGACTTCACTTCCTCCTTCTCCTTCTTCTGCTTCTTCTGCTTCACCCTCCAGACTTCACCTTCTCCTTCTCCTTCTTCTGCTTCTTCTGCTTCACTCTCCAGACTTCACCTTCTCCTTCTCCTTCTTCTGCTTCTTCTGCTTCACCCTCCTGACTTCACCTTCTCCTTCTCCTTCTTCTACTTCTTCTGATTCACCCTCCAGACTTCACCTTCTCCTTCTCCTTCTTCTGCTTCTTCTGCTTCACCCTCCAGACTTCACCTTCTCCTTCTCCTTCTTCTGCTTCTTCTGCTTCGCCCTCCAGACTTCACCTTCTCCTTCTCCTTCTTCTGCTTCTTCTGCTTCACCCTCCAGACTTCACCTTCTCCTTCTCCTTCTTCTGCTTCTTCTGCTTCACCCTCCTGACTTCACCTTCTCCTTCTCCTTCTTCTACTTCTTCTGATTCACCCTCCAGACTTCACCTTCAGCTTCTCCTTCTTCTGCTTCTTCTGCTTCACCCTCCAGACTTCACCTTCTCCTTTTCCTTCTTCTGCTTCTTCTGCTGCGCCCTCCAGACTTCACCTTCTCCTTCTCCTTCTTCTGCTTCTTCTGCTTCACCCTCCTGACTTCACCTTCTCCTTCTCCTTCTTCTAATTCTTCTGCTTCACCCCCCTGACTTCACCTTCTCCGTCTCCTTCTTCTGCTTCTCCTGATTCACCCTTCTAACTTCACCTTCTCCTTCTCCTTCTTCTGCTTCTTCTGATTCACCCTCCTGACTTCACCTTCTCCTTCTCCTTCTTCTGCTTCTTCTGATTCACCCTCCAGACTTCACCTTCTCCTTCTTCTTCTTCTGCTTCTTCTGATTCACCCTCCAGACTTCACCATCTCCTTCTCCTTCTTCTGCTTCTTCTGATTCACCCTCCAGACCTCACCTTCTCCTTCTCCTTCTTCTACTTCTTCTGATTCACCTCCAGATTTCATCTTCTCCTTCTCCTTCTTCTGCTTCTTCTGATTCACCCTCCAGACTTCACCTTCTCCTTCTCCTTCTTCTACTTCTTCTGATTCACCCTCCAGACTTCACCTTCTCCTTCTCCTTCTTCTACATCTTCTGATTTACCCTCCAGTCTTCACCTTCGCCTTCTCCTTCTTCGGCTTCTTCTGCTTCACTCTCCAGACTTCACCTTCTCCTTCTCTTTCTTCTGCTTCTTCTGCTTCACCCTCCAGACTTCACCTTCTCCTTCTCCTTCTTCTGATTCTTCTGATTCACCCTCCAGACTTCACCTTCTCCTTTCTCCTTCTTCTGCTTCTTCTGATTCACCCTCCTGACTTCACCTTCTCCTTCTCCTTCTTCTACTTCTTCTGCTTCACCCTCCAGACTTCAACTTCTCCTTCTCCTTCTTCTGCTTCTTCTGATTCACCCTCCAGACTTCACCTTCTCCTTCTCCTTCTTCTACTTCTTCTGATTCACCCTCCAAACTTCACCTTCTCCTTCTCCTTCTTCTGCTTCTTCTGATTCACCCTCCAGACTTCACCTTCTCCGTCTCCTTCTTCTGCTTCTTCTGATTCACCCTCCAGACTTCACCTTCTCCTTCTCCTTCTTCTGCTTCTTCTGATTCACCCTCCAGACTTCACCTTCTCCTTCTCCTTCTTCTGCTTCTTCTGATTCACCCTCCAGACTTCACCTTCTCCTTCTCCTTCTTCTACTTCTTCTGATTCACGCGCCAGACTTCACCTTCTCCTTCTCCTTCTTCTGCATCTTCTGATTCACCCTCCAGACTTCACCTTCTCCTTCTCCTTCGTCCACTTCTTCTGATTCACCCTCGAGACTATAACTTCTCCTTCTCCTTCTTCTACTTCTTCTGATTCACACTAACGACTTCACCTTCTCCTTCTCCTTCTTCTGCTTCTTCTGATTCACCCTCCAGACTTCACCTTCTCCTTCTCCTTCTTCTACTTCTTCCGATTCACCCTCCAGACTTCACCTTCTCCTTCTCCTTCTTCTACTTCTTCTGATTCACCCTCCAGACTTCACCTTCTCCTTCTCCTTCTTCTACTTTTTCTGCTTCTCCCTCCAGACTTCACCTTCTCCTTCTCCTTCTTCTGCTTCTTCTGCTTCACCCTCCAGACTTCACCTTCTCCTTCTCTTTCTTCTGCTTCTTCTGATTCACCCTCCAGACTTCACCTTCTCCTTCTCCTTCTTCTGATTCTTCTGATTCACCCTCCAGACTTCACCTTCTCCTTCTCCTTCTTCTGCTTCTTCTGATTCACCCTCCTGACTTCACCTTCTCCTTCTCCTTCTTCTACTTCTTCTGATTCACCCTCCTGACTTCACCTTCTCCTTCTCCTT
Organism: Somniosus microcephalus; assembly: GCF_052327205.1. Lineage (NCBI taxonomy): Eukaryota > Metazoa > Chordata > Chondrichthyes > Squaliformes > Somniosidae > Somniosus > Somniosus microcephalus. The sequence goes on along the minus strand of NW_028225322.1, from coordinate 446,929 downwards.
CTTCTACTTCTTCTGCTTCACCCTCCAGACTTCACCTTCTCCTTCTCCTTCTTCTACTTCTTCTGATTCACCCTCCAGACTTCACCTTCTCCTTCTCCTTCTTCTGCTTCTTCTGCTTCACCCTCCTGACTTCACCTTCTCCTTCTCCTTCTTCTACTTCTTCTGCTTCACCCCCCTGACTTCACCTTCTCCGTCTCCTTCTTCTGCTTCTCCTGATTCACCCTTCTAACTTCACCTTCTCCTTCTCCTTCTTCTGCTTCTTCTGATTCACCCTCCTGACTTCACCTTCTCCTTCTCCTTCTTCTGCTTCTTCTGATTCACCCTCCAGACTTCACCTTCTCCTTCTTCTTCTTCTGCTTCTTCTGATTCACCCTCCAGACTTCACCATCTCCTTCTCCTTCTTCTGCTTCTTCTGATTCACCCTCCAGACCTCACCTTCTCCTTCTCCTTCTTCTACTTCTTCTGATTCACCTCCAGATTTCATCTTCTCCTTCTCCTTCTTCTGCTTCTTCTGATTCACCCTCCAGACTTCACCTTCTCCTTCTCCTTCTTCTACTTCTTCTGATTCACCCTCCAGACTTCACCTTCTCCTTCTCCTTCTTCTACATCTTCTGATTTACCCTCCAGTCTTCACCTTCGCCTTCTCCTTCTTCGGCTTCTTCTGCTTCACTCTCCAGACTTCACCTTCTCCTTCTCTTTCTTCTGCTTCTTCTGCTTCACCCTCCAGACTTCACCTTCTCCTTCTCCTTCTTCTGATTCTTCTGATTCACCCTCCAGACTTCACCTTCTCCTTTCTCCTTCTTCTGCTTCTTCTGATTCACCCTCCTGACTTCACCTTCTCCTTCTCCTTCTTCTACTTCTTCTGCTTCACCCTCCAGACTTCAACTTCTCCTTCTCCTTCTTCTACTTCTTCTGATTCACCCTCCAGACTTCACCTTCTCCTTCTCCTTCTTCTGCTTCTTCTGATTCACAATCCAGACTTCACCTTCTCCTTCTCCTTCCTCTGCTTCTTCTGATTCACCCTCCTGACTTCACCTTCTCCTTCTCCTTCTTCTGCTTCTTCTGATTCACCCTCCAGACTTCACCTTCTCCTTCTCCTTCTTCTACTTCTTCTGATTCACCCTCCAAACTTCACCTTCTCCTTCTCCTTCTTCTGCTTCTTCTGATTCACCCTCCAGACTTCACCTTCTCCGTCTCCTTCTTCTGCTTCTTCTGATTCACCCTCCAGACTTCACCTTCTCCTTCTCCTTCTTCTGCTTCTTCTGATTCACCCTCCAGACTTCACCTTCTCCTTCTCCTTCTTCTGCTTCTTCTGATTCACCCTCCAGACTTCACCTTCTCCTTCTCCTTCTTCTACTTCTTCTGATTCACGCGCCAGACTTCACCTTCTCCTTCTCCTTCTTCTGCATCTTCTGATTCACCCTCCAGACTTCACCTTCTCCTTCTCCTTCGTCCACTTCTTCTGATTCACCCTCGAGACTATAACTTCTCCTTCTCCTTCTTCTACTTCTTCTGATTCACACTAACGACTTCACCTTCTCCTTCTCCTTCTTCTGCTTCTTCTGATTCACCCTCCAGACTTCACCTTCTCCTTCTCCTTCTTCTACTTCTTCCGATTCACCCTCCAGACTTCACCTTCTCCTTCTCCTTCTTCTACTTCTTCTGATTCACCCTCCAGACTTCACCTTCTCCTTCTCCTTCTTCTACTTTTTCTGCTTCTCCCTCCAGACTTCACCTTCTCCTTCTCCTTCTTCTGCTTCTTCTGCTTCACCCTCCAGACTTCACCTTCTCCTTCTCTTTCTTCTGCTTCTTCTGATTCACCCTCCAGACTTCACCTTCTCCTTCTCCTTCTTCTGATTCTTCTGATTCACCCTCCAGACTTCACCTTCTCCTTCTCCTTCTTCTGCTTCTTCTGATTCACCCTCCTGACTTCACCTTCTCCTTCTCCTTCTTCTACTTCTTCTGATTCACCCTCCTGACTTCACCTTCTCCTTCTCCTTCTTTTACTTCTTCTGCTTCACCCTCCAGACTTCACCTTCTCCTTCTCCTTCTTCTACTTCTTCTGATTCACCCTCCAGACTTCACCTTCTCCTTCTCCTTCTTCTGCTTCTTCTGATTCACCCTCCAGACTTCACCTAATCCTTCTCCTTCTTCTGCTTCTTCTGATTAACCATCCTGACTTCACCTTTTCCTTCTCCTTCTTTTGCTTCTTCTGATCCACCCTCCAGACTTCACCTTCTCCTTCTCCTTCTTCTACTTCTTCTGATTCACCCTCCAGACTTCACCTTCTCCTTCTACTTCTTCTGCTTCTTCTGATTCACCCTCCAGACTTCACCTTCTCCTTCTCCTTCTTCTGCTTCTTCTGATTCACCCTCCAGACTTCACCTTCTCCTTCTCCTTCTTCTGCTTCTTCTGATTCACCCTCCAGACTTCACCTTCTCCTTCTCCTTCTTCTGCTTCTTCTGATTCACCCTCCAGACTTCACCTTCTCCTTCTTCTTCTTCTACTTCTTCTGATTCACCCGCCAGACTTCACCTTCTCCTTCTCCTTCTTCTGCTCCTTCTGATTCACCCTCCAGACTTCACCTTCTCCTTCTCCTTTGTCTACTTCTTCTGATTCACCCTCCAGACTACACCTTCTCCTTCTCCTTCTTCTACTTCTTCTGATTCACCCTAACGACTTCACCTTCTCCTTCTCCTTCTTCTGCTTCTTCTGTTTCACCCTCCAGACTTCACCTTCTCCTTCTCCTTCTTCTACTACTTCTGATTCACCCTCCAGACTTCACCTTCTCCTTCTCCTTCTTCTACTTCTTCTGATTCACCCTCCAGACTTCACCTTCTCCTTCTCCTTCTTCTACTTCTTCTGCTTCTCCCTCAATACTTCACCTTCTCCTCCTCCTTCTTCTGCTTCTTCTGATTCACCCTCCAGACTTCACCTTCTCCTTCTCCTTCTTCTGCTTCTTCTGATTCACCCTCCTGACTTCACCTTCTCCTTCTGCTTCTTCTGCTTCTTCAGATTCACCCTCCAGACATCACCTTCTCCTTCTCCTTCTTCTACTTCTTCTGATTCACCCTCCAGACTTTACCTTCTCCTTCTACTTCTTCTGCTTCTTCTGATTCACCCTCCAGACTTCACCTTCTCCTTCTCCTTCTTCTACTTCTTCTGATTCACCCTCCAGACTTCACCTTCTCCTTCTCCTTCTTCTACTTCTTCTGATTCACCCTCCAGACTTCACCTTCTCCTTCTCCTTCTTCTACTTCTTCTGATTCACCCTCCTGACTTCACTTCCTCCTTCTCCTTCTTCTGCTTCTTCTGCTTCACCCTCCAGACTTCACCTTCTCCTTCTCCTTCTTCTGCTTCTTCTGCTTCACTCTCCAGACTTCACCTTCTCCTTCTCCTTCTTCTGCTTCTTCTGCTTCACCCTCCTGACTTCACCTTCTCCTTCTCCTTCTTCTACTTCTTCTGATTCACCCTCCAGACTTCACCTTCTCCTTCTCCTTCTTCTGCTTCTTCTGCTTCAGCCTCCAGACTTCACCTTCTCCTTTTCCTTCTTCTGCTTCTTCTGCTTCGCCCTCCAGACTTCACCTTCTCCTTCTCCTTCTTCTGCTTCTTCTGCTTCACCCTCCAGACTTCACCTTCTCCTTCTCCTTCTTCTGCTTCTTCTGCTTCACCCTCCTGACTTCACCTTCTCCTTCTCCTTCTTCTACTTCTTTTGATTCACCCTCCAGACTTCACCTTCTCCTTCTCCTTCTTCTGCTTCTTCTGCTGCGCCCTCCAGACTTCACCTTCTCCTTCTCCTTCTTCTGCTTCTTCTGCTTCACCCTCCTGACTTCACCTTCTCCTTCTCCTTCTTCTACTTCTTCTGCTTCACCCCCCTGACTTCACCTTCTCCGTCTCCTTCTTCTGCTTCTCCTGATTCACCCTCCTAACTTCACCTTCTCCTTCTCCTTCTTCTGCTTCTTCTGATTCACCCTCCTGACTTCACCTTCTCCTTCTCCTTCTTCTGCTTCTTCTGATTCACCCTCCAGACTTCACCTTCTCCTTCTTCTTCTTCTGCTTCTTCTGATTCACCCTCCAGACTTCACCATCTCCTTCTCCTTCTTCTGCTTCTTCTGATTCACCCTCCAGACCTCACCTTCTCCTTCTCCTTCTTCTACTTCTTCTGATTCACCCTCCAGATTTCATCTTCTCCTTCTCCTTCTTCTGCTTCTTCTGATTCACCCTCCAGACTTCACCTTCTCCTTCTCCTTCTTCTACTTCTTCTGATTCACCCTCCAGACTTCACCTTCTCCTTCTCCTTCTTCTACAGCTTCTGATTTACCCTCCAGTCTTCACCTTCCCCTTCTCCTTCTTCTGCTTCTTCTGCTTCACTCTCCAGACTTCACCTTCTCCTTCTCTTTCTTCTGCTTCTTCTGATTCACCCTCCAGACTTCACCTTCTCCTTCTCCTTCTTCTGATTCTTCTGATTCACCCTCCAGACTTCACCTTCTCCTTTCTCCTTCTTCTGCTTCTTCTGATTCACCCTCCTGACTTCACCTTCTCCTTCTCCTTCTTCTACTTCTTCTGCTTCACCCTCCAGACTTCAACTTCTCCTTCTCCTTCTTCTACTTCTTCTGATTCACCCTCCAGACTTCACCTTCTCCTTCTCCTTCTTCTGCTTCTTCTGATTCACCCTCCAGACGTCACCTTCTCCTTCTCCTTCTTCTGCTTCTTCTGATTCACCCTCCTGACTTCACCTTCTCCTTCTCCTTCTTCTGCTTCTTCTGAGTCACCCTCCAGACTTCACCTTCTCCTTCTCCTTCTTCTACTTCTTCTGATTCACCCTCCAGACTTCACCTTCTCCTTCTCCTTCTTCTGCTTCTTCTGATTCACCCTCCAGACTTCACCTTCTCCGTCTCCTTCTTCTGCTTCTTCTGATTCACCCTCCAGACTTCACCTTCTCCTTCTCCTTCTTCTGCTTCTTCTGATTCACCCTCCAGACTTCACCTTCTCCTTCTCCTTCTTCTGCTTCTTCTGATTCACCCTCCAGACTTCACCTTCTCCTTCTCCTTCGTCCACTTCTTCTGATTCACCCTCGAGACTATACCTTCTCCTTCTCCTTCTTCTACTTCTTCTTATTCACACTAACGACTTCACCTTCTCCTTCTCCTTCTTCTGCTTCTTCTGATTCACCCTCCAGACTTCACCTTCTCCTTCTCCTTCTTCTACTTCTTCCGATTCACCCTCCAGACTTCACCTTCTCCTTCTCCTTCTTCTACTTCTTCTGATTCACCCTCCAGACTTCACCTTCTCCTTCTCCTTCTTCTACTTTTTCTGCTTCTCCCTCCAGACTTCACCTTCTCCTTCTCCTTCTTCTGCTTCTTCTGATTCACCCTCCAGACTTCACCTTCTCCTTCTTCTGCTTCTTCTGATTCACCCTTCTGACTTCACCTTCTCCTTCTCCTTCTTCTGCTTCTTCTGATTCACCCTCCAGACTTCAACTTCTCCTTCTCCTTCTTCTACTTCTTCTGATTCACCCTCCAGACTTCACCTTCTCCTTCTCCTTCTTCTGCTTCTTCTGATTCACCCTCCAGAATTCACCTTCTCCTTCTCCTTCGTCTACTTCTTCTGATTCACCCTCCAGTCTACACCTTCTCCTTCTCCTTCTTCTACTTCTTCTGATTCACCCTCCAGACTTCACCATCTCCTTCTCCTTCTTCTGCTTCTTCTGATTCACCCTCCAGACTTCACCTTCTCCTTCTCCTTCTTCTACTTCTTCTGATTCACCCTCCAGACTTCACCTTCTCCTTCTCCTTCTTCTACTTCTTCCGATTCACCCTCCAGACTTCACCTTCTCCTTCTCCTTCTTCTACTTCTTCTGCTTCTCACTCCAGACTTCACATTCTCCTTCTCCTTCTTCTGCTTCTTCTGATTCACCCTCCAGACTTCACCTTCTCCTTCTTCTACTTCTTCTGATTCACCCTCCAGACTTCACCTTCTCCTTCTCCTTCTTCTACTTCTTCTGATTCACCCTCCAGACTACAGCTTCTCCTTCTCCTTCTTCTACTTCTTCTGATTCACCCTCCTGACTTCACCATCTCCTTCACCTTCTTCTGCTTCTTCTGCTTCACCCTCCAGACTTCAACTTCTCCTTCTCCTTCTTCTACTTCTTCTGATTCACCCTCCAGACTTCACCTTCTCCTTCTCCTTCTTCTGCTTCTTCTGATTCACCCTCCAGACGTCACCTTCTCCTTCTCCTTCTTCTGCTTCTTCTGATTCACCCTCCTGACTTCACCTTCTCCTTCTCCTTCTTCTGCTTCTTCTGAGTCACCCTCCAGACTTCACCTTCTCCTTCTCCTTCTTCTACTTCTTCTGATTCACCCTCCAGACTTCACCTTCTCCTTCTCCTTCTTCTGCTTCTTCTGATTCACCCTCCAGACTTCACCTTCTCCGTCTCCTTCTTCTGCTTCTTCTGATTCACCCTCCAGACTTCACCTTCTCCTTCTCCTTCTTCTGCTTCTTCTGATTCACCCTCCAGACTTCACCTTCTCCTTCTCCTTCTTCTGCTTCTTCTGATTCACCCTCCAGACTTCACCTTCTCCTTCTCCTTCGTCCACTTCTTCTGATTCACCCTCGAGACTATACCTTCTCCTTCTCCTTCTTCTACTTCTTCTTATTCACACTAACGACTTCACCTTCTCCTTCTCCTTCTTCTGCTTCTTCTGATTCACCCTCCAGACTTCACCTTCTCCTTCTCCTTCTTCTACTTCTTCCGATTCACCCTCCAGACTTCACCTTCTCCTTCTCCTTCTTCTACTTCTTCTGATTCACCCTCCAGACTTCACCTTCTCCTTCTCCTTCTTCTACTTTTTCTGCTTCTCCCTCCAGACTTCACCTTCTCCTTCTCCTTCTTCTGCTTCTTCTGATTCACCCTCCAGACTTCACCTTCTCCTTCTTCTGCTTCTTCTGATTCACCCTTCTGACTTCACCTTCTCCTTCTCCTTCTTCTGCTTCTTCTGATTCACCCTCCAGACTTCAACTTCTCCTTCTCCTTCTTCTACTTCTTCTGATTCACCCTCCAGACTTCACCTTCTCCTTCTCCTTCTTCTGCTTCTTCTGATTCACCCTCCAGACTTCACCTTCTCCTTCTCCTTCGTCTACTTCTTCTGATTCACCCTCCAGTCTACACCTTCTCCTTCTCCTTCTTCTACTTCTTCTGATTCACCCTCCAGACTTCACCATCTCCTTCTCCTTCTTCTGCTTCTTCTGATTCACCCTCCAGACTTCACCTTCTCCTTCTCCTTCTTCTACTTCTTCTGATTCACCCTCCAGACTTCACCTTCTCCTTCTCCTTCTTCTACTTCTTCCGATTCACCCTCCAGACTTCACCTTCTCCTTCTCCTTCTTCTACTTCTTCTGCTTCTCACTCCAGACTTCACATTCTCCTTCTCCTTCTTCTGCTTCTTCTGATTCACCCTCCAGACTTCACCTTCTCCTTCTTCTACTTCTTCTGATTCACCCTCCAGACTTCACCTTCTCCTTCTCCTTCTTCTACTTCTTCTGATTCACCCTCCAGACTACAGCTTCTCCTTCTCCTTCTTCTACTTCTTCTGATTCACCCTCCTGACTTCACCATCTCCTTCACCTTCTTCTGCTTCTTCTGCTTCACCCTCCAGACTTCACCTTCTCCTTCTCCTTATTCTGCTTCTTCTGCTTCACCCTCCAGACTTCCCCTTCTCCTTCTCCTTCTTCTGCTTCTTCAGCTTCACCCTCCTGACTTCACCTTCTCCTTCTCCTTCTTCTACTTCTTCTGCTTCACCCCGCTGACTTCACCTTCTCCTTCTCCTTCTTCTGCTTCTTCTGCTTCACCCTCCAGACTTCACCTTCTCCTTCTCCTTCTTCTGCTTCTTCTGCTTCGCCCTCCAGACTTCACCTACTCCTTCTCCTTCTTCTGCTTCTTCTGCTTCACCCTCCAGCCTTCACCTTCTCCTTCTCCTTCTTCTGCTTCTTCTGCTTCACCCTCCAGACTTCACCTTCTCCTACTCCTTCTTCTGCTTCTTCTGCTGCGCCCTCCAGACTTCACCTTCTCCTTCTCCTTCTTCTGCTTCTTCTGCTTCACCCTCCTGACTTCACCTTCTCCTTGTCCTTCTTCTACTTCTTCTGCTTCACCCCCCTGACTTCACCTTCTCCTTCTCCTTCTTCTGCTTCTTCTGATTCACCCTTCTAACTTCACCTTCTCCTTCTACTTCTTCTGCTTCTTCTGATTCACCCTCCTGACTTCACCTTCTCCTTCTCCTTCTTCTGCTTCTTCTGATTCACCCTCCAGACTTCACCTTCTCCTTCTCCTTCTTCTGCTTCTTCTGATTCACCCGCCAGACTTAAACTTCTCCTTCTCCTTCTTCTGCTTCTTCTGATTCACCCTCCAGACCTCACCTTCTCCTTCTCCTTCTTCTACTTCTTCTGATTCACCCTCCAGACTTCATCTTCTCCTTCTCCTTCTTCTGCTTCTTCAGATTCACCCTCCAGACATCACCTTCTCATTCTCCTTCTTCTGCTTCTTCTGATTCACCCTCCAGACTTCACCTTCTCCTTCTCCTTCTTCTACTTCTTCTGATTCACCCTCCAGACTTCACCTTCTCCTTCTCCTTCTTCTACTTCTTCTGTTTCACCCTCCAGTCTTCACCTTCTCCTTCTCCTTCTTCTGCTTCTTCTGCTTTACCCTCCAGACTTCAACTTCTCCTTCTCTTTCTTCTCCTTCTTCTGATTCACCCTCCAGACTTCACCTTCTCCTTCTCCTTCTTCTGATTCTTCTGATTCACCCTCCAGATTTCACCTTCTCCTTCTCCTTCTTCTGCTTCTTCTGATTCACCGTCCTGACTTCACCTTCTCCTTCTCCTTCTTCTACCTCTTCTGATTCACCCTCCTGACGTCACCTTTTCCTTCTCCTTCTTCTACTTCTTCTGCTTCACCCTCCAGACTTCACCTTCTCCTTCTCATTCTTCTGCTTCTTCTGCTTCACCCTCCTGACTTCACTTTCTCCTTCTCCTTCTTCTACTTCTTCTGATTCACCCTCCAGACGTCACCTTCTCCTTCTCCTTCTTCTGCTTCTTCTGCTTCTCCCTCCAGACTTCACCTTCTCCTTTTCCTTCTTCTGCTTCTTCTGCTGCGCCCTCCAGACTTCACCTTCTCCTTCTCCTTATTCTGCTTCTTCTGCTTCTCCCTCCTGACTTCACCTTCTCCTTCTCCTTCTTCTACTTCTTCTGCTTCACCCCCCTGACTTCACCTTCTGCTTCTCCTTCTTCTGCTTCTCCTGATTCACCCTCCTAACTTCACCTTCTCCTTCTCCTTCTTCTGCTTCTTCTGATTCACCCTCCTGACTTCACCTTCTCCTTCTCCTTCTTCTGCTTCTTCTGATTCACCCTCCAGACTTCACCTTCTCCTTCTTCTTCTTCTGCTTCTTCTGATTCACCCTCCAGACTTCACCATCTCCTTCATCTTCTTCTGCTTCTTCTGATTCACCCTCCAGACCTCACCTTCTCCTTCTCCTTCTTCTACTTCTTCTGATTCACCCTCCAGATTTCATCTCCTCCTTCTCCTTCTTCTGCTTCTTCTGATTCACCCTCCAGACTTCACCTTCTCCTTCTCCTTCTTCTACTTCTTCTGATTCACCCTCCAGACTTCTCCTTCTCCTTCTCCTTCTTGTACATCTTCTGATTTACCCTCCAGTCTTCACCTTCTCCTACTCCTTCTTCTGCTTCTTCTGCTTCACTCTCCAGACTTCACCTTCTCCTTCTCTTTCTTCTGCTTCTTCTGATTCACCCTCCAGACTTCACCTTCTCCTTCTCCTTCTTCTGATTCTTCTGATTCACCCTCCAGACTTCACCTTCTCCTTTCTCCTTCTTCTGCTTCTTCTGATTCACCCTCCTGACTTCACCTTCTCCTTCTCCTTCTTCTACTTCTTCTGCTTCACCCTCCAGACTTCAACTTCTCCTTCTCCTTCTTCTACTTCTTCTGATTCACCCTCCAGACTTCACCTTCTCCTTCTCCTTCTTCTGCTTCTTCTGATTCACCCTCCAGACTTCACCTTCTCCTTCTTCTTCTTCTGCTTCTTCTGATTCACCCTCCTGACTTCACCTTCTACTTCTCCTTCTTCTGCTTCTTCTGATTCACCCTCCAGACTTCACCTTCTCCTTCTCCTTCTTCTACTTCTTCTGATTCTCACTCCAGACTTCACCTTCTCCTTCTCCTTCTTCTACTTCTTCTGATTCACCCTCCAGTCTTCACCTTCTCCTTCTCCTTCTTCTGCTTCTTCTGATTCACACTCCAGACTTCACCTTCTCCTTCTTCTTCTTCTGCTTCTTCTGATTCACCCTCCTGACTTCACCTTCTCCTTCTCCTTCTTCTGCTTCTTCTGGTTCACCCTCCAGACTTCACCTTCTCCTTCTCCTTCTTCTCCTTCTTCTGATTCACCCTCCTGACTTCACCTTCTCCTTCTCCTTCTTCTACTTCTTCTGCTTCACCCTCCAGACTTCAACTTCTCCTTCTCCTTCTTCTACTTCTTCTGATTCACCCTCCAGACTTCACCTTCTCCGTCTCCTTCTTCTGCTTCTCCTGATTCACCCTCCTAACTTCACCTTCTCCTTCTCCTTCTTCTGCTTCTTCTGATTCACCCTCCTGACTTCACCTTCTCCTTCTCCTTCTTCTGCTTCTTCTGATTCACCCTCCAGACTTCACCTTCTCCTTCTTCTTCTTCTGCTTCTTCTGATTCACCCTCCAGACTTCACCATCTCCTTCTCCTTCTTCTGCTTCTTCTGATTCACCCTCCAGACCTCACCTTCTCCTTCTCCTTCTTCTACTTCTTCTGATTCACCCTCCAGATTTCATCTTCTCCTTCTCCTTCTTCTGCTTCTTCTGATTCACCCTCCTGACTTCACCTTCTCCTTCTCCTTCTTCTGCTTCTTCTGATTCACCCTCCAGACTTCACCTTCTCCGTCTCCTTCTTCTGCTTCTTCTGATTCACCCTCCAGACTTCACCTTCTCCTTCTCCTTCTTCTGCTTCTTCTGATTCACCCTCCAGACTTCACCTTCTCCTTCTCCTTCGTCCACTTCTTCTGATTCACCCTCGAGACTATACCTTCTACTTCTCCTTCTTCTACTTCTTCTGATTCACACTAACGACTTCACCTTCTCCTTCACCTTCTTCTGCTTCTTCTGATTCACCCTCCAGACTTCACCTTCTCCTTCTCCTTCTTCTACTTCTTCCGATTCACCCTCCAGACTTCACCTTCTCCTTCTCCTTCTTCTACTTCTTCTGATTCACCCTCCAGACTTCACCTTCTCCTTCTCCTTCTTCTACTTTTTCTGCTTCTCCCTCCAGACTTCACCTTCTCCTTCTCCTTCTTCTGCTTCTTCTGATTCACCCTCCAGACTTCACCTTCTCCTTCTTCTGCTTCTTCTGATTCACCCTTCTGACTTCACCTTCTCCTTCTCCTTCTTCTGCTTCCTCTGATTCACCCTCCAGACATCACCTTCTCCTTCTCCTTCTTCTACTTCTTCTGATTCACCCTCCAGACTTCACCTTCTCCTTCTACTTCTTCTGCTTCTTCTGATTCACCCTCCAGACTTCACCTTCTCCTTCTCCTTCTTCTGCTTCTTCTGATTCACCCTCCAGACTTCACCTTCTCCTTCTCCTTCTTCTGCTTCTTCTGATTCACCCTCCAGACTTCACCTTCTCCTTCTCCTTCTTCTGCTTCTTCTGATTCACCCTCCAGACTTCACCTTCTCCTTCTCCTTCTTCTACTTCTTCTGATTCACCCTCCAGACTTCAACTTCTCCTTCTCCTTCTTCTGCTTCTTCTGCTGCGCCCTCCAGACTTCACCTTCTCCTTCTCCTTCTTCTGCTTCTTCTGCTTCACCCTCCTGACTTCACCTTCTCCTTCTCCTTCTTCTACTTCTTCTGCTTCACCCCCCTGACTTCACCTTCTCCGTCTCCTTCTTCTGCTTCTCCTGATTCACCCTCCTAACTTCACCTTCTCCTTCTCCTTCTTCTGCTTCTTCTGATTCACCCTCCTGACTTCACCTTCTCCTTCTCCTTCTTCTGCTTCTTCTGATTCACCCTCCAGACTTCACCTTCTCCTTCTTCTTCTTCTGCTTCTTCTGATTCACCCTCCAGACTTCACCATCTCCTTCTCCTTCTTCTGCTTCTTCTGATTCACCCTCCAGACCTCACCTTCTCCTTCTCCTTCTTCTACTTCTTCTGATTCACCCTCCAGATTTCATCTTCTCCTTCTCCTTCTTCTGCTTCTTCTGATTCACCCTCCAGACTTCACCTTCTCCTTCTCCTTCTTCTACTTCTTCTGATTCACCCTCCAGACTTCACCTTCTCCTTCTCCTTCTTCTACAGCTTCTGATTTACCCTCCAGTCTTCACCTTCCCCTTCTCCTTCTTCTGCTTCTTCTGCTTCACTCTCCAGACTTCACCTTCTCCTTCTCTTTCTTCTGCTTCTTCTGATTCACCCTCCAGACTTCACCTTCTCCTTCTCCTTCTTCTGATTCTTCTGATTCACCCTCCAGACTTCACCTTCTCCTTTCTCCTTCTTCTGCTTCTTCTGATTCACCCTCCTGACTTCACCTTCTCCTTCTCCTTCTTCTACTTCTTCTGCTTCACCCTCCAGACTTCAACTTCTCCTTCTCCTTCTTCTACTTCTTCTGATTCACCCTCCAGACTTCACCTTCTCCTTCTCCTTCTTCTGCTTCTTCTGATTCACCCTCCAGACGTCACCTTCTCCTTCTCCTTCTTCTGCTTCTTCTGATTCACCCTCCTGACTTCACCTTCTCCTTCTCCTTCTTCTGCTTCTTCTGAGTCACCCTCCAGACTTCACCTTCTCCTTCTCCTTCTTCTACTTCTTCTGATTCACCCTCCAGACTTCACCTTCTCCTTCTCCTTCTTCTGCTTCTTCTGATTCACCCTCCAGACTTCACCTTCTCCGTCTCCTTCTTCTGCTTCTTCTGATTCACCCTCCAGACTTCACCTTCTCCTTCTCCTTCTTCTGCTTCTTCTGATTCACCCTCCAGACTTCACCTTCTCCTTCTCCTTCTTCTGCTTCTTCTGATTCACCCTCCAGACTTCACCTTCTCCTTCTCCTTCGTCCACTTCTTCTGATTCACCCTCGAGACTATACCTTCTCCTTCTCCTTCTTCTACTTCTTCTTATTCACACTAACGACTTCACCTTCTCCTTCTCCTTCTTCTGCTTCTTCTGATTCACCCTCCAGACTTCACCTTCTCCTTCTCCTTCTTCTACTTCTTCCGATTCACCCTCCAGACTTCACCTTCTCCTTCTCCTTCTTCTACTTCTTCTGATTCACCCTCCAGACTTCACCTTCTCCTTCTCCTTCTTCTACTTTTTCTGTTTCTCCCTCCAGACTTCACCTTCTCCTTCTCCTTCTTCTGCTTCTTCTGATTCACCCTCCAGACTTCACCTTCTCCTTCTTCTGCTTCTTCTGATTCACCCTTCTGACTTCACCTTCTCCTTCTCCTTCTTCTGCTTCCTCTGATTCACCCTCCAGACTTCACCTTCTCCTTCTCCTTCTTCTGCTTCTTCTGATTCACCCTCCAGACTTCAACTTCTCCTTCTCCTTCTTCTACTTCTTCTGATTCACCCTCCAGACTTCACCTTCTCCTTCTCCTTCTTCTGCTTCTTCTGATTCACCCTCCAGACTTCACCTTCTCCTTCTCCTTCGTCTACTTCTTCTGATTCACCCTCCAGTCTACACCTTCTCCTTCTCCTTCTTCTACTTCTTCTGATTCACCCTCCAGACTTCACCATCTCCTTCTCCTTCTTCTGCTTCTTCTGATTCACCCTCCAGACTTCACCTTCTCCTTCTCCTTCTTCTACTTCTTCTGATTCACCCTCCAGACTTCACCTTCTCCTTCTCCTTCTTCTACTTCTTCCGATTCACCCTCCAGACTTCACCTTCTCCTTCTCCTTCTTCTACTTCTTCTGCTTCTCACTCCAGACTTCACATTCTCCTTCTCCTTCTTCTGCTTCTTCTGATTCACCCTCCAGACTTCACCTTCTCCTTCTTCTACTTCTTCTGATTCACCCTCCAGACTTCACCTTCTCCTTCTCCTTCTTCTACTTCTTCTGATTCACCCTCCAGACTTCAGCTTCTCCTTCTCCTTCTTCTACTTCTTCTGATTCACCCTCCTGACTTCACCATCTCCTTCACCTTCTTCTGCTTCTTCTGCTTCACCCTCCAGACTTCACCTTCTCCTTCTCCTTATTCTGCTTCTTCTGCTTCACCCTCCAGACTTCCCCTTCTCCTTCTCCTTCTTCTGCTTCTTCTGCTTCACCCTCCTGACTTCACCTTCTCCTTCTCCTTCTTCTACTTCTTCTGCTTCACCCCGCTGACTTCACCTTCTCCTTCTCCTTCTTCTGCTTCTTCTGCTTCACCCTCCAGACTTCACCTTCTCCTTCTCCTTCTTCTGCTTCTTCTGCTTCGCCCTCCAGACTTCACCTACTCCTTCTCCTTCTTCTGCTTCTTCTGCTTCACCCTCCAGCCTTCACCTTCTCCTTCTCCTTCTTCTGCTTCTTCTGCTTCACCCTCCAGACTTCACCTTCTCCTACTCCTTCTTCTGCTTCTTCTGCTGCGCCCTCCAGACTTCACCTTCTCCTTCTCCTTCTTCTGCTTCTTCTGCTTCACCCTCCTGACTTCACCTTCTCCTTGTCCTTCTTCTACTTCTTCTGCTTCACCCCCCTGACTTCACCTTCTCCTTCTCCTTCTTCTGCTTCTTCTGATTCACCCTTCTAACTTCACCTTCTCCTTCTACTTCTTCTGCTTCTTCTGATTCACCCTCCTGACTTCACCTTCTCCTTCTCCTTCTTCTGCTTCTTCTGATTCACCCTCCAGACTTCACCTTCTCCTTCTCCTTCTTCTGCTTCTTCTGATTCACCCGCCAGACTTAAACTTCTCCTTCTCCTTCTTCTGCTTCTTCTGATTCACCCTCCAGACCTCACCTTCTCCTTCTCCTTCTTCTACTTCTTCTGATTCACCCTCCAGACTTCATCTTCTCCTTCTCCTTCTTCTGCTTCTTCAGATTCACCCTCCAGACATCACCTTCTCATTCTCCTTCTTCTGCTTCTTCTGATTCACCCTCCAGACTTCACCTTCTCCTTCTCCTTCTTCTACTTCTTCTGATTCACCCTCCAGACTTCACCTTCTCCTTCTCCTTCTTCTACTTCTTCTGTTTCACCCTCCAGTCTTCACCTTCTCCTTCTCCTTCTTCTGCTTCTTCTGCTTTACCCTCCAGACTTCAACTTCTCCTTCTCTTTCTTCTCCTTCTTCTGATTCACCCTCCAGACTTCACCTTCTCCTTCTCCTTCTTCTGATTCTTCTGATTCACCCTCCAGATTTCACCTTCTCCTTCTCCTTCTTCTGCTTCTTCTGATTCACCGTCCTGACTTCACCTTCTCCTTCTCCTTCTTCTACCTCTTCTGATTCACCCTCCTGACGTCACCTTTTCCTTCTCCTTCTTCTACTTCTTCTGCTTCACCCTCCAGACTTCACCTTCTCCTTCTCATTCTTCTGCTTCTTCTGCTTCACCCTCCTGACTTCACTTTCTCCTTCTCCTTCTTCTACTTCTTCTGATTCACCCTCCAGACGTCACCTTCTCCTTCTCCTTCTTCTGCTTCTTCTGCTTCTCCCTCCAGACTTCACCTTCTCCTTTTCCTTCTTCTGCTTCTTCTGCTGCGCCCTCCAGACTTCACCTTCTCCTTCTCCTTATTCTGCTTCTTCTGCTTCTCCCTCCTGACTTCACCTTCTCCTTCTCCTTCTTCTACTTCTTCTGCTTCACCCCCCTGACTTCACCTTCTGCTTCTCCTTCTTCTGCTTCTCCTGATTCACCCTCCTAACTTCACCTTCTCCTTCTCCTTCTTCTGCTTCTTCTGATTCACCCTCCTGACTTCACCTTCTCCTTCTCCTTCTTCTGCTTCTTCTGATTCACCCTCCAGACTTCACCTTCTCCTTCTTCTTCTTCTGCTTCTTCTGATTCACCCTCCAGACTTCACCATCTCCTTCATCTTCTTCTGCTTCTTCTGATTCACCCTCCAGACCTCACCTTCTCCTTCTCCTTCTTCTACTTCTTCTGATTCACCCTCCAGATTTCATCTCCTCCTTCTCCTTCTTCTGCTTCTTCTGATTCACCCTCCAGACTTCACCTTCTCCTTCTCCTTCTTCTACTTCTTCTGATTCACCCTCCAGACTTCTCCTTCTCCTTCTCCTTCTTGTACATCTTCTGATTTACCCTCCAGTCTTCACCTTCTCCTACTCCTTCTTCTGCTTCTTCTGCTTCACTCTCCAGACTTCACCTTCTCCTTCTCTTTCTTCTGCTTCTTCTGATTCACCCTCCAGACTTCACCTTCTCCTTCTCCTTCTTCTGATTCTTCTGATTCACCCTCCAGACTTCACCTTCTCCTTTCTCCTTCTTCTGCTTCTTCTGATTCACCCTCCTGACTTCACCTTCTCCTTCTCCTTCTTCTACTTCTTCTGCTTCACCCTCCAGACTTCAACTTCTCCTTCTCCTTCTTCTACTTCTTCTGATTCACCCTCCAGACTTCACCTTCTCCTTCTCCTTCTTCTGCTTCTTCTGATTCACCCTCCAGACTTCACCTTCTCCTTCTTCTTCTTCTGCTTCTTCTGATTCACCCTCCTGACTTCACCTTCTACTTCTCCTTCTTCTGCTTCTTCTGATTCACCCTCCAGACTTCACCTTCTCCTTCTCCTTCTTCTACTTCTTCTGATTCTCACTCCAGACTTCACCTTCTCCTTCTCCTTCTTCTACTTCTTCTGATTCACCCTCCAGTCTTCACCTTCTCCTTCTCCTTCTTCTGCTTCTTCTGATTCACACTCCAGACTTCACCTTCTCCTTCTTCTTCTTCTGCTTCTTCTGATTCACCCTCCTGACTTCACCTTCTCCTTCTCCTTCTTCTGCTTCTTCTGGTTCACCCTCCAGACTTCACCTTCTCCTTCTCCTTCTTCTCCTTCTTCTGATTCACCCTCCTGACTTCACCTTCTCCTTCTCCTTCTTCTACTTCTTCTGCTTCACCCTCCAGACTTCAACTTCTCCTTCTCCTTCTTCTACTTCTTCTGATTCACCCTCCAGACTTCACCTTCTCCGTCTCCTTCTTCTGCTTCTCCTGATTCACCCTCCTAACTTCACCTTCTCCTTCTCCTTCTTCTGCTTCTTCTGATTCACCCTCCTGACTTCACCTTCTCCTTCTCCTTCTTCTGCTTCTTCTGATTCACCCTCCAGACTTCACCTTCTCCTTCTTCTTCTTCTGCTTCTTCTGATTCACCCTCCAGACTTCACCATCTCCTTCTCCTTCTTCTGCTTCTTCTGATTCACCCTCCAGACCTCACCTTCTCCTTCTCCTTCTTCTACTTCTTCTGATTCACCCTCCAGATTTCATCTTCTCCTTCTCCTTCTTCTGCTTCTTCTGATTCACCCTCCTGACTTCACCTTCTCCTTCTCCTTCTTCTGCTTCTTCTGATTCACCCTCCAGACTTCACCTTCTCCGTCTCCTTCTTCTGCTTCTTCTGATTCACCCTCCAGACTTCACCTTCTCCTTCTCCTTCTTCTGCTTCTTCTGATTCACCCTCCAGACTTCACCTTCTCCTTCTCCTTCGTCCACTTCTTCTGATTCACCCTCGAGACTATACCTTCTACTTCTCCTTCTTCTACTTCTTCTGATTCACACTAACGACTTCACCTTCTCCTTCACCTTCTTCTGCTTCTTCTGATTCACCCTCCAGACTTCACCTTCTCCTTCTCCTTCTTCTACTTCTTCCGATTCACCCTCCAGACTTCACCTTCTCCTTCTCCTTCTTCTACTTCTTCTGATTCACCCTCCAGACTTCACCTTCTCCTTCTCCTTCTTCTACTTTTTCTGCTTCTCCCTCCAGACTTCACCTTCTCCTTCTCCTTCTTCTGCTTCTTCTGATTCACCCTCCAGACTTCACCTTCTCCTTCTTCTGCTTCTTCTGATTCACCCTTCTGACTTCACCTTCTCCTTCTCCTTCTTCTGCTTCCTCTGATTCACCCTCCAGACATCACCTTCTCCTTCTCCTTCTTCTACTTCTTCTGATTCACCCTCCAGACTTCACCTTCTCCTTCTACTTCTTCTGCTTCTTCTGATTCACCCTCCAGACTTCACCTTCTCCTTCTCCTTCTTCTGCTTCTTCTGATTCACCCTCCAGACTTCACCTTCTCCTTCTCCTTCTTCTGCTTCTTCTGATTCACCCTCCAGACTTCACCTTCTCCTTCTCCTTCTTCTGCTTCTTCTGATTCACCCTCCAGACTTCACCTTCTCCTTCTCCTTCTTCTACTTCTTCTGATTCACCCTCCAGACTTCAACTTCTCCTTCTCCTTCTTCTGCTTCTTCTGATTCACCCTCCAGACTTCACCTTCTCCTTCTCCTTCGTCTACTTCTTCTGATTCACCCTCCAGTCTACACCTTCTCCTTCTCCTTCTTCTACTTCTTCTGATTCACCCTCCAGACTTCACCATCTCCTTCTCCTTCTTCTGCTTCTTCTGATTCACCCTCCAGACTTCACCTTCTCCTTCTCCTTCTTCTACTTCTTCTGATTCACCCTCCAGACTTCACCTTCTCCTTCTCCTTCTCCTACTTCTTCCGATTCACCCTCCAGACTTCACCTTCTCCTTCTCCTTCTTCTACTTCTTCTGCTTCTCCCTCCAGACTTCACCTTCTCCTTCTCCTTCTTCTACTTCTTCTGATTCACCCTCCTGACTTCACCATCTCCTTCACCTTCTTCTGCTTCTTCTGCTTCACCCTCCAGACTTCACCTTCTCCTACTCCTTATTCTGCTTCTTCTGCTTCACCCTCCAGACTTCCCCTTCTCCTTCTCCTTCTTCTGCTTCTTCTGCTTCACCCTCCTGACTTCACCTTCTCCTTCTCCTTCTTCTACTTCTTCTGCTTCACCCCCCTGACTTCACCTTCTCCTTCTCCTTCTTCTGCTTCTTCTGCTTCACCCTCCAGACTTCACCTTCTCCTTCTCCTTCTTCTGCTCCTTCTGCTTCGCCCTCCAGACTTCACCTTCTCCTTCTCCTTCTTCTGCTTCTTCTGCTTCACCCTCCAGACTTCACCTTCTCCTTCTCCTTCTTCTGCTTCTTCTGCTTCACCCTCCTGACTTCACCTTCTCCTTCTCCTTCTTCTACTTCTTCTGATTCACCCTCCAGACTTCACCTTCTCCTTCTCCTTCTTCTGCTTCTTCTGCTTCACCCTCCAGACTTCACCTTCTCCTTCTCCTTCTTCTGCTTCTTCTGCTGCGCCCTCCAGACTTCACCTTCTCCTTCTCCTTCTTCTGCTTCTTCTGCTTCACCCTCCTGACTTCACCTTCTCCTTGTCCTTCTTCTACTTCTTCTGCTTCACCCCCCTGACTTCACCTTCTCCTTCTCCTTCTTCTGCTTCTTCTGATTCACTCTTCTAACTTCACCTTCTCCTTCTCCTTCTTCTGCTTCTTCTGATTCACCCTCCTGACTTCACCTTCTCCTTCTCCTTCTTCTGCTTCTTCTGATTCACCCTCCAGACTTCACCTTCTCCTTCTCCTTCTTCTGCTTCTTCTGATTCACCCGCCAGACTTCAACTTCTCCTTCTCCTTCTTCTGCTTCTTCTGATTCACCCTCCAGACCTCACCTTCTCCTTCTCCTTCTTCTACTTCTTCTGATTCACCCTCCAGACTTCATCTTCTCCTTCTCCTTCTTCTGCTTCTTCAGATTCACCCTCCAGACTTCACCTTCTCCTTCTCCTTCTTCTGCTTCTTCTGATTCACCCTCCAGACTTCACCTTCTCCTTCTCCTTCTTCTACTTCTTCTGATTCACCCTCCAGACTTCACCTTCTCCTTCTCCTTCTTCTACTTCTTCTGTTTCACCCTCCAGTCTTCACCTTCTCCTTCTCCTTCTTCTGCTTCTTCTGCTTTACCCTCCAGACTTCAACTTCTCCTTCTCTTTCTTCTCCTTCTTCTGATTCACCCTCCAGACTTCACCTTCTCCTTCTCCTTCTTCTGATTCTTCTGATTCACCCTCCAGACTTCACCTTCTCCTTCTCCTTCTTCTGCTTCTTCTGATTCACCGTCCTGACTTCACCTTCTCCTTCTCCTTCTTCTGCCTCTTCTGATTCACCCTCCTGACGTCACCTTTTCCTTCTCCTTCTTCTACTTCTTCTGCTTCACCCTCCAGACTTCACCTTCTCCTTCTCCTTCTTCTGCTTCTTCTGCTTCACCCTCCTGACTTCACCTTCTCCTTCTCCTTCTTCTACTTCTTCTGATTCACCCTCCAGACTTCACCTTCTCCTTCTCCTTCTTCTGCTTCTTCTGCTTCACCCTCCAGACTTCACCTTCTCCTTTTCCTTCTTCTGCTTCTTCTGCTGCGCCCTCCAGACTTCACCTTCTCCTTCTCCTTATTCTGCTTCTTCTGCTTCTCCCTCCTGACTTCACCTTCTCCTTCTCCTTCTTCTACTTCTTCTGCTTCACCCCCCTGACATCACCTTCTCCTTCTCCTTCTTCTGCTTCTCCTGATTCACCCTCCTAACTTCACCTTCTCCTTCTCCTTCTTCTGCTTCTTCTGATTCACCCTCCTGACTTCACCTTCTCCTTCTCCTTCTTCTGCTTCTTCTGATTCACCCTCCAGACTTCACCTTCTCCTTCTTCTTCTTCTGCTTCTTCTGATTCACCCTCCAGACTTCACCATCTCCTTCTCCTTCTTCTGCTTCTTCTGATTCACCCTCCAGACCTCACCTTCTCCTTCTCCTTCTTCTACTTCTTCTGATTCACCTTCCAGATTTCATCTCCTCCTTCTCCTTCTTCTGCTTCTTCTGATTCACCCTCCAGACTTCACCTTCTCCTTCTCCTTCTTCTACTTCTTCTGATTCACCCTCCAGACTTCACCTTCTCCTTCTCCTTCTTCTACATCTTCTGATTTACCCTCCAGTCTTCACCTTCTCCTTCTCCTTCTTCTGCTTCTTCTGCTTCACTCTCCAGACTTCACCTTCTCCTTCTCTTTCTTCTGCTTCTTCTGATTCACCCTCCAGACTTCACCTTCTCCTTCTCCTTCTTCTGATTCATCTGATTCACCCTCCAGACTTCACCTTCTCCTTTCTCCTTCTTCTGCTTCTTCTGATTCACCTTCCTGACTTCACCTTCTCCTTCTCCTTCTTCTACTTCTTCTGCTTCACCCTCCAGACTTCAACTTCTCCTTCTCCTTCTTCTACTTCTTCTGATTCACCCTCCAGACTTCACCTTCTCCTTCTCCTTCTTCTGCTTCTTCTGATTCACCCTCCAGACTTCACCTTCTCCTTCTTCTTTTTCTGCTGCTTCTGATTCACCCTCCTGACTTCACCTTCTACTTCTCCTTCTTCTGCTTCTTCTGATTCACCCTCCAGACTTCACCTTCTCCTTCTCCTTCTTCTACTTCTTCTGATTCACCCTCCAGACTTCACCTTCTCCTTCTCCATTTCTGCTTCTTCTGATTCACCCTCCAGACTTCACCTTCTCCTTCTTCTGCTTCTTCTGATTCACCCTCCAGACTTCACCTTCTCCTTCTCCTTCTTCTGCTTCTTCTGATTCACCCTCCAGAGTTCACCTTCTCCTTCTCCTTCTTCTGCTTCTTCTGATTCACCCTCCAGACTTCACCTTCTCCTTCTCCTTCTTCTACTTCTTCTGATTCACCCGCCAGACTTCACCTTCTCCTTCTCCTTCTTCTGCATCTTCTGATTCACCCTCCAGACTTCACCTTCTCCTTCTCCTTCGTCCACTTCTTCTGATTCACCCTCGAGACTACACCTTCTCCTTCTCCTTCTTCTACTTCTTCTGATTCACCCTCCAGACTTGACCTTCTCCTTCTCCTTCTTCTACTTCTTCTGATTCACCCTCCAGACTTCACCTCCTCCTTCTCCTTCTTCTACTTCTTCTGATTCACAATCCAGACTTCACCTTCTCCTTCTCCTTCTTCTACTTCTTCTGCTTCTCCCTCCAGACTTCACCTTCTCCTTCTCCTTCTTCTGCTTCTTCTGATTCACCCTCCAGAGTTCACCTTCTCCTTCTCCTTCTTCCACTTCTTCTGATTCACCCTCCAGACTTCACCTTCTCCTTCTCCTTCTTCTACTTCTTCTGATTCACCCTCCAGACTTCACCTTCTCCTTTTCCTTCTTCTACTTCTTCTGATTCACCCTCCTGACTTCACCTTCTCCTTCTCCTTCTTCTGCTTCTTCTGCTTCACCCTCCAGACTTCACCTTCTCCTTCTCCTTCTTCTGCTTCTTCTGCTTCACCCTCCAGACTTCACCTTCTCCTTCTCCTTCTTCTGCTTCTTCTGCTTCACCCTCCTCACTTCACCTTCTCCTTCTCCTTCTTCTACTTCTTGTGGTTCACCCTCCAGACTTCACCTTCTCCTTCTCCTTCTTCTGCTTCTTCTGCTTCACCCTCCAGACTTCACCTTCTCCTTCCCCTTCTTCTGCTTCTTCTGCTTCACCCTCCAGATTTCACCTTCTCCTTCTCCTTCTTCTGCTTCTTCTGCTTCACCCTCCTGACTTCACCTTCTCCTTCTCCTTCTTCTACTTCTTCTGATTCACCCTCCAGACTTCACCTTCTCCTTCTCCTTCTTCTGCTTCTTCTGCTTCACCCTTAGGACTTCACCTTCTCCTTCTCCTCCTTCTGCTTCTTCTGCTGCGCCCTCCAGGCTTCCCCGTCTCCATCTCCTTCTTCTGCTTCTTCTGCTTCAACCTCCTGACTTCACCTTCTCCTTCTCCTTCTTCTGCTTCTTCTGCTTCACCCTCCTGACTTCACCTTCTCCTTCTCCTTCTTCTACTTCTTCTGCTTCACCCCCCTGACTTCACCTTCTCCTTCTCCTTCTTCTGCTTCTTCTGATTCACCCTCCTAACTTCAATTTCTCCTTCTCCTTCTTCTGCTTCTTCTGATTCACCCTCCTGACTTCACCTTCTCCTTCTCCTTCTTCTGCTTCTTCTGATTCACCCTCCAGAATTCAACTTCTCCTTCTCCTTCTTCTGCTTCTTCTGATTCACCCTCCAGACTTCACCTTCTCCTTCTCCTTCTTCTGCTTCTTCTGATTCACCCTCCAGACCTCACCTTCTCCTTCTCCTTCTTCTACTTCTTCTGATTCACCCTCCAGACTTCATCTTCTCCTTCTCCTTCTTCTGCTTCTTCTGATTCACGCTCCAGACTTCATCTTCTACTTCTCCTTCTTCTGCTTCTTCTGATTCACCCTCCAGACTTCACCATCTCCTTCTCCTTCTTCTACTTCTTCTGATTCACCCTCCAGACTTCACCTTCTCCTTCTCCTTCTTCTCCTTCTTCTGATTCACCCTCCAGTCTTCACCTTCTTCTCCTTCTTCTGCTTCTTCTGCTTCACCCTCCAGACTTCACCTTCTCCTTCTCATTCTTCTGCTTCTTCTGATTCACCCTCCAGACTTCACCTTCTCCTTCTCCTTCGTCTGATTCTTCTGATTCACCCTCCAGACTTCACCTTCTCCTTCTCCTTCTTCTGCTTCTTCTGATTCACCCTCCTGACTTCACCTTCTCCTTCTCCTTCTTCTACTTCTTCTGATTCACCCTCCTGACTTCACCTTCTCCTTCTCCTTCTTCTACTTCTTCTGCTTCACCCTCCAGACTTCACCTTCTTCTTCTCCTTCTTCTACTTCTTCTGATTCACCCTCCAGACTTCACCTTCTCCTTCTCCTTCTTCTGCTTCTTCTGATTCACCCTCCAGACTTCACCTTCTCCTTCTCCTTATTCTGCTTCTTCTGATTCACCCTCCAGACTTCACCTTCTCCTTCTCCTTCTTCTGATTCTTCTGATTCTTCCTCCAGTCTTCATCTTCTCCTTCTCCTTCTTCTGCTTCTTCTGATTCACCCTCCAGACTTCACCTTCTCCTTCTCCTTCTTCTGCTTCTTCTGCTTCACCCTCCAGACTTCACCTTCTCCTTCTCCTTCTTCTACTTCTTCTGATTCACCCTCCAGACTTCACCTTCTCCTTCTCCTTCTTCTGCTTCTTCTGCTTCACCCTCCAGACTTCACCTTCTCCTTCTCCTTCTTCCACTTCTTCTGATTCACCCTCCAGACTTCACCTTCTCCTTCTCCTTCTTCTACATCTTCTGATTCACCCTCCAGACTTCACCTTCTCCTTTTCCTTCTTCTACTTCTTCTGATTCACCCTCCTGACTTCACCTTCTCCTTCTCCTTCTTCTGCTTCTTCTGCTACACCCTCCAGACTTCACCTTCTCCTTCTCCTTCTTCTGCTTCACCCTCCAGACTTCACCTTCTTCTTCTCCTTCTTCTGCTTCTTCTGCTTCACCCTCCTTACTTCACCTTCTCCTTCTCCTTCTTCTACTTCTTCTGATTCACCCTCCAGACTTCCCCTTCTCCTTCTCCTTCTTCTGCTTCTTCTGCTTCACCCTCCAGACTTCACCTTCTCCTTCTCCTTCTTCTGCTTCTTCTGCTTCACCCTCCAGATTTCACCTTCTCCTTCTCCTTCTTCTGCTTCTTCTGCTTCACCCTCCTGACTTCACCTTCTCCTTCTCCTTCTTCTACTTCTTCTGATTCACCCTCCAGACTTCACCTTCTCCTTCTCCTTCTTCTGCTTCTTCTGATTCACCCTCCAGACTTCACCTCCTCCTTCTCCTTCTTCTGCTTCTTCTGCTTCACCCTCCAGACTTCACCTTCTCCTTCTCCTTCTTCTGCTTCTTCTGCTTCACCCTCCTTACTTCACCTTCTCCTTCTCCTTCTTCTACTTCATCTGATTCACCCTCCAGACTTCACCTTCTCCTTCTCCTTCTTCTGCTTCTTTTGCTTCACCCTCCAGACTTCACCTTCTCCTTCTCCTTCTTCTGCTTCTTCTGCTTCGCCCTCCAGACTTCACCTTCTCCTTCTCCTTCTTCTACTTCTTCTGCTTCACCCTCCAGACTTCACCTTCTCCTTCTCCTTCTTCTACTTCTTCTGATTCACCCTCCAGACTTCACCTTCTCCTTCTCCTTCTTCTGCTTCTTCTGATTCACCCTCCAAACTTCACCTTCTCCTTTTCCTTATTCTGCTTCTTCTACTTCACCCTCCAGACTTCACCTTCTCCTTCTCCTTCTTCTGCTTCTTCTGATTCACCCTCCTAACTTCAATTTCTCCTTCTCCTTCTTCTACTTCTTCTGATTCACCCTCCTGACTTCACCTTCTCCTTCTCCTTCTTCTGCTTCTTCTGATTCACCCTCCAGAATTCAACTTCTCCTTCTCCTTCTTCTGCTTCTTCTGATTCACCCTCCAGACTTCACCTTCTCCTTCTCCTTCTTCTGCTTCTTCTGATTCACCCTCCAGACCTCACCTTCTCCTTCTCCTTCTTCTACTTCTTCTGATTCACCCTCCAGACTTCATCTTCTCCTTCTCCTTCTTCTGCTTCTTCTGATTCACGCTCCAGACTTCATCTTCTAGTTCTCCTTCTTCTGCTTCTTCTGATTCACCCTCCAGACTTCACCATCTCCTTCTCCTTCTTCTACTTCTTCTGATTCACCCTCCAGACTTCACCTTCTCCTTCTCCTTCTTCTCCTTCTTCTGATTCACCCTCCAGTCTTCACCTTCTTCTCCTTCTTCTGCTTCTTCTGCTTCACCCTCCAGACTTCACCTTCTCCTTCTCATTCTTCTGCTTCTTCTGATTCACCCTCCAGACTTCACCTTCTCCTTCGTCTGATTCTTCTGATTCACCCTCCAGACTTCACCTTCTCCTTCTCCTTCTTCTGCTTCTTCTGATTCACCCTCCTGACTTCACCTTCTCCTTCTCCTTCTTCTACTTCTTCTGATTCACCCTCCTGACTTCACCTTCTCCTTCTCCTTCTTCTACTTCTTCTGCTTCACCCTCCAGACTTCACCTTCTCCTTCTCCTTCTTCTACTTCTTCTGATTCACGCTCCAGACTTCACCTTCTCCTTCTCCTTCTTCTGCTTCTTCTGATTCACCCTCCAGACTTCACCTTCTCCTTCTCCTTATTCTGCTTCTTCTGATTCACCCTCCAGACTTCACCTTCTCCTTCTCCTTCTTCTGATTCTTCTGATTCACCCTCCAGACTTCATCTTCTCCTTCTCCTTCTTCTGCTTCTTCTGATTCACCCTCCAGACTTCACCTTCTCCTTCTTCTACTTCTTCTGATTCACCCTCCAGACTTCACCTTCTCCTTCTCCTTCTTCTGCTTCTTCTGCTTCACCCTCCAGACTTCACCTTCTCCTTCTCCTTCTTCTACTTCTTCTGATTCACCCTCCAGACTTCACCTTCTCCTTCTCCTTCTTCTGCTTCTTCTGCTTCACCCTCCAGACTTCACCTTCTCCTTCTCCTTCTTCCACTTCTTCTGATTCACCCTCCAGACTTCACCTTCTCCTTCTCCTTCTTCTACATCTTCTGATTCACCCTCCAGACTTCACCTTCTCCTTTTCCTTCTTCTACTTCTTCTGATTCACCCTCCTGACTTCACCTTCTCCTTCTCCTTCTTCTGCTTCTTCTGCTTCACCCTCCAGACTTCACCTTCTCCTTCTCCTTCTTCTGCTTCACCCTCCAGACTTCACCTTCTCCTTCTCCTTCTTCTGCTTCTTCTGCTTCACCCTCCTTACTTCACCGTCTCCTTCTCCTTCTTCTACTTCTTCTGATTCACCCTCCAGACTTCCCCTTCTCCTTCTCCTTCTTCTGCTTCTTCTGCTTCACCCTCCAGACTTCACCTTCTCCTTCTCCTTCTTCTGCTTCTTCTGCTTCACCCTCCAGATTTCACCTTCTCCTTCTCCTTCTTCTGCTTCTTCTGCTTCACCCTCCTGACTTCACCTTCTCCTTCTCCTTCTTCTACTTCTTCTGATTCACCCTCCAGACTTCACCTTCTCCTTCTCCTTCTTCTGCTTCTTCTGATTCACCCTCCAGACTTCACCTCCTCCTTCTCCTTCTTCTGCTTCTTCTGCTTCACCCTCCAGACTTCACCTTCTCCTTCTCCTTCTTCTGCTTCTTCTGCTTCACCCTCCTTACTTCACCTTCTCCTTCTACTTCTTCTACTTCATCTGATTCACCCTCCAGACTTCACCTTCTCCTTCTCCTTCTTCTGCTTCTTCTGCTTCACCCTCCAGACTTCACCTTCTCCTTCTTCTGCTTCTTCTGCTTCGCCCTCCAGACTTCACCTTCTCCTTCTCCTTCTTCTACTTCTTCTGCTTCACCCTCCAGACTTCACCTTCTCCTTCTCCTTCTTCTACTTCTTCTGATTCACCCTCCAGACTTCACCTTCTCCTTCTCCTTCTTCTGCTTCTTCTGATTCACCCTCCAAACTTCACCTTCTCCTTCTCCTTATTCTGCTTCTTCTGATTCACCCTCCAGACTTCACCTTCTCCTTCTCCTTCTTCTACTTCTTCTGATTCATCCTCCAGACTACACCTTCTCCTTCTCCTTCTTCTACTTCTTCTGATTCACCCTCCAGACTTCACCTTCTCCTTCTCCTTCTTCTGCTCCTTTTGATTCACCCTCCAGACTTGACCTTCTCCTTCTCCTTCTTCTACTTCTTCTGCTTCTCCCTCCAAACTTCACCTTCTCCTTCTCCTTCTTCTGCTTCTTCTGATTCACCCTCCAGACTTCACCTTCTCCTTCTCCTTCTTCCACTTCTTCTGATTCACCCTCCAGACTTCACCTTCTCCTTCTCCTTCTTCTACTTCTTCTCATTCACCCTCCAGACTTCACCTTCTCCTTTTCCTTCTTCTACTTCTTCTGATTCACCCTCCTGACTTCACCTTCTCCTTCTCCTTCTTCTGCTTCTTCTGCTTCACCCTCCAGACTTCACCTTCTCCTTCTCCTTCTTCTGCTTCTTCTGCTTCACCCTCCAGACTTCACCTTCTCCTTCTCCTTCTTCTGCTTCTTCTGCTTCACCCTCCTTACTTCACCTTCTCCTTCTCCTTCTTCTACTTCTTGTGATTCACCCTCCAGACTTCACCTTCTTCTTCTCCTTTTTCTGCTTCTTCTGCTTCACCCTCCAGACTTCACCTTCTCCTTCTCCTTCTTCTGCTTCTTCTGCTTCGCCCTCCAGACTTCACCTTCTCCTTCTCCTTCTTCTGCTTCTTCTGCTTCACCCTCCAGATTTCACTTTCTCCTTCTCCTTCTTCTGCTTCTTCTGCTTCACCCTCCTGACTTCACCTTCTCCTTCTCCTTCTTCTACTTCTTCTGATTCACCCTCCAGACTTCACCTTCTCCTTCTCCTTCTTCTGCTTCTTCTGCTTCACCCTTAGGAATTCACCTTCTCCTTCTCCTTCTTCTGCTTCTTCTGCTGCGCCCTCCAGGCTTCACCGTCTCCATCTCCTTCTTCTGCTTCTTCTGCTTCACCCTCCTGACTTCACCTTCTCCTTCTCCTTCTTCTACTTCTTCTGCTTCACCCCCCTGACTTCACCTTCTCCTTCTCCTTCTTCTGCTTCTTCTGATTCACCCTCCTAACTTCACCTTCTCCTTCTCCTTCTTCTGCTTCTTCTGATTCACCCTCCTGACTTCACCTTCTCCTTCTCCTTCTTCTGCTTCTTCTGATTCACCCTCCAGACTTCACCTTCTCCTTCTCCTTCTTCTGCTTCTTCTGATTCACCCTCCAGACTTCACCTTCTCCTTCTCCTTCTTCTGCTTCTTCTGATTCACCCTCCGGACCTCACCTTCTCCTTCTCCTTCTTCTACTTCTTCTGATTCACCCTCCAGACTTCATCTTCTCCTTCTCCTTCTTCTGCTTCTTCTGATTCACGCTCCAGACTTCATCTTCTACTTCTCCTTCTTCTGCTTCTTCTGATTCACCCTCCAGACTTCAGCATCTCCTTCTCCTTCTTCTACTTCTTCTGATTCACACTCCAGACTTCACCTTCTCCTCCTCCTTCTTCTCCTTCTTCTGATTCACCCTCCAGTCTTCACCTTCTTCTCCTTCTTCTGCTTCTTCTGCTTCACCCTCCAGACTTCACCTTCTCCTTCTCTTTCTTCTGCTTCTTCTGATTCACCCTCCAGACTTCACCTTCTCCTTCTCCTTCGTCTGATTCTTCAGATTCACCCTCCAGACTTCACCTTCTCCTTCTCCTTCTTCTGCTTCTTCTGATTCACCCTCCTGACTTCACCTTCTCCTTCTCCTTCTTCTACTTCTTCTGATTCACCCTCCTGACTTCACCTTCTCCTTCTCCTTCTTCTACTTCTTCTGCTTCACTCTCCAGACTTCACCTTCTCCTTCTCCTTCTTCTACTTCTTCTGATTCACCCTCCAGACTTCACCTTCTCCTTCTCCTTCTTCTGCTTCTTCTGATTCACCCTCCAGACTTCACCTTCTCCTTCTCCTTAATCTGCTTCTTCTGATTCACCCTCCAGACTTCACCTTCTCCTTCTCCTTCTTCTGCTTCTTCTGATTCACCCTCCAGACTTCATCTTCTCCTTCTCCTTCTTCTGCTTCTTCTGATTCACCCTCCAGACTTCACCTTCTCCTTCTCCTTCTTCTACTTCTTCTGATTCACCCTCCAGACTTCACCTTCTCCTTCTCCTTCTTCTGCTTCTTCTGCTTCACCCTCCAGACTTCACCTTCTCCTTCTCCTTCTTCTACTTCTTCTGATTCACCCTCCAGACTTCACCTTCTCCTTCTCCTTCTTCTGCTTCTTCTGATTCACCCTCCAGACTTCACCTTCTCCTTCTCCTTAATCTGCTTCTTCTGATTCACCCTCCAGACTTCACCTTCTCCTTCTCCTTCTTCTGCTTCTTCTGCTTCACCCTCCAGACTTCACCTTCTCCTTCTCCTTCTTCCACTTCTTCTGATTCACCCTCCAGACTTCACCTTCTCCTTCTCCTTCTTCTACATCTTCTGATTCACCCTCCAGACTTCACCTTCTCCTTTTCCTTCTTCTACTTCTTCTGATTCACCCTCCTGACTTCACCTTCTCCTTCTCCTTCTTCTGCTTCTTCTGCTTCACCCTCCAGACTTCACCTTCTCCTTCTCCTTCTTCTGCTTCACCCTCCAGACTTCACCTTCTTCTTCTCCTTCTTCTGCTTCTTCTGCTTCACCCTCCTTACTTCACCTTCTCCTTCTCCTTCTTCTACTTCTTCTGATTCACCCTCCAGACTTCCCCTTCTCCTTCTCCTTCTTCTGCTTCTTCTGCTTCACCCTCCAGACTTCACCTTCTCCTTCTCCTTCTTCTGCTTCTTCTGCTTCACCCTCCAGATTTCACCTTCTCCTTCTCCTTCTTCTGCTTCTTCTGCTTCACCCTCCTGACTTCACCTTCTCCTTCTCCTTCTTCTACTTCTTCTGATTCACCCTCCAGACTTCACCTTCTCCTTCTCCTTCTTCTGCTTCTTCTGATTCACCCTCCAGACTTCACCTCCTCCTTCTCCTTCTTCTGCTTCTTCTGCTTCACCCTCCAGACTTCATCTTCTCCTTCTCCTTCTTCTGCTTCTTCTGCTTCACCCTCCTTACTTCACCTTCTCCTTCTCCTTCTTCTACTTCATCTGATTCACCCTCCAGACTTCACCTTCTCCTTCTCCTTCTTCTGCTTCTTCTGCTTCACCCTCCAGACTTCACCTTCTCCTTCTCCTTCTTCTGCTTCTTCTGCTTCGCCCTCCAGACTTCACCTTCTTCTTCTCCTTCTTCTACTTCTTCTGCTTCACCCTCCAGACTTCACCTTCTCCTTCTCCTTCTTCTACTTCTTCTGATTCACCCTCCAGACTTCACCTTCTCCTTCTCCTTCTTCTGCTTCTTCTGATTCACCCTCCAAACTTCACCTTCTCCTTTTCCTTATTCTGCTTCTTCTACTTCACCCTCCAGACTTCACCTTCTCCTTCTCCTTCTTCTGCTTCTTCTGATTCACCCTCCTAACTTCAATTTCTCCTTCTCCTTCTTCTACTTCTTCTGATTCACCCTCCTGACTTCACCTTCTCCTTCTCCTTCTTCTGCTTCTTCTGATTCACCCTCCAGAATTCAACTTCTCCTTCTCCTTCTTCTGCTTCTTCTGATTCACCCTCCAGACTTCACCTTCTCCTTCTCCTTCTTCTGCTTCTTCTGATTCACCCTCCAGACCTCACCTTCTCCTTCTCCTTCTTCTACTTCTTCTGATTCACCCTCCAGACTTCATCTTCTCCTTCTCCTTTTCTGCTTCTTCTGATTCACGCTCCAGACTTCATCTTCTACTTCTCCTTCTTCTGCTTCTTCTGATTCACCCTCCAGACTTCACCATCTCCTTCTCCTTCTTCTACTTCTTCTGATTCACCCTCCAGACTTCACCTTCTCCTTCTCCTTCTTCTCCTTCTTCTGATTCACCCTCCAGTCTTCACCTTCTTCTCCTTCTTCTGCTTCTTCTGCTTCACCCTCCAGACTTCACCTTCTCCTTCTCATTCTTCTGCTTCTTCTGATTCACCCTCCAGACTTCACCTTCTCCTTCTCCTTCGTCTGATTCTTCTGATTCACCCTCCAGACTTCACCTTCTCCTTCTCCTTCTTCTGCTTCTTCTGATTCACCCTCCTGACTTCACCTTCTCCTTCTCCTTCTTCTACTTCTTCTGATTCACCCTCCTGACTTCACCTTCTCCTTCTCCTTCTTCTACTTCTTCTGCTTCACCCTCCAGACTTCACCTTCTCCTTCTCCTTCTTCTACTTCTTCTGATTCACGCTCCAGACTTCACCTTCTCCTTCTCCTTCTTCTGCTTCTTCTGATTCACCCTCCAGACTTCACCTTCTCCTTCTCCTTATTCTGCTTCTTCTGATTCACCCTCCAGACTTCACCTTCTCCTTCTCCTTCTTCTGATTCTTCTGATTCACCCTCCAGACTTCATCTTCTCCTTCTCCTTCTTCTGCTTCTTCTGATTCACCCTCCAGACTTCACCTTCTCCTTCTCCTTCTTCTACTTCTTCTGATTCACCCTCCAGACTTCACCTTCTCCTTCTCCTTCTTCTGCTTCTTCTGCTTCACCCTCCAGACTTCACCTTCTCCTTCTCCTTCTTCTACTTCTTCTGATTCACCCTCCAGACTTCACCTTCTCCTTCTCCTTCTTCTGCTTCTTCTGCTTCACCCTCCAGACTTCACCTTCTCCTTCTCCTTCTTCCACTTCTTCTGATTCACCCTCCAGACTTCACCTTCTCCTTCTCCTTCTTCTACATCTTCTGATTCACCCTCCAGACTTCACCTTCTCCTTTTCCTTCTTCTACTTCTTCTGATTCACCCTCCTGACTTCACCTTCTCCTTCTCCTTCTTCTGCTTCTTCTGCTTCACCCTCCAGACTTCACCTTCTCCTTCTCCTTCTTCTGCTTCACCCTCCAGACTTCACCTTCTCCTTCTCCTTCTTCTGCTTCTTCTGCTTCACCCTCCTTACTTCACCGTCTCCTTCTCCTTCTTCTACTTCTTCTGATTCACCCTCCAGACTTCCCCTTCTCCTTCTCCTTCTTCTGCTTCTTCTGCTTCACCCTCCAGACTTCACCTTCTCCTTCTCCTTCTTCTGCTTCTTCTGCTTCACCCTCCAGATTTCACCTTCTCCTTCTCCTTCTTCTGCTTCTTCTGCTTCACCCTCCTGACTTCACCTTCTCCTTCTCCTTCTTCTACTTCTTCTGATTCACCCTCCAGACTTCACCTTCTCCTTCTCCTTCTTCTGCTTCTTCTGATTCACCCTCCAGACTTCACCTCCTCCTTCTCCTTCTTCTGCTTCTTCTGCTTCACCCTCCAGACTTCACCTTCTCCTTCTCCTTCTTCTGCTTCTTCTGCTTCACCCTCCTTACTTCACCTTCTCCTTCTACTTCTTCTACTTCATCTGATTCACCCTCCAGACTTCACCTTCTCCTTCTCCTTCTTCTGCTTCTTCTGCTTCACCCTCCAGACTTCACCTTCTCCTTCTTCTGCTTCTTCTGCTTCGCCCTCCAGACTTCACCTTCTCCTTCTCCTTCTTCTACTTCTTCTGCTTCACCCTCCAGACTTCACCTTCTCCTTCTCCTTCTTCTACTTCTTCTGATTCACCCTCCAGACTTCACCTTCTCCTTCTCCTTCTTCTGCTTCTTCTGATTCACCCTCCAAACTTAACCTTCTCCTTCTCCTTATTCTGCTTCTTCTGATTCACCCTCCAGACTTCACCTTCTCCTTCTCCTTCTTCTACTTCTTCTGATTCATCCTCCAGACTACACCTTCTCCTTCTCCTTCTTCTACTTCTTCTGATTCACCCTCCAGACTTCACCTTCTCCTTCTCCTTCTTCTGCTCCTTTTGATTCACCCTCCAGACTTGACCTTCTCCTTCTCCTTCTTCTACTTCTTCTGATTCACCCTCCAGACTTCACCTCCTCCTTCTCCTTCTTCTACTTCTTCTGATTCACAATCCAGACTTCACCTTCTCCTTCTCCTTCTTCTACTTCTTCTGCTTCTCCCTCCAAACTTCACCTTCTCCTTCTCCTTCTTCTGCTTCTTCTGATTCACCCTCCAGACTTCACCTTCTCCTTCTCCTTCTTCCACTTCTTCTGATTCACCCTCCAGACTTCACCTTCTCCTTCTCCTTCTTCTACTTCTTCTCATTCACCCTCCAGACTTCACCTTCTCCTTTTCCTTCTTCTACTTCTTCTGATTCACCCTCCTGACTTCACCTTCTCCTTCTCCTTCTTCTGCTTCTTCTGCTTCACCCTCCAGACTTCACCTTCTCCTTCTCCTTCTTCTGCTTCTTCTGCTTCACCCTCCAGACTTCACCTTCTCCTTCTCCTTCTTCTGCTTCTTCTGCTTCACCCTCCTTACTTCACCTTCTCCTTCTCCTTCTTCTACTTCTTGTGATTCACCCTCCAGACTTCACCTTCTCCTTCTCCTTCTTCTGCTTCTTCTGCTTCACCCTCCAGACTTCACCTTCTCCTTCTCCTTCTTCTGCTTCTTCTGCTTCGCCCTCCAGACTTCACCTTCTCCTTCTCCTTCTTCTGCTTCTTCTGCTTCACCCTCCAGATTTCACTTTCTCCTTCTCCTTCTTCTGCTTCTTCTGCTTCACCCTCCTGACTTCACCTTCTCCTTCTCCTTCTTCTACTTCTTCTGATTCACCCTCCAGACTTCACCTTCTCCTTCTCCTTCTTCTGCTTCTTCTGCTTCACCCTTAGGAATTCACCTTCTCCTTCTCCTTCTTCTGCTTCTTCTGCTGCGCCCTCCAGGCTTCACCGTCTCCATCTCCTTCTTCTGCTTCTTCTGCTTCACCCTCCTGACTTCACCTTCTCCTTCTCCTTCTTCTACTTCTTCTGCTTCACCCCCCTGACTTCACCTTCTCCTTCTCCTTCTTCTGCTTCTTCTGATTCACCCTCCTAACTTCACCTTCTCCTTCTCCTTCTTCTGCTTCTTCTGATTCACCCTCCTGACTTCACCTTCTCCTTCTCCTTCTTCTGCTTCTTCTGATTCACCCTCCAGACTTCACCTTCTCCTTCTCCTTCTTCTGCTTCTTCTGATTCACCCTCCAGACTTCACCTTCTCCTTCTCCTTCTTCTGCTTCTTCTGATTCACCCTCCGGACCTCACCTTCTCCTTCTCCTTCTTCTACTTCTTCTGATTCACCCTCCAGACTTCATCTTCTCCTTCTCCTTCTTCTGCTTCTTCTGATTCACGCTCCAGACTTCATCTTCTACTTCTCCTTCTTCTGCTTCTTCTGATTCACCCTCCAGACTTCAGCATCTCCTTCTCCTTCTTCTACTTCTTCTGATTCACACTCCAGACTTCACCTTCTCCTCCTCCTTCTTCTCCTTCTTCTGATTCACCCTCCAGTCTTCACCTTCTTCTCCTTCTTCTGCTTCTTCTGCTTCACCCTCCAGACTTCACCTTCTCCTTCTCTTTCTTCTGCTTCTTCTGATTCACCCTCCAGACTTCACCTTCTCCTTCTCCTTCGTCTGATTCTTCAGATTCACCCTCCAGACTTCACCTTCTCCTTCTCCTTCTTCTGCTTCTTCTGATTCACCCTCCTGACTTCACCTTCTCCTTCTCCTTCTTCTACTTCTTCTGATTCACCCTCCTGACTTCACCTTCTCCTTCTCCTTCTTCTACTTCTTCTGCTTCACTCTCCAGACTTCACCTTCTCCTTCTCCTTCTTCTACTTCTTCTGATTCACCCTCCAGACTTCACCTTCTCCTTCTCCTTCTTCTGCTTCTTCTGATTCACCCTCCAGACTTCACCTTCTCCTTCTCCTTAATCTGCTTCTTCTGATTCACCCTCCAGACTTCACCTTCTCCTTCTCCTTCTTCTGCTTCTTCTGATTCACCCTCCAGACTTCATCTTCTCCTTCTCCTTCTTCTGCTTCTTCTGATTCACCCTCCAGACTTCACCTTCTCCTTCTCCTTCTTCTACTTCTTCTGATTCACCCTCCAGACTTCACCTTCTCCTTCTCCTTCTTCTGCTTCTTCTGCTTCACCCTCCAGACTTCACCTTCTCCTTCTCCTTCTTCTACTTCTTCTGATTCACCCTCCAGACTTCACCTTCTCCTTCTCCTTCTTCTGCTTCTTCTGCTTCACCCTCCAGACTTCACCTTCTCCTTCTCCTTCTTCCACTTCTTCTGATTCACCCTCCAGACTTCACCTTCTCCTTCTCCTTCTTCTACTTCTTCTGATTCACCCTCCAGACTTCACCTTCTCCTTTTCCTTCTTCTACTTCTTCTGATTCATCCTCCTGACTTCACCTTGTCCTTCTCCTTCTTCTGCTTCTTCTGCTTCACCCTCCAGACTTCACCTTCTCCTTCTCCTTCTTCTGCTTCACCCTCCAGACTTCACCTTCTCCTTCTCCTTCTTCTGCTTCTTCTGCTTCACCCTCCTTACTTCACCTTCTCCTTCTCCTTCTTCTACTTCTTCTGATTCACCCTCCAGACTTCACCTTCTCCTTTTCCTTCTTCTGCTTCTTCTGCTTCACCCTCCAGACTTCACCTTCTCCTTCTCCTTCTTCTGCTTCTTCTGCTTCACCCTCCAGATTTCACCTTCTCCTTCTCCTTCTTCTGCTTCTTCTGCTTCACCCTCCTGACTTCACCTTCTCCTTCTCCTTCTTCTACTTCTTCTGATTCACCCTCCAGACTTCACCTTCTCCTTCTCCTTCTTCTGCTTCTTCTGCTTCACCCTTAGGACTTCACCTTCTCCTTCTCCTTCTTCTGCTTCTTCTGCTGCGCCCTCCAGACTTCACCGTCTCCATCTCCTTCTTCTGCTTCTTCTGCTTCACCCTCCTGACTTCACCTTCTCCTTCTCCTTCTTCTGCTTCTTCTGCTTCACCCTCCTGACTTCACCTTCTCCTTCTCCTTCTTCTACTTCTTCTGCTTCACCCCCCTGACCTCAACTTCTCCTTCTCCTTCTTCTGCTTCTTCTGATTCACCCTCCTAACTTCACCTTCTCCTTCTCCTTCTTCTGCTTCTTCTGATTCACCCTCCTGACTTCACCTTCTCCTTCTCCTTCTTCTGCTTCTTCTGATTCACCCTCCAGACTTCACCTTCTCCTTCTCCTGCTTCTGCTTCTTCTGATTCACCCTCCAGACTTCACCTTCTCCTTCTCCTTCTTCTGCTTCTTCTGATTCACCCTCCAGACCTCACCTTCTCCTTCTCCTTCTTCTACTTCTTCTGATTCACCCTCCAGACTTCACCTTCTCCTTCTCTTTCTTCTGCTTCTTCTGATTCACCCTCCAGACTTCACCTTCTCCTTCTCCTTCGTCTGATTCTTCTGATTCACCCTCCAGACTTCACCTTCTCCTTCTCCTTCTTCTGCTTCTTCTGATTCACCCTCCTGACTTCACCTTCTCCTTCTCCTTCTTCTACTTCTTCTGATTCACCCTCCTGACTTCACCTTCTCCTTCTCCTTCTTCTACTTCTTCTGCTTCACCCTCCAGACTTCACCTTCTCCTTCTCCTTCTTCTACTTCTTCTGATTCACCCTCCAGACTTCACCTTCTCCTTCTCCTTCTTCTGCTTCTTCTGATTCACCCTCCAGACTTCACATTCTCCTTCTCCTTATTCTGCTTCTTCTGATTCACCCTCCAGACTTCACCTTCTCCTTCTCCTTCTTCTGCTTCTTCTGATTCACCCTCCAGACTTCACCTTCTCCTTCTCCTTCTTCTGCTTCTGCTGATTCACCCTCCAGACTTCACCTTCTCCTTCTCCTTCTTCTACTTCTTCTGATTCACCCTCCAGACTTCATCTTCTCCTTCTCCTTCTTCTGCTTCTTCTGATTCACCCTCCAGACTTCACCTTCTCCTTCTCCTTCTTCTGCTTCTTCTGATTCGCCCTCCAGACTTCGCCTTCTCCTTCTCCTTCTTCTACTTCTTCTGATTCACCCTCCAGACTTCACCTTCTCCTTCTCCTTCTTCTGCTTCTTCTGATTCACCCTCCAGACTTCACCTTCTCCTTCTCCTTCTTCTGCTTCTTCTGGTTCACCCTCCAGACTTCACCTTCTCCTTATCCTTCTTCTACCTCTTCTGATCCACCCTCCAGACTTCACCTTCTCCTTCTCCTTCTTCTGCTTCTTCTGATTCACCCTCCAGACTTCACCTTCTCCTTCTCCTTCGTCTACTTCTTCTGATTCACCCTCCAGACTACACCTTCTCCTTCTCCTTCTTCTACTTCTTCTGATTCACCCTCCAGACTTCACCTTCTCCTTCTCCTTCTTCTGCTTCTTCCGATTCACCCTCCAGACTTCACCTTCTCCTTCTCCTTCTTCTACTTCTTCTGATTCACCCTCCAGACTTTACCTTCGCCTTCTCCTTCTTCTACTTCTTCTGATTCACCCTCCAGACTTCACCTTCTCCTTCTCCTTCTTCTACTTCTTCTGCTTCTCCCTCCAGACTTCACCTTCCCGTTCTCCTTCTTCTGCTTCTTCTGATGCACCCTCCAGACTTCACCTTCTCCTTCTCCTTCTTCTACTTCTTCTGATTCACCCTGCAGACTTCACCTTCTCCTTCTCCTTCTTCTACTTCTTCTGATTCACCCTCCAGACTTCACCTTCTCCTTCTCCTTCTTCTGCTTCTTCTGATTCACCCTCCAGACTTCACCTTCTCCTTCTCCTTCTTCTGCTTCTTCTGATTCACCCTCCAGACTTCACCTTCTCCTTCACCTTCTTCTGCTTCTTCTGATTCACCCTTCAGACTTCACCTTCTCCTTCTCCTTCTTCTGCTTCTTCTGATTCACCCTCCAGACCTCACCTTCTCCTTCTCCTTCTTCTACTTCTTCTGATTCACCCTCCAGACTTCATCTTCTCCTTCTCCTTCTTCTGCTTCTTCTGATTCACCCTCCAGACTTCACCTTCTCCTTCTCCTTCTTCTGCTTCTTCTGATTCACCCTCCAGACTTCGCCTTCTCCTTCTCCTTCTTCTACTTCTTCTGATTCACCCTCCAGACTTCACCTTCTCCTTCTCCTTCTTCTACTTCTTCTGATTCACCCTCCAGTCTTCACCTTCTCCTTCTCCTTCTTCTGCTTCTTCTGATTCACCCTCCAGACTTCACCTTCTCCTTCTCCTTCTTCTGCTTCTTCTGATTCACCCACCTGACTTCACCTTCTCCTTCTCCTTCTTCTGCTTCTTCTGATTCACCCTCCAGACTTCACCTTCTCCTTCTCCTTCTTCTACTTCTTCTGATTCACCCTCCAGACTTCACCTTCTCCTTCTACTTCTTCTACCTCTTCTGATTCACACTCCAGACGTCACCTTCTCCTTCTCCTTCTACTGCTTCGTCTGATTCACCCTCCAGACTTCACCTTCTCCTTCTCCTTCTTCTGCTTCTTCTGGTTCACCCTCCAGACTTCACCTTCTCCTTATCCTTCTTCTACCACTTCTGATTCACCCTCCAGACTTCACCTTCTCCTTTTCCTTCTTCTGCTTCTTCTGATTCACCCTCCAGATTTCACCTTCTCCTTCTCCTTCGTCTACTTCTTCTGATTCACCCTCCAGACTACACCTTCTCCTTCTCCTTCTTCTATTTCTTCTGATTCACCCTCCAGACTTCACCTTCTCCTTCTCCTTCTTATGCTTCTTCCGATTCACCCTCCAGACTTCACCTTCTCCTTCTCCTTCTTCTACTTCTTCTGATTCCCCCTCCAGACTTTCCCTTCGCCTTCTCCTTCTTCTACTTCTTTTGATTCACCCTCCAGACTTCAAATTCTCCTTCTCCTTCTTCTACTTCTTCTGCTTCTCCCTCCAGTCTTCACCTTCCCGTTCTCCTTCTTCTGCTTCTTCTGATTCACCCTCCAGACTTCACCTTCTCCTTCTTCTGATTCACCCTCCAGACTTCACCTTCTCCTTCTCCTTCTTCTACTTCTTCTGATTCACCCTCCAGACTTCACCTTCTCCTTCTCCTTTTTCTACTTCTTCTGATTCACCCTCCTGACTTCACCTTCTTCTTCTCCTTCTTCTGCTTCTTCTGCTTCACCCTCCAGACTTCACCTTCTCCTTCTCCTTCTTCTGCTTCTTCTGCTTCACCCTCCAGACTTCACCTTCTCCTTCTCCTTCTTCTGCTTCTTCTGCTTCACCCTCCTGACTTCACCTTCTCCTTCTCCTTCTTCTACTTCTTCTGATTCACCCTCCAGACTTCACCTTCTCCTTCTCCTTCTTCTGCTTCTTCTGCTTCAACCTCCTGACTTCACCTTCTCCTTCTCCTTCTTCTACTTCTTCTGTTTCACCCTCCAGACTTCACCTTCTCCTTCTCCTTCTTCTGCTTCTTCTGCTTCACCCTCCAGACTGCACCTTCTCCTTCTCCTTCTTCTGCTTCTTCTGCTGCGCCCTCCAGACTTCAGCTTCTCCTTCTCCTTCTTCTGCTTCTTCTGCTTCACCCTCCTGACTTCACCTTCTCCTTCTCCTTCTTCTACTTCTTCTGCTTCACCCCCCTGACTTCACCTTCTCCTTCTCCTTCTTCTACTTCTTCTGATTCACCCTCCAGACTTCATCTTCTCCTTCTTCTTCTTCTGCTTCTTCTGATTCATCCTCCAGACTTCACCTTCTCCTGCTCCTTCTTCTGCTTCTTCTGATTCACCCTCCAGACTTCACCTTCTCCTTCAACTTCTTCTACTTCTTCTGATTCACCCTCCAGACTTCATCTTCTCCTTCTTCTTCTTCTGCTTCTTCTGATTCATCCTCCAGACTTCACCTTCTCCTGCTCCTTCTTCTGCTTCTTCTGATTCACCCTCCAGACTTCACCTTCTCCTTCTCCTTCTTCTGTTTCTTCTGCTTCACCCTCCAGACATCACCTTCTCCTTCTCTTTATTCTGCTTCTTCTGATTCACCCTCCAGACTTCACCTTCTCCTTCTCCTTCTTCTGATTCTTCTGATTCACCATCCAGACTTCACCTTCTCCTTCTCCTTCTTCAGCTTCTTCTGATTCACCCTCCTGACTTCACCTTCTCCTTCTCCTTCTTCTACTTCTTCTGATTCACCCTCCTGACTTCACCTTCTCCTTCTCCTTCTTCTACTTCTTCTGCTTCACCCTCCAGACTTCACCTTCTCCTTCTCCTTCTTCTACTTCTTCTGATTCACACTCCAGACTTCACCTTCTCCTTCTTCTGCTTCTTCTGATTCACCCTCCAGACTTCACCTTCTCCTTCTCCTTATTCTGCTTCTTCTGATTCACCCTCCAGACTTCACCTTCTCCTTCTCCTTCTTCTGCTTCTTCTGATTCACCCTCCAGACTTCACCTTCGCCTTCTCCTTCTTCTGCTTCTTCTGATTCACCCTCCAGACTTCACCTTCTCCTTCTCCTTCTTCTGCTTCTTCTGATTCAGCCTCCAGACTTCATCGTCTCCTTCTCCTTCTTCTGCTTCTTCTGATTCACCCTCCAGACTTCACCTTCTCCTTCTCCTTCTTCTGCTTCTTCTGATTCACCCTCCAGACTTCACCTTCTCCTTCTCCTTCTTCTCCTTCTTCTGATTCACCCTCCAGACTTCACCTTCTCCTTCTCCTTCTTCTGCTTCTTCTGATTCACCCTGCAGACTTCACCTTCTCCTTCTCCTTCGTCTACTTCTTCTGATTCACCGTCCAGACTACACCTTCTCCTTCTCCTTCTTCTACTTCTTCTGATTCACCCTCCAGACTTCACCTTCTCCTTCTCCTTCTTCTGCTTCTTCTGATTCACCCTCCAGACTTCACCTTCTCCTTCTCCTTCTTCTACTTCTTCTGATTGACCCTCCAGACTTCACCTTCTCCTTCTCCTTCTTCTACATCTTCTGATTCACGCTCCAGACTTCACCTTCTCCTTCTCCTTCTTCTACTTCTTCTGTTTCACACTCCAGACTTCACCTTCTCCTTTTCCTTCTTCTGTTTCTTCTGCTTCACCCTCCAGACATCACCTTCTCCTTCTCTTTATTCTGCTTCTTCTGATTCACCCTCCAGACTTCACCTTCTCCTTCTCCTTCTTCTGATTCTTCTGATTCACCATCCAGACTTCACCTTCTCCTTCTCCTTCTTCAGCTTCTTCTGATTCACCCTCCTGACTTCACCTTCTCCTTCTCCTTCTTCTACTTCTTCTGATTCACCCTCCTGACTTCACCTTCTCCTTCTCCTTCTTCTACTTCTTCTGCTTCACCCTCCAGACTTCACCTTCTCCTTCTCCTTCTTCTACTTCTTCTGATTCACACTCCAGACTTCACCTTCTCCTTCTTCTGCTTCTTCTGATTCACCCTCCAGACTTCACCTTCTCCTTCTCCTTATTCTGCTTCTTCTGATTCACCCTCCAGACTTCACCTTCTCCTTCTCCTTCTTCTGCTTCTTCTGATTCACCCTCCAGACTTCACCTTCGCCTTCTCCTTCTTCTGCTTCTTCTGATTCACCCTCCAGACTTCACCTTCTCCTTCTCCTTCTTCTGCTTCTTCTGATTCACCCTCCAGACTTCATCGTCTCCTTCTCCTTCTTCTGCTTCTTCTGATTCACCCTCCAGACTTCACCTTCTCCTTCTCCTTCTTCTGCTTCTTCTGATTCACCCTCCAGACTTCACCTTCTCCTTCTCCTTCTTCTCCTTCTTCTGATTCACCCTCCAGACTTCACCTTCTCCTTCTCCTTCTTCTGCTTCTTCTGATTCACCCTGCAGACTTCACCTTCTCCTTCTCCTTCGTCTACTTCTTCTGATTCACCGTCCAGACTACACCTTCTCCTTCTCCTTCTTCTACTTCTTCTGATTCACCCTCCAGACTTCACCTTCTCCTTCTCCTTCTTCTGCTTCTTCTGATTCACCCTCCAGACTTCACCTTCTCCTTCTCCTTCTTCTACTTCTTCTGATTGACCCTCCAGACTTCACCTTCTCCTTCTCCTTCTTCTACATCTTCTGATTCACGCTCCAGACTTCACCTTCTCCTTCTCCTTCTTCTACTTCTTCTGTTTCACACTCCAGACTTCACCTTCTCCTTTTCCTTCTTCTACTTCTTCTGATTCATCCTCCTGACTTCACCTTGTCCTTCTCCTTCTTCTGCTTCTTCTGCTTCACCCTCCAGACTTCACCTTCTCCTTCTCCTTCTTCTGCTTCACCCTCCAGACTTCACCTTCTCCTTCTCCTTCTTCTGCTTCTTCTGCTTCACCCTCCTTACTTCACCTTCTCCTTCTCCTTCTTCTACTTCTTCTGATTCACCCTCCAGACTTCACCTTCTCCTTTTCATTCTTCTGCTTCTTCTGCTTCACCCTCCAGACTTCACCTTCTCCTTCTCCTTCTTCTGCTTCTTCTGCTTCACCCTCCAGATTTCACCTTCTCCTTCTCCTTCTTCTGCTTCTTCTGCTTCACCCTCCTGACTTCACCTTCTCCTTCTCCTTCTTCTACTTCTTCTGATTCACCCTCCAGACTTCACCTTCTCCTTCTCCTTCTTCTGCTTCTTCTGCTTCACCCTTAGGACTTCACCTTCTCCTTCTCCTTCTTCTGCTTCTTCTGCTGCGCCCTCCAGACTTCACCGTCTCCATCTCCTTCTTCTGCTTCTTCTGCTTCACCCTCCTGACTTCACCTTCTCCTTCTCCTTCTTCTGCTTCTTCTGCTTCACCCTCCTGACTTCACCTTCTCCTTCTCCTTCTTCTACTTCTTCTGCTTCACCCCCCTGACCTCAACTTCTCCTTCTCCTTCTTCTGCTTCTTCTGATTCACCCTCCTAACTTCACCTTCTCCTTCTCCTTCTTCTGCTTCTTCTGATTCACCCTCCTGACTTCACCTTCTCCTTCTCCTTCTTCTGCTTCTTCTGATTCACCCTCCAGACTTCACCTTCTCCTTCTCCTGCTTCTGCTTCTTCTGATTCACCCTCCAGACCTCACCTTCTCCTTCTCCTTCTTCTACTTCTTCTGATTCACCCTCCAGACTTCATCTTCTCCTTCTCCTTCTTCTGCTTCTTCTGATTCACGCTCCAGACTTCATCTTCTACTTCTCCTTCTTCTGCTTCTTCTGATTCACCCTCCAGACTTCACCTTCTCCTTCTCCTTCTTCTACTTCTTCTGATTCACTCTCCAGACTTCGCCTTCTCCTTCTCCTTCTTCAACTTCTTCTGATTCACCCTCCAGTCTTCACCTTCTCCTTCTCCTTCTTCTGCTTCTTCTGCTTAACCCTCCAGACTTCACCTTCTCCTTCTCTTTCTTCTGCTTCTTCTGATTCACCCTCCAGACTTCACCTTCTCCTTCTCCTTCGTCTGATTCTTCTGATTCACCCTCCAGACTTCACCTTCTCCTTCTCCTTCTTCTGCTTCTTCTGATTCACCCTCCTGACTTCACCTTCTCCTTCTCCTTCTTCTACTTCTTCTGATTCACCCTCCTGACTTCACCTTCTCCTTCTCCTTCTTC
The DNA here is from genome assembly GCF_052327205.1 of Somniosus microcephalus. Lineage (NCBI taxonomy): Eukaryota > Metazoa > Chordata > Chondrichthyes > Squaliformes > Somniosidae > Somniosus > Somniosus microcephalus. Next base: position 403,196 of record NW_028225322.1, on the reverse strand, counting down.
TACTTCTTCTGCTTCACCCTCCAGACTTCACCTTCTCCTTCTCCTTCTTCTACTTCTTCTGATTCACCCTCCAGACTTCACCTTCTCCTTCTCCTTCTTCTACTTCTTCTGATTCACCCTCCAGACTGCACCTTCTCCTTCTCCTTCTTCTGCTTCTTCTGCTGCGCCCTCCAGACTTCAGCTTCTCCTTCTCCTTCTTCTGCTTCTTCTGCTTCACCCTCCTGACTTCACCTTCTCCTTCTCCTTCTTCTACTTCTTCTGCTTCACCCCCCTGACTTCACCTTCTCCTTCTCCTTCTTCTACTTCTTCTGATTCACCCTCCAGACTTCATCTTCTCCTTCTTCTTCTTCTGCTTCTTCTGATTCATCCTCCAGACTTCACCTTCTCCTGCTCCTTCTTCTGCTTCTTCTGATTCACCCTCCAGACTTCACCTTCTCCTTCAACTTCTTCTACTTCTTCTGATTCACCCTCCAGACTTCATCTTCTCCTTCTTCTTCTTCTGCTTCTTCTGATTCATCCTCCAGACTTCACCTTCTCCTGCTCCTTCTTCTGCTTCTTCTGATTCACCCTCCAGACTTCACCTTCTCCTTCTCCTTCTTCTGTTTCTTCTGCTTCACCCTCCAGACATCACCTTCTCCTTCTCTTTATTCTGCTTCTTCTGATTCACCCTCCAGACTTCACCTTCTCCTTCTCCTTCTTCTGATTCTTCTGATTCACCATCCAGACTTCACCTTCTCCTTCTCCTTCTTCAGCTTCTTCTGATTCACCCTCCTGACTTCACCTTCTCCTTCTCCTTCTTCTACTTCTTCTGATTCACCCTCCTGACTTCACCTTCTCCTTCTCCTTCTTCTACTTCTTCTGCTTCACCCTCCAGACTTCACCTTCTCCTTCTCCTTCTTCTACTTCTTCTGATTCACCCTCCAGACTTCACCTTCTCCTTCTTCTGCTTCTTCTGATTCACCCTCCAGACTTCACCTTCTCCTTCTCCTTATTCTGCTTCTCCTGATTCACCCTCCAGACTTCACCTTCTCCTTCTCCTTCTTCTGCTTCTTCTGATTCACCCTCCAGACTTCACCTTCGCCTTCTCCTTCTTCTGCTTCTTCTGATTCACCCTCCAGACTTCACCTTCTCCTTCTCCTTCTTCTGCTTCTTCTGATTCACCCTCCAGACTTCATCGTCTCCTTCTCCTTCTTCTGCTTCTTCTGATTCATCCTCCAGACTTCACCTTCTCCTTCTCCTTCTTCTGCTTCTTCTGATTCAACCTCCAGACTTCACCTTCTCCTTCTCCTTCTTCTACTTCTTCTGATTCACCCTCCAGACTTCACCTTCTCCTTCTCCTTCTTCTACTTCTTCTGATTCACCCTCCAGACTTCACCTTCCCCTTCTCCTTCTTCTGCTTCTTCTGATTCACCCTCCTGAATTCACCTTCTCCTTCTCCTTATTCTGCTTCTTCTGATTCACCCTCCAGACTTCACCTTCTCCTTCTCCTTCTTCTGCTTCTTCTGATTCACCCTCCAGACTTCACCGTCTCCTTCTCCTTCTTCTGCTTCTTCTGATTCACCCTCCAGACTTCACCTTCTCCTTCTCCTTCTTCTCCTTCTTCTGATTCACCCTCCAGACTTCACCTTCTCCTTCTCCTTCTTCTACTTCTTCTGATTCACCCTCCAGACTTCACCTTCTCCTTCTCCTTCTTCTGCTTCTTCTGATTCACCCTCCAGACTTCACCTTCTCCTTCTTCTGCTTCTTCTGGTTCACCCTCCAGACTTCACCTTCTCCTTATCCTTCTTCTACCTCTTCTGATCCACCCTCCAGACTTCACCTTCTCCTTCTCCTTCTTCTGCTTCTTCTGATTCACCCTCCAGACTTCACCTTCTCCTTCTCCTTCGTCTACTTCTTCTGATTCACCCTCCAGACTACACCTTCTCCTTCTCCTTCTTCTACTTCTTCTGATTCACCCTCCAGACTTCACCTTCTCCTTCTCCTTCTTCTGCTTCTTCCGATTCACCCTCCAGACTTCACCTTCTCCTTCTCCTTCTTCTACTTCTTCTGATTCACCCTCCAGACTTTACCTTCGCCTTCTCCTTCTTCTACTTCTTCTGATTCACCCTCCAGACTTCACCTTCTCCTTCTCCTTCTTCTACTTCTTCTGCTTCTCCCTCCAGACTTCACCTTCCCGTTCTCCTTCTTCTGCTTCTTCTGATGCACCCTCCAGACTTCACCTTCTCCTTCTCCTTCTTCTACTTCTTCTGATTCACCCTGCAGACTTCACCTTCTCCTTCTCCTTCTTCTACTTCTTCTGATTCACCCTCCAGACTTCACCTTCTCCTTCTCCTTCTTCTGCTTCTTCTGATTCACCCTCCAGACTTCACCTTCTCCTTCTCCTTCTTCTGCTTCTTCTGATTCACCCTCCAGACTTCACCTTCTCCTTCACCTTCTTCTGCTTCTTCTGATTCACCCTTCAGACTTCACCTTCTCCTTCTCCTTCTTCTGCTTCTTCTGATTCACCCTCCAGACCTCACCTTCTCCTTCTCCTTCTTCTACTTCTTCTGATTCACCCTCCAGACTTCATCTTCTCCTTCTCCTTCTTCTGCTTCTTCTGATTCACCCTCCAGACTTCACCTTCTCCTTCTCCTTCTTCTGCTTCTTCTGATTCACCCTCCAGACTTCGCCTTCTCCTTCTCCTTCTTCTACTTCTTCTGATTCACCCTCCAGACTTCACCTTCTCCTTCTCCTTCTTCTACTTCTTCTGATTCACCCTCCAGTCTTCACCTTCTCCTTCTCCTTCTTCTGCTTCTTCTGATTCACCCTCCAGACTTCACCTTCTCCTTCTCCTTCTTCTGCTTCTTCTGATTCACCCACCTGACTTCACCTTCTCCTTCTCCTTCTTCTGCTTCTTCTGATTCACCCTCCAGACTTCACCTTCTCCTTCTCCTTCTTCTACTTCTTCTGATTCACCCTCCAGACTTCACCTTCTCCTTCTACTTCTTCTACTTCTTCTGATTCACCCTCCAGACGTCACCTTCTCCTTCTCCTTCTACTGCTTCGTCTGATTCACCCTCCAGACTTCACCTTCTCCTTCTCCTTCTTCTGCTTCTTCTGGTTCACCCTCCAGACTTCACCTTCTCCTTATCCTTCTTCTACCACTTCTGATTCACCCTCCAGACTTCACCTTCTCCTTTTCCTTCTTCTGCTTCTTCTGATTCACCCTCCAGATTTCACCTTCTCCTTCTCCTTCGTCTACTTCTTCTGATTCACCCTCCAGACTACACCTTCTCCTTCTCCTTCTTCTATTTCTTCTGATTCACCCTCCAGACTTCACCTTCTCCTTCTCCTTCTTATGCTTCTTCCGATTCACCCTCCAGACTTCACCTTCTCCTTCTCCTTCTTCTACTTCTTCTGATTCCCCCTCCAGACATTCCCTTCGCCTTCTCCTTCTTCTACTTCTTCTGATTCACCCTCCAGACTTCAAATTCTCCTTCTCCTTCTTCTACTTCTTCTGCTTCTCCCTCCAGTCTTCACCTTCCCGTTCTCCTTCTTCTGCTTCTTCTGATTCACCCTCCAGACTTCACCTTCTCCTTCTTCTGATTCACCCTCCAGACTTCACCTTCTCCTTCTCCTTCTTCTACTTCTTCTGATTCACCCTCCAGACTTCACCTTCTACTTCTCCTTTTTCTACTTCTTCTGATTCACCCTCCTGACTTCACCTTCTTCTTCTCCTTCTTCTGCTTCTTCTGCTTCACCCTCCAGACTTCACCTTCTCCTTCTCCTTCTTCTGCTTCTTCTGCTTCACCCTCCAGACTTCACCTTCTCCTTCTCCTTCTTCTGCTTCTTCTGCTTCACCCTCCTGACTTCACCTTCTCCTTCTCCTTCTTCTACTTCTTCTGATTCACCCTCCAGACTTCACCTTCTCCTTCTCCTTCTTCTGCTTCTTCTGCTTCAACCTCCTGACTTCACCTTCTCCTTCTCCTTCTTCTACTTCTTCTGTTTCACCCTCCAGACTTCACCTTCTCCTTCTCCTTCTTCTGCTTCTTCTGCTTCACCCTCCAGACTGCACCTTCTCCTTCTCCTTCTTCTGCTTCTTCTGCTGCGCCCTCCAGACTTCAGCTTCTCCTTCTCCTTCTTCTGCTTCTTCTGCTTCACCCTCCTGACTTCACCTTCTCCTTCTCCTTCTTCTACTTCTTCTGCTTCACCCCCCTGACTTCACCTTCTCCTTCTCCTTCTTCTACTTCTTCTGATTCACCCTCCAGACTTCATCTTCTCCTTCTTCTTCTTCTGCTTCTTCTGATTCATCCTCCAGACTTCACCTTCTCCTGCTCCTTCTTCTGCTTCTTCTGATTCACCCTCCAGACTTCACCTTCTCCTTCAACTTCTTCTACTTCTTCTGATTCACTCTCCAGACTTCATCTTCTCCTTCTTCTTCTTCTGCTTCTTCTGATTCATCCTCCAGACTTCACCTTCTCCTGCTCCTTCTTCTGCTTCTTCTGATTCACCCTCCAGACTTCACCTTCTCCTTCTCCTTCTTCTGTTTCTTCTGCTTCACCCTCCAGACATCACCTTCTCCTTCTCTTTATTCTGCTTCTTCTGATTCACCCTCCAGACTTCACCTTCTCCTTCTCCTTCTTCTGATTCTTCTGATTCACCATCCAGACTTCACCTTCTCCTTCTCCTTCTTCAGCTTCTTCTGATTCACCCTCCTGACTTCACCTTCTCCTTCTCCTTCTTCTACTTCTTCTGATTCACCCTCCTGACTTCACCTTCTCCTTCTCCTTCTTCTACTTCTTCTGCTTTACCCTCCAGACTTCACCTTCTCCTTCTCCTTCTTCTACTTCTTCTGATTCACCCTCCAGACTTCACCTTCTCCTTCTTCTGCTTCTTCTGATTCACCCTCCAGACTTCACCTTCTCCTTCTCCTTATTCTGCTTCTTCTGATTCACCCTCCAGACTTCACCTTCTCCTTCTCCTTCTTCTGCTTCTTCTGATTCACCCTCCAGACTTCAACTTCGGCTTCTCCTTCTTCTGCTTCTTCTGATTCACCCTCCAGACTTCACCTTCTCCTTCTCCTTCTTCTGCTTCTTCTGATTCACCCTCCAGACTTCATCGTCTCCTTCTCCTTCTTCTGCTTCTTCTGATTCATCCTCCAGACTTCACCTTCTCCTTCTCCTTCTTCTGCTTCTTCTGATTCAACCTCCAGACTTCACCTTCTCCTTCTCCTTCTTCTACTTCTTCTGATTCACCCTCCAGACTTCACCTTCTCCTTCTCCTTCTTCTACTTCTTCTGATTCACCCTCCAGACTTCACCTTCCCCTTCTCCTTCTTCTGCTTCTTCTGATTCACCCTCCTGAATTCACCTTCTCCTTCTCCTTATTCTGCTTCTTCTGATTCACCCTCCAGACTTCACCTTCTCCTTCTCCTTCTTCTGCTTCTTCTGATTCACCCTCCAGACTTCACCTTCTCCTTCTCCTTCTTCTGCTTCTTCTGATTCACCCTCCAGACTTCACCTTCTCCTTCTCCTTCTTCTCCTTCTTCTGATTCACCCTCCAGACTTCACCTTCTCCTTCTCCTTCTTCTGCTTCTTCTGATTCACCCTGCAGACTTCACCTTCTCCTTCTCCTTCGTCTACTTCTTCTGATTCACCGTCCAGACTACACCTTCTCCTTCTCCTTCTTCTACTTCTTCTGATTCACCCTCCAGACTTCACCTTCTCCTTCTCCTTCTTCTGCTTCTTCTGATTCACCCTCCAGACTTCACCTTCTCCTTCTCCTTCTTCTACTTCTTCTGATTGACCCTCCAGACTTCACCTTCTCCTTCTCCTTCTTCTACATCTTCTGATTCACGCTCCAGACTTCACCTTCTCCTTCTCCTTCTTCTACTTCTTCTGTTTCACACTCCAGACTTCACCTTCACCTTTTCCTTCTTCTACTTCTTCTGATTCATCCTCCTGACTTCACCTTGTCCTTCTCCTTCTTCTGCTTCTTCTGCTTCACCCTCCAGACTTCACCTTCTCCTTCTCCTTCTTCTGCTTCACCCTCCAGACTTCACCTTCTCCTTCTCCTTCTTCTGCTTCTTCTGCTTCACCCTCCTTACTTCACCTTCTCCTTCTCCTTCTTCTACTTCTTCTGATTCACCCTCCAGACTTCACCTTCTCCTTTTCCTTCTTCTGCTTCTTCTGCTTCACCCTCCAGACTTCACCTTCTCCTTCTCCTTCGTCTGCTTCTTCTGCTTCACCCTCCAGATTTCACCTTCTCCTTCTCCTTCTTCTGCTTCTTCTGCTTCACCCTCCTGACTTCACCTTCTCCTTCTCCTTCTTCTACTTCTTCTGATTCACCCTCCAGACTTCACCTTCTCCTTCTCCTTCTTCTGCTTCTTCTGCTTCACCCTTAGGACTTCACCTTCTCCTTCTCCTTCTTCTGCTTCTTCTGCTGCGCCCTCCAGACTTCACCGTCTCCATCTCCTTCTTCTGCTTCTTCTGCTTCACCCTCCTGACTTCACCTTCTCCTTCTCCTTCTTCTGCTTCTTCTGCTTCACCCTCCTGACTTCACCTTCTCCTTCTCCTTCTTCTACTTCTTCTGCTTCACCCCCCTGACCTCAACTTCTCCTTCTCCTTCTTCTGCTTCTTCTGATTCACCCTCCTAACTTCACCTTCTCCTTCTCCTTCTTCTGCTTCTTCTGATTCACCCTCCTGACTTCACCTTCTCCTTCTCCTTCTTCTGCTTCTTCTGATTCACCCTCCAGACTTCACCTTCTCCTTCTCCTGCTTCTGCTTCTTCTGATTCACCCTCCAGACCTCACCTTCTCCTTCTCCTTCTTCTACTTCTTCTGATTCACCCTCCAGACTTCATCTTCTCCTTCTCCTTCTTCTGCTTCTTCTGATTCACGCTCCAGACTTCATCTTCTACTTCTCCTTCTTCTGCTTCTTCTGATTCACCCTCCAGACTTCACCTTCTCCTTCTCCTTCTTCTACTTCTTCTGATTCACTCTCCAGACTTCACCTTCTCCTTCTCCTTCTTCTACTTCTTCTGATTCACCCTCCAGTCTTCACCTTCTCCTTCTCCTTCTTCTGCTTCTTCTGCTTAACCCTCCAGACTTCACCTTCTCCTTCTCTTTCTTCTGCTTCTTCTGATTCACCCTCCAGACTTCACCTTCTCCTTCTCCTTCGTCTGATTCTTCTGATTCACCCTCCAGACTTCACCTTCTCCTTCTCCTTCTTCTGCTTCTTCTGATTCACCCTCCTGACTTCACCTTCTCCTTCTCCTTCTTCTACTTCTTCTGATTCACCCTCCTGACTTCACCTTCTCCTTCTCCTTCTTCTACTTCTTCTGCTTCACCCTCCAGACTTCACCTTCTCCTTCTCCTTCTTCTACTTCTTCTGATTCACCCTCCAGACTTCACCTTCTCCTTCTCCTTCTTCTACTTCTTCTGATTCACCCTCCAGACTGCACCTTCTCCTTCTCCTTCTTCTGCTTCTTCTGCTGCGCCCTCCAGACTTCAGCTTCTCCTTCTCCTTCTTCTGCTTCTTCTGCTTCACCCTCCTGACTTCACCTTCTCCTTCTCCTTCTTCTACTTCTTCTGCTTCACCCCTCTGACTTCACCTTCTCCTTCTCCTTCTTCTACTTCTTCTGATTCACCCTCCAGACTTCATCTTCTCCTTCTTCTTCTTCTGCTTCTTCTGATTCATCCTCCAGACTTCACCTTCTCCTGCTCCTTCTTCTGCTTCTTCTGATTCACCCTCCAGACTTCACCTTCTCCTTCAACTTCTTCTACTTCTTCTGATTCACCCTCCAGACTTCATCTTCTCCTTCTTCTTCTTCTGCTTCTTCTGATTCATCCTCCAGACTTCACCTTCTCCTGCTCCTTCTTCTGCTTCTTCTGATTCACCCTCCAGACTTCACCTTCTCCTTCTCCTTCTTCTGTTTCTTCTGCTTCACCCTCCAGACATCACCTTCTCCTTCTCTTTATTCTGCTTCTTCTGATTCACCCTCCAGACTTCACCTTCTCCTTCTCCTTCTTCTGATTCTTCTGATTCACCATCCAGACTTCACCTTCTCCTTCTCCTTCTTCAGCTTCTTCTGATTCACCCTCCTGACTTCACCTTCTCCTTCTCCTTCTTCTACTTCTTCTGATTCACCCTCCTGACTTCACCTTCTCCTTCTCCTTCTTCTACTTCTTCTGCTTCACCCTCCAGACTTCACCTTCTCCTTCTCCTTCTTCTACTTCTTCTGATTCACCCTCCAGACTTCACCTTCTCCTTCTTCTGCTTCTTCTGATTCACCCTCCAGACATCACCTTCTCCTTCTCCTTATTCTGCTTCTCCTGATTCACCCTCCAGACTTCACCTTCTCCTTCTCCTTCTTCTGCTTCTTCTGATTCACCCTCCAGACTTCACCTTCGCCTTCTCCTTCTTCTGCTTCTTCTGATTCACCCTCCAGACTTCACCTTCTCCTTCTCCTTCTTCTGCTTCTTCTGATTCACCCTCCAGACTTCATCGTCTCCTTCTCCTTCTTCTGCTTCTTCTGATTCATCCTCCAGACTTCACCTTCTCCTTCTCCTTCTTCTGCTTCTTCTGATTCAACCTCCAGACTTCACCTTCTCCTTCTCCTTCTTCTACTTCTTCTGATTCACCCTCCAGACTTCACCTTCTCCTTCTCCTTCTTCTACTTCTTCTGATTCACCCTCCAGACTTCACCTTCCCCTTCTCCTTCTTCTGCTTCTTCTGATTCACCCTCCTGAATTCACCTTCTCCTTCTCCTTATTCTGCTTCTTCTGATTCACCCTCCAGACTTCACCTTCTCCTTCTCCTTCTTCTGCTTCTTCTGATTCACCCTCCAGACTTCACCTTCTCCTTCTCCTTCTTCTGCTTCTTCTGATTCACCCTCCAGACTTCACCTTCTCCTTCTCCTTCTTCTCCTTCTTCTGATTCACCCTCCAGACTTCACCTTCTCCTTCTCCTTCTTCTGCTTCTTCTGATTCACCCTGCAGACTTCACCTTCTCCTTCTCCTTCGTCTACTTCTTCTGATTCACCGTCCAGACTACACCTTCTCCTTCTCCTTCTTCTACTTCTTCTGATTCACCCTCCAGACTTCACCTTCTCCTTCTCCTTCTTCTGCTTCTTCTGATTCACCCTCCAGACTTCACCTTCTCCTTCTCCTTCTTCTACTTCTTCTGATTGACCCTCCAGACTTCACCTTCTCCTTCTCCTTCTTCTACATCTTCTGATTCACGCTCCAGACTTCACCTTCTCCTTCTCCTTCTTCTTCTTCTTCTGTTTCACACTCCAGACTTCACCTTCTCCTTTTCCTTCTTCTACTTCTTCTGATTCATCCTCCTGACTTCACCTTGTCCTTCTCCTTCTTCTGCTTCTTCTGCTTCACCCTCCAGACTTCACCTTCTCCTTCTCCTTCTTCTGCTTCACCCTCCAGACTTCACCTTCTCCTTCTCCTTCTTCTGCTTCTTCTGCTTCACCCTCCTTACTTCACCTTCTCCTTCTCCTTCTTCTACTTCTTCTGATTCACCCTCCAGACTTCACCTTCTCCTTTTCCTTCTTCTGCTTCTTCTGCTTCACCCTCCAGACTTCACCTTCTCCTTCTCCTTCTTCTGCTTCTTCTGATTCACCCTCCAGATTTCACCTTCTCCTTCTCCTTCTTCTGCTTCTTCTGCTTCACCCTCCTGACTTCACCTTCTCCTTCTCCTTCTTCTACTTCTTCTGATTCACCCTCCAGACTTCACCTTCTCCTTCTCCTTCTTCTGCTTCTTCTGCTTCACCCTTAGGACTTCACCTTCTCCTTCTCCTTCTTCTGCTTCTTCTGCTGCGCCCTCCAGACTTCACCGTCTCCATCTCCTTCTTCTGCTTCTTCTGCTTCACCCTTCTGACTTCACCTTCTCCTTCTCCTTCTTCTGCTTCTTCTGCTTCACCCTCCTGACTTCACCTTCTCCTTCTCCTTCTTCTACTTCTTCTGCTTCACCCCCCTGACCTCAACTTCTCCTTCTCCTTCTTCTGCTTCTTCTGATTCACCCTCCTAACTTCCACTTCTCCTTCTCCTTCTTCTGCTTCTTCTGATTCACCCTCCTGACTTCACCTTCTCCTTCTCCTTCTTCTGCTTCTTCTGATTCATCCTCCAGACTTCACCTTCTCCTTCTCCTGCTTCTGCTTCTTCTGATTCACCCTCCAGACCTCAGCTTCTCCTTCTCCTTCTTCTACTTCTTCTGATTCACCCTCCAGACTTCATCTTCTCCTTCTCCTTCTTCTGCTTCTTCTGATTCACGCTCCAGACTTCATCTTCTACTTCTCCTTCTTCTGCTTCTTCTGATTCACCCTCCAGACTTCACCTTCTCCTTCTCCTTCTTCTACTTCTTCTGATTCACTCTCCAGACTTCACCTTCTCCTTCTCCTTCTTCTACTTCTTCTGATTCACCCTCCAGTCTTCACCTTCTCCTTCTCCTTCTTCTGCTTCTTCTGCTTAACGCTCCAGACTTCACCTTCTCCTTCTCTTTCTTCTGCTTCTTCTGATTCACCCTCCAGACTTCACCTTCTCCTTCTCCTTCGTCTGATTCTTCTGATTCACCCTCCAGACTTCACCTTCTCCTTCTCCTTCTTCTGCTTCTTCTGATTCACCCTCCTGACTTCACCTTCTCCTTCTCCTTCTTCTACTTCTTCTGATTCACCCTCCTGACTTCACCTTCTCCTTCTCCTTCTTCTACTTCTTCTGCTTCACCCTCCAGACTTCACCTTCTCCTTCTCCTTCTTCTACTTCTTCTGATTCACCCTCCAGACTTCACCTTCTCCTTCTCCTTCTTCTGCTTCTTCTGATTCACCCTCCAGACTTCACATTCTCCTTCTCCTTATTCTGCTTCTTCTGATTCACCCTCCAGACTTCACCTTCTCCTTCTCCTTCTTCTGCTTCTTCTGATTCACCCTCCACACTTCACCTTCTCCTTCTCCTTCTTCTGCTTCTGCTGATTCACCCTCCAGACTTCACCTTATCCTTCTCCTTCTTCTACTTCTTCTGATTCACCCTCCAGACTTCATCTTCTCCTTCTTCTGCTTCTTCTGATTCACCCTCCAGACTTCACCTTCTCCTTCTCCTTCTTCTGCTTCTTCTGATTCGCCCTCCAGACTTCGCCTTCTCCTTCTCCTTCTTCTACTTCTTCTGATTCACCCTCCAGACTTCACCTTCTCCTTCTCCTTCTTCTACTTCTTCTGATTCACCCTCCAGACTTCACCTTCTCCTTCTCCTTCTTCTGCTTCTTCTGATTCACCCTCCAGACTTCACCTTCTCCTTCTCCTTCTTCTGCTTCTTCTGGTTCACCCTCCAGACTTCACCTTCTCCTTATCCTTCTTCTACCTCTTCTGATCCACCCTCCAGACTTCACCTTCTCCTTCTCCTTCTTCTGCTTCTTCTGATTCACCCTCCAGACTTCACCTTCTCCTTCTCCTTCGTCTACTTCTTCTGATTCACCCTCCAGACTACACCTTCTCCTTCTCCTTCTTCTACTTCTTCTGATTCACCCTCCAGACTTCACCTTCTCCTTCTCCTTCTTCTGCTTCTTCCGATTCACCCTCCAGACTTCACCTTCTCCTTCTCCTTCTTCTACTTCTTCTGATTCACCCTCCAGACTTTACCTTCGCCTTCTCCTTCTTCTACTTCTTCTGATTCACCCTCCAGACTTCACCTTCTCCTTCTCCTTCTTCTACTTCTTCTGCTTCTCCCTCCAGACTTCACCTTCCCGTTCTCCTTCTTCTGCTTCTTCTGATGCACCCTCCAGACTTCACCTTCTCCTTCTCCTTCTTCTACTTCTTCTGATTCACCCTGCAGACTTCACCTTCTCCTTCTCCTTCTACTTCTTCTGATTCACCCTCCAGACTTCACCTTCTCCTTCTCCTTCTTCTGCTTCTTCTGATTCACCCTCCAGACTTCACCTTATCCTTCTCCTTCTTCTGCTTCTTCTGATTCACCCTCCAGACTTCACCTTCTCCTTCTCCTTCTTCTGCTTCTTCTGATTCACCCTTCAGACTTCACCTTCTCCTTCTCCTTCTTCTGCTTCTTCTGTTTCACCCTCCAGACCTCACCTTCTCCTTCTCCTTCTTCTACTTCTTCTGATTCACCCTCCAGACTTCATCTTCTCCTTCTCCTTCTTCTGCTTCTTCTGATTCACCCTCCAGACTTCACCTTCTCCTTCTCCTTCTTCTGCTTCTTCTGATTCACCCTCCAGACTTCGCCTTCTCCTTCTCCTTCTTCTACTTCTTCTGATTCACCCTCCAGACTTCACCTTCTCCTTCTCCTTCTTCTACTTCTTCTGATTCACCCTCCAGTCTTCACCTTCTCCTTCTCCTTCTTCTGCTTCTTCTGATTCACCCTCCAGACTTCACCTTCTCCTTCTCCTTCTTCTGCTTCTTCTGATTCACCCACCTGACTTCACCTTCTCCTTCTCCTTCTTCTGCTTCTTCTGATTCACCCTCCAGACTTCACCTTCTCCTTCTCCTTCTTCTACTTCTTCTGATTCACCCTCCAGACTTCACCTTCTCCTTCTACTTCTTCTACTTCTTCTGATTCACCCTCCAGACGTCACCTTCTCCTTCTCCTTCTACTGCTTCGTCTGATTCACCCTCCAGACTTCACCTTCTCCTTCTCCTTCTTCTGCTTCTTCTGGTTCACCCTCCAGACTTCACCTTCTCCTTATCCTTCTTCTACCACTTCTGATTCACCCTCCAGACTTCACCTTCTCCTTTTCCTTCTTCTGCTTCTTCTGATTCACCCTCCAGATTTCACCTTCTCCTTCTCCTTCGTCTACTTCTTCTGATTCACCCTCCAGACTACACCTTCTCCTTCTCCTTCTTCTACTTCTTCTGATTCACCCTCCAGACTTCACCTTCTCCTTCTCCTTCTTATGCTTCTTCCGATTCACCCTCCAGACTTCACCTTCTCCTTCTCCTTCTTCTACTTCTTCTGATTCACCCTCCAGACTTTCCCTTCGCCTTCTCCTTCTTCTACTTCTTCTGATTCACCCTCCAGACTTCAACTTCTCCTTCTCCTATTTCTACTTCTTCTGCTTCTCCCTCCAGTCTTCACCTTCCCGTTCTCCTTCTTCAGCTTCTTCTGATTCACCCTCCAGACTTCACCTTCTCCTTCTTCTGATTCACCCTCCAGACTTCACCTTCTCCTTCTCCTTCTTCTACTTCTTCTGATTCACCCTCCAGACTTCACCTTCTCCTTCTCCTTTTTCTACTTCTTCTGATTCACCCTCCTGACTTCACCTTCTTCTTCTCCTTCTTCTGCTTCTTCTGCTTCACCCTCCAGACTTCACCTTCTCCTTCTCCTTCTTCTGCTTCTTCTGCTTCACCCTCCAGACTTCACCTTCTCCTTCTCCTTCTTCTGCTTCTTCTGCTTCACCCTCCTGACTTCACCTTCTCCTTCTCCTTCTTCTACTTCTTCTGATTCACCCTCCAGACTTCACCTTCTCCTTCTCCTTCTTCTGCTTCTTCTGCTTCAACCTCCTGACTTCACCTTCTCCTTCTCCTTCTTCTACTTCTTCTGTTTCACCCTCCAGACTTCACCTTCTCCTTCTCCTTCTTCTGCTTCTTCTGCTTCACCCTCCAGACTGCACCTTCTCCTTCTCCTTCTTCTGCTTCTTCTGCTGCGCCCTCCAGACTTCAGCTTCTCCTTCTCCTTCTTCTGCTTCTTCTGCTTCACCCTCCTGACTTCACCTTCTCCTTCTCCTTCTTCTACTTCTTCTGCTTCACCCCCCTGACTTCACCTTCTCCTTCTCCTTCTTCTACTTCTTCTGATTCACCCTCCAGACTTCATCTTCTCCTTCTTCTTCTTCTGCTTCTTCTGATTCATCCTCCAGACTTCACCTTCTCCTGCTCCTTCTTCTGCTTCTTCTGATTCACCCTCCAGACTTCACCTTCTCCTTCAACTTCTTCTACTTCTTCTGATTCACCCTCCAGACTTCACCTTCTCCTTCTCCTTCTTCTACTTCTTCTGATTCACCCTCCAGTCTTCACCTTCTCCTTCTCCTTCTTCTGTTTCTTCTGCTTCACCCTCCAGACATCACCTTCTCCTTCTCTTTATTCTGCTTCTTCTGATTCACCCTCCAGACTTCACCTTCTCCTTCTCCTTCTTCTGATTCTTCTGATTCACCATCCAGACTTCACCTTCTCCTTCTCCTTCTTCAGCTTCTTCTGATTCACCCTCCTGACTTCACCTTCTCCTTCTCCTTCTTCTACTTCTTCTGATTCACCCTCCTGACTTCACCTTCTCCTTCTCCTTCTTCTACTTCTTCTGCTTCACCCTCCAGACTTCACCTTCTCCTTCTCCTTCTTCTACTTCTTCTGATTCACCCTCCAGACTTCACCTTCTCCTTCTTCTGCTTCTTCTGATTCACCCTCCAGACTTCACCTTCTCCTTCTCCTTATTCTGCTTCTTCTGATTCACCCTCCAGACTTCACCTTCTCCTTCTCCTTCTTCTGCTTCTTCTGATTCACCCTCCAGACTTCACCTTCGCCTTCTCCTTCTTCTGCTTCTTCTGATTCACCCTCCAGACTTCACCTTCTCCTTCTCCTTCTTCTGCTTCTTCTGATTCACCCTCCAGACTACATCGTCTCCTTCTCCTTCTTCTGCTTCTTCTGATTCATCCTCCAGACTTCACCTTCTCCTTCTCCTTCTTCTGCTTCTTCTGATTCAACCTCCAGACTTCACCTTCTCCTTCTCCTTCTTCTACTTCTTCTGATTCACCCTCCAGACTTCACCTTCTCCTTCTCCTTCTTCTACTTCTTCTGATTCACCCTCCAGACTTCACCTTCCCCTTCTCCTTCTTCTGCTTCTTCTGATTCACCCTCCTGAATTCACCTTCTCCTTCTCCTTATTCTGCTTCTTCTGATTCACCCTCCAGACTTCACCTTCTCCTTCTCCTTCTTCTGCTTCTTCTGATTCACCCTCCAGACTTCACCTTCTCCTTCTCCTTCTTCTGCTTCTTCTGATTCACCCTCCAGACTTCACCTTCTCCTTCTCCTTCTTCTCCTTCTTCTGATTCACCCTCCAGACTTCACCTTCTCCTTCTCCTTCTTCTGCTTCTTCTGATTCACCCAGCAGACTTCACCTTCTCCTTCTCCTTCGTCTACTTCTTCTGATTCACCGTCCAGACTACACCTTCTCCTTCTCCTTCTTCTACTTCTTCTGATTCACCCTCCAGACTTCACCTTCTCCTTCTCCTTCTTCTGCTTCTTCTGATTCACCCTCCAGACTTCACCTTCTCCTTCTCCTTCTTCTACTTCTTCTGATTGACCCTCCAGACTTCACCTTCTCCTTCTCCTTCTTCTACATCTTCTGATTCACGCTCCAGACTTCACCTTCTCCTTCTCCTTCTTCTACTTCTTCTGTTTCACACTCCAGGCTTCGCCTTCTCCTTCTCCTTCTTCTACTTCTTCTGCTTCACCCTCCTGACTTCACCTTCTCCTTCTCCTTCTTCTACTTCTTCTGATTCACCCTCCAGACTTCACCTTCTCCTTCTCCTTCTTCTGCTTCTTCTGCTTCACCCTCCTGACTTCACCTTCTCCTTCTCCTTCTTCGACGTCTTCTGTTTCACCCTCCAGACTTCACCTTCTCCGTCTCCTTCTTCTGCTTCTTCTGCTTCACCCTCCAGACTGCACCTTCTCCTTCTCCTTCTTCTGCTTCTTCTGCTGCGCCCTCCAGACTTCACCTTCTCCTTCTCCTTCTTCTGCTTCTTCTGCTTCACCCTCCTGACTTCACCTTCTCCTTCTCCTTCTTCTACTTCTTCTGCTTCACCCCCCTGACTTCACCTTCTCCTTCTCCTTCTTCTGCTTCTTCTGATTCACCCTCCTAACTTCACCTTCTCCTTCTGCTTCTTCTGCTTCTTCTGATTCACCCTCCAGACTTCACCTTCTCCTTCTCCTTCTTCTGCTTCTTCTGATTCACCCTCCAGACCTCACCTTCTCCTTCTCCTTCTTCTACTTCTTCTGATTCACCCTCCAGACTTCATCTTCTCCTTCTTCTTCTTCTGCTTCTTCTGATTCACCCTCCAGACTTCACCTTCTCCTTCTCCTTCTTCTGCTTCTTCTGATTCACCCTCCAGACTTCACCTTCCCCTTCAACTTCTTCTACTTCTTCTGATTCACCCTCCAGACTTCACCTTCTCCTTCTCCTTCTTCTACTTCTTCTGATTCACCCTCCAGTCTTCACCTTCTCCTTCTCCTTCTTCTGTTTCTTCTGCTTCACCCTCCAGACATCAACTTCTCCTTCTCTTTCTTCTGCTTCTTCTGATTCACCCTCCAGACTTCACCTTCTCCTTCTCCTTCTTCTGCTTCTTCTGATTCACCCTCCAGACTTCACCTTCTCCTTCAACTTCTTCTACTTCTTCTGATTCACCCTCCAGACTTCACCATCTCCTTCTCCTTCTTCTGCTTCTTCTGATTCACCCTCCAGACTTCACCTTCTCCTTCTCCTTCTTCTGCTTCTGCTGATTCACCCTCCAGACTTCACCTTCTCCTTCTCCTTCTTCTACTTCTTCTGATTCACCCTCCAGACTTCATCTTCTCCTTCTCCTTCTTCTGCTTCTTCTGATTCACCCTCCAGACTTCACCTTCTCCTTCTCCTTCTTCTGCTTCTTCTGATTCACCCTCCAGACTTCGCCTTCTCCTTCTCCTTCTTCTACTTCTTCTGATTCATCCTCCAGACTTCACCTTCTCCTTCTCCTTCTTCTACTTCTTCTGATTCACCCTCCAGACTTCACCTTCTCCTTCTCCTTCTTCTGCTTCTTCTGATTCACCCTCCAGACTTCACCTTCTCCTTCTCCTTCTTCTGCTTCTTCTGGTTCACCCTCCAGACTTCACCTTCTCCTTATCCTTCTTCTACCTCTTCTGATCCACTCTCCAGACTTCACCTTCTCCTTCTCCTTCTTCTGCTTCTTCTGATTCACCCTCCAGACTTCACCTTCTCCTTCTCCTTCGTCTACTTCTTCTGATTCACCCTCCAGACTACACCTTCTCCTTCTCCTTCTTCGACTTCTTCTGATTCACCCTCCAGACTTCACCTTCTCCTTCTCCTTCTTATGCTTCTTCCGATTCACCCTCCAGACTTCACCTTCTCCTTCTCCTTCTTCAGCTTCTTCTGATTCACCCTCCTGACTTCACCTTCTCCTTCTCCTTCTTCTACTTCTTCTGATTCACCCTCCTGACTTCACCTTCTCCTTCTCCTTCTTCTACTTCTTCTGCTTCACCCTCGAGACTTCACCTTCTCCTTCAATTCTTCTACTTCTTCTGATTCACCCTCCAGACTTCACCTTCTCCTTCTTCTGCTTCTTCTGATTCACCCTCCAGACTTCACCTTCTCCTTCTCCTTATTCTGCTTCTTCTGATTCACCCTCCAGACTTCACCTTCTCCTTCTCCTTCTTCTGCTTCTTCTGATTCACCCTCCAGACTTCACCTTCTCCTTCTCCTTCTTCTGCTTCTTCTGATTCACCCTCCAGACTTCACCTTCTCCTTCTCCTTCTTCTGCTTCTTCTGATTCACCCTCCAGACTTCATCGTCTCCTTCTCCTTCTTCTGCTTCTTCTGATTAATCCTCCAGACTTCACCTTCTCCTTCTCCTTCTTCTGCTTCTTCTGATTCAACCTCCAGTCTTCACCTTCTCCTTCTCCTTCTTCTACTTCTTCTGATTCACCCTCCAGACTTCACCTTCTCCTTCTCCTTCTTCTACTTCTTCTGATTCACCCTCCAGACTTCACCTTCCCCTTCTCCTTCTTCTGCTTCTTCTGATTCACCCTCCTGACTTCACCTTCTCCTTCTCCTTATTCTGCTTCTTCTGATTCACCCTCCAGACTTCACCTTCTCCTCCTTCTTCTGCTTCTTCTGATTCACCCTCCAGACTTCACCTTCTCCTTCTCCTTCTTCTGCTTCTTCTGATTCACCCTCCAGACTTCACCTTCTCCTTCTCCTTCTTCTCCTTCTTCTGATTCACCCTCCAGACTTCACCTTCTCCTTCTCCTTCTTCTGCTTCTTCTGATTCACCCTGCAGACTTCACCTTCTCCTTCTCCTTCGTCTACTTCTTCTGATTCACCGTCCAGACTACACCTTCTCCTTCTCCTTCTTCTACTTCTTCTGACTCACCCTCCAGACTTCACCTTCTCCTTCTCCTTTTTCTGCTTCTTCTGATTCACCCTCCAGACTTCACCTTCTCCTTCTCCTTCTTCTACTTCTTCTGATTGACCCTCCAGACTTCACCTTCTCCTTCTCCTTCTTCTACATCTTCTGATTCACGCTCCAGACTTCACCTTCTCCTTCTCCTTCTTCTACTTCTTCTGTTTCACACTCCAGGCTTCGCCTTCTCCTTCTCCTTCTTCTACTTCTTCTGCTTCACCCTCCTGACTTCGCCTTCTCCTTCTCCTTCTTCTACTTCTTCTGATTCACCCTCCAGACTTCACCTTCTCCTTCTCCTTCTTCTGCTTCTTCTGCTTCACCCTCCTGACTTCACCTTCTCCTTCTCCTTCTTCTACTTCTTCTGTTTCACCCTCCAGACTTCACCTTCTCCTTCTCCTTCTTCTGCTTCTTCTGCTTCACCCTCCAGACTGCACCTTCTCCTTCTCCTTCTTCTGCTTCTTCTGCTGCGCCCTCCAGACTTCACCTTCTCCTTCTCCTTCTTCTGCTTCTTCTGCTTCACCCTCCTGACTTCACCTTCTCCTTCTCCTTCTTCTACTTCTTCTGCTTCACCCCCCTGACTTCACCTTCTCCTTCTCCTTCTTCTGCTTCTTCTGATTCACCCTCCTAACTTCACCTTCTCCTTCTCCTTCTTCTGCTTCTTCTGATTCACCCTCCAGACTTCACCTTCTCCTTCTCCTTCTTCTGCTTCTTCTGATTCACCCTCCAGACCTCACCTTCTCCTTCTCCTTCTTCTACTTCTTCTGATTCACTCTCCAGACTTCATCTTCTCCTTCTTCTTCTTCTGCTTCTTCTGATTCACCCTCCAGACTTCACCTTCTCCTTCTCCTTCTTCTGCTTCTTCTGATTCACCCTCCAGACTTCACCTTCTCCTTCAACTTCTTCTACTTCTTCTGATTCACCCTCCAGACTTCACCTTCTCCTTCTCCTTCTTCTACTTCTTCTGATTCACCCTCCAGTCTTCACCTTCTCCTTCTCCTTCTTCTGTTTCTTCTGCTTCACCCTCCAGACATCACCTTCTCCTTCTCTTTCTTCTGCTTCTTCTGATTCACCCTCCAGACTTCACCTTCTCCTTCAACTTCTTCTACTTCTTCTGATTCACCCTCCAGACTTCACCTTCTCCTTCTCCTTCTTCTGCTTCTTCTGATTCTCCCTCCAGACTTCACCTTCTCCTTCTCCTTCTTCTGCTTCTGCTGATTCACCCTCCAGACTTCACCTTCTCCTTCTCCTTCTTCTACTTCTTCTGATTCACCCTCCAGACTTCATCTTCTCCTTCTCCTTCTTCTGCTTCTTCTGATTCACCCTCCAGACTTCACCTTCTCCTTCTCCTTCTTCTGCTTCTTCTGATTCACCCTCCAGACTTCGCCTTCTCCTTCTCCTTCTTCTACTTCTTCTGATTCACCCTCCAGACTTCACCTTCTCCTTCTCCTTCTTCTACTTCTTCTGAATCACCCTCCAGACTTCACCTTCTCCTTCTCCTTCTTCTGCTTCTTCTGATTCACCCTCCAGACTTCACCTTCTCCTTCTCCTTCTTCTGCTTCTTCTGGTTCACCCTCCAGACTTCACCTTCTCCTTATCCTTCTTCTACCTCTTCTGATCCACCCTCCAGACTTCACCTTCTCCTTCTTCTTCTTCTGCTTCTTCTGATTCACCATCCAGACTTCATCTTCTCCTTCTCCTTCGTCTACTTCTTCTGATTCACCCTCCAGACTACACCTTCTCCTTCTCCTTCTTCTCCTTCTTCTGATTCACCCTCCAGACTTCACCTTCTCCTTCTCCTTCTTCGGCTTCTTCCGATTCACCCTCCAGACTTCACCTTCTCCTTCTCCTTCTTCTACTTCTTCTGATTCACCCTCCAGACTTTACCTTCGCCTTCTCCTTCTTCTACTTCTTCTGATTCACCCTCCAGACTTCACCTTCTCCTTCTCCTTCTTCTACTTCTTCTGCTTCTCCCTCCAGACTTCACCTTCCCGTTCTCCTTCTTCTGCTTCTTCTGATTCACCCTCCAGACTTCACCTTCTCCTTCTCCTTCTTCTACTTCTTCTGATTCACCCTGCAGACTTCACCTTCTCCTTCTCCTTCTTCTACTTCTTCTGATTCACCCTCCAGACTTCACCTTTTCCTTCTCCATCTTCTGCTTCTTCTGATTCACCCTCCAGACTTCACCTTCTCCTTCTCCTTCTTCTGCTTCTTCTGATTCACCCTCCAGACTTCACCTTCTCCTTCTCCTTCTTCTGCTTCTTCTGATTCACCCTTCAGACTTCACCTTCTCCTTCTCCTTCTTCTGCTTCTTCTGATTCACCCTCCAGACCTCACCTTCTCCTTCTCCTTCTTCTACTTCTTCTGATTCACCCTCCAGACTTCATCTTCTCCTTCTCCTTCTTCTGCTTCTTCTGATTCACCCTCCAGACTTCACCTTCTCCTTCTCCTTCTTCTGCTTCTTCTGATTCACCCTCCAGACTTCGCCTTCTCCTTCTCCTTCTTCTACTTCTTCTGATTCACCCTCCAGACTTCACCTTCTCCTTCTCCTTCTTCTACTTCTTCTGATTCACCCTCCAGTCTTCAACTTCTCCTTCTCCTTCTTCTGCTTCTTCTGATTCACCCTCCAGACTTCACCTTCTCCTTCTCCTTATTCTGCTTCTTCTGATTCACCCTCCAGACTTCACCTTCTCCTTCTCCTTCTTCTGCTTCTTCTGATTCACCCTCCAGACTTCACCTTCTCCTTCTCCTTCTTCTGCTTCTTCTGCTTCACCCTCCTGACTTCACCTTCTCCTTCTCCTTCTTCTACTTCTTCTGCTTCACCCTCCAGACTTCACCTTCTCCTTCTCCTTCTTCTGCTTCTTCTGATTCACCCTCCAGACTACATCGTCTCCTTCTCCTTCTTCTGCTTCTTCTGATTCATCCTCCAGACTTCACCTTCTCCTTCTCCTTCTTCTGCTTCTTCTGATTCAAACTCCAGACTTCACCTTCTCCTTCTCCTTCTTCTACTTCTTCTGATTCACCCTCCAGACTTCACCTTCTCCTTCTCCTTCTTCTACTTCTTCTGATTCACCCTCCAGACTTCACCTTCCCCTTCTCCTTCTTCTGCTTCTTCTGATTCACCCTCCTGAATTCACCTTCTCCTTCTCCTTATTCTGCTTCTTCTGATTCACCCTCCAGACTTCACCTTCTCCTTCTCCTTCTTCTGCTTCTTCTGATTCACCCTCCAGACTTCACCTTCTCCTTCTCCTTCTTCTGCTTCTTCTGATTCACCCTCCAGACTTCACCTTCTCCTTCTCCTTCTTCTCCTTCTTCTGATTCACCCTCCAGACTTCACCTTCTCCTTCTCCTTCTTCTGCTTCTTCTGATTCACCCTGCAGACTTCACCTTCTCCTTCTCCTTCGTCTACTTCTTCTGATTCACCGTCCAGACTACACCTTCTCCTTCTCCTTCTTCTACTTCTTCTGATTCACCCTCCAGACTTCACCTTCTCCTTCTCCTTCTTCTGCTTCTTCTGATTCACCCTCCAGACTTCACCTTCTCCTTCTCCTTCTTCTACTTCTTCTGATTGACCCTCCAGACTTCATCTTCTCCTTCTCCTTCTTCTACATCTTCTGATTCACGCTCCAGACTTCACCTTCTCCTTCTCCTTCTTCTACTTCTTCTGTTTCACACTCCAGGCTTCGCCTTCTCCTTCTCCTTCTTCTACTTCTTCTGCTTCACCCTCCTGACTTCACCTTCTCCTTCTCCTTCTTCTACTTCTTCTGATTCACCCTCCAGACTTCACCTTCTCCTTCTCCTTCTTCTGCTTCTTCTGCTTCACCCTCCTGACTTCACCTTCTCCTTCTCCTTCTTCGACTTCTTCTGTTTCACCCTCCAGACTTCACCTTCTCCGTCTCCTTCTTCTGCTTCTTCTGCTTCACCCTCCAGACTGCACCTTCTCCTTCTCCTTCTTCTGCTTCTTCTGCTGCGCCCTCCAGACTTCACCTTCTCCTTCTTCTTCTTCTGCTTCTTCTGCTTCACCCTCCTGACTTCACCTTCTCCTTCTCCTTCTTCTACTTCTTCTGCTTCACCCCCCTGACTTCACCTTCTCCTTCTCCTTCTTCTGCTTCTTCTGATTCACCCTCCTAACTTCACCTTCTCCTTCTGCTTCTTCTGCTTCTTCTGATTCACCCTCCAGACTTCACCTTCTCCTTCTCCTTCTTCTGCTTCTTCTGATTCACCCTCCAGACCTCACCTTCTCCTTCTCCTTCTTCTACTTCTTCTGATTCACCCTCCAGACTTCATCTTCTCCTTCTTCTTCTTCTGCTTCTTCTGATTCACCCTCCAGACTTCACCTTCTCCTTCTCCTTCTTCTGCTTCTTCTGATTCACCCTCCAGACTTCACCTTCCCCTTCAACTTCTTCTACTTCTTCTGATTCACCCTCCAGACTTCACCTTCTCCTTCTCCTTCTTCTACTTCTTCTGATTCACCCTCCAGTCTTCACCTTCTCCTTCTCCTTCTTCTGTTTCTTCTGCTTCACCCTCCAGACATCAACTTCTCCTTCTCTTTCTTCTGCTTCTTCTGATTCACCCTCCAGACTTCACCTTCTCCTTCTCCTTCTTCTGCTTCTTCTGATTCACCCTCCAGACTTCACCTTCTCCTTCAACTTCTTCTACTTCTTCTGATTCACCCTCCAGACTTCACCTTCTCCTTCTCCTTCTTCTGCTTCTTCTGATTCACCCTCCAGACTTCACCTTCTCCTTCTCCTTCTTCTGCTTCTGCTGATTCACCCTCCAGACTTCACCTTCTCCTTCTCCTTCTTCTACTTCTTCTGATTCACCCTCCAGACTTCATCTTCTCCTTCTCCTTCTTCTGCTTCTTCTGATTCACCCTCCAGACTTCACCTTCTCCTTCTCCTTCTTCTGCTTCTTCTGATTCACCCTCCAGACTTCGCCTTCTCCTTCTCCTTCTTCTACTTCTTCTGATTCATCCTCCAGACTTCACCTTCTCCTTCTCCTTCTTCTACTTCTTCTGATTCACCCTCCAGACTTCACCTTCTCCTTCTCCTTCTTCTGCTTCTTCTGATTCACCCTCCAGACTTCACCTTCTCCTTCTCCTTCTTCTACTTCTTCTGATTCACCCTCCAGACTTCACCTTCTCCTTCTCCTTCTTCTCCTTCTTCTGATTCACCCTCCAGACTTCACCTTCTCCTTCTCCTTCTTCTGCTTCTTCTGATTCACCCTGCAGACTTCACCTTCTCCTTCTCCTTCGTCTACTTCTTCTGATTCACCGTCCAGACTACACCTTCTCCTTCTCCTTCTTCTACTTCTTCTGATTCACCCTCCAGACTTCACCTTCTCCTTCTCCTTCTTCTGCTTCTTCTGATTCACCCTCCAGACTTCACCTTCTCCTTCTCCTTCTTCTACTTCTTCTGATTGACCCTCCAGACTTCATCTTCTCCTTCTCCTTCTTCTACATCTTCTGATTCACGCTCCAGACTTCACCTTCTCCTTCTCCTTCTTCTACTTCTTCTGTTTCACACTCCAGGCTTCGCCTTCTCCTTCTCCTTCTTCTACTTCTTCTGCTTCACCCTCCTGACTTCACCTTCTCCTTCTCCTTCTTCTACTTCTTCTGATTCACCCTCCAGACTTCACCTTCTCCTTCTCCTTCTTCTGCTTCTTCTGCTTCACCCTCCTGACTTCACCTTCTCCTTCTCCTTCTTCGACTTCTTCTGTTTCACCCTCCAGACTTCACCTTCTCCGTCTCCTTCTTCTGCTTCTTCTGCTTCACCCTCCAGACTGCACCTTCTCCTTCTCCTTCTTCTGCTTCTTCTGCTGCGCCCTCCAGACTTCACCTTCTCCTTCTCCTTCTTCTGCTTCTTCTGCTTCACCCTCCTGACTTCACCTTCTCCTTCTCCTTCTTCTACTTCTTCTGCTTCACCCCCCTGACTTCACCTTCTCATTCTCCTTCTTCTGCTTCTTCTGATTCACCCTCCTAACTTCACCTTCTCCTTCTGCTTCTTCTGCTTCTTCTGATTCACCCTCCAGACTTCACCTTCTCCTTCTCCTTCTTCTGCTTCTTCTGATTCACCCTCCAGACCTCACCTTCTCCTTCTCCTTCTTCTACTTCTTCTGATTCACCCTCCAGACTTCATCTTCTCCTTCTTCTTCTTCTGCTTCTTCTGATTCACCCTCCAGACTTCACCTTCTCCTTCTCCTTCTTCTGCTTCTTCTGATTCACCCTCCAGACTTCACCTTCCCCTTCAACTTCTTCTACTTCTTCTGATTCACCCTCCAGACTTCACCTTCTCCTTCTCCTTCTTCTACTTCTTCTGATTCACCCTCCAGTCTTCACCTTCTCCTTCTCCTTCTTCTGTTTCTTCTGCTTCACCCTCCAGACATCAACTTCTCCTTCTCTTTCTTCTGCTTCTTCTGATTCACCCTCCAGACTTCACCTTCTCCTTCTCCTTCTTCTGCTTCTTCTGATTCACCCTCCAGACTTCACCTTCTCCTTCAACTTCTTCTACTTCTTCTGATTCACCCTCCAGACTTCACCTTCTCCTTCTCCTTCTTCTGCTTCTTCTGATTCACCCTCCAGACTTCACCTTCTCCTTCTCCTTCTTCTGCTTCTGCTGATTCACCCTCCAGACTTCACCTTCTCCTTCTCCTTCTTCTACTTCTTCTGATTCACCCTCCAGACTTCATCTTCTCCTTCTCCTTCTTCTGCTTCTTCTGATTCACCCTCCAGACTTCACCTTCTCCTTCTCCTTCTTCTGCTTCTTCTGATTCACCCTCCAGACTTCGCCTTCTCCTTCTCCTTCTTCTACTTCTTCTGATTCATCCTCCAGACTTCACCTTCTCCTTCTCCTTCTTCTACTTCTTCTGATTCACCCTCCAGACTTCACCTTCTCCTTCTCCTTCTTCTGCTTCTTCTGATTCACCCTCCAGACTTCACCTTCTCCTTCTCCTTCTTCTGCTTCTTCTGGTTCACCCTCCAGACTTCACCTTCTCCTTATCCTTCTTCTACCTCTTCTGATCCACCCTCCAGACTTCACCTTCTCCTTCTCCTTCTTCTGCTTCTTCTGATTCACCCTCCAGACTTCACCTTCTCCTTCTCCTTCGTCTACTTCTTCTGATACACCCTCCAGACTACACCTTCTCCTTCTCCTTCTTCGACTTCTTCTGATTCACCCTCCAGACTTCACCTTCTCCTTCTCCTTCTTCTGCTTCTTCCGATTCACCCTCCAGACTTCAACTTCTCCTTCTCCTTCTTCAGCTTCTTCTGATTCACCCTCCTGACTTCACCTTCTCCTTCTCCTTCTTCTACTTCTTCTGATTCACCCTCCTGACTTCACCTTCTCCTTCTCCTTCTTCTACTTCTTCTGCTTCACCCTCGAGACTTCACCTTCTCCTTCTCCTTCTTCTACTTCTTCTGATTCACCCTCCAGACTTCACCTTCTCCTTCTTCTGCTTCTTCTGATTCACCCTCCAGACTTCACCTTCTCCTTCTCCTTATTCTGCTTCTTCTGATTCACCCTCCAGACTTCACCTTCTCCTTCTCCTTCTTCTGCTTCTTCTGATTCACCCTCCAGACTTCACCTTCTCCTTCTCCTTCTTCTGCTTCTTCTGATTCACCCTCCAGACTTCACCTTCTCCTTCTCCTTCTTCTGCATCTTCTGATTCACCCTCCAGACTTCATCGTCTCCTTCTCCTTCTTCTGCTTCTTCTGATTAATCCTCCAGACTTCACCTTCTCCTTCTCCTTCTTCTGCTTCTTCTGATTCAACCTCCAGTCTTCACCTTCTCCTTCTCCTTCTTCTACTTCTTCTGATTCACCCTCCAGACTTCACCTTCTCCTTCTCCTTCTTCTACTTCTTCTGATTCACCCTCCAGACTTCACCTTCCCCTTCTCCTTCTTCTGCTTCTTCTGATTCACCCTCCTGACTTCACCTTCTCCTTCTCCTTATTCTGCTTCTTCTGATTCACCCTCCAGACTTCACCTTCTCCTCCTTCTTCTGCTTCTTCTGATTCACCCTCCAGACTTCACCTTCTCCTTCTCCTTCTTCTGCTTCTTCTGATTCACCCTCCAGACTTCACCTTCTCCTTCTCCTTCTTCTCCTTCTTCTGATTCACCCTCCAGACTTCACCTTCTCCTTCTCCTTCTTCTGCTTCTTCTGATTCACCCTGCAGACTTCACCTTCTCCTTCTCCTTCGTCTACTTCTTCTGATTCACCGTCCAGACTACACCTTCTCCTTCTCCTTCTTCTACTTCTTCTGATTCACCCTCCAGACTTCACCTTCTCCTTCTCCTTCTGCTTCTTCTGATTCACCCTCCAGACTTCACCTTCTCCTTCTCCTTCTTCTACTTCTTCTGATTGACCCTCCAGACTTCACCTTCTCCTTCTCCTTCTTCTACATCTTCTGATTCACGCTCCAGACTTCACCTTCTCCTTCTCCTTCTTCTACTTCTTCTGTTTCACACTCCAGGCTTCGCCTTCTCCTTCTCCTTCTTCTACTTCTTCTGCTTCACCCTCCTGACTTCGCCTTCTCCTTCTCCTTCTTCTACTTCTTCTGATTCACCCTCCAGACTTCACCTTCTCCTTCTCCTTCTTCTGCTTCTTCTGCTTCACCCTCCTGACTTCACCTTCTCCTTCTCCTTCTTCTACTTCTTCTGTTTCACCCTCCAGACTTCACCTTCTCCTTCTCCTTCTTCTGCTTCTTCTGCTTCACCCTCCAGACTGCACCTTCTCCTTCTCCTTCTTCTGCTTCTTCTGCTGCGCCCTCCAGACTTCACCTTCTCCTTCTCCTTCTTCTGCTTCTTCTGCTTCACCCTCCTGACTTCACCTTCTGCTTCTCCTTCTTCTACTTCTTCTGCTTCACCCCCCTGACTTCACCTTCTCCTTCTCCTTCTTCTGCTTCTTCTGATTCACCCTCCTAACTTCACCTTCTCCTTCTCCTTCTTCTGCTTCTTCTGATTCACCCTCCAGACTTCACCTTCTCCTTCTCCTTCTTCTGCTTCTTCTGATTCACCCTCCAGACCTCACCTTCTCCTTCTCCTTCTTCTACTTCTTCTGATTCACTCTCCAGACTTCATCTTCTCCTTCTTCTTCTTCTGCTTCTTCTGATTCACCCTCCAGACTTCACCTTCTCCTTCTCCTTCTTCTGCTTCTTCTGATTCACCCTCCAGACTTCACCTTCTCCTTCAACTTCTTCTACTTCTTCTGATTCACCCTCCAGACTTCACCTTCTCCTTCTCCTTCTTCTACTTCTTCTGATTCACCCTCCAGTCTTCACCTTCTCCTTCTCCTTCTTCTGTTTCTTCTGCTTCACCCTCCAGACATCACCTTCTCCTTCTCTTTCTTCTGCTTCTTCTGATTCACCCTCCAGACTTCACCTTCTCCTTCTCCTTCTTCTGCTTCTTCTGATTCACCCTCCAGACTTCACCTTCTCCTTCAACTTCTTCTACTTCTTCTGATTCACCCTCCAGACTTCACCTTCTCCTTCTCCTTCTTCTGCTTCTTCTGATTCACCCTCCAGACTTCACCTTCTCCTTCTCCTTCTTCTGCTTCTGCTGATTCACCCTCCAGACTTCACCTTCTCCTTCTCCTTCTTCTACTTCTTCTGATTCACCCTCCAGACTTCATCTTCTCCTTCTCCTTCTTCTGCTTCTTCTGATTCACCCTCCAGACTTCACCTTCTCCTTCTCCTTCTTCTGCTTCTTCTGATTCACCCTCCAGACTTCGCCTTCTCCTTCTCCTTCTTCTACTTCTTCTGATTCACCCTCCAGACTTCACCTTCTCCTTCTCCTTCTTCTACTTCTTCTGATTCACCCTCCAGACTTCACCTTCTCCTTCTCCTTCTTCTGCTTCTTCTGATTCACCCTCCAGACTTCACCTTCTCCTTCTCCTTCTTCTGCTTCTTCTGGTTCACCCTCCAGACTTCACCTTCTCCTTATCCTTCTTCTACCTCTTCTGATCCACCCTCCAGACTTCACCTTCTCCTTCTTCTTCTTCTGCTTCTTCTGATTCACCCTCCAGACTTCACCTTCTCCTTCTCCTTCGTCTACTTCTTCTGATTCACCCTCCAGACTACACCTTCTCCTTCTCCTTCTTCTCCTTCTTCTGATTCACCCTCCAGACTTCACCTTCTCCTTCTCCTTCTTCGGCTTCTTCCGATTCACCCTCCAGACTTCACCTTCTCCTTCTCCTTCTTCTACATGTTCTGATTCACCCTCCAGACTTTACCTTCGCCTTCTCCTTCTTCTACTTCTTCTGATTCACCCTCCAGACTTCACCTTCTCCTTCTCCTTCTTCTACTTCTTCTGCTTCTCCCTCCAGACTTCACCTTCCCGTTCTCCTTCTTCTGCTTCTTCTGATTCACCCTCCAGACTTCACCTTCTCCTTCTCCTTCTTCTACTTCTTCTGATTCACCCTGCAGACTTCACCTTCTCCTTCTCCTTCTTCTACTTCTTCTGATTCACCCTCCAGACTTCACCTTCTCCTTCTCCATCTTCTGCTTCTTCTGATTCACCCTCCAGACTTCACCTTCTCCTTCTCCTTCTTCTGCTTCTTCTGATTCACCCTCCAGACTTCACCTTCTCCTTCTCCTTCTTCTGCTTCTTCTGATTCACCCTTCAGACTTCACCTTCTCCTTCTCCTTCTTCTGCTTCTTCTGATTCACCCTCCAGACCTTACCTTCTCCTTCTCCTTCTTCTACTTCTTCTGATTCACGCTCCAGACTTCACCTTCTCCTTCTCCTTCTTCTACTTCTTCTGTTTCACACTCCAGGCTTCGCCTTCTCCTTCTCCTTCTTCTACTTCTTCTGCTTCACCCTCCTGACTTCACCTTCTCCTTCTCCTTCTTCTACTTCTTCTGATTCACCCTCCAGACTTCACCTTCTCCTTCTCCTTCTTCTGCTTCTTCTGCTTCACCCTCCTGACTTCACCTTCTCCTTCTCCTTCTTCGACTTCTTCTGTTTCACCCTCCAGACTTCACCTTCTCCGTCTCCTTCTTCTGCTTCTTCTGCTTCACCCTCCAGACTGCACCTTCTCCTTCTCCTTCTTCTGCTTCTTCTGCTGCGCCCTCCAGACTTCACCTTCTCCTTCTCCTTCTTCTGCTTCTTCTGCTTCACCCTCCTGACTTCACCTTCTCCTTCTCCTTCTTCTACTTCTTCTGCTTCACCCCCCTGACTTCACCTTCTCATTCTCCTTCTTCTGCTTCTTCTGATTCACCCTCCTAACTTCACCTTCTCCTTCTGCTTCTTCTGCTTCTTCTGATTCACCCTCCAGACTTCACCTTCTCCTTCTCCTTCTTCTGCTTCTTCTGATTCACCCTCCAGACCTCACCTTCTCCTTCTCCTTCTTCTACTTCTTCTGATTCACCCTCCAGACTTCATCTTCTCCTTCTTCTTCTTCTGCTTCTTCTGATTCACCCTCCAGACTTCACCTTCTCCTTCTCCTTCTTCTGCTTCTTCTGATTCACCCTCCAGACTTCACCTTCCCCTTCAACTTCTTCTACTTCTTCTGATTCACCCTCCAGACTTCACCTTCTCCTTCTCCTTCTTCTACTTCTTCTGATTCACCCTCCAGTCTTCACCTTCTCCTTCTCCTTCTTCTGTTTCTTCTGCTTCACCCTCCAGACATCAACTTCTCCTTCTCTTTCTTCTGCTTCTTCTGATTCACCCTCCAGACTTCACCTTCTCCTTCTCCTTCTTCTGCTTCTTCTGATTCACCCTCCAGACTTCACCTTCTCCTTCAACTTCTTCTACTTCTTCTGATTCACCCTCCAGACTTCACCTTCTCCTTCTCCTTCTTCTGCTTCTTCTGATTCACCCTCCAGACTTCACCTTCTCCTTCTCCTTCTTCTGCTTCTGCTGATTCACCCTCCAGACTTCACCTTCTCCTTCTCCTTCTTCTACTTCTTCTGATTCACCCTCCAGACTTCATCTTCTCCTTCTCCTTCTTCTGCTTCTTCTGATTCACCCTCCAGACTTCACCTTCTCCTTCTCCTTCTTCTGCTTCTTCTGATTCACCCTCCAGACTTCGCCTTCTCCTTCTCCTTCTTCTACTTCTTCTGATTCATCCTCCAGACTTCACCTTCTCCTTCTCCTTCTTCTACTTCTTCTGATTCACCCTCCAGACTTCACCTTCTCCTTCTCCTTCTTCTGCTTCTTCTGATTCACCCTCCAGACTTCACCTTCTCCTTCTCCTTCTTCTGCTTCTTCTGGTTCACCCTCCAGACTTCACCTTCTCCTTATCCTTCTTCTACCTCTTCTGATCCACCCTCCAGACTTCACCTTCTCCTTCTCCTTCTTCTGCTTCTTCTGATTCACCCTCCAGACTTCACCTTCTCCTTCTCCTTCGTCTACTTCTTCTGATACACCCTCCAGACTACACCTTCTCCTTCTCCTTCTTCGACTTCTTCTGATTCACCCTCCAGACTTCACCTTCTCCTTCTCCTTCTTCTGCTTCTTCCGATTCACCCTCCAGACTTCAACTTCTCCTTCTCCTTCTTCAGCTTCTTCTGATTCACCCTCCTGACTTCACCTTCTCCTTCTCCTTCTTCTACTTCTTCTGATTCACCCTCCTGACTTCACCTTCTCC
Organism: Somniosus microcephalus; assembly: GCF_052327205.1. Taxonomy (NCBI): domain Eukaryota; kingdom Metazoa; phylum Chordata; class Chondrichthyes; order Squaliformes; family Somniosidae; genus Somniosus; species Somniosus microcephalus. Next base: position 372,467 of record NW_028225322.1, on the reverse strand, counting down.
TTCTCCTTCTTCTACTTCTTCTGCTTCACCCTCGAGACTTCACCTTCTCCTTCTCCTTCTTCTACTTCTTCTGATTCACCCTCCAGACTTCACCTTCTCCTTCTTCTGCTTCTTCTGATTCACCCTCCAGACTTCACCTTCTCCTTCTCCTTATTCTGCTTCTTCTGATTCACCCTCCAGACTTCACCTTCTCCTTCTCCTTCTTCTGCTTCTTCTGATTCACCCTCCAGACTTCACCTTCTCCTTCTCCTTCTTCTGCTTCTTCTGATTCACCCTCCAGACTTCACCTTCTCCTTCTCCTTCTTCTGCTTCTTCTGATTCACCCTCCAGACTTCATCGTCTCCTTCTCCTTCTTCTGCTTCTTCTGATTAATCCTCCAGACTTCACCTTCTCCTTCTCCTTCTTCTGCTTCTTCTGATTCAACCTCCAGTCTTCACCTTCTCCTTCTCCTTCTTCTACTTCTTCTGATTCACCCTCCAGACTTCACCTTCTCCTTCTCCTTCTTCTACTTCTTCTGATTCACCCTCCAGACTTCACCTTCCCCTTCTCCTTCTTCTGCTTCTTCTGATTCACCCTCCTGACTTCACCTTCTCCTTCTCCTTATTCTGCTTCTTCTGATTCACCCTCCAGACTTCACCTTCTCCTCCTTCTTCTGCTTCTTCTGATTCACCCTCCAGACTTCACCTTCTCCTTCTCCTTCTTCTGCTTCTTCTGATTCACCCTCCAGACTTCACCTTCTCCTTCTCCTTCTTCTCCTTCTTCTGATTCACCCTCCAGACTTCACCTTCTCCTTCTCCTTCTTCTGCTTCTTCTGATTCACCCTGCAGACTTCACCTTCTCCTTCTCCTTCGTCTACTTCTTCTGATTCACCGTCCAGACTACACCTTCTCCTTCTCCTTCTTCTACTTCTTCTGATTCACCCTCCAGACTTCACCTTCTCCTTCTCCTTCTGCTTCTTCTGATTCACCCTCCAGACTTCACCTTCTCCTTCTCCTTCTTCTACTTCTTCTGATTGACCCTCCAGACTTCACCTTCTCCTTCTCCTTCTTCTACATCTTCTGATTCACGCTCCAGACTTCACCTTCTCCTTCTCCTTCTTCTACTTCTTCTGTTTCACACTCCAGGCTTCGCCTTCTCCTTCTCCTTCTTCTACTTCTTCTGCTTCACCCTCCTGACTTCGCCTTCTCCTTCTCCTTCTTCTACTTCTTCTGATTCACCCTCCAGACTTCACCTTCTCCTTCTCCTTCTTCTGCTTCTTCTGCTTCACCCTCCTGACTTCACCTTCTCCTTCTCCTTCTTCTACTTCTTCTGTTTCACCCTCCAGACTTCACCTTCTCCTTCTCCTTCTTCTGCTTCTTCTGCTTCACCCTCCAGACTGCACCTTCTCCTTCTCCTTCTTCTGCTTCTTCTGCTGCGCCCTCCAGACTTCACCTTCTCCTTCTCCTTCTTCTGCTTCTTCTGCTTCACCCTCCTGACTTCACCTTCTCCTTCTCCTTCTTCTACTTCTTCTGCTTCACCCCCCTGACTTCACCTTCTCCTTCTCCTTCTTCTGCTTCTTCTGATTCACCCTCCTAACTTCACCTTCTCCTTCTCCTTCTTCTGCTTCTTCTGATTCACCCTCCAGACTTCACCTTCTCCTTCTCCTTCTTCTGCTTCTTCTGATTCACCCTCCAGACCTCACCTTCTCCTTCTCCTTCTTCTACTTCTTCTGATTCACTCTCCAGACTTCATCTTCTCCTTCTTCTTCTTCTGCTTCTTCTGATTCACCCTCCAGACTTCACCTTCTCCTTCTCCTTCTTCTGCTTCTTCTGATTCACCCTCCAGACTTCACCTTCTCCTTCAACTTCTTCTACTTCTTCTGATTCACCCTCCAGACTTCACCTTCTCCTTCTCCTTCTTCTACTTCTTCTGATTCACCCTCCAGTCTTCACCTTCTCCTTCTCCTTCTTCTGTTTCTTCTGCTTCACCCTCCAGACATCACCTTCTCCTTCTCTTTCTTCTGCTTCTTCTGATTCACCCTCCAGACTTCACCTTCTCCTTCTCCTTCTTCTGCTTCTTCTGATTCACCCTCCAGACTTCACCTTCTCCTTCAACTTCTTCTACTTCTTCTGATTCACCCTCCAGACTTCACCTTCTCCTTCTCCTTCTTCTGCTTCTTCTGATTCACCCTCCAGACTTCACCTTCTCCTTCTCCTTCTTCTGCTTCTGCTGATTCACCCTCCAGACTTCACCTTCTCCTTCTCCTTCTTCTACTTCTTCTGATTCACCCTCCAGACTTCATCTTCTCCTTCTCCTTCTTCTGCTTCTTCTGATTCACCCTCCAGACTTCACCTTCTCCTTCTCCTTCTTCTGCTTCTTCTGATTCACCCTCCAGACTTCGCCTTCTCCTTCTCCTTCTTCTACTTCTTCTGATTCACCCTCCAGACTTCACCTTCTCCTTCTCCTTCTTCTACTTCTTCTGATTCACCCTCCAGACTTCACCTTCTCCTTCTCCTTCTTCTGCTTCTTCTGATTCACCCTCCAGACTTCACCTTCTCCTTCTCCTTCTTCTGCTTCTTCTGGTTCACCCTCCAGACTTCACCTTCTCCTTATCCTTCTTCTACCTCTTCTGATCCACCCTCCAGACTTCACCTTCTCCTTCTTCTTCTTCTGCTTCTTCTGATTCACCCTCCAGACTTCACCTTCTCCTTCTCCTTCGTCTACTTCTTCTGATTCACCCTCCAGACTACACCTTCTCCTTCTCCTTCTTCTCCTTCTTCTGATTCACCCTCCAGACTTCACCTTCTCCTTCTCCTTCTTCGGCTTCTTCCGATTCACCCTCCAGACTTCACCTTCTCCTTCTCCTTCTTCTACATGTTCTGATTCACCCTCCAGACTTTACCTTCGCCTTCTCCTTCTTCTACTTCTTCTGATTCACCCTCCAGACTTCACCTTCTCCTTCTCCTTCTTCTACTTCTTCTGCTTCTCCCTCCAGACTTCACCTTCCCGTTCTCCTTCTTCTGCTTCTTCTGATTCACCCTCCAGACTTCACCTTCTCCTTCTCCTTCTTCTACTTCTTCTGATTCACCCTGCAGACTTCACCTTCTCCTTCTCCTTCTTCTACTTCTTCTGATTCACCCTCCAGACTTCACCTTCTCCTTCTCCATCTTCTGCTTCTTCTGATTCACCCTCCAGACTTCACCTTCTCCTTCTCCTTCTTCTGCTTCTTCTGATTCACCCTCCAGACTTCACCTTCTCCTTCTCCTTCTTCTGCTTCTTCTGATTCACCCTTCAGACTTCACCTTCTCCTTCTCCTTCTTCTGCTTCTTCTGATTCACCCTCCAGACTTCGCCTTCTCCTTCTCCTTCTTCTACTTCTTCTGATTCATCCTCCAGACTTCACCTTCTCCTTCTCCTTCTTCTACTTCTTCTGATTCACCCTCCAGACTTCACCTTCTCCTTCTCCTTCTTCTGCTTCTTCTGATTCACCCTCCAGACTTCACCTTCTCCTTCTCCTTCTTCTGCTTCTTCTGGTTCACCCTCCAGACTTCACCTTCTCCTTATCCTTCTTCTACCTCTTCTGATCCACCCTCCAGACTTCACCTTCTCCTTCTCCTTCTTCTGCTTCTTCTGATTCACCCTCCAGACTTCACCTTCTCCTTCTCCTTCGTCTACTTCTTCTGATACACCCTCCAGACTACACCTTCTCCTTCTCCTTCTTCGACTTCTTCTGATTCACCCTCCAGACTTCACCTTCTCCTTCTCCTTCTTCTGCTTCTTCCGATTCACCCTCCAGACTTCAACTTCTCCTTCTCCTTCTTCAGCTTCTTCTGATTCACCCTCCTGACTTCACCTTCTCCTTCTCCTTCTTCTACTTCTTCTGATTCACCCTCCTGACTTCACCTTCTCCTTCTCCTTCTTCTACTTCTTCTGCTTCACCCTCGAGACTTCACCTTCTCCTTCTCTCTTCTTCTACTTCTTCTGATTCACCCTCCAGACTTCACCTTCTCCTTCTTCTGCTTCTTCTGATTCACCCTCCAGACTTCACCTTCTCCTTCTCCTTATTCTGCTTCTTCTGATTCACCCTCCAGACTCACCTTCTCCTTCTCCTTCTTCTTGCTTCTTCTGATTCACCCTCCAGACTTCACCTTCTCCTTCTCCTTCTTCTGCTTCTTCTGATTCACCCCTCCAGACTTCACCTTCTCCTTCTCCTTCTTCTGCTTCTTCTGATTCACCCTCCAGACTTCATCGTCTCCTTCTCCTTCTTCTGCTTCTTCTGATTAATCCTCCAGACTTCACCTTCTCCTTCTCCTTCTTCTGCTTCTTCTGATTCAACCTCCAGTCTTCACCTTCTCCTTCTCCTTCTTCTACTTCTTCTGATTCACCCTCCAGACTTCACCTTCTCCTTCTCCTTCTTCTACTTCTTCTGATTCACCCTCCAGACTTCACCTTCCCCTTCTCCTTCTTCTGCTTCTTCTGATTCACCCTCCTGACTTCACCTTCTCCTTCTCCTTATTCTGCTTCTTCTGATTCACCCTCCAGACTTCACCTTCTCCTCCTTCTTCTGCTTCTTCTGATTCACCCTCCAGACTTCACCTTCTCCTTCTCCTCTTCTGCTTCTTCTGATTCACCCTCCAGACTTCACCTTCTCCTTCTCCTTCTTCTCCTTCTTCTGATTCACCCTCCAGACTTCATCCTTCTCCTTCTCCTTCTTCTGCTTCTTCTGATTCACCCTGCAGACTTCACCTTCTCCTTCTCCTTCGTCTACTTCTTCTGATTCACCGTCCAGACTACACCTTCTCCTTCTCCTTCTTCTACTTCTTCTGATTCACCCTCCAGACTTCACCTTCTCCTTCTCCTTCTGCTTCTTCTGATTCACCCTCCAGACTTCACCTTCTCCTTCTCCTTCTTCTACTTCTTCTGATTGACCCTCCAGACTTCACCTTCTCCTTCTCCTTCTTCTACTTCTTCTGATTCACGCTCCAGACTTCACCTTCTCCTTCTCCTCTTCTACTTCTTCTGTTTCACACTCCAGGCTTCGCCTTCTCCTTCTCCTTCTTCTACTTCTTCTGCTTCACCCCTCCTGACTTCGCCTTCTCCTTCTCCTTCTTCTACTTCTTCTGATTCACCCTCAGACTTCACCTTCTCCTTCTCCTTCTTCTGCTTCTTCTGCTTCACCCTCCTGACTTCACCTTCTCCTTCTCCTTCTTCTACTTCTTCTGTTTCACCCTCCAGACTTCACCTTCTCCTTCTCCTTCTTCTGCTTCTTCTGCTTCACCCTCCAGACTGCACCTTCTCCTTCTCCTTCTTCTGCTTCTTCTGCTGCGCCCTCCAGACTTCACCTTCTCCTTCTCCTTCTTCTGCTTCTTCTGCTTCACCCTCCTGACTTCACCTTCTCCTTCTCCTTCTTCTACTTCTTCTGCTTCACCCCCCTGACTTCACCTTCTCCTTCTCCTTCTTCTGCTTCTTCTGATTCACCCTCCTAACTTCACCTTCTCCTTCTCCTTCTTCTGCTTCTTCTGATTCACCCTCCAGACTTCACCTTCTCCTTCTCCTTCTTCTGCTTCTTCTGATTCACCCTCCAGACCTCACCTTCTCCTTCTCCTTCTTCTACTTCTTCTGATTCACTCTCCAGACTTCATCTTCTCCTTCTTCTTCTTCTGCTTCTTCTGATTCACCCTCCAGACTTCACCTTCTCCTTCTCCTTCTTCTGCTTCTTCTGATTCACCCTCCCAGACTTCACCTTCTCCTTCAACTTCTTCTACTTCTTCTGATTCACCCTCCAGACTTCACCTTCTCCTTCTCCTTCTTCTACTTCTTCTGATTCACCCTCCAGTCTTCACCTTCTCCTTCTCCTTCTTCTGTTTCTTCTGCTTCACCCTCCAGACATCACCTTCTCCTTCTCTTTCTTCTGCTTCTTCTGATTCACCCTCCAGACTTCACCTTCTCCTTCTCCTTCTTCTGCTTCTTTCTGATTCACCCTCCAGACTTCACCTTCTCCCTTCAACTTCTTCTACTTCTTCTGATTCACCCTCCAGACTTCACCTTCTCCTTCTCCTTCTTCTGCTTCTTCTGATTCACCCTCCAGACTTCACCTTCTCCTTCTCCTTCTTCTGCTTCTGCTGATTCACCCTCCAGACTTCACCTTCTCCTTCTCCTTCTTCTACTTCTTCTGATTCACCCTCCAGACTTCATCTTTTCCTTCTCCTTCTTCTGCTTCTTCTGATTCACCCTCCAGACTTCACCTTCTCCTTCTCCTTCTTCTGCTTCTTCTGATTCACCCTCCAGACTTCGCCTTCTCCTTCTCCTTCTTCTACTTCTTCTGATTCACCCTCCAGACTTCACCTTCTCCTTCTCCTTCTTCTACTTCTTCTGATTCACCCTCCAGACTTCACCTTCTCCTTCTCCTTCTTCTGCTTCTTCTGATTCACCCTCCAGACTTCACCTTCTCCTTCTCCTTCTTCTGCTTCTTCCTGGTTCACCCTCCAGACTTCACCTTCTCCTTATCCTTCTTCTACCTCTTCTGATCCACCCTCCAGACTTCACCTTCTCCTTCTTCTTCTTCTGCTTCTTCTGATTCACCCTCCAGACTTCACCTTCTCCTTCTCCTTCGTCTACTTCTTCTGATTCACCCTCCAGACTACACCTTCTCCTTCTCCTTCTTCTCCTTCTTCTGATTCACCCTCCAGACTTCACCTTCTCCTTCTCCTTCTTCGGCTTCTTCCGATTCACCCTCCAGACTTCACCTTCTCCTTCTCCTTCTTCTACATTGTTCTGATTCACCCTCCAGACTTACCTTCGCCTTCTCCTTCTTCTACTTCTTCTGATTCACCCTCCAGACTTCACCTTCTCCTTCTCCTTCTTCTACTTCTTCTGCTTCTCCCTCCAGACTTCACCTTCCCGTTCTCCTTCTTCTGCTTCTTCTGATTCACCCTCCAGACTTCACTTCTCCTTCTCCTTCTTCTACTTCTTCTGATTCACCCTGCAGACTTCACCTTCTCCTTCTCCTTCTTCTACTTCTTCTGATTCACCCTCCAGACTTCACCTTCTCCTTCTCCATCTTCTGCTTCTTCTGATTCACCCTCCAGACTTCACCTTCTCCTTCTCCTTCTTCTGCTTCTTCTGATTCACCCTCCAGACTTCACCTTCTCCTTCTCCTTCTTCTGCTTCTTCTGATTCACCCTTCAGACTTCACCTTCTCCTTCTCCTTCTTCTGCTTCTTCTGATTCACCCTCCAGACCTTACCTTCTCCTTCTCCTTCTTCTACTTCTTCTGATTCACCCTCCAGACTTCATCTTCTCCTTCTCCTTCTTCTGCTTCTTCTGATTCACCCTCCAGACTTCACCTTCTCCTTCTCCTTCTTCTGCTTCTTCTGATTCACCCTCCAGACTTCGCCTTCTCCTTCTCCTTCTTCTACTTCTTCTGATTCACCCTCCAGACTTCACCTTCTCCTTCTCCTTCTTCTACTTCTTCTGATTCACCCTCCAGTCCTTCAACTTCTCCTTCTCCTTCTTCTGCTTCTTCTGATTCACCCTCCAGGACTTCACCTTCTCCTTCTCCTTCTTCTGCTTCTTCTGATTCACCCTCCTGACTTCACCTCTCCTTCTCCTTCTTCTGCTTCTTCTGATTCACCCTCCAGACTTCACCTTCTCCTTCTCCTTCTTCTACTTCTTCTGATTCACCCTCCAGACTTCACCTTCTCCTTCTACTTCTTCTACTTCTTCTGATTCACCCTCCAGACTTCACCTTCTCCTTCTCCTTCTTCTGCTTCGGTCTGATTCACCCTCCAGACTTCACCTTCTCCTTCTCCTTCTTCTGCTTCTTCTGGTTCACCCTCCAGACTTCACCTTCTCCTTATCCTTCTTCTACCTCTTCTGATTCACCCTCCAGACTTCACCTTCTCCTTTTCCTTCTTCTGCTTCTTCTGATTCACCCTCCAGATTTCACCTTCTCCTTCTCCTTCGTCTACTTCTTCTGATTCACCCTCCAGACTACACCTTCTCCTTCTCCTTCTTCTACTTCTTCTGATTCACCCTCCAGACTTCACCTTCTCCTTCTCCTTATGCTTCTTCCGATTCACCCTCCAGACTTCACCTTCTCCTTCCTCCTTCTTCTACTTCTTCTGATTCACCCTCCAGACTTTCCCTTCGCCTTCTCCTTCTTCTACTTCTTCTGATTCACCCTCCAGACTTCACCTTCTCCTTCTCCTTCTTCTACTTCTTCTGCTTCTCTCTCCAGACTTCACCTTCCCGTTCTCCTTCTTCTGCTTCTTCTGATTCACCCTCCAGACTTCACCTTCTCCTTCTCCTTCTTCTCCTTCTTCTGATTCACCCTCCAGACTTCACCTTCTCCTTCTCCTTCTTCTACTTCTTCTGATTCACCCTCCAGACTTCACCTTCTCCTTCTCCTTTTTCTACTTCTTCTGATTCACCCTCCTGACTTCACCTTCTTCTTCTCCTTCTTCTGCTTCTTTTGCTTCACCCTCCAGACTTCACCTTCTCCTTCTCCTTCTTCTGCTTCTTCTGCTTCACCCTCCAGAATTCACCTTCTCCTTCTCCTTCTTCTGCTTCTTCTGCTTCACCCTCCTGACTTCACCTTCTCCTTCTCCTTCTTCTACTTCTTCTGATTCACTCTCCAGACTTCACCTTCTCCTTCTCCTTCTTCTGCTTCTTCTGCTTCACCCTCCTGACTTCACCTTCTCCTTCTCCTTCTTCTACTTCTTCTGTTTCACCCTCCAGACTTCACCTTCTCCTTCTCCTTCTTCTGCTTCTTCTGCTTCACCCTCCAGACTGCACCTTCTCCTTCTCCTTCTTCTGCTTCTTCTGCTGCGCCCTCCAGACTTCAGCTTCTCCTTCTCCTTCTTCTGCTTCTTCTGCTTCCCCCTCCTGACTTCACCTTCTCCTTCTCCTTCTTCTACTTCTTCTGCTTCACCCCCCTGACTTCACCATCTCCTTCTCCTTCTTCTACTTCTTCTGATTCACCCTGCAGACTTCATCTTCTCCTTCTTCTAATTCTGCTTCTTCTGATTCACCCTCCAGACTTCACCTTCTCCTTCTCCTTCTTCTGCTTCTTCTGATTCACCCTCCAGACTTCACCTTCTCCTTCAACTTCTTCTACTTCTTCTGATTCACCCTCCAGACTTCACCTTCTCCTTCTCCTTCTTCTACTTCTTCTGATTCACCCTCCAGTCTTCACCTTCTCCTTCTCCTTCTTCTGTTTCTGCTGCTTCACCCTCCAGACATCACCTTCTCCTTCTCTTTATTCTGCTTCTTCTGATTCACCCTCCAGACTTCACCTTCTCCTTCTCCTTCTTCTGATTCTTCTGATTCACCATCCAGACTTCACCTTCTCCTTATCCTTCTTCAGCTTCTTCTGATTCACCCTCCTGACTTCACCTTCTCCTTCTCCTTCTTCTACTTCTTCTGATTCACCCTCCTGACTTCACCTTCTCCTTCTCCTTCTTCTACTTCTTCTGCTTCACCCTCCAGACTTCACCTTCTCCTTCTCCTTCTTCTACTTCTTCTGATTCACCCTCCAGACTTCACCTTCTCCTTCTTCTGCTTCTTCTGATTCACCCTCCAGACGTCACCTTCTCCTTCTCCTTATTCTGCTTCTTCTGATTCACCCTCCAGACTTCACCTTCTCCTTCTCCTTCTTCTGCTTCTTCTGATTCACCCTCCAGACTTCACCTTCTCCTTCTCCTTCTTCTGCTTCTTCTGATTCACCCTCCAGACTTCACCTTCTCCTTCTCCTTCTTCTGCTTCTTCTGATTCACCCTCCAGACTTCATCGTCTCCTTCTCCTTCTTCTGCTTCTTCTGATTCAACCTCCAGACTTCACCTTCTCCTTCTCCTTCTTCTACTTCTTCTGATTCACCCTCCAGACTTCACCTTCTCCTTCTCCTTCTTCTACTTCTTCTGATTCACCCTCCAGACTTCACCTTCCCCTTCTCCTTCTTCTGCTTCTTCTGATTCACCCTCCTGACTTCACCTTCTCCTTCTCCTTATTCTGCTTCTTCTGATTCACCCTCCAGACTTCACCTTCTCCTTCTCCTTCTTCTGCTTCTTCTGATTCACCCTCCAGACTTCACCTTCTCCTTCTCCTTCTTCTGCTTCTTCTGATTCACCCTCCAGACTTCACCTTCTCCTTCTCCTTCTTCTCCTTCTTCTGATTCACCCTCCAGACTTCACCTTCTCCTTCTCCTTCTTCTGCTTCTTCTGATTCACCCTGCAGACTTCACCTTCTCCTTCCCCTTCGTCTACTTCTTCTGATTCACCGTCCAGACTACACCTTCTCCTTCTCCTTCTTCTACTTCTTCTGATTCACCCTCCAGACTTCACCTTCTCCTTCTCCTTCTTCTGCTTCTTCTGATTCACCCTCCAGACTTCACCTTCTCCTTCTCCTTCTTCTGCTTCTTCTGATTCACCCTCCAGACTTCACCTTCTCCTTCTCCTTCTTCTACTTCTTCTGATTGACCCTCCAGACTTCACCTTCTCCTTCTCCTTCTTCTACTTCTTCTGTTTCACACTCCAGGCTTCGCCTTCTCCTTCTCCTTCTTCTACTTCTTCTGCTTCACCCTCCTGACTTCAGCTTCTCCTTCTCCTTCTTCTACTTCTTCTGATTTACCCTCCAGACTTCACCTTCTCCTTCTCCTTCTTCTGCTTCTTCTGCTTCACCCTCCTGACTTCACCTTCTCCTTCTCCTTCTTCTACTTCTTCTGTTTCACCCTCCAGACTTCACCTTCTCCTTCTCCTTCTTCTGCTTCTTCTGCTTCACCCTCCAGACTGCACATTCTCCTTCTCCTTCTTCTGCTTCTTCTGCTGCGCCCTCCAGACTTCACCTTCTCCTTCTCCTTCTTCTGCTTCTTCTGCTTCACCCTCCTGACTTCACCTTCTCCTTCTCCTTCTTCTACTTCTTCTGCTTCACCCCCCTGACTTCACCTTCTCCTTCTCCTTCTTCTGCTTCTTCTGATTCACCCTCCTAACTTCACCTTCTCCTTCTCCTTCTTCTGCTTCTTCTGATTCACCCTCCAGACTTCACCTTCTCCTTCTCCTTCTTCTGCTTCTTCTGATTCACCCTCCAGACCTCACCTTCTCCTTCTCCTTCTTCTACTTCTTCTGATTCACCCTCCAGACTTCATCTTCTCGTTCTTCTTCTTCTGCTTCTTCTGATTCACCCTCCAGACTTCACCTTCTCCTTCTCCTTCTTCTGCTTCTTCTGATTCACCCTCCAGACTTCACCTTCTCCTTCAACTTCTTCTACTTCTTCTGATTCACCCTCCAGACTTCACCTTCTCCTTCTCCTTCTTCTACTTCTTCTGATTCACCCTCCAGTCTTCACCTTCTCCTTCTCCTTCTTCTGTTTCTTCTGCTTCACCCTCCAGACATCACCTTCTCCTTCTCTTTCTTCTGCTTCTTCTGATTCACCCTCCAGACTTCACCTTCTCCTTCTCCTTCTTCTGATTCTTCTGATTCACCCTCCAGACTTCACCTTCTCCTTCTCCTTCTTCAGCTTCTTCTGATTCACCCTCCTGACTTCACCTTCTCCTTCTCCTTCTTCTACTTCTTCTGATTCACCCTCCTGACTTCACCTTCTCCTTCTCCTTCTTCTACTTCTTCTGCTTCACCCTCCAGACTTCACCTTCTCCTTCTCCTTATTCTGCTTCTTCTGATTCACCCTCCAGACTTCACCTTCTCCTTCTCCTTCTTCTGCTTCTTCTGATTCACCCTCCAGACTTCACCTTCTCCTTCTCCTTCTTCTGCTTCTTCTGATTCACCCTCCAGACTTCACCTTCTCCTTCTCCTTCTTCTACTTCTTCTGATTCACCCTCCAGACTTCATCGTCTCCTTCTCCTTCTTCTGCTTCTTCTGATTCATCCTCCAGACTTCACCTTCTCCTTCTCCTTCTTCTGCTTCTTCTGATTCAGCCTCCAGACTTCACCTTCTCCTTCTCCTTCTTCTACTTCTTCTGATTCACCCTCCAGACTTCACCTTCTCCTTCTCCTTCTTCTACTTCTTCTGATTCACCCTCCAGACTTCAGCTTCTCCATCTCCTTCTTCTGCTTCTTCTGATTCACCCTCCAGACTTCACCTTCTCCTTCTCCTTATTCTGCTTCTTCTGATTCACCCTCCAGACTTCACCTTCTCCTTCTCCTTCTTCTGCTTCTTCTGATTCACCCTCCAGACTTCACCTTCTCCTTCTCCTTCTTCTGCTTCTTCTGATTCACCCTCCAGACTTCACCTTCTCCTTCTCCTTCTTCTACTTCTTCTGATTCACCCTCCAGACTTCACCTTCTCCTTCTCCTTCTTCTGCTTCTTCTGATTCACCCTGCAGACTTCACCTTCTCCTTCTCCTTCGTCTACTTCTTCTGATTCACCGTCCAGACTACACCTTCTCCTTCTCCTTCTTCTACTTCTTCTGATTCACCCTCCAGACTTCACCTTCTCCTTCTCCTTCTTCTGCTTCTTCTGATTCACCCTCCAGACTTCACCTTCTCCTTCTCCTTCTTCTACTTCTTCTGATTGACCCTCCAGACTTCACCTTCTCCTTCTCCTTCTTCTACATCTTCTGATTCACGCTCCAGACTTCACCTTCTCCTTCTCCTTCTTCTACTTCTTCTGCTTCTCCCTCCAGACTTCACCTTCTCCTTCTCTTTCTTCTACTTCTTCTGATTCACCCTCCAGACTTCACCTTCTCCTTCTCCTTCTTCTACTTCTTCTGATTCACCCTCCAGACTTCACCTTCTCCTTCTCCTTCTTCTACTTCTTCTGATTCACCCTCCAGACTTCACCTTCTCCTTCTCCTTCTTCTACTTCTTCTGATTCACCCTCCTGACTTCACCTTCTCCTTCTCCTTCTTCTGCTTCTTCTGCTTCACCCTCCAAACTTCACCTTCTCCTTCTCCTTCTTCTGCTTCTTCTGCTTTACCCTCCAGACTTCACCTTCTCCTTCTCCTTCTTCTGCTTCTTCTGCTTCACCCTCCTGACTTCACCTTCTCCTTCTCCTTCTTCTACTTCTTCTGATCCACCCTCCAGACTTCACCTTCTCCTTCTCCTTCTTCTGCTTCTTCTGCTTCACCCTCCAGAATTCACCTTCTCCTTCTCCTTCTTATGCTTCTTCTGCTTCGCCCTCCAGACTTCACCTTCTCCTTCTCCTTCTTCTGCTTCTTCTGCTTCACCCTCCAGACTTCATCGTCTCCTTCTCCTTCTTCTGCTTCTTCTGATTCATCCACCAGACTTCACCTTCTCCTTCTCCTTCTTCTGCTTCTTCTGATTCACCCTCCAGACTTCACCTTCTCCTTCTCCTTCTTCTACTTCTTCTGATTCACCCTCCAGACTTCACCTTCTCCTTCTCCTTCTTCTACTTCTTCTGATTCACCCTCCAGACTTCACCTTCCCCTTCTCCTTCTTCTGCTTCTTCTGATTCACCCTCCTGACTTCACCTTCTCCTTCTCCTTATTCTGCTTCTTCTGATTCACCCTCCAGACTTCACCTTCTCCTTCTCCTTCTTCTGCTTCTTCTGATTCACCCTCCAGACTTCACCTTCTCCTTCTCCTTCTTCTGCTTCTTCTGATTCACCCTCCAGACTTCACCTTCTCCTTCTCCTTCTTCTACTTCTTCTGATTCACCCTCCAGACTTCACCTTCTCCTTCTCCTTCTTCTGCTTCTTCTGATTCACCCTGCAGACTTCACCTTCTCCTTCTCCTTCGTCTACTTCTTCTGATTCACCGTCCAGACTACACCTTCTCCTTCTCCTTCTTCTACTTCTTCTGATTCACCCTCCAGACTTCACCTTCTCCTTCTCCTTCTTCTGCTTCTTCTGATTCACCCTCCAGACTTCACCTTCTCCTTCTCCTTCTTCTACTTCTTCTGATTGACCCTCCAGACTTCACCTTCTCCTTCTCCTTCTTCTACATCTTCTGATTCACGCTCCAGACTTCACCTTCTCCTTCTCCTTCTTCTACTTCTTCTGTTTCACACTCCAGGCTTCGCCTTCTCCTTCTCCTTCTTCTACTTCTTCTGCTTCACCCTCCTGACTTCACCTTCTCCTTCTCCTTCTTCTACTTCTTCTGATTCACCCTCCAGACTTCACCTTCTCCTTCTCCTTCTTCTGCTTCTTCTGCTTCACCCTCCTGACTTCACCTTCTCCTTCTCCTTCTTCTACTTCTTCTGTTTCACCCTCCAGACTTCACCTTCTCCTTCTCCTTCTTCTGCTTCTTCTGCTTCACCCTCCAGACTGCACCTTCTCCTTCTCCTTCTTCTGCTTCTTCTGCTGCGCCCTGCAGACTTCACCTTCTCCTTCTCCTTCTTCTGCTTCTTCTGCTTCACCCTCCTGACTTCACCTTCTCCTTCTCCTTCTTCTACTTCTTCTGCTTCACCCCCCTGACTTCACCTTCTCCTTCCCCTTCTTCTGCTTCTTCTGATTCACCCTCCTAACTTCACCTCCTCCTTCTCCTTCTTCTGCTTCTTCTGATTCACCCTCCAGACTTCACCTTCTCCTTCTCCTTCTTCTGCTTCTTCTGATTCACCCTCCAGACCTCACCTTCTCCTTCTCCTTCTTCTACTTCTTCTGATTCACCCTCCAGACTTCATCTTCTCCTTCTTCTTCTTCTGCTTCTTCTGATTCACCCTCCAGACTTCACCTTCTCCTTCTCCTTCTTCTGCTTCTTCTGATTCACCCTCCAGACTTCACCTTCTCCTTCAACTTCTTCTACTTCTTCTGATTCACCCTCCAGACTTCACCTTCTCCTTCTCCTTCTTCTACTTCTTCTGATTCACCCTCCAGTCTTCACCTTCTCCTTCTCCTTCTTCTGTTTCTTCTGCTTCACCCTCCAGACATCACCTTCTCCTTCTCTTTCTTCTGCTTCTTCTGATTCACCCTCCAGACTTCACCTTCTCCTTCTCCTTCTTCTGATTCTTCTGATTCACCCTCCAGACTTCACCTTCTCCTTCTCCTTCTTCAGCTTCTTCTGATTCACCCTCCTGACTTCACCTTCTCCTTCTCATTCTTCTACTTCTTCTGATTCACCCTCCTGACTTCACCTTCTCCTTCTCCTTCTTCTACTTCTTCTGCTTCACCCTCCAGACTTCACCTTCTCCTTCTCCTTCTTCTACTTCTTCTGATTCACCCTCCAGACGTCACCTTCTCCTTCTTCTGCTTCTTCTGATTCACCCTCCAGACTTCACCTTCTCCTTCTCCTTATTCTGCTTCTTCTGATTCACCCTCCAGACTTCAGCTTCCCCTTCTCCTTCTTCTGCTTCTTCTGATTCACCCTGCAGACTTCACCTTCTCCTTCTCCTTCTTCTGCTTCTTCTGATTCACCCTCCAGACTTCACCTTCTCCTTCTCCTTCTTCTACTTCTTCTGATTCACCCTCCAGACTTCATCGTCTCCTTCTCCTTCTTCTGCTTCTTCTGATTCATCCTCCAGACTTCACCTTCTCCTTCTCCTTCTTCTGCTTCTTCTGATTCAGCCTCCAGACTTCACCTTCTCCTTCTCCTTCTTCTACTTCTTCTGATTCACCCTCCAGACTTCACCTTCTCCTTCTCCTTCTTCTACTTCTTCTGATTCACCCTCCAGACTTCACCTTCTCCATCTCCTTCTTCTGCTTCTTCTGATTCACCCTCCAGACTTCACCTTCTCCTTCTCCTTATTCTGCTTCTTCTGATTCACCCTCCAGACATCACCTTCTCCTTCTCCTTCTTCTGCTTCTTCTGATTCACCCTCCAGACTTCACCTTCTCCTTCTCCTTCTTCTGCTTCTTCTGATTCACCCTCCAGACTTCACCTTCTCCTTCTCCTTATTCTACTTCTTCTGATTCACCCTCCAGACTTCACCTTCTCCTTCTCCTTCTTCTGCTTCTTCTGATTCACCCTGCAGACTTCACCTTCTCCTTCTCCTTCGTCTACTTCTTCTGATTCACCGTCCAGACTACACCTTCTCCTTCTCCTTCTTCTACTTCTTCTGATTCACCCTCCAGACTTCACCTTCTCCTTCTCCTTCTTCTGCTTCTTCTGATTCACCCTCCAGACTTCACCTTCTCCTTCTCCTTCTTCTACTTCTTCTGATTGACCCTCCAGACTTCACCTTCTCCTTCTCCTTCTTCTACATCTTCTGATTCACGCTCCAGACTTCACCTTCTCCTTCTCCTTCTTCTACTTCTTCTGCTTCTCCCTCCAGACTTCACCTTCTCCTTCTCTTTCTTCTACTTCTTCTGATTCACCCTCCAGACTTCACCTTCTCCTTCTCCTTCTTCTACTTCTTCTGATTCACCCTCCAGACTTCACCTTCTCCTTCTCCTTCTTCTACTTCTTCTGATTCACCCTCCAGACTTCAGCTTCTCCTTCTCCTTCTTCTACTTCTTCTGATTCACCCTCCTGACTTCACCTTCTCCTTCTCCTTCTTCTGCTTCTTCTGCTTCACCCTCCAAACTTCACCTTCTCCTTCTCCTTCTTCTGCTTCTTCTGCTTCACCCTCCAGACTTCACCTTCTCCTTCTCCTTCTTCTGCTTCTTCTGCTTCACCCTCCTGACTTCACCTTCTCCTTCTCCTTCTTCTACTTCTTCTGATTCACCCTCCAGACTTCACCTTCTCCTTCTCCTTCTTCTGCTTCTTCTGCTTCACCCTCCAGACTTCACCTTCTCCTTCTCCTTCTTATGCTTCTTCTGCTTCGCCCTCCAGACTTCACCTTCTCCTTCTCCTTCTTCTGCTTCTTCTGCTTCACCCTCCAGACTTCACCTTCTCCTTCTCCTTCTTCTGCTTCTTCTGCTTCACTCTCCTGACTTCACCTTATCCTTCTCCTTCTTCTACTTCTTCTGATTCACCCTCCAGACTTCACCTTCTCCTTCTCCTTCTTCTACTTCTTCTGATTCTCCCTCCAGACTTCACCTTCTCCTTCTCCTTCTTCTGCTTCTTCTGATTCACCCTCCAGACTTCACCTTCTCCTTCTCCTTATTCTGCTTCTTCTGATTCACCCTCCAGACTTCACCTTCTCCTTCTCCTTCTTCTGCTTCTTCTGATTCACCCTCCAGTCTTCACCTTCTCCTTCTTCTTCTGATTCACCCTCCAGACTTCACCATCTCCTTCTCCTTCTTCTACTTCTTCTGATTCACCCTCAAGACTTCACCTTCTCCTTCTCCTTCTTCTGCTTCTTCTGATTCACCCTGCAGACTTCACCTTCTCCTTCTCCTTCGTCTACTTCTTCTGATTCACCGTCCAGACTACACCTTCTTCTTCTCCTTCTTCTACTTCTTCTGATTCACCCTCCAGACTTCATCTTCTCCTTCTCCTTCTTCTGCTTCTTCTGATTCACCCTCCAGACTTCACCTTCTCCTTCTCCTTCTTCTACTTCTTCTGATTGACCCTCCAGACTTCACCTTCTCCTTCTCCTTCTTCTACTTCTTCTGATTCACCCTCCAGACTTCAACTTCTCCTTCTCCTTCTTCTACTTCTTCTGCTTCTCCCTCCAGACTTCACCTTCTCCTTCTCCTTCTTCTGCTTCTTCTGATTCACCCTCCAGACTTCACCTTCTCCTTCTCCTTCTTCTACTTCTTCTGATTCACCCTCCAGACTTCACCTTCTCCTTCTCCTTCTTCTACGTCTTCTGATTCACCCTCCAGACTTCACCTTCTCCTTCTCCTTCTTCTACTTCTTCTGATTCACCCTCCTTACTTCACCTTCTCCTTCTCCTTCTTCTGCTTCTTCTGCTTCACCCTCCAGACTTCAACTTCTCCTTCTCCTTCTTCTGCTTCTTCTGCTTCACTCTCCTGACTTCACCTTCTCCTTCTCCTTCTTCTACTTCTTCTGATTCACCCTCCAGACTTCACCTTCTCCTTCTCCATCTTCTGCTTCTTCTGCTTCACCCTCCAGACTTCACCTTCTCCTTCTCCTTCTTCTGCTTCTTCTGCTGCGCCCTCCAGACTTCACCTTCTCCTTCTCCTTCTTCTGCTTCTTCTGCTTCACCGTCCTGACTTCACCTTCTCCTTCTCCTTCTTCTACTTCTTCTGCTTCACCCCCCTGACTTCACCTGCTCCTTCTCCTTCTTCTGCTTCTTCTGATTCACCCTCCTAACTTCACCTTCTCCTTCTCCTTCTTCTGCTTCTTCAGATTCACCCTCCTGACTTCACCTTCTCCTTCTCCTTCTTTTTCTTCTTCTGATTCACCCTCCAGACTTCACCTTCTCCTTCTCCTTCTTCTGCTTCTTCTGATTCACCCTCCAGACTTCACCTTCTCCTTCTCCTTCTTCTGCTTCTTCTGATTCACCCTCCAGACCTCACCTTCTCCTTCTCCTTCTTCTACTTCTTCTGATTCACCCTCCAGACTTCATCTTCTCCTTCTCCTTCTTCTGCTTCTTCTGATTCACCCTCCAGACTTCACCTTCTCCTTCTCCTTCTTCTGCTTCTTCTGATTCACCCTCCAGACTTCACCTTCTCCTTCTCCTTTTTCTACTTCTTCTGATTCACCCTTCAGTCTTCACCTTCTCCTTCTCCTTCTTCTGTTTCTTCTGCTTCACCCTCCAGACTTCACCTTCCCCTTCTCCTTCTTCTACTTCTTCTGATTCACCCTCCAGACTTCACCTTCTCCTTCTCCTTCTTCTGCTTCTTCTGCTTCACCCTCCAGACTTCACCATCTCCTTCTCCTTCTTCTGCTTCTTCTGCTTCGCCCTCCAGACTTCACCTTCTCCTTCTCCTTCTTCTGCTTCTTCTGCTTCACCCTCCAGACTTCACCTTCTCCTTCTCCTTCTTCTGCTTCTTCTGCTTCACTCTCCTGACTTCACCTTCTCGTTCTCCTTCTTCTACTTCTTCTGATTCACCCTTCAGACTTCACCTTCTCCTTCTCCTTCTTCTTCTTCTTCTGATTCACCCTCCAGACATTACCTTCTCCTTCTCCTTCTTCTGCTTCTTCTGATTCACCCTCCAGACTTCACCTTCTCCTTCTCCTTATTCTGCTTCTTCTGATTCACCCTCCAGAATTCACCTTCTCCTTCTCCTTCTTCTGCTTCTTCTGATTCACCCTCCAGACTTCACCTTCTCCTTCTTCTTCTGATTCACCCTCCAGACTTCACCTTCTCCTTCTCCTTCTTCTACTTCTTCTGATTCACCCTCCAGACTTCACCTTCTCCTTCTCCTTCTTCTGCTTCTTCTGATTCACCCTGCAGACTTCACCTTCTCCTTCTCCTTCGTCTACTTCTTCTGATTCACCGTCCAGACTACACCTTCTCCTTCTCCTTCTTCTACTTCTTCTGATTCACCGTCCAGACTACACCTTCTCCTTCTCCTTCTTCTACTTCTTCTGATTCACCCTCCAGACTTCATCTTCTCCTTCTCCTTCTTCTGCTTCTTCTGATTCACCCTCCAGACTTCATCTTCTCCTTCTCCTTCTTCTACTTCTTCTGATTGACCCTCCAGACTTCACCTTCTCCTTCTCCTTCTTCTACTTCTTCTGATTCACCCTCCAGACTTCAACTTCTCCTTCTCCTTCTTCCACTTCTTCTGCTTCTCCCTCCAGACTTCTCCTTCTCCTTCTTCTGCTTCTTCTGCTTCACCCTCCAGACTTCACCTTCTCCTTCTCCTTCTTCTGCTTCTTCTGCTTCACCCTCCTGACTTCACCTTCTCCTTCTCCTTCTTCTACTTCTTCTGATTCACCCTCCAGACTTCACCTTCTCCTTCTCCTTCTTCTGCTTCTTCTGCTTCACCCTCCAGACTTCACCTTCTCCTTCTCCTTCTTCTGCTTCTTCTGCTTCGCCCTCCAGACTTCACCTTCTCCTTCTCCTTCTTCTGCTTCTTCTGCTTCACCCTCCAGACTTCACCTTCTCCTTCTCCTTCTTCTGCTTCTTCTGCTTCAACCTCCAGACTTCACCTTCTCCTTCTCCTTATTCTACTTCTTCTGATTCACCCTCCAGACTTCACCTTCTCCTTCTCCTTCTTCTGCTTCTTCTGATTCACCCTGCAGACTTCACCTTCTCCTTCTCCTTCGTCTACTTCTTCTGATTCACCGTCCAGACTACACCTTCTCCTTCTCCTTCTTCTACTTCTTCTGATTCACCCTCCAGACTTCACCTTCTCCTTCTCCTTCTTCTGCTTCTTCTGATTCACCCTCCAGACTTCACCTTCTCCTTCTCCTTCTTCTACTTCTTCTGATTGACCCTCCAGACTTCACCTTCTCCTTCTCCTTCTTCTACATCTTCTGATTCACGCTCCAGACTTCACCTTCTCCTTCTCCTTCTTCTACTTCTTCTGCTTCTCCCTCCAGACTTCACCTTCTCCTTCTCTTTCTTCTACTTCTTCTGATTCACCCTCCAGACTTCACCTTCTCCTTCTCCTTTCTTCTACTTCTTCTGATTCACCCTCCAGACTTCACCTTCTCCTTCTCCTTCTTCTACTTCTTCTGATTCACCCTCCAGACTTCACCTTCTCCTTCTCCTTCTTCTACTTCTTCTGATTCACCCTCCTGACTTCACCTTCTCCTTCTCCTTCTTCTGCTTCTTCTGCTTCACCCTCCAAACTTCACCTTCTCCTTCTCCTTCTTCTGCTTCTTCTGCTTCACCCTCCAGACTTCACCTTCTCCTTCTCCTTCTTCTGCTTCTTCTGCTTCACCCTCCTGACTTCACCTTCTCCTTCTCCTTCTTATGCTTCTTCTGCTTCGCCCTCCAGACTTCACCTTCTCCTTCTCCTTCTTCTGCTTCTTCTGCTTCACCCTCCAGACTTCACCTTCTCCTTCTCCTTCTTCTGCTTCTTCTGCTTCACTCTCCTGACTTCACCTTATCCTTCTCCTTCTTCTACTTCTTCTGATTCACCCTCCAGACTTCACCTTCTCCTTCTCCTTCTTCTACTTCTTCTGATTCTCCCTCCAGACTTCACCTTCTCCTTCTCCTTCTTCTGCTTCTTCTGATTCACCCTCCAGACTTCACCTTCTCCTTCTCCTTATTCTGCTTCTTCTGATTCACCCTCCAGACTTCACCTTCTCCTTCTCCTTCTTCTGCTTCTTCTGATTCACCCTCCAGTCTTCACCTTCTCCTTCTTCTTCTGATTCACCCTCCAGACTTCACCTTCTCCTTCTCCTTCTTCTACTTCTTCTGATTCACCCTCCAGACTTCACCTTCTCCTTCTCCTTCTTCTGCTCCTTCTGATTCACCCTGCAGACTTCACCTTCTCCTTCTCCTTCGTCTACTTCTTCTGATTCACCGTCCAGACTAAACCTTCTCCTTCTCCTTCTTCTACTTCTTCTGATTCACCCTCCAGACTTCATCTTCTCCTTCTCCTTCTTCTGCTTCTTCTGATTCACCCTCCAGACTTCACC
Organism: Somniosus microcephalus; assembly: GCF_052327205.1. NCBI lineage: Eukaryota > Metazoa > Chordata > Chondrichthyes > Squaliformes > Somniosidae > Somniosus > Somniosus microcephalus. The sequence continues at coordinate 351,196 of NW_028225322.1, read as the reverse complement.
TTCTCCTTCTCCTTCTTCTACTTCTTCTGATTGACCCTCCAGACTTCACCTTCTCCTTCTCCTTCTTCTACTTCTTCTGATTCACCCTCCAGACTTCAACTTCTCCTTCTCCTTCTTCTACTTCTTCTGCTTCTCCCTCCAGACTTCACCTTCTCCTTCTCCTTCTTCTGCTTCTTCTGATTCACCCTCCAGACTTCACCTTCTCCTTCTCCTTCTTCTACTTCTTCTGATTCACCCTCCAGACTTCACCTTCTCCTTCTCCTTCTTCTACGTCTTCTGATTCACCCTCCAGACTTCACCTTCTCCTTCTCCTTCTTCTACTTCTTCTGATTCACCCTCCTTACTTCACCTTCTCCTTCTCCTTCTTCTGCTTCTTCTGCTTCACCCTCCAGACTTCAACTTCTCCTTCTCCTTCTTCTGCTTCTTCTGCTTCACTCTCCTGACTTCACCTTCTCCTTCTCCTTCTTCTACTTCTTCTGATTCACCCTCCAGACTTCACCTTCTCCTTCTCCATCTTCTGCTTCTTCTGCTTCACCCTCCAGACTTCACCTTCTCCTTCTCCTTCTTCTGCTTCTTCTGCTGCGCCCTCCAGACTTCACCTTCTCCTTCTCCTTCTTCTGCTTCTTCTGCTTCACCGTCCTGACTTCACCTTCTCCTTCTCCTTCTTCTACTTCTTCTGCTTCACCCCCCTGACTTCACCTGCTCCTTCTCCTTCTTCTGCTTCTTCTGATTCACCCTCCTAACTTCACCTTCTCCTTCTCCTTCTTCTGCTTCTTCAGATTCACCCTCCTGACTTCACCTTCTCCTTCTCCTTCTTTTTCTTCTTCTGATTCACCCTCCAGACTTCACCTTCTCCTTCTCCTTCTTCTGCTTCTTCTGATTCACCCTCCAGACTTCACCTTCTCCTTCTCCTTCTTCTGCTTCTTCTGATTCACCCTCCAGACCTCACCTTCTCCTTCTCCTTCTTCTACTTCTTCTGATTCACCCTCCAGACTTCAGCTTCTCCTTCTCCTTCTTCTACTTCTTCTGATTCACCCTCCTGACTTCACCTTCTCCTTCTCCTTCTTCTGCTTCTTCTGCTTCACCCTCCAAACTTCACCTTCTCCTTCTCCTTCTTCTGCTTCTTCTGCTTCACCCTCCAGACTTCACCTTCTCCTTCTCCTTCTTCTGCTTCTTCTGCTTCACCCTCCTGACTTCACCTTCTCCTTCTCCTTCTTCTACTTCTTCTGATTCACCCTCCAGACTTCACCTTCTCCTTCTCCTTCTTCTGCTTCTTCTGCTTCACCCTCCAGACTTCACCTTCTCCTTCTCCTTCTTATGCTTCTTCTGCTTCGCCCTCCAGACTTCACCTTCTCCTTCTCCTTCTTCTGCTTCTTCTGCTTCACCCTCCAGACTTCACCTTCTCCTTCTCCTTCTTCTGCTTCTTCTGCTTCACTCTCCTGACTTCACCTTATCCTTCTCCTTCTTCTACTTCTTCTGATTCACCCTCCAGACTTCACCTTCTCCTTCTCCTTCTTCTACTTCTTCTGATTCTCACTCCAGACTTCACCTTCTCCTTCTCCTTCTTCTGCTTCTTCTGATTCACCCTCCAGACTTCACCTTCTCCTTCTCCTTATTCTGCTTCTTCTGATTCACCCTCCAGACTTCACCTTCTCCTTCTCCTTCTTCTGCTTCTTCTGATTCACCCTCCAGTCTTCACCTTCTCCTTCTTCTTCTGATTCACCCTCCAGACTTCACCTTCTCCTTCTCCTTCTTCTACTTCTTCTGATTCACCCTCAAGACTTCACCTTCTCCTTCTCCTTCTTCTGCTTCTTCTGATTCACCCTGCAGACTTCACCTTCTCCTTCTCCTTCGTCTACTTCTTCTGATTCACCGTCCAGACTACACCTTCTTCTTCTCCTTCTTCTACTTCTTCTGATTCACCCTCCAGACTTCACCTTCTCCTTCTCCTTCTTCTACTTCTTCTGATTCACCCTCCAGACTTCAACTTCTCCTTCTCCTTCTTCTACTTCTTCTGCTTCTCCCTCCAGACTTCACCTTCTCCTTCTCCTTCTTCTGCTTCTTCTGATTCACCCTCCAGACTTCACCTTCTCCTTCTCCTTCTTCTACTTCTTCTGATTCACCCTCCAGACTTCACCTTCTCCTTCTCCTTCTTCTACGTCTTCTGATTCACCCTCCAGACTTCACCTTCTCCTTCTCCTTCTTCTACTTCTTCTGATTCACCCTCCTTACTTCACCTTCTCCTTCTCCTTCTTCTGCTTCTTCTGCTTCACCCTCCAGACTTCAACTTCTCCTTCTCCTTCTTCTGCTTCTTCTGCTTCACTCTCCTGACTTCACCTTCTCCTTCTCCTTCTTCTACTTCTTCTGATTCACCCTCCAGACTTCACCTTCTCCTTCTCCATCTTCTGCTTCTTCTGCTTCACCCTCCAGACTTCACCTTCTCCTTCTCCTTCTTCTGCTTCTTCTGCTGCGCCCTCCAGACTTCACCTTCTCCTTCTCCTTCTTCTGCTTCTTCTGCTTCACCGTCCTGACTTCACCTTCTCCTTCTCCTTCTTCTACTTCTTCTGCTTCACCCCCCTGACTTCACCTGCTCCTTCTCCTTCTTCTGCTTCTTCTGATTCACCCTCCTAACTTCACCTTCTCCTTCTCCTTCTTCTGCTTCTTCAGATTCACCCTCCTGACTTCACCTTCTCCTTCTCCTTCTTTTTCTTCTTCTGATTCACCCTCCAGACTTCACCTTCTCCTTCTCCTTCTTCTGCTTCTTCTGATTCACCCTCCAGACTTCACCTTCTCCTTCTCCTTCTTCTGCTTCTTCTGATTCACCCTCCAGACCTCACCTTCTCCTTCTCCTTCTTCTACTTCTTCTGATTCACCCTCCAGACTTCATCTTCTCCTTCTCCTTCTTCTGCTTCTTCTGATTCACCCTCCAGACTTCACCTTCTCCTTCTCCTTCTTCTGCTTCTTCTGATTCACCCTCCAGACTTCACCTTCTCCTTCTCCTTCTTCTACTTCTTCTGATTCACCCTTCAGTCTTCACCTTCTCCTTCTCCTTCTTCTGTTTCTTCTGCTTCACCCTCCAGACTTCACCTTCCCCTTCTCCTTCTTCTACTTCTTCTGATTCACCCTCCAGACTTTACCTTCTCCTTCTCCTTCTTCTGCTTCTTCTGCTTCACCCTCCAGACTTCACCATCTCCTTCTCCTTCTTCTGCTTCTCCTGCTTCGCCCTCCAGACTTCACCTTCTCCTTCTCCTTCTTCTGCTTCTTCTGCTTCACCCTCCAGACTTCACCTTCTCCTTCTCCTTCTTCTGCTTCTTCTGCTTCACTCTCCTGACTTCACCTTCTCGTTCTCCTTCTTCTACTTCTTCTGATTCACCCTTCAGACTTCACCTTCTCCTTCTCCTTCTTCTTCTTCTTCTGATTCACCCTCCAGACTTTACCTTCTCCTTCTCCTTCTTCTGCTTCTTCTGATTCACCCTCCAGACTTCACCTTCTCCTTCTCCTTATTCTGCTTCTTCTGATTCACCCTCCAGAATTCACCTTCTCCTTCTCCTTCTTCTGCTTCTTCTGATTCACCCTCCAGACTTCACCTTCTCCTTCTTCTTCTGATTCACCCTCCAGACTTCACCTTCTCCTTCTCCTTCTTCTACTTCTTCTGATTCACCCTCCAGACTTCACCTTCTCCTTCTCCTTCTTCTGCTTCTTCTGATTCACCCTGCAGACTTCACCTTCTCCTTCTCCTTCGTCTACTTCTTCTGATTCACCGTCCAGACTACACCTTCTCCTTCTCCTTCTTCTACTTCTTCTGATTCACCCTCCAGACTTCATCTTCTCCTTCTCCTTCTTCTGCTTCTTCTGATTCACCCTCCAGACTTCACCTTCTCCTTCTCCTTCTTCTACTTCTTCTGATTCACCCTCCAGACTTCAACTTCTCCTTCTCCTTCTTCCACTTCTTCTGCTTCTCCCTCCAGACTTCTCCTTCTCCTTCTTCTGCTTCTTCTGATTCACCCTCCAGACTTCACATTCTCCTTCTCCTTCTTCTACGTCTTCTGATTCACCCTCCAGACTTCACCTTTTCCTTCTCCTTCTTCTACTTCTTCTGATTCACCCTCCTTACTTCACCTTCTCCTTCTCCTTTTCTGCTTCTTCTGCTTCACCGTCCAGACTTCACCTTCTCCTTCTCCTTCTTCTGCTTCTTCTGCTTCACCCTCCAGACTTCACCTTCTCCTTCTCCTTCTTCTGCTTCTTCTGCTTCACCCTCCTGACTTCACCTTCTCCTTCTCCTTCTTCTACTTCTTCTGATTCACCCTCCAGACTTCACCTTCTCCTTCTCCTTCTTCTGCTTCTTCTGCTTCACCCTCCAGACTTCACCTTCTCCTTCTCCTTCTTCTGCTTCTTCTGCTTCGCCCTCCAGACTTCACCTTCTCCTTCTCCTTCTTCTGCTTCTTCTGCTTCACCCTCCAGACTTCACCTTCTCCTTCTCCTTCTTCTGCTTCTTCTGCTTCAACCTCCAGACTTCACCTTCTCCTTCTCCTTATTCTACTTCTTCTGATTCACCCTCCAGACTTCACCTTCTCCTTCTCCTTCTTCTGCTTCTTCTGATTCACCCTGCAGACTTCACCTTCTCCTTCTCCTTCGTCTACTTCTTCTGATTCACCGTCCAGACTACACCTTCTCCTTCTCCTTCTTCTACTTCTTCTGATTCACCCTCCAGACTTCACCTTCTCCTTCTCCTTCTTCTGCTTCTTCTGATTCACCCTCCAGACTTCACCTTCTCCTTCTCCTTCTTCTACTTCTTCTGATTGACCCTCCAGACTTCACCTTCTCCTTCTCCTTCTTCTACTTCTTCTGATTCACGCTCCAGACTTCACCTTCTCCTTCTCCTTCTTCTACTTCTTCTGCTTCTCCCTCCAGACTTCACCTTCTCCTTCTCTTTCTTCTACTTCTTCTGATTCACCCTCCAGACTTCACCTTCTCCTTCTCCTTCTTCTACTTCTTCTGATTCACCCTCCAGACTTCACCTTCTCCTTCTCCTTCTTCTACTTCTTCTGATTCACCCTCCAGACTTCACCTTCTCCTTCTCCTTCTTCTACTTCTTCTGATTCACCCTCCTGACTTCACCTTCTCCTTCTCCTTCTTCTGCTTCTTCTGCTTCACCCTCCAAACTTCACCTTCTCCTTCTCCTTCTTCTGCTTCTTCTGCTTCACCCTCCAGACTTCACCTTCTCCTTCTCCTTCTTCTGCTTCTTCTGCTTCACCCTCCTGACTTCACCTTCTCCTTCTCCTTCTTCTACTTCTTCTGATTCACCCTCCAGACTTCACCTTCTCCTTCTCCTTCTTCTGCTTCTTCTGCTTCACCCTCCAGACTTCACCTTCTCCTTCTCCTTCTTATGCTTCTTCTGCTTCGCCCTCCAGACTTCACCTTCTCCTTCTCCTTCTTCTGCTTCTTCTGCTTCACCCTCCAGACTTCACCTTCTCCTTCTCCTTCTTCTGCTTCTTCTGCTTCACTCTCCTGACTTCACCTTATCCTTCTCCTTCTTCTACTTCTTCTGATTCACCCTCCAGACTTCACCTTCTCCTTCTCCTTCTTCTACTTCTTCTGATTCTCCCTCCAGACTTCACCTTCTCCTTCTCCTTCTTCTGCTTCTTCTGATTCACCCTCCAGACTTCACCTTCTCCTTCTCCTTATTCTGCTTCTTCTGATTCACCCTCCAGACTTCACCTTCTCCTTCTCCTTCTTCTGCTTCTTCTGATTCACCCTCCAGACTTCACCTTCTCCTTCTTCTTCTGATTCACCCTCCAGACTTCACCTTCTCCTTCTCCTTCTTCTACTTCTTCTGATTCACCCTCCAGACTTCACCTTCTCCTTCTCCTTCTTCTGCTCCTTCTGATTCACCCTGCAGACTTCACCTTCTCCTTCTCCTTCGTCTACTTCTTCTGATTCACCGTCCAGACTAAACCTTCTCCTTCTCCTTCTTCTACTTCTTCTGATTCACCCTCCAGACTTCATCTTCTCCTTCTCCTTCTTCTGCTTCTTCTGATTCACCCTCCAGACTTCACCTTCTCCTTCTCCTTCTTCTACTTCTTCTGATTGACCCTCCAGACTTCACCTTCTCCTTCTCCTTCTTCTACTTCTTCTGATTCACCCTCCAGACTTCAACTTCTCCTTCTCCTTCTTCTACTTCTTCTGCTTCTCCCTCCAGACTTCACCTTCTCCTTCTCCTTCTTCTGCTTCTTCTGATTCACCCTCCAGACTTCACCTTCTCCTTCTCCTTCTTCTACTTCTTCTGATTCACCCTCCAGACTTCACCTTCTCCTTCTCCTTCTTCTACGTCTTCTGATTCACCCTCCAGACTTCACCTTCTCCTTCTCCTTCTTCTACTTCTTCTGATTCACCCTCCTTACTTCACCTTCTCCTTCTCCTTCTTCTGCTTCTTCTGCTTCACCCTCCAGACTTCAAGTTCTCCTTCTCCTTCTTCTGCTTCTTCTGCTTCACTCTCCTGACTTCACCTTCTCCTTCTCCTTCTTCTTCTTCTTCTGATTCACCCTCCAGACTTCACCTTCTCCTTCTCCATCTTCTGCTTCTTCTGCTTCACCCTCCAGACTTCACCTTCTCCTTCTCCTTCTTCTGCTTCTTCTGCTGCGCCCTCCAGACTTCACCTTCTCCTTCTCCTTCTTCTGCTTCTTCTGCTTCACCGTCCTGACTTCACCTTCTCCTTCTCCTTCTTCTACTTCTTCTGCTTCACCCCTCTGACTTCACCTGCTCCTTCTCCTTCTTCTGCTTCTTCTGATTCACCCTCCTAACTTCACCTTCTCCTTCTCCTTCTTCTGCTTCTTCAGATTCACCCTCCTGACTTCACCTTCTCCTTCTCCTTCTTTTTCTTCTTCTGATTCACCCTCCAGACTTCACCTTCTCCTTCTCCTTCTTCTGCTTCTTCTGATTCACCCTCCAGACTTCACCTTCTCCTTCTCCTTCTTCTGCTTCTTCTGATTCACCCTCCAGACCTCACCTTCTCCTTCTCCTTCTTCTACTTCTTCTGATTCACCCTCCAGACTTCATCTTCTCCTTCTCCTTCTTCTGCTTCTTCTGATTCACCCTCCAGACTTCACCTTCTCCTTCTCCTTCTTCTGCTTCTTCTGCTTCACCCTCCAGACTTCACCTTCTCCTTCTCCTTCTTCTACTTCTTCTGATTCACCCTTCAGTCTTCACCTTCTCCTTCTCCTTCTTCTGTTTCTTCTGCTTCACCCTCCAGATTTCACCTTCTCCTTCTCCTTCTTCTACTTCTTCTGATTCACCCTCCAGACTTCACCTTCTCCTTCTCCTTCTTCTGCTTCTTCTGCTTCACCCTCCAGACTTCACCATCTCCTTCTCCTTCTTCTGCTTCTTCTGCTTCGCCCTCCAGACTTCACCTTCTCCTTCTCCTTCTTCTGCTTCTTCTGCTTCACCCTCCAGACTTCACCTTCTCCTTCTCCTTCTTCTGCTTCTTCTGCTTCACTCTCCTGACTTCACCTTCTCGTTCTCCTTCTTCTACTTCTTCTGATTCACCCTTCAGACTTCACCTTCTCCTTCTCCTTCTTCTTCTTCTTCTGATTCACCCTCCAGACTTTACCTTCTCCTTCTCCTTCTTCTGCTTCTTCTGATTCACCCTCCAGACTTCACCTTCTCCTTCTCCTTATTCTGCTTCTTCTGATTCACCCTCCAGAATTCACCTTCTCCTTCTCCTTCTTCTGCTTCTTCTGATTCACCCTCCAGACTTCACCTTCTCCTTCTTCTTCTGATTCACCCTCCAGACTTCACCTTCTCCTTCTCCTTCTTCTACTTCTTCTGATTCACCCTCCAGACTTCACCTTCTCCTTCTCCTTCTTCTGCTTCTTCTGATTCACCCTGCAGACTTCACCTTCTCCTTCTCCTTCGTCTACTTCTTCTGATTCACCGTCCAGACTACACCTTCTCCTTCTCCTTCTTCTACTTCTTCTGATTCACCCTCCAGACTTCATCTTCTCCTTCTCCTTCTTCTGCTTCTTCTGATTCACCCTCCAGACTTCACCTTCTCCTTCTCCTTCTTCTACTTCTTATGATTGACCCTCCAGACTTCACCTTCTCCTTCTCCTTCTTCTACTTCTTCTGATTCACCCTCCAGACTTCAACTTCTCCTTCTCCTTCTTCTACTTCTTCTGCTTCTCCCTCCAGACTTCTCCTTCTCCTTCTTCTGCTTCTTCTGATTCACCCTCCAGACTTCACATTCTCCTTCTCCTTCTTCTACGTCTTCTGATTCACCCTCCAGACTTCACCTTTTCCTTCTCCTTCTTCTACTTCTTCTGATTCACCCTCCTTACTTCACCTTCTCCTTCTCCTTTTCTGCTTCTTCTGCTTCACCCTCCAGACTTCACCTTCTCCTTCTCCTTCTTCTGCTTCTTCTGCTTCACCCTCCAGACTTCACCTTCTCCTTCTCCTTCTTCTGCTTCTTCTGCTTCACCCTCCTGACTTCACCTTCTCCTTCTCCTTCTTCTACTTCTTCTGATTCACCCTCCAGACTTCACCTTCTCCTTCTCCTTCTTCTGCTTCTTCTGCTTCACCCTCCAGACTTCACCTTCTCCTTCTCCTTCTTCTGCTTCTTCTGCTTCGCCCTCCAGACTTCACCTTCTCCTTCTCCTTCTTCTGCTTCTTCTGCTTCACCCTCCAGACTTCACCTTCTCCTTCTCCTTCTTCTGCTTCTTCTGCTTCACTCTCCAGACTTCACCTTCTCCTTCTCCTTCTTCTGCTTCTTCTGATTCACCCTCCAGACCTCACCTTCTCCTTCTCCTTCTTCTACTTCTTCTGATTCACCCTCCAGACTTCATCTTCTCCTTCTCCTTCTTCTGCTTCTTCTGATTCACCCTCCAGACTTCACCTTCTCCTTCTCCTTCTTCTGCTTCTTCTGATTCACCCTCCAGACTTCACCTTCTCCTTCTCCTTCTTCTGCTTCTTCTGATTCACCCTCCAGACTTCACCTTCTCCTTCTCCTTCTTCTACTTCTTCTGATTCACCCTTCAGTCTTCACCTTCTCCTTCTCCTTCTTCTGTTTCTTCTGCTTCACCCTGCAGACTTCACCTTCTCCTTCTCCTTCGTCTACTTCTTCTGATTCACCGTCCAGACTACACCTTCTCCTTCTCCTTCTTCTACTTCTTCTGATTCACCCTCCAGACTTCATCTTCTCCTTCTCCTTCTTCTGCTTCTTCTGATTTACCCTCCAGACTTCACCTTCTCCTTCTCCTTCTTTTACTTCTTCTGATTGACCCTCCAGACTTCACCTTCTCCTTCTCCTTCTTCTACTTCTTCTGATTCACCCTCCAGACTTCAACTTCTCCTTCTCCTTCTTCTACTTCTTCTGCTTCTCCCTCCAGACTTCACCTTCTCCTTCTCCTTCTTCTGCTTCTTCTGATTCACCCTCCAGACTTCACATTCTCCTTCTCCTTCTTCTACTTCTTCTGATTCACTCTCCAGACTTCACCTTCTCCTTCTCCTTCTTCTACGTCTTCTGATTCACCCTCCAGACTTAACCTTCTCCTTCTCCTTCTTCTCCTTCTTCTGCTTCTTCTGCTTCACCCTCCAGACTTCACCTTCTCCTTCTCCTTCTTCTGCTTCTTCTGCTTCACCCTCCAGACTTCACCTTCTCCTTCTCCTTCTTCTGCTTCTTCTGCTTCACCCTCCTGACTTCACCTTCTCCTTCTCCTTCTTCTACTTCTTCTGATTCACCCTCCAGACTTCACCTTCTCCTTCTCCTTCTTCTGCTTCTTCTGCTTCACCCTCCAGACTTCACCTTCTCCTTCTCCTTCTTCTGCTTCTTCTGCTTCGCCCTCCAGACTTCACCTTCTCCTTCTCCTTCTTCTGCTTCTTCTGCTTCACCCTCCAGACTTCACCTTCTCCTTCTCCTTCTTCTGCTTCTTCTGCTTCACTCTCCTGACTTCACCTTCTCCTTCTCCTTCTTCTACTTCTTCTGATTCACCCTCCAGACTTCACCTTCTCCTTCTCCTTCTTCTGCTTCTTCTGCTTCACCCTCCAGACTTCACCTTCTCCTTCTCCTTCTTCGGCTTCTTCTGCTGCGCCCTCCAGACTTCACCTTCTCCTTCTCCTTCTTCTGCTTCTTCTGCTTCACCGTCCTGACTTCACCTTCTCCTTCTCCTTCTTCTACTTCTTCTGCTTCACCCCCCTCACTTCACCTGCTCCTTCTCCTTCTTCTGCTTCTTCTGATTCACCCTCCTAACTTCATCTTCTCCTTCTCCTTCTTCTGCTTCTTCTGATTCACCCTCCTGACTTCACCTTCTCCTTCTCCTTCTTTTGCTTCTTCTGATTCACCCTCCAGACTTCACCTTCTCCTTCTCCTTCTTCTGCTTCTTCTGATTCACCCTCCAGACTTCACCTTCTCCTTCTCCTTCTTCTGCTTCTTCTGATTCACCCTCCAGACCTCACCTTCTCCTTCTCCTTCTTCTACTTCTTCTGATTCACCCTCCAGACTTCATCTTCTCCTTCTCCTTCTTCTGCTTCTTCTGATTCACCCTCCAGACTTCACCTTCTCCTTCTCCTTCTTCTGCTTCTTCTGATTCACCCTCCAGACTTCACCTTCTCCTTCTCCTTCTTCTACTTATTCTGATTCACCCTCCAGACTTCACCTTCTCCTTCTTCTACTTCTTCTGATTCACCCTTCAGTATTCACCTTCTCCTTCTCCTTCTACTGTTTCTTCTGCTTCACCCTCCAGACTTCACCTTCTCCTTCTCTTTCTTCTGCTTCTTCTGATTCACCCTCCAGACTTCACCTTCTCCTTCTCCTTCTTCTGATTCTTCTGTTTCACCCTCCAGACTTCACCTTCTCCTTCTCCATCTTCTGCTTCTTCTGCTTCACCCTCCTGACTTCATCTTCTCCTTCTCCTTCTTCTACTTCTTCTGATTCACCCTCCAGACTTCACCTTCTCCTTCTCCTTCTTCAGCTTCTTCTGCTTCACCCTCCAGACTTCACCTTCTCCTTCTCCTTCTTCTGCTTCTTCTGCTTCGCCCTCCAGACTTCACCTTCTCCTTCTCCTTCTTCTGCTTCTTCTGCTTCACCCTCCAGACTTCACCTTCTCCTTCTCCTTCTTCTGCTTCTTCTGCTTCACTCTCCTGACTTCACCTTCTCCTTCTCCTTCTTCTACTTCTTCTGATTCACCCTCCAGACTTCACCTTCTCCTTCTCCTTCTTCTGCTTCTTCTGCTTCACCCTCCAGACTTCACCTTCTCCTTCTCCTTCTTCTGCTCCTTCTGCTGCGCCCTCCAGACTTCACCTTCTCCTTCTCCTTCTTCTGCCTCTTCTGCTTCACCGTCCTGACTTCACCTTCTCCTTCTCCTTCTTCTACTTCTTCTGCTTCACCCCCCTGACTTCACCTGCTCCTTCTCCTTCTTCTGCTTCTTCTGATTCACCCTCCTAACTTCACCTTCTCCTTCTCCTTCTTCTGCTTCTTCTGATTCACCCTCCTGACTTCACCTTCTCCTTCTCCTTCTTTTGCTTCTTCTGATTCACCCTCCAGACATCACCTTCTCCTTCTCCTTCTTCTGCTTCTTCTGATTCACCCTCCAGACTTCACCTTCTCCTTCTCCTTCTTCTGCTTCTTCTGATTCACCCTCCAGACCTCACCTTCTCCTTCTCCTTCTTCTCCTTCTTCTGATTCACCCTCCAGACTTCATCTTCTCCTTCTCCTTCTTCTTCTTCTTCTGATTCACCCTCCAGACTTCACCTTCTCCTTCTCCTTCTTCTGCTTCTTCTGATTCACCCTCCAGACTTCACCTTCTCCTTCTCCTTCTTCTACTTCTTCTGATTCACCCTCCAGACCTCACCTTCTCCTTCTCCTTCTTCTACTTCTTCTGATTCACCCTTCAGTCTTCACCTTCTCCTTCTCCTTCTTCTGTTTCTTCTGCTTCACCCTCCAGACTTCACCTTCTCCTTCTCTTTCTTCTGCTTCTTCTGATTCACCCTCCAGACTTCACCTTCTCCTTCTCCTTCTTCTGATTCTTCTGATTCACCCTCCAGACTTCACCTTCTCCTTCTCCTTCTTCTGCTTCTTCTGAATCACCCTCCTGACTTCACCTTCTCCTTCTCCTTCTTCTACTTCTTCTGATTCACCCTCCTGACTTCACCTTCTCCTTCTCTTTCTTCTACTTCTTCTGCTTCACCCTCCAGACTTCACCTTCTCCTTCTCCTTCTTCTACTTCTTCTGATTCACCCTCCAGACTTCACCTTCTCCTTCTCCTTATTCTGCTTCTTCTGATTCACCCTCCAGACTTCACCTTCTCCTTCTCCTTCTTCTGCTTCTTCTGATTCACCCTCCAGACTTCACCTTCTCCTTCTCCTTCTTCTGATTCTTCTGATTCACCCTCCAGACTTCACCTTCTCCTTCTCCTTCTTCTACTTCTTCTGATTCACCCTCCAGACTTCACCTTCTCCTTCTCCTTCTTCTGCTTCTTCTGATTCACCCTCCAGACTTCACCTTCTCCTTCTCCTTCTTCTGATTCTTCTGATTCACCCTCCAGACTTCACCTTCTCCTTCTCCTTCTTCTACTTCTTCTGATTCACCCTCCAGACTTCATCGTCTCCTTCTCCTTCTTCTGCTTCTTCTGATTCACCCTCCAGACTTCACCTTCTCCTTCTCCTTCTTCTGCTTCTTCTGATTCACCCTCCAGACTTCACCTTCTCCTTCTCCTTCTTCTACTTCTTCTGATTCACCCTCCAGAATTCACCTTCTCCTTCTCCTTCTTCTACTTCTTCTGATTCACCCTCCAGACTTCACCTTCTCCTTCTCCTTCTTCTGCTTCTTCTGATTCACCCTCCAGACTTCACCTTCTCCTTCTCCTTCTTCTGCTTCTTCTGATTCACCCTCCAGACTTCACCTTCTCCTTCTGCTTCTTCTACTTCTTCTGATTCACCCTCCAGACTTCCCCTTCCCCTTCTCCTTCTTCTGCTTCTTCTGCTTCGCCCTCCAGACTTCACCTTCTCCTTCTCCTTCTTCTACTTCTTCTGATTCACCCTCCAGACTTCACCTTCTCCTTCTCCTTCTTCTGCTTCTTCTGCTTCACCCTCCAGACTTCACCTTCTCCTTCTCCTTCTTCTGCTTCTTCTGCTGCGCCCTCCAGACTTCACCTTCTCCTTCTCCTTCTTCTGCTTCTTCTGCTTCACCCTCCTGACTTCACCTTCTCCTTCTCCTTCTTCTACTTCTTCTGCTTCACCCCCCTGACTTCACCTGCTCCTTCTCCTTCTTCTGCTTCTTCTGATTCACCATCCTAACTTTACCTTCTGCTTCTCCTTCTTCTGCTTCTTCTGATTCACCCTCCTGACTTCACCTTCTCCTTCTCCTTCTTCTGCTTCTTCTAATTCACCCTCCAGACTTCACCTTCTCCTTCTCCTTCTTCTGCTTCTTCTGATTCACCCTCCAGACTTCACCTTCTCCTTCTCCTTCTTCTGCTTCTTCTGATTCACCCTCCTAACTTCACCTTCTCCTTTTCCTTCTTCTGCTTCTTCTGATTCACCCTCCTGACTTCACCTTCTCCTTCTCCTTCTTCTGCTTCTTCTGATTCACCCTCCAGACTTCACCTTCTCCTTCTCCTTCTTCTGCTTCTTCTGATTCACCCTCCTAACTTCACCTTCTCCTTCTCCTTCTTCTGCTTCTTCTGATTCACCCTCCTGACTTCACCTTCTCCTTCTCCTTCTTCTACTTCTTCTGATTCACCCTCCAGACTTCACCTTCTCCTTCTCCTTCTTCTGCTTCTTCTGCTTCACCCTCCAGACTTCACCTTCTCCTTCTCCTTCTTCTGCTTCTTCTGCTGCGCCCTCCAGACTTCACCTTCTCCTTCTCCTTCTTCTGCCTCTTCTGCTTCACCGTCCTGACTTCACCTTCTCCTTCTCCTTCTTCTACTTCTTCTGCTTCACCCCCCTGACTTCACCTGCTCCTTCTCCTTCTTCTGCTTCTTCTGATTCACCCTCCTAACTTCACCTTCTCCTTCTCCTTCTTCTGCTTCTTCTGATTCACCCTCCTGACTTCACCTTCTCCTTCTCCTTCTTTTGCTTCTTCTGATTCACCCTCCAGACATCACCTTCTCCTTCTCCTTCTTCTGCTTCTTCTGATTCACCCTCCAGACTTCACCTTCTCCTTCTCCTTCTTCTGCTTCTTCTGATTCACCCTCCAGACCTCACCATCTCCTTCTCCTTCTTCTACTTCTTCTGATTCACCCTCCAGACTTCATCTTCTCCTTCTCCTTCTTCTGCTTCTTCTGATTCACCCTCCAGACTTCACCTTCTCCTTCTCCTTCTTCTGCTTCTTCTGATTCACCCTCCAGACTTCACCTTCTCCTTCTTCTACTTCTTCTGATTCACCCTCCAGACCTCACCTTCTCCTTCTCCTTCTTCTACTTCTTCTGATTCACCCTTCAGTCTTCACCTTCTCCTTCTCCTTCTTCTGTTTCTTCTGCTTCACCCTCCAGACTTCACCTTCTCCTTCTCTTTCTTCTGCTTCTTCTGATTCACCCTCCAGACTTCACCTTCTCCTTCTCCTTCTTCTGATTCTTCTGATTCACCCTCCAGACTTCACCTTCTCCTTCTCCTTCTTCTACTTCTTCTGATTCACCCTCCAGACTTCACCTTCTCCTTCTACTTCTTCTGCTTCTTCTGATTCACCCTCCAGACATCACCTTCTCCTTCTCCTTATTCTGCTTCTTCTGATTCACCCTCCAGACTTCAACTTCTCCTTCTCCTTCTTCTGCAACTTCTGATTCACCCTCCAGACTTCACCTTCTCCTTCTCCTTCTTCTGCTTTGTCTGATTCACCCTCCAGACTTCACCTTCTCCTTCTTCTACTTCTTCTGATTCACCCTCCAGACTTCATCGTCTCCTTCTCCTTCTTCTGCTTCTTCTGATTCTCCCTCCAGACTTCACCTTCTCCTTCTCCTTCTTCTGCTTCTTCTGATTCACCCTCCAGACTTCACCTTCTCCTTCTCCTTCTTCTACTTCTTCTGATTCACCCTCCAGACTTCACCTTCTCCTTCTCCTTCTTCTACTTCGTCTGATTCACCCTCCAGACTTCACCTTCTCCTTCTCCTTCTTCTGCTTCTTCTGATTCACCCTCCAGACTTCACCTTCTCCTTCTCCTTATTCTGCTTCTTCTGATTCACCCTCCAGACTTCACCTTCTCCTTCTCCTTCTTCTGCTTCTTCTGATTCACCCTCCAGACTTCACCGTCTCCTTCTCCTTCTTCTGCTTCTTCTGATTCACCCTCCAGACTTCACCTTCTCCTTCTGCTTCTTCTACTTCTTCTGATTCACCCTCCAGACTTCCCCTTCCCCTTCTCCTTCTTCTGCTTCTTCTGCTTCGCCCTCCAGACTTCACCTTCTCCTTCTCCTTCTTCTGCTTCTTCTGCTTCACCCTCCAGACTTCACCTTCTCCTTCTCCTTCTTCTACTTCTTCTGATTCACCCTCCAGACTTCACCTTCTCCTTCTCCTTCTTCTGCTTCTTCTGCTTCACCCTCCAGACTTCACCTTCTCCTTCTCCTTCTTCTGCTTCTTCTGCTGCGCCCTCCAGACTTCACCTTCTCCTTCTCCTTCTTCTGCTTCTTCTGCTTCACCCTCCTGACTTCACCTTCTCCTTCTCCTTCTTCTACTTCTTCTGCTTCACCCCCCTGACTTCACCTGCTCCTTCTCCTTCTTCTGCTTCTTCTGATTCACCGTCCTAACTTTACCTTCTGCTTCTCCTTCTTCTGCTTCTTCTGATTCACCCTCCTGACTTCACCTTCTCCTTCTCCTTCTTCTGCTTCTTCTAATTCACCCTCCAGACTTCACCTTCTCCTTCTCCTTCTTCTGCTTCTTCTGATTCACCCTCCAGACTTCACCTTCTCCTTCTCCTTCTTCTGCTTCTTCTGATTCACCCTCCTAACTTCACCTTCTCCTTTTCCTTCTTCTGCTTCTTCTGATTCACCCTCCTGACTTCACCTTCTCCTTCTCCTTCTTCTGCTTCTTCTGATTCACCCTCCAGACTTCACCTTCTCCTTCTCCTTCTTCTGCTTCTTCTGATTCACCCTCCTAACTTCACCTTCTCCTTCTCCTTCTTCTGCTTCTTCTGATTCACCCTCCTGACTTCACCTTCTCCTTCTCCTTCTTCTACTTCTTCTGATTCACCCTCCAGACTTCACCTTCTCCTTCTCCTTCTTCTGCTTCTTCTGCTTCACCCTCCAGACTTCACCTTCTCCTTCTCCTTCTTCTGCTTCTTCTGCTGCGCCCTCCAGACTTCACCTTCTCCTTCTCCTTCTTCTGCCTCTTCTGCTTCACCGTCCTGACTTCACCTTCTCCTTCTCCTTCTTCTACTTCTTCTGCTTCACCCCCCTGACTTCACCTGCTCCTTCTCCTTCTTCTGCTTCTTCTGATTCACCCTCCTAACTTCACCTTCTCCTTCTCCTTCTTCTGCTTCTTCTGATTCACCCTCCTGACTTCACCTTCTCCTTCTCCTTCTTTTGCTTCTTCTGATTCACCCTCCAGACATCACCTTCTCCTTCTCCTTCTTCTGCTTCTTCTGATTCACCCTCCAGACTTCACCTTCTCCTTCTCCTTCTTCTGCTTCTTCTGATTCACCCTCCAGACCTCACCATCTCCTTCTCCTTCTTCTACTTCTTCTGATTCACCCTCCAGACTTCATCTTCTCCTTCTCCTTCTTCTGCTTCTTCTGATTCACCCTCCAGACTTCACCTTCTCCTTCTCCTTCTTCTGCTTCTTCTGATTCACCCTCCAGACTTCACCTTCTCCTTCTTCTACTTCTTCTGATTCACCCTCCAGACCTCACCTTCTCCTTCTCCTTCTTCTACTTCTTCTGATTCACCCTTCAGTCTTCACCTTCTCCTTCTCCTTCTTCTGTTTCTTCTGCTTCACCCTCCAGACTTCACCTTCTCCTTCTCTTTCTTCTGCTTCTTCTGATTCACCCTCCAGACTTCACCTTCTCCTTCTCCTTCTTCTGATTCTTCTGATTCACCCTCCAGACTTCACCTTCTCCTTCTCCTTCTTCTACTTCTTCTGATTCACCCTCCAGACTTCACCTTCTCCTTCTACTTCTTCTGCTTCTTCTGATTCACCCTCCAGACATCACCTTCTCCTTCTCCTTATTCTGCTTCTTCTGATTCACCCTCCAGACTTCAACTTCTCCTTCTCCTTCTTCTGCAACTTCTGATTCACCCTCCAGACTTCACCTTCTCCTTCTCCTTCTTCTGCTTTGTCTGATTCACCCTCCAGACTTCACCTTCTCCTTCTTCTACTTCTTCTGATTCACCCTCCAGACTTCATCGTCTCCTTCTCCTTCTTCTGCTTCTTCTGATTCTCCCTCCAGACTTCACCTTCTCCTTCTCCTTCTTCTGCTTCTTCTGATTCACCCTCCAGACTTCACCTTCTCCTTCTCCTTCTTCTACTTCTTCTGATTCACCCTCCAGACTTCACCTTCTCCTTCTCCTTCTTCTACTTCGTCTGATTCACCCTCCAGACTTCACCTTCTCCTTCTCCTTCTTCTGCTTCTTCTGATTCACCCTCCAGACTTCACCTTCTCCTTCTCCTTATTCTGCTTCTTCTGATTCACCCTCCAGACTTCACCTTCTCCTTCTCCTTCTTCTGCTTCTTCTGATTCACCCTCCAGACTTCACCTTCTCCTTCTCCTTCTTCTGCTTCTTCTGATTCACCCTCCAGACTTCACCTTCTCCTTCTGCTTCTTCTACTTCTTCTGATTCACCCTCCAGACTTCCCCTTCCCCTTCTCCTTCTTCTGCTTCTTCTGCTTCGCCCTCCAGACTTCACCTTCTCCTTCTCCTTCTTCTGCTTCTTCTGCTTCACCCTCCAGACTTCACCTTCTCCTTCTCCTTCTTCTACTTCTTCTGATTCACCCTCCAGACTTCACCTTCTCCTTCTCCTTCTTCTGCTTCTTCTGCTTCACCCTCCAGACTTCACCTTCTCCTTCTCCTTCTTCTGCTTCTTCTGCTGCGCCCTCCAGACTTCACCCTCTCCTTCTCCTTCTTCTCCTTCTTCTGCTTCACCCTCCTGACTTCACCTTCTCCTTCTCCTTCTTCTACTTCTTCTGCTTCACCCCCCTGACTTCACCTGCTCCTTCTCCTTCATCTGCTTCTTCTGATTCACCCTCCCAACTTTACCTTCTGCTTCTCCTTCTTCTGCTTCTTCTGATTCACCCTCCTGACTTCACCTTCTCCTTCTCCTTCTTCTGCTTCTTCTAATTCACCCTCCAGACTTCACCTTCTCCTTCTCCTTCTTCTGCTTCTTCTGATTCACCCTCCAGACTTCACCTTCTCCTTCTCCTTCTTCTGCTTCTTCTGCTTCACCCTCCAGACTTCACCTTCTCCTTCTCCTTCTTCTGCTTCTTCTGCTGCGCCCTCCAGACTTCACCTTCTCCTTCTCCTTCTTCTGCTTCTTCTGCTTCACCCTCCTGACTTCACCTTCTCCTTCTCCTTCTTCTACTTCTTCTGCTTCACCCCCCTGACTTCACCTGCTCCTTCTCCTTCTTCTGCTTCTTCTGATTCACCATCCTAACTTTACCTTCTGCTTCTCCTTCTTCTGCTTCTTCTGATTCACCCTCCTGACTTCACCTTCTCCTTCTCCTTCTTCTGCTTCTTCTAATTCACCCTCCAGACTTCACCTTCTCCTTCTCCTTCTTCTGCTTCTTCTGATTCACCCTCCAGACTTCACCTTCTCCTTCTCCTTCTTCTGCTTCTTCTGATTCACCCTCCTAACTTCACCTTCTCCTTTTCCTTCTTCTGCTTCTTCTGATTCACCCTCCTGACTTCACCTTCTCCTTCTCCTTCTTCTGCTTCTTCTGATTCACCCTCCAGACTTCACCTTCTCCTTCTCCTTCTTCTGCTTCTTCTGATTCACCCTCCTAACTTCACCTTCTCCTTCTCCTATTTCTGCTTCTTCTGATTCACCCTCCTGACTTCACCTTCTCCTTCTCCTTCTTCTACTTCTTCTGATTCACCCTCCAGACTTCACCTTCTCCTTCTCCTTCTTCTGCTTCTTCTGCTTCACCCTCCAGACTTCACCTTCTCCTTCTCCTTCTTCTGCTTCTTCTGCTGCGCCCTCCAGACTTCAACTTCTCCTTCTCCTTCTTCTGCCTCTTCTGCTTCACCGTCCTGACTTCACCTTCTCCTTCTCCTTCTTCTACTTCTTCTGCTTCACCCCCCTGACTTCACCTGCTCCTTCTCCTTCTTCTGCTTCTTCTGATTCACCCTCCTAACTTCACCTTCTCCTTCTCCTTCTTCTGCTTCTTCTGATTCACCCTCCTGACTTCACCTTCTCCTTCTCCTTCTTTTGCTTCTTCTGATTCACCCTCCAGACATCACCTTCTCCTTCTCCTTCTTCTGCTTCTTCTGATTCACCCTCCAGACTTCACCTTCTCCTTCTCCTTCTTCTGCTTCTTCTGATTCACCCTCCAGACCTCACCTTCTCCTTCTCCTTCTTCTACTTCTTCTGATTCACCCTCCAGACTTCATCTTCTCCTTCTTCTGCTTCTTCTGATTCACCCTCCAGACTTCACCTTCTCCTTCTCCTTCTTCTGCTTCTTCTGATTCACCCTCCAGACTTCACCTTCTCCTTCTCCTTCTTCTACTTCTTCTGATTCACCCTCCAGACCTCACCTTCTCCTTCTCCTTCTTCTACTTCTTCTGATTCACCCTTCAGTCTTCACCTTCTCCTTCTCCTTCTTCTGTTTCTTCTGCTTCACCCTCCAGACTTCACCTTCTCCTTCTCTTTCTTCTGCTTCTTCTGATTCACCCTCCAGACTTCACCTTCTCCTTCTCCTTCTTCTGATTCTTCTGATTCACCCTCCAGACTTCACCTTCTCCTTCTCCTTCTTCTGCTTCTTCTGAATCACCCTCCTGACTTCACCTTCTCCTTCTCCTTCTTCTACTTCTTCTGATTCACCCTCCTGACTTCACCTTCTCCTTCTCCTTCTTCTACTTCTTCTGCTTCACCCTCCAGACTTCACCTTCTCCTTCTCCTTCTTCTACTTCTTCTGATTCACCCTCCAGACTTCACCTTCTCCTTCTACTTCTTCTGCTTCTTCTGATTCACCCTCCAGACATCACCTTCTCCTTCTCCTTATTCTGCTTCTTCTGATTCACCCTCCAGACTTCACCTTCTCCTTCTCCTTCTTCTGCTTCTTCTGATTCACCCTCCAGACTTCACCTTCTCCTTCTCCTTCTTCTGCTTTGTCTGATTCACCCTCCAGACTTCACCTTCTCCTTCTTCTACTTCTTCTGATTCACCCTCCAGACTTCATCGTCTCCTTCTCCTTCTTCTGCTTCTTCTGATTCTCCCTCCAGACTTCACCTTCTCCTTCTCCTTCTTCTGCTTCTTCTGATTCACCCTCCAGACTTCACCTTCTCCTTCTCCTTCTTCTACTTCTTCTGATTCACCCTCCAGACTTCACCTTCTCCTTCTCCTTCTTCTACTTCTTCTGATTCACCCTCCAGACTTCACCTTCTCCTTCTCCTTCTTCTGCTTCTTCTGCTTCACCCTCCAGACTTCACCTTCTCCTTCTCCTTCTTCTGCTTCTTCTGCTGCGCCCTCCAGACTTCACCTTCTCCTTCTCCTTCTTCTCCTTCTTCTGCTTCACCCTCCTGACTTCACCTTCTCCTTCTCCTTCTTCTACTTCTTCTGCTTCACCCCCCTGACTTCACCTGCTCCTTCTCCTTCATCTGCTTCTTCTGATTCACCCTCCCAACTTTACCTTCTGCTTCTCCTTCTTCTGCTTCTTCTGATTCACCCTCCTGACTTCACCTTCTCCTTCTCCTTCTTCTGCTTCTTCTAATTCACCCTCCAGACTTCACCTTCTCCTTCTCCTTCTTCTGCTTCTTCTGATTCACCCTCCAGACTTCACCTTCTCCTTCTCCTTCTTCTGCTTCTTCTGCTTCACCCTCCAGACTTCACCTTCTCCTTCTCCTTCTTCTGCTTCTTCTGCTGCGCCCTCCAGACTTCACCTTCTCCTTCTCCTTCTTCTGCTTCTTCTGCTTCACCCTCCTGACTTCACCTTCTCCTTCTCCTTCTTCTACTTCTTCTGCTTCACCCCCTGACTTCACCTGCTCCTTCTCCTTCTTCTGCTTCTTCTGATTCACCATCCTAACTTTACCTTCTGCTTCTCCTTCTTCTGCTTCTTCTGATTCACCCTCCTGACTTCACCTTCTCCTTCTCCTTCTTCTGCTTCTTCTAATTCACCCTCCAGACTTCACCTTCTCCTTCTCCTTCTTCTGATTCACCCTCCAGACTTCACCTTCTCCTTCTCCTTCTTCTGCTTCTTCTGATTCACCCTCCTAACTTCACCTTCTCCTTTTCCTTCTTCTGCTTCTTCTGATTCACCCTCCTGACTTCACCTTCTCCTTCTCCTTCTTCTGCTTCTTCTGATTCACCCTCCAGACTTCACCTTCTCCTTCTCCTTCTTCTGCTTCTTCTGATTCACCCTCCTAACTTCACCTTCTCCTTCTCCTTCTTCTGCTTCTTCTGATTCACCCTCCTGACTTCACCTTCTGCTTCTCCTTCTTCTACTTCTTCTGATTCACCCTCCAGACTTCACCTTCTCCTTCTCCTTCTTCTGCTTCTTCTGCTTCACCCTCCAGACTTCACCTTCTCCTTCTCCTTCTTCTGCTTCTTCTGCTGCGCCCTCCAGACTTCACCTTCTCCTTCTCCTTCTTCTGCCTCTTCTGCTTCACCGTCCTGACTTCACCTTCTCCTTCTCCTTCTTCTACTTCTTCTGCTTCACCCCCCTGACTTCACCTGCTCCTTCTCCTTCTTCTGCTTCTTCTGATTCACCCTCCTAACTTCACCTTCTCCTTCTCCTTCTTCTGCTTATTCTGATTCACCAACCTGACTTCACCTTCTCCTTCTCCTTCTTCTGCTTCTTCTGATTCACCGTCCAGACATCACCTTCTCCTTCTCCTTCTTCTGCTTCTTCTGATTCACCCTCCAGACTTCACCTTCTCCTTCTCCTTCTTCTGCTTCTTCTGATTCACCCTCCAGACCTCACCTTCTCCTTCTCCTTCTTCTACTTCTTCTGATTCACCCTCCAGACTTCATCTTCTCCTTCTCCTTCTTCTGCTTCTTCTGATTCACCCTCCAGACTTCACCTTCTCCTTCTCCTTCTTCTGCTTCTTCTGATTCACCCTCCAGACTTCACCTTCTCCTTCTCCTTCTTCTACTTCTTCTGATTCACCCTCCAGACCTCACCTTCTCCTTCTCCTTCTTCTACTTCTTCTGATTCACCCTTCAGTCTTCACCTTCTCCTTCTCCTTCTTCTGTTTCTTCTGCTTCACCCTCCAGACTTCACCTTCTCCTTCTCTTTCTTCTGCTTCTTCTGATTCACCCTCCAGACTTCACCTTCTCCTTCTCCTTCTTCTGATTCTTCTGATTCACCCTCCAGACTTCACCTTCTCCTTCTCCTTCTTCTGCTTCTTCTGAATCACCCTCCTGACTTCACCTTCTCCTTCTCCTTCTTCTACTTCTTCTGATTCACCCTCCTGACTTCACCTTCTCCTTCTCCTTCTTCTACTTCTTCTGCTTCACCCTCCAGACTTCACCTTCTCCTTCTCCTTCTTCTACTTCTTCTGATTCACCCTCCAGACTTCACCTTCTCCTTCTACTTCTTCTGCTTCTTCTGATTCACCCTCCAGACATCACCTTCTCCTTCTCCTTATTCTGCTTCTTCTGATTCACCCTCCAGACTTCACCTTCTCCTTCTCCTTCTTCTGCTTCTTCTGATTCACCCTCCAGACTTCACCTTCTCCTTCTCCTTCTTCTGCTTTGTCTGATTCACCCTCCAGACTTCACCTTCTCCTTCTTCTACTTCTTCTGATTCACCCTCCAGACTTCATCGTCTCCTTCTCCTTCTTCTGCTTCTTCTGATTCTCCCTCCAGACTTCACCTTCTCCTTCTCCTTCTTCTGCTTCTTCTGATTCACCCTCCAGACTTCACCTTCTCCTTCTCCTTCTTCTACTTCTTCTGATTCACCCTCCAGACTTCACCTTCTCCTTCTCCTTCTTCTACTTCTTCTGATTCACCCTCCAGACTTCACCATCTCCTTCTCCTTCTTCTGCTTCTTCTGATTCACCCTCCAGACTTCACCTTCTCCTTCTCCTTATTCTGCTTCTTCTGATTCACCCTCCAGACTTCACCTTCTCCTTCTCCTTCTTCTGCTTCTTCTGATTCACCCTCCAGACTTCACCTTCTCCTTCTCCTTCTTCTGCTTCTTCTGATTCACCCTCCAGACTTCACCTTCTCCTTCTGCTTCTTCTACTTCTTCTGATTCACCCTCCAGACTTCCCCTTCCCCTTCTCCTTCTTCTGCTTCTTCTGCTTCGCCCTCCAGACTTCACCTTCTCCTTCTCCTTCTTCTGCTTCTTCTGCTTCACCCTCCAGACTTCACCTTCTCCTTCTCCTTCTTCTACTTCTTCTGATTCACCCTCCAGACTTCACCTTCTCCTTCTCCTTCTTCTGCTTCTTCTGCTTCACCCTCCAGACTTCACCTTCTCCTTCTCCTTCTTCTGCTTCTTCTGCTGCGCCCTCCAGACTTCACCTTCTCCTTCTCCTTCTTCTCCTTCTTCTGCTTCACCCTCCTGACTTCACCTTCTCCTTCTCCTTCTTCTACTTCTTCTGCTTCACCCCCCTGACTTCACCTGCTCCTTCTCCTTCATCTGCTTCTTCTGATTCACCCTCCCAACTTTACCTTCTGCTTCTCCTTCTTCTGCTTCTTCTGATTCACCCTCCTGACTTCACCTTCTCCTTCTCCTTCTTCTGCTTCTTCTAATTCACCCTCCAGACTTCACCTTCTCCTTCTCCTTCTTCTGCTTCTTCTGATTCACCCTCCAGACTTCACCTTCTCCTTCTCCTTCTTCTGCTTCTTCTGATTCACCCTCCTAACTACACCTTCTCCTTCTCCTTCTTCTGCTTCTTCTGATTCACCCTCCTGACTTCACCTTCTCCGTCTCCTTCTTCTGCTTCTTCTGATTCACCCTCCAGACTTCACCTTCTCCTTCTCCTTCTTCTGCTTCTTCTGATTCACCCTCCAGACTTCACCTTCTCCTTCTCCTTCTTCTGCTTCTTCTGATTCACCCTCCAGACCTCACCTTCTCCTTCTACTTCTTCTATTACTTCTGATTCACCCTCCAGACTTCATCTTCTCCTTCTCCTTCTTCTGCTTCTTCTGATTCACCCTCCAGACTTCACCTTCTCCTTCTCCTTCTTCTGCTTCTTCTGATTCACCCTCCAGACTTCACCTTCTCCTTCTCCTTCTTCTACTTCTTCTGATTCACCCTCCAGACCTCACCTTCTCCTTCTCCTTCTTCTACTTCTTCTGATTCACTCTCCAGTCTTCACCTTCTCCTTCTCCTTCTTCTGTTTCTTCTGCTTCACCCTCCAGAATTCACCTTCTCCTTCTCTTTCTTCTGCTTCTTCTGATTCACCCTCCAGACTTCACCTTCTCCTTCTCCTTCTTCTGATTCTTCTGATTCACCCTCCAGACTTCACCTTCTCCTTCTCCTTCTTCTGCTTCTTCTGATTCACCCTCCTGACTTCACCTTCTCATTCTCCTTCTTCTACTTCTTCTGATTCACCCTCCTGACTTCACCTTCTCCTTTTCCTTCTTCTACTTCTTCTGCTTCACCCTCCAGACTTCACCTTCTCCTTCTCCTTCTTCTACTGCTTCTGATTCACCCTCCAGACTTCACCTTCTCCTTCTCCTTCTTCTACTTCTTCTGATTCACCCTCCAGACTTCACCTTCTCCTTCTCCTTCTTCTACTTCTTCTGATTCACCCTCCAGACTTCACCTTCTCCTTCTCCTTCTTCTGCTTCTTCTGATTCACCCTCCAGACTTCACCTTCTCCTTCTCCTTATTCTGCTTCTTCTGATTCACCCTCCAGACTTCACCTTCTCCTTCTCCTTCTTCTGCTTCTTCTGATTCACCCTCCAGACTTCACCTTCTCCTTCTCCTTCTTCTGCTTCTTCTGATTCATCCTCCAGACTTCACCTTCTCCTTCTCCTTCTACTACTTCTTCTGATTCACCCTCCAGACTTCACCTTCTCCTTCTCGTTCTTCTGCTTCTTCTGATTCACCCTCCAGACTTCACCTTCTCCTTCTCCTTCGTCAACTTCTTCTGATTCACCCTCCAGACTACACCTTCTCCTTCTCCAACTTCTACTTCTTCTGATTCACCCTCCAGACTTCACCTTCTCCTTCTCGTTCTTCTGCTTCTTCTGATTCACCCTCCAGACTTCACCTTCTCCTTCTCCGTCTTCTACTTCTTCTGATTCACCCTCCAGACTTCACCTTCTCCTTCTCCTTCTTCTACTTCTTCTGATTCACCCTCCAGACTTCACCTTCTCCTTCTCCTTCTTCTACTTCTTCTGCTTCTCCCTCCAGACGTCACCTTCTCCTTCTCCTTCTTCTGCTTCTTCTGATTCACCCTCCAGACTTCACCTTCTCCTTCTCCTTCTTCTACTTCTTCTGATTCACCCTCCAGACTTCACCTTCTCCTTCTCCTTCTTCTACTTCTTCCGATTCACCCTCCTGACTTCACCTTCTCCTTCTCCTTCTTCTGCTTCTTCTGCTTCACCCTCCTGACTTCACCTTCTCCTTCTCCTTCTTCTACTTCTTCTGATTCACCGTCCTGACTTCATCTTCTCCTTCTCCTTCTTCTACTTCTTCTGATTCACCCTCCAGACTTCACCTTCTCCTTCTCCTTCTTCTGCTTCTTCTGCTTCACCCTCCAGACTTCACCTTCTCCTTCTCCTTCTTCTGCTTCTTCTGATTCACCCTCCTAACTTCACCTTCTACTTCTCCTTCTTCTGCTTCTTCTGATTCACCCTCCTGACTTCACCTTCTCCTTCTCCTTCTTCTACTTCTTCTGATTCACCCTCCAGACTTCACCTTCTCCTTCTCCTTCTTCTGCTTCTTCTGCTTCACCCTCCAGACTTCACCTTCTCCTTCTCCTTCTTCTGCTTCTTCTGCTGCGCCCTCCAGACTTCACCTTCTCCTTCTCCTTCTTCTGCCTCTTCTGCTTCACCGTCCTGACTTCACCTTCTCCTTCTCCTTCTTCTACTTCTTCTGCTTCACCCCCCTGACTTCACCTGCTCCTTCTCCTTCTTCTGCTTCTTCTGATTCACCCTCCTAACTTCACCTTCTCCTTCTCCTTCTTCTGCTTCTTCTGATTCACCCTCCTGACTTCACCTTCTCCTTCTCCTTCTTTTGCTTCTTCTGATTCACCCTCCAGACATCACCTTCTCCTTCTCCTTCTTCTGCTTCTTCTGATTCACCCTCCAGACTTCACCTTCTCCTTCTCCTTCTTCTGCTTCTTCTGATTCACCCTCCAGACCTCACCTTCTCCTTCTCCTTCTTCTACTTCTTCTGATTCACCCTCCAGACTTCATCTTCTCCTTCTCCTTCTTCTGCTTCTTCTGATTCACCCTCCAGACTTCACCTTCTCCTTCTCCTTCTTCTGCTTCTTCTGATTCACCCTCCAGACTTCACCTTCTCCTTCTCCTTCTTCTACTTCTTCTGATTCACCCTCCAGACCTCACCTTCTCCTTCTCCTTCTTCTACTTCTTCTGATTCACCCTTCAGTCTTCACCTTCTCCTTCTCCTTCTTCTGTTTCTTCTGCTTCACCCTCCAGACTTCACCTTCTCCTTCTCCTTCTTCTACTTCTTCTGATTCACCCTCCAGACTTCCCCTTCCCCTTCTCCTTCTTCTGCTTCTTCTGCTTCGCCCTCCAGACTTCACCTTCTCCTTCTCCTTCTTCTGCTTCTTCTGCTTCACCCTCCAGACTTCACCTTCTCCTTCTCCTTCTTCTACTTCTTCTGATTCACCCTCCAGACTTCACCTTCTCCTTCTCCTTCTTCTGCTTCTTCTGCTTCACCCTCCAGACTTCACCTTCTCCTTCTCCTTCTTCTGCTTCTTCTGCTGCGCCCTCCAGACTTCACCTTCTCCTTCTCCTTCTTCTGCTTCTTCTGCTTCACCCTCCAGACTTCACCTTCTCCTTCTCCTTCTTCTGCTTCTTCTGCTGCGCCCTCCAGACTTCACCTTCTCCTACTCCTTCTTCTGCTTCTTCTGCTTCACCCTCCTGACTTCACCTTCTCCTTCTCCTTCTTCTACTTCTTCTGCTTCACCCCCTGACTTCACCTGCTCCTTCTCCTTCTTCTGCTTCTTCTGATTCTCCCTCCCAACTTTACCTTCTGCTTCTCCTTCTTCTGCTTCTTCTGATTCACCCTCCTGACTTCACCTTCTCCTTCTCCTTCTTCTGCTTCTTCTAATTCACCCTCCAGACTTCACCTTCTCCTTCTCCTTCTTCTGCTTCTTCTGATTCACCCTCCAGACTTCACCTTCTCCTTCTCCTTCTTCTGCTTCTTCTGATTCACCCTCCTAACTTCACCTTCTCCTCCTCCTTCTTCTGCTTCTTCTGATTCACCCTCCTGACTTCACCTTCTCCTTCTCCTTCTTCTGCTTCTTCTGATTCACCCTCCAGACTTCACCTTCTCCTTCTCCTTCTTCTGCTTCTTCTGATTCACCCTCCAGACTTCACCTTCTCCTTCTCCTTCTTCTGCTTCTTCTGATTCACCCTCCAGACCTCACCTTCTCCTTCTACTTCTTCTACTACTTCTGATTCACCCTCCAGACTTCATCTTCTCCTTCTCCTTCTTCTGCTTCTTCTGATTCACCCTCCAGACTTCACCTTCTCCTTCTCCTTCTTCTGTTTCTTCTGCTTCACCCTCCAGAATTCACCTTCTCCTTTTCTTTCTTCTGCTTCTTCTGATTCACCCTCCAGACTTCACCTTCTCCTTCTCCTTCTTCTGATTCTTCTGATTCACCCTCCAGACTTCACCTTCTCCTTCTCCTTCTTCTGCTTCTTCTGATTCACCCTCCTGACTTCACCTTCTCATTCTCCTTCTTCTACTTCTTCTGATTCACCCTCCTGACTTCACCTTCTCCTTTTCCTTCTTCTACTTCTTCTGCTTCACCCTCCAGACTTCACCTTCTCCTTCTCCTTCTTCTACTGCTTCTGATTCACCCTCCAGACTTCACCTTCTCCTTCTCCTTCTTCTACTTCTTCTGATTCACCCTCCAGACTTCACCTTCTCCTTCTCCTTCTTCTACTTCTTCTGATTCACCCTCCAGACTTCACCTTCTCCTTCTCCTTCTTCTGCTTCTTCTGATTCACCCTCCAGACTTCACCTTCTCCTTCTCCTTATTCTGCTTCTTCTGATTCACCCTCCAGACTTCACCTTCTCCTTCTTCTGCTTCTTCTGATTCACCCTCCAGACTTCACCTTCTCCTTCTCCTTCTTCTGCTTCTTCTGATTCATCCTCCAGACTTCACCTTCTCCTTCTCCTTCTACTACTTCTTCTGATTCACCCTCCAGACTTCACCTTCTCCTTCTCGTTCTTCTGCTTCTTCTGATTCACCCTCCAGACTTCACCTTCTCCTTCTCCTTCGTCAACTTCTTCTGATTCACCCTCCAGACTACACCTTCTCCTTCTCCTTCTTCTACTTCTTCTGATTCACCCTCCAGACTTCACCTTCTCCTTCTCCTTCTTCTGCTTCTTCTGCTTCACCCTCCAGACATCACCTTCTCCTTCTCCTTCTTCTGCTTCTTCTGCTGCGCCCTCCAGACTTCACCTTCTCCTTCTCCTTCTTCTGCCTCTTCTGCTTCACCGTCCTGACTTCACCTTCTCCTTCTCCTTCTTCTACTTCTTCTGCTTCACCCCCCTGACTTCACCTGCTCCTTCTCCTTCTTCTGCTTCTTCTGATTCACCCTCCTAACTTCACCTTCTCCTTCTCCTTCTTCTGCTTCTTCTGATTCACCCTCCTGACTTCACCTTCTCCTTCTCCTTCTTTTGCTTCTTCTGATTCACCCTCCAGACATCACCTTCTCCTTCTCCTTCTTCTGCTTCTTCTGATTCACCCTCCAGACTTCACCTTCTCCTTCTCCTTCTTCTGCTTCTTCTGATTCACCCTCCAGACCTCACCTTCTCCTTCTCCTTCTTCTACTTCTTCTGATTCACCCTCCAGACTTCATCTTCTCCTTCTCCTTCTTCTGCTTCTTCTGATTCACCCTCCAGACTTCACCTTCTCCTTCTCCTTCTTCTGCTTCTTCTGATTCACCCTCCAGACTTCACCTTCTCCTTCTCCTTCTTCTACTTCTTCTGATTCACCCTCCAGACCTCACCTTCTCCTTCTCCTTCTTCTACTTCTTCTGATTCACCCTTCAGTCTTCACCTTCTCCTTCTCCTTCTTCTGTTTCTTCTGCTTCACCCTCCAGACTTCACCTTCTCCTTCTCCTTCTTCTACTTCTTCTGATTCACCCTCCAGACTTCCCCTTCCCCTTCTCCTTCTTCTGCTTCTTCTGCTTCACCCTCCAGACTTCACCTTCTCCTTCTCCTTCTTCTACTTCTTCTGATTCACCCTCCAGACTTCACCTTCTCCTTCTCCTTCTTCTGCTTCTTCTGCTTCACCCTCCAGACTTCACCTTCTCCTTCTTCTGCTTCTTCTGCTGCGCCCTCCAGACTTCACCTTCTCCTTCTCCTTCTTCTGCTTCTTCTGCTTCACCCTCCTGAATTCACCTTCTCCTTCTCCTTCTTCTACTTCTTCTGCTTCACCCCCTGACTTCACCTGCTCCTTCTCCTTCTTCTGCTTCTTCTGATTCTCCCTCCCAACTTTACCTTCTGCTTCTCCTTCTTCTGCTTCTTCTGATTCACCCTCCTGACTTCACCTTCTCCTTCTCCTTCTTCTGCTTCTTCTAATTCACCCTCCAGACTTCACCTTCTCCTTCTCCTTCTTCTGCTTCTTCTGATTCACCCTCCAGACTTCACCTTCTCCTTCTCCTTCTTCTGCTTCTTCTGATTCACCCTCCTAACTTCACCTTCTCCTCCTCCTTCTTCTGCTTCTTCTGATTCACCCTCCTGACTTCACCTTCTCCTTCTCCTTCTTCTGCTTCTTCTGATTCACCCTCCAGACTTCACCTTCTCCTTCTCCTTCTTCTGCTTCTTCTGATTCACCCTCCAGACTTCACCTTCTCCTTCTCCTTCTTCTGCTTCTTCTGATTCACCCTCCAGACATCACCTTCTCCTTCTACTTCGTCTACTACTTCTGATTCACCCTCCAGACTTCATCTTCTCCTTCTCCTTCTTCTGCTTCTTCTGATTCACCCTCCAGACTTCACCTTCTCCTTCTCCTTCTTCTGTTTCTTCTGCTTCACCCTCCAGAATTCACCTTCTCCTTCTCTTTCTTCTGCTTCTTCTGATTCACCCTCCAGACTTCACCTTCTCCTTCTCCTTCTTCTGATTCTTCTGATTCACCCTCCAGACTTCACCTTCTCCTTCTCCTTCTTCTGCTTCTTCTGATTCACCCTTCTGACTTCACATTCTCATTCTCCTTCTTCTACTTCTTCTGATTCACCCTCCTGACTTCACCTTCTCCTTTTCCTTCTTCTACTTCTTCTGCTTCACCCTCCAGACTTCACCTTCTCCTTCTCCTTCTTCTACTGCTTCTGATTCACCCTCCAGACTTCACCTTCTCCTTCTCCTTCTTCTACTTCTTCTGATTCACCCTCCAGACTTCACCTTCTCCTTCTCCTTCTTCTACTTCTTCTGATTCACCCTCCAGACTTCACCTTCTCCTTCTCCTTCTTCTGCTTCTTCTGATTCACCCTCCAGACTTCACCTTCTCCTTCTCCTTATTCTGCTTCTTCTGATTCACCCTCCAGACTTCACCTTCTCCTTCTCCTTCTTCTGCTTCTTCTGATTCACCCTCCAGACTTCACCTTCTCCTTCTCCTTCTTCTGCTTCTTCTGATTCATCCTCCAGACTTCACCTTCTCCTTCTCCTTCTACTACTTCTTCTGATTCACCCTCCAGACTTCACCTTCTCCTTCTCGTTCTTCTGCTTCTTCTGATTCACCCTCCAGACTTCACCTTCTCCTTCTCCTTCGTCAACTTCTTCTGATTCACCCTCCAGACTACACCTTCTCCTTCTCCTTCTTCTACTTCTTCTGATTCACCCTCCAGACTTCACCTTCTCCTTCTCGTTCTTCTGCTTCTTCTGATTCACCCTCCAGACTTCACCTTCTCCTTCTCCGTCTTCTACTTCTTCTGATTCACCCTCCAGACTTCACCTTCTCCTTCTCCTTCTTCTACTTCTTCTGATTCACCCTCCAGACTTCACCTTCTCCTTCTCCTTCTTCTACTTCTTCTGCTTCTCCCTCCAGACGTCACCTTCTCCTTCTCCTTCTTCTGCTTCTTCTGATTCACCCTCCAGACTTCACCTTCTCCTTCTCCTTCTTCTACTTCTTCTGATTCACCCTCCAGACTTCACCTTCTCCTTCTCCTTCTTCTACTTCTTCTGATTCACCCTCCAGACTTCACCTTCTCCTTCTCCTTCTTCTACTTCTTCCGATTCACCCTCCTGACTTCACCTTCTCCTTCTCCTTCTTCTGCTTCTTCTGCTTCACCCTCCTGACTTCACCTTCTCCTTCTCCTTCTTCTACTTCTTCTGATTCACCCTCCTGACTTCATCTTCTCCTTCTCCTTCTTCTACTTCTTCTGATTCACCCTCCAGACTTCACCTTCTCCTTCTCCTTCTTCTGCTTCTTCTGCTTCACCCTCCAGACTTCACCTTCTCCTTCTCCTTCTTCTGCTTCTTCTGCTTCGCCCTCCAGACTTCACCTTCTCCTTCTCCTTCTTCTGCTTCTTCTGCTTCACCCTCCAGACTTCACCTTCTCCTTCTCCTTCTTCTGCTTCTTCTGCTTCACTCTCCTGACTTCACCTTCTCCTTCTCCTTCTTCTACTTCTTCTGATTCACCCTCCAGACTTCACCTTCTCCTTCTCCTTCTTCTGCTTCTTCTGCTGCGCCCTCCTGACTTCACCTTCTCCTTCTCCTTCTTCTGCTTCTTCTAATTCACCCTCCAGACTTCACCTTCTCCTTCTCCTTCTTCTGCTTCTTCTGATTCACCCTCCAGACTTCACCTTCTCCTTCTCCTTCTTCTGCTTCTTCTGATTCACCCTCCAGACCTCATCTTCTCCTTCTCCTTCTTCTACTGCTTCTGATTCACCCTCCAGACTTCTCCTTCTCCTTCTCCTTCTTCTGCTTCTTCTGCTTCACTCTCCTGACTTCACCTTCTCCTTCTCCTTCTTCTACTTCTTCTGATTCACCCTCCAGACTTCACCCTCTCCTTCTCCTTCTTCTGCTTCTTCTGCTTCACCCTCCAGACTTCACCTTCTCTTTCTCCTTCTTCTGCTTCTTCTGCTGCGCCCTCCAGACTTCACCTTCTCCTTCTCCTTCTTCTGCTTCTTCTGATTCACCCTCCAGACTTCACCTTCTCCTTCTCCTTCTTCTGCTTCTTCTGCTTCACCCTCCAGACTTCACCTTCTCCTTCTCCTTCTTCTACTTCTTCTGCTTCACCCTCCAGACTTCACCTTCTCCTTCTCCTTCTTCTGCTTCTTCTGCTTCACCATCCTGACTTCACCTTATCCTTCTCCTTGTTCTACTTCTTCTGATTCACCCTCCAGACTTCACCTACTCCTTCTCCTTCTTCTGCTTCTTCTGCTTCACCCTCCAGACTTCACCTTCTCCTTCTCCTTCTTCTGCTTCTTCTGCTTCGACCTCCAGACTTCACCTTCTCCTTCTCCTTCTTCTGCTTCTTCTGCTTCACTCTCCTGACTTCACCTTCTCCTTCTCCTTCTTCTACTTCTTCTGATTCACCCTCCAGACTTCACCCTCTCCTTCTCCTTCTTCTACTTCTTCTGCTTCACCCCCTGACTTCACCTGCTCCTTCTCCTTCTCCTGCTTCTTCTGATTCACCCTCCTAACTTCAGCTTCTCCTTCTCCTTCTTCTGCTTCTTCTGATTCACGCTCCTGACTTCACCTTTTACTTCTCCTTCTTCTGCTTCTTCTGATTCACCCTCCAGACTTCACCTTCTCCTTCTCCTTCTTCTGCTTCTTCTGATTCACCCTCCAGACTTCACCTTCTCCTTCTCCTTCTTCTGCTTCTTCTGATTCACCCTCCAGACCTCACCTTCTCCTTCCCCTTCTTCTACTTCTTCTGATTCACCCTCCAGACTTCATCTTCTCCTTCTCCTTCTTCTGCTTCTTCTGATTCACCCTCCAGACTTCACCTTCTCCTTCTCCTTCTTCTACTTCTTCTGATTCACCCTCCAGACTTCACCTTCTCCTTCTCCTTCTTCTACTTCGTCTGATTCACCCTCCAGACTTCACCTTCTCCTTCTCCTTCTTCTACTTCTTCTGATTCACCCTCCAGTCTTCACCTACTCCTTCTCCTTCTTCTGTTTCTTCTGCTTCACCCTCCAGACTTCCCCTTCTCCTTCTCTTTCTTCTGCTTCTTCTGATTCACCCTCCAGACTTCATCTTCTCCTTCTCCTTCTTCTGATTCTTCTGATTCACCCTCCAGACTTCACCTTCTCCTTCTCCTTCTTCTGCTTCTTCTGATTCACCCTCCTGACTTCACCTTCTCCTTCTCCTTCTTCTACTTCTTCTGCTTCTCCCTCCAGACTTCACCTTCTCCTTCTCCTTCTTCTACTTCTTCTGATTCACCCTCCAGACTTCACCTTCTCCTTCTCCTTCTTCTGCTTCTTCTGATTCACCCTCCAGACTTCACCTTCTCCTTCTCCTTATTCTGCTTCTTCTGATTCACCCTCCAGACTTCACCTTCTCCTTCTCCTTCTTCTGCTTCTTCTGGTTCACCCTCCAGACTTCACCTTTTCCTTCTCCTTCTTCTGCTTCTTCTGATTCACCCTCCAGACTTCACCTTCTCCTTCTCCTTCTTCTGCTTCTTCTGATTCACCCTCCAGACTTCACCTTCTCCTTCTCCTTCTTCTGCTTCTTCTGATTCACCCTCCAGACTTCACCTTCTCCTTCTCCTTCTTCTACTTCTTCTGATTCACCCTCCAGACTTCACCTTCTCCTTCTCCTTCTTCTGCTTCTTCTGATTCACCCTCCAGACTTCACCTTCTCCTTCTCCTTATTCTGCTTCTTCTGATTCACCCTCCAGACTTCACCTTCTCCTTCTCCTTCTTCTGCTTCTTCTGGTTCACCCTCCAGACTTCACCTTTTCCTTCTCCTTCTTCTGCTTCTTCTGATTCACCCTCCAGACTTCACCTTCTCCTTCTCCTTCTTCTGCTTCTTCTGATTCACCCTCCAGACTTCACCTTCTCCTTCTCCTTCTTCTACTTCTTCTGATTCACCCTCCAGACTTCACCTTCTCCTTCTCTTTCTTCTGCTTCTTCTGATTCTCCCTCCAGACTTCACCTTCTCCTTCTCCTTCTTCTGATTCTTCTGATTCACCCTCCAGACTTCACCTTCTCCTTCTCCTTCTTCTGCTTCTTCTGATTCACCCTCCTGACTTCACCTTCTCCTTCTCCTTCTTCTACTTCTTCTGATTCACCCTCCTGACTTCACCTTCTCCTTCTCCTTCTTCTACTTCTACTGCTTCACCCTCCAGACTTCACCTTCTCCTTCTCCTTCTTCTACTTCTTCTGATTCACCCTCCAGACTTCACCTTCTCCTTCTCCTTCTTCTACTTCTTCTGATTCACCCTCCAGACTTCACCTTCTCCTTCTCCTTCTTCTACTTCTTCTGATTCATCCTCCAGACTTCACCTTCTCCTTCTCCTTCTTCTGCTTCTTCTGATTCACCCTCCAGACTTCACCTTCTCCTTCTCCTTATTCTGCTTCTTCTGATTCACCCTCCAGACTTCACCTTCTCCTTCTCCTTCTTCTGCTTCTTCTGATTCACCCTCCAGACTTCACCTTCTCCTTCTCCTTCTTCTGCTTCTTCTGATTCACCCTCCAGACTTCACCTTCTCCTTCTCCTTCTTCTACTTCTTCTGATTCACCCTCCAGACTTCATCTTCTCCTTCTCCTTCTTCTGCTTCTTCTGATTCACCCTCCAGACTTCACCTTCTCCTTCTCCTTCGTCTACTTCTTCTGATTCACCCTCCAGACTACACCTTCTCCTTCTCCTTCTTCTACTTCTTCTGATTCACCCACCAGACTTCACCTTCTCCTTCTCCTTCTTCTGTTTCTTCTGATTCACCCTCGAGACTTCACCTTCTCCTTCTCCTTCTTCTACTTCTTCTGATTCACCCTCCAGACTTCACCTTCTCCTTCTCCTTCTTCTACTTCTTCTGATTCACCCTCCAGACTTCATCTTCTCCTTCTCCTTCTTCTGCATCTTCTGATTCACCCTCCAGACTTAACCTTCTCCTTCTCCTTCTTCTGCTTCTTCTGATTCACCCTCCAGACTTCACCTTCTCCTTCTCCTTCTTCTACTTCTTCTGATTCACCCTCCAGACTTCACCTTCTCCTTCTCCTTCTTCTACTTCTTCTGATTCACCCTCCAGTCTTCACATTCTCCTTCTCCTTCTTCTGTTTCTTCTGCTTCAGCCTCCAGACTTCACCTTCTCCTTCTCTTTCTTCTGATTCTTCTGATTCACCCTCCAGACTTCACCTTCTCCTTCTCCTTCTTCTGATTCTTCTGATTCACCCTCCAGACTTCACCTTCTCCTTCTCCTTCTACTGCTTCTTCTGATTCACCCTCCTGGCTTCACCTTCTCCTTCTCCTTCTTCTACTTCTTCTGAATCACCCTCCTGACTTCACCTTCTCCTTCTCCTTCTTCTCCTTCTTCTGCTTCACCCTCCAGACTTCACCTTCTCCTTCTCCTTCTTCTACCTCTTCTGATTCACCCTCCAGACTTCACCTTCTCCTTCTCCTTCTTCTGCTTCTTCTGATTCACCCTCCAGACTTCACCTTCTCCTTCTCCTTGTTCTGCTTCTTCTGATTCACCCTCCAGAATTCACCTTCTCCTTCTCCTTATTCTGCTTCTTCTGATTCAACCTCCAGACTTCACCTTCTCCTTCTCCTTCTTCTACTTCTTCTGATTCACCCTCCAGACTTCACCTTCTCCTTCTCCTTCTTCTGCTTCTTCTGATTCACCCTCCAGACTTCACCTTCTCCTTCTCCTTATTCTGCTTCTTCTGATTCACCCTCCAGACTTCACCTTCTCCTTCTCCTTCTTCTGCTTCTTCTGATTCACCCTCCAGACTTCACCTTCTCCTTCTCCTTCTTCTGCTTCTTCTGATTCATCCTCCAGACTTCACCTTCTCCTTCTCCTTCTACTACTTCTTCTGATTCACCCTCCAGACTTCACCTTCTCCTTCTCGTTCTTCTGCTTCTTCTGATTCACCCTCCAGACTTCACCTTCTCCTTCTCCTTCGTCAACTTCTTCTGATTCACCCTCCAGACTACACCTTCTCCTTCTCCTTCTTCTACTTCTTCTGATTCACCCTCCAGACTTCACCTTCTCCTTCTCGTTCTTCTGCTTCTTCTGATTCACCCTCCAGACTTCACCTTCTCCTTCTCCGTCTTCTACTTCTTCTGATTCACCCTCCAGACTTCACCTTCTCCTTCTCCTTCTTCTACTTCTTCTGATTCACCCTCCAGACTTCACCTTCTCCTTCTCCTTCTTCTACTTCTTCTGCTTCTCCCTCCAGACGTCACCTTCTCCTTCTCCTTCTTCTGCTTCTTCTGATTCACCCTCCAGACTTCACCTTCTCCTTCTCCTTCTTCTACTTCTTCTGATTCACCCTCCA
Source organism: Somniosus microcephalus (assembly GCF_052327205.1). NCBI lineage: Eukaryota > Metazoa > Chordata > Chondrichthyes > Squaliformes > Somniosidae > Somniosus > Somniosus microcephalus. The sequence goes on along the minus strand of NW_028225322.1, from coordinate 314,531 downwards.
GACTTCACCTTCTCCTTCTCCTTCTTCTACTTCTTCTGATTCACCCTCCAGTCTTCACATTCTCCTTCTCCTTCTTCTGTTTCTTCTGCTTCAGCCTCCAGACTTCACCTTCTCCTTCTCTTTCTTCTGATTCTTCTGATTCACCCTCCAGACTTCACCTTCTCCTTCTCCTTCTTCTGATTCTTCTGATTCACCCTCCAGACTTCACCTTCTCCTTCTCCTTCTTCTGCTTCTTCTGATTCACCCTCCTGGCTTCACCTTCTCCTTCTCCTTCTTCTACTTCTTCTGAATCACCCTCCTGACTTCACCTTCTCCTTCTCCTTCTTCTCCTTCTTCTGCTTCACCCTCCAGACTTCACCTTCTCCTTCTCCTTCTTCTACCTCTTCTGATTCACCCTCCAGACTTCACCTTCTCCTTCTCCTTCTTCTGCTTCTTCTGATTCACCCTCCAGACTTCACCTTCTCCTTCTCCTTATTCTGCTTCTTCTGATTCACCCTCCAGAATTCACCTTCTCCTTCTCCTTATTCTGCTTCTTCTGATTCAACCTCCAGACTTCACCTTCTCCTTCTCCTTCTTCTACTTCTTCTGATTCACCCTCCAGACTTCACCTTCTCCTTCTCCTTCTTCTGCTTCTTCTGATTCACCCTCCAGACTTCACCTTCTCCTTCTCCTTATTCTGCTTCTTCTGATTCACCCTCCAGACTTCACCTTCTCCTTCTCCTTCTTCTGCTTCTTCTGATTCACCCTCCAGACTTCACCTTCTCCTTCTCCTTCTTCTGCTTCTTCTGATTCATCCTCCAGACTTCACCTTCTCCTTCTCCTTCTACTACTTCTTCTGATTCACCCTCCAGACTTCACCTTCTCCTTCTCGTTCTTCTGCTTCTTCTGATTCACCCTCCAGACTTCACCTTCTCCTTCTCCTTCGTCAACTTCTTCTGATTCACCCTCCAGACTACACCTTCTCCTTCTCCTTCTTCTACTTCTTCTGATTCACCCTCCAGACTTCACCTTCTCCTTCTCGTTCTTCTGCTTCTTCTGATTCACCCTGCAGACCTCACCTTCTCCTTCTCCGTCTTCTACTTCTTCTGATTCACCCTCCAGACTTCACCTTCTCCTTCTCCTTCTTCTACTTCTTCTGATTCACCCTCCAGACTTCACCTTCTCCTTCTCCTTCTTCTACTTCTTCTGCTTCTCCCTCCAGACGTCACCTTCTCCTTCTCCTTCTTCTGCTTCTTCTGATTCACCCTCCAGACTTCACCTTCTCCTTCTCCTTCTTCTACTTCTTCTGATTCACCCTCCAGACTTCACCTTCTCCTTCTCCTTCTTCTACTTCTTCTGATTCACCCTCCAGACTTCACCTTCTCCTTCTCCTTCTTCTACTTCTTCCGATTCACCCTCCTGACTTCACCTTCTCCTTCTCCTTCTTCTGCTTCTTCTGCTTCACCCTCCTGACTTCACCTTCTCCTTCTCCTTCTTCTACTTCTTCTGATTCACCCTCCTGACTTCATCTTCTCCTTCTCCTTCTTCTACTTCTTCTGATTCACCCTCCAGACTTCACCTTCTCCTTCTCCTTCTTCTGCTTCTTCTGCTTCACCCTCCAGACTTCACCTTCTCCTTCTCCTTCTTCTGCTTCTTCTGCTTCGCCCTCCAGACTTCACCTTCTCCTTCTCCTTCTTCTGCTTCTTCTGCTTCACCCTCCAGACTTCACCTTCTCCTTCTCCTTCTTCTGCTTCTTCTGCTTCACTCTCCTGACTTCACCTTCTCCTTCTCCTTCTTCTGCTTCTTCTGCTGCGCCCTCCTGACTTCACCTTCTCCTTCTCCTTCTTCTGCTTCTTCTAATTCACCCTCCAGACCTCATCTTCTCCTTCTCCTTCTTCTACTTCTTCTGATTCACCCTCCAGACTTCTTCTTCTCCTTCCCCTTCTTCTGTTTCTTCTTATTCACCCACCAGACTTCACCTTCTCCTTCTCCTTCTTCTGCTTCTTCTGATTCACCCTCCAGACTTCACCTTCTCCTTCTCCTTCTTCTGCTTCTTCTGCTTCACCCTCCAGACTTCACCTTCTCCTTCTCCTTCTTCTGCTTCTTCTGCTTCACCCTCCTGACTTCACCTTCTCCTTCTCCTTCTTCTACTTCTTCTGATTCACCCTCCAGACTTCTCCTTCTCCTTCTCCTTCTTCTGCTTCTTCTGCTTCACTCTCCTGACTTCACCTTCTCCTTCTCCTTCTTCTACTTCTTCAGATTCACCCTCCAGACTTCACCCTCTCCTTCTCCTTCTTCTGCTTCTTCTGCTTCACCCTCCAGACTTCACCTTCTCTTTCTCCTTCTTCTGCTTCTTCTGCTGCGCCCTCCAGACTTCACCTTCTCCTTCTCCTTCTTCTGCTTCTTCTGATTCACCCTCCAGACTTCACCTTCTCCTTCTCCTTCTTCTACTTCTTCTGATCCACCCTCCTGACTTCACCTTCTCCTTCTCCTTCTTCTGCTTCTTCTGCTTCACCCTCCAGACTTCACCTTCTCCTTCTCCTTCTTCTACTTCTTCTGCTTCACCCTCCGGACTTCACATTCTCCTTCTCCTTCTTCTGCCTATTCTGCTTCACCATCCTGACTTCACCTTATCCTTCTCCTTCTTCTACTTCTTCTGATTCACCCTCCAGACTTCACCTACTCCTTCTCCTTCTTCTGATTCTTCTGCTTCACCCTCCAGACTTCACCTTCTCCTTCTCCTTCTTCTGCTTCTTCTGCTTCGACCTCCAGACTTCACCTTCTCCTTCTCCTTCTTCTGCTTCTTCTGCTTCACTCTCCTGACTTCACCTTCTCCTTCTCCTTCTTCTACTTCTTCTGATTCACCCTCCAGACTTCACCCTCTCCTTCTCCTTCTTCTACTTCTTCTGCTTCACCCCCCTGACTTCACCTGCTCCTTCTCCTTCTCCTGCTTCTTCTGATTCACCCTCCTAACTTCACCTTCTCCTTCTCCTTCTTCTGCTTCTTCTGATTCACGCTCCTGACTTCACCTTTTACTTCTCCTTCTTCTGCTTCTTCTGATTCACCCTCCAGACTTCACCTTCTCCTTCTCCTTCTTCTGCTTCTTCTGATTCACCCTCCAGACTTCACCTTCTCCTTCTCCTTCTTCTGCTTCTTCTGATTCACCCTCCAGACCTCACCTTCTCCTTCTCCTTCTTCTACTTCTTCTGATTCACCCTCCAGACTTCATCTTCTCCTTCTCCTTCTTCTGCTTCTTCTGATTCACCCTCCAGACTTCACCTTCTCCTTCTCCTTCTTCTACTTCTTCTGATTCACCCTCCAGACTTCACCTTCTCCTTCTCCTTCTTCTACTTCATCTGATTCACCCTCCAGACTTCACCTTCTCCTTCTCCTTCTTCTACTTCTTCTGATTCACCCTCCAGTCTTCACCTACTCCTTCTCCTTCTTCTGTTTCTTCTGCTTCACCCTCCAGACTTCCCCTTCTCCTTCTCTTTCTTCTGCTTCTTCTGATTCACCCTCCAGACTTCATCTTCTCCTTCTCCTTCTTCTGATTCTTCTGATTCACCCTCCAGACTTCACCTTCTCCTTCTCCTTCTTCTGCTTCTTCTGATTCACCCTCCTGACTTCACCTTCTCCTTCTCCTTCTTCTACTTCTTCTGCTTCTCCCTCCAGACTTCACCTTCTCCTTCTCCTTTTTCTACTTCTTCTGATTCACCCTCCAGACTTCACCTTCTCCTTCTCCTTCTTCTGCTTCTTCTGATTCACCCTCCAGACTTCACCTTCTCCTTCTCCTTATTCTGCTTCTTCTGATTCACCCTCCAGACTTCACCTTCTCCTTCTCCTTCTTCTGCTTCTTCTGATTCACCCTCCAGACTTCACCTTTTCCTTCTCCTTCTTCTGCTTCTTCTGATTCACCCTCCAGACTTCACCTTCTCCTTCTCCTTCTTCTGCTTCTTCTGATTCACCCTCCAGACTTCACCTTCTCCTTCTCCTTCTTCTACTTCTTCTGATTCACCCTCCAGACTTCACCTTCTCCTTCTCTTTCTTCTGCTTCTTCTGATTCTCCCTCCAGACTTCACCTTCTCCTTCTCCTTCTTCTGATTCTTCTGATTCACCCTCCAGACTTCACCTTCTCCTTCTCCTTCTTCTGCTTCTTCTGATTCACCCTCCTGACTTCACCTTCTCCTTCTCCTTCTTCTACTTCTTCTGATTCACCCTCCTGACTTCACCTTCTCCTTCTCCTTCTTCTACTTCTACTGCTTCACCCTCCAGACTTCACCTTCTCCTTCTCCTTCTTCTACTTCTTCTGATTCACCCTCCAGACTTCACCTTCTCCTTCTCCTTCTTCTACTTCTTCTGATTCACCCTCCAGACTTCACCTTCTCCTTCTCCTTCTTCTACTTCTTCTGATTCATCCTCCAGACTTCACCTTCTCCTTCTCCTTCTTCTGCTTCTTCTGATTCACCCTCCAGACTTCACCTTCTCCTTCTCCTTATTCTGCTTCTTCTGATTCACCCTCCAGACTTCACCTTCTCCTTCTCCTTCTTCTGCTTCTTCTGATTCACCCTCCAGACTTCACCTTCTCCTTCTCCTTCTTCTGCTTCTTCTGATTCACCCTCCAGACTTCACCTTCTCCTTCTCCTTCTTCTCCTTCTACTGCTTCACCCTCCAGACTTCACCTTCTCCTTCTCCTTCTTCTACTTCTTCTGATTCACCCTCCAGACTTCACCTTCTCCTTCTCCTTCTTCTACTTCTTCTGATTCACCCTCCAGACTTCACCTTCTCCTTCTCCTTCTTCTACTTCTTCTGATTCATCCTCCAGACTTCACCTTCTCCTTCTCCTTCTTCTGCTTCTTCTGATTCACCCTCCAGACTTCACCTTCTCCTTCTCCTTATTCTGCTTCTTCTGATTCACCCTCCAGACTTCACCTTCTCCTTCTCCTTCTTCTGCTTCTTCTGATTCACCCTCCAGACTTCACCTTCTCCTTCTCCTTCTTCTGCTCTTCTGATTCACCCTCCAGACTTCACCTTCTCCTTCTCCTTCTTCTACTTCTTCTGATTCACCCTCCAGACTTCATCTTCTCCTTCTCCTTCTTCTGCTTCTTCTGATTCACCCTCCAGACTTCACCTTCTCCTTCTCCTTCGTCTACTTCTTCTGATTCACCCTCCAGACTACACCTTCTCCTTCTCCTTCTTCTACTTCTTCTGATTCACCCACCAGACTTCACCTTCTCCTTCTCCTTCTTCTGTTTCTTCTGATTCACCCTCGAGACTTCACCTTCTCCTTCTCCTTCTTCTACTTCTTCTGATTCACTCTCCAGACTTCACCTTCTCCTTCTCCTTCTTCTACTTCTTCTGATTCACCCTCCAGACTTCATCTTCTCCTTCTCCTTCTTCTGCATCTTCTGATTCACCCTCCAGACTTCACCTTCTCCTTCTCCTTCTTCTGCTTCTTCTGATTCACCCTCCAGACTTCACCTTCTCCTTCTCCTTCTTCTACTTCTTCTGATTCACCCTCCAGACTTCACCTTCTCCTTCTCCTTCTTCTACTTCTTCTGATTCACCCTCCAGTCTTCACATTCTCCTTCTCCTTCTTCTGTTTCTTCTGCTTCAGCCTCCAGACTTCACCTTCTCCTTCTCGTTCTTCTGATTCTTCTGATTCACCCTCCAGACTTCACCTTCTCCTTCTCCTTCTTCTGATTCTTCTGATTCACCCTCCAGACTTCACCTTCTCCTTCTCCTTCTTCTGCTTCTTCTGATTCACCCTCCTGGCTTCACCATCTCCTTCTCCTTCTTCTACTTCTTCTGAATCACCCTCCTGACTTCACCTTCTCCTTCTCCTTCTTCTCCTTCTTCTGCTTCACCCTCCAGACTTCACCTTCTCCTTCTCCTTCTTCTACCTCTTCTGATTCACCCTCCAGACTTCACCTTCTCCTTCTCCTTCTTCTGCTTCTTCTGAATCACCCTCCAGACTTCACCTTCTCCTTCTCCTTATTCTGCTTCTTCTGATTCACCCTCCAGACTTCACCTTCTCCTTCTCCTTCTTCTACTTCTTCTGATTCACCCTCCAGACTTCACCTTCTCCTTCTCCTTCTTCTACTTCGTCTGATTCACCCTCCAGACTTCACCTTCTCCTTCTCCTTCTTCTACTTCTTCTGATTCACCCTCCAGTCTTCACCTACTCCTTCTCCTTCTTCTGTTTCTTCTGCTTCACCCTCCAGACTTCCCCTTCTCCTTCTCTTTCTTCTGCTTCTTCTGATTCACCCTCCAGACTTCATCTTCTCCTTCTCCTTCTTCTGATTCTTCTGATTCACCCTCCAGACTTCACCTTCTCCTTCTCCTTCTTCTGCACCTTCTGATTCACCCTCCTGACTTCACCTTCTCCTTCTCCTTCTTCTACTTCTTCTGATTCACCCTCCAGACTTCACCTTCTCCTTCTCGTTCTTCTGCTTCTTCTGATTCACCCTCCAGACTTCACCTTCTCCTTCTCCTTCGTCAACTTCTTCTGATTCACCCTCCAGACTACACCTTCTCCTTCTCCTTCTTCTACTTCTTCTGATTCACCCTCCAGACTTCACCTTCTCCTTCTCGTTCTTCTGCTTCTTCTGATTCACCCTCCAGACTTCACCTTCTCCTTCTCCGTCTTCTACTTCTTCTGATTCACCCTCCAGACTTCACCTTCTCCTTCTCCTTCTTCTACTTCTTCTGATTCACCCTCCAGACTTCACCTTCTCCTTCTCCTTCTTCTACTTCTTCTGCTTCTCCCTCCAGACGTCACCTTCTCCTTCTCCTTCTTCTGCTTCTTCTTATTCACCCTCCAGACTTCACCTTCTCCTTCTCCTTCTTCTACTTCTTCTGATTCACCCTCCAGACTTCACCTTCTCCTTCTCCTTCTTCTACTTCTTCTGATTCACCCTCCAGTCTTCACATTCTCCTTCTCCTTCTTCTGTTTCTTCTGCTTCAGCCTCCAGACTTCACCTTCTCCTTCTCTTTCTTCTGATTCTTCTGATTCACCCTCCAGACTTCACCTTCTCCTTCTCCTTCTTCTGATTCTTCTGATTCACCCTCAAGACTTCACCTTCTCCTTCTCCTTCTTCTGCTTCTTCTGATTCACCCTCCTGGCTTCACCTTCTCCTTCTCCTTCTTCTACTTCTTCTGAATCACCCTCCTGACTTCACCTTCTCCTTCTCCTTCTTCTCCTTCTTCTGCTTCACCCTCCAGACTTCACCTTCTCCTTCTCCTTCTTCTACCTCTTCTGATTCACCCTCCAGACTTCACCTTCTCCTTCTCCTTCTTCTGCTTCTTCTGATTCACCCTCCAGACTTCACCTTCTCCTTCTCCTTATTCTGCTTCTTCTGATTCACCCTCCAGAATTCACCTTCTCCTTCTCCTTATTCTGCTTCTTCTGATTCAACCTCCAGACTTCACCTTCTCCTTCTCCTTCTTCTACTTCTTCTGATTCACCCTCCAGACTTCACCTTCTCCTTCTCCTTCTTCTGCTTCTTCTGATTCACCCTCCAGACTTCACCTTCTCCTTCTCCTTATTCTGCTTCTTCTGATTCACCCTCCAGACTTCACCTTCTCCTTCTCCTTCTTCTGCTTCTTCTGATTCACCCTCCAGACTTCACCTTCTCCTTCTCCTTCTTCTGCTTCTTCTGATTCATCCTCCAGACTTCACCTTCTCCTTCTCCTTCTACTACTTCTTCTGATTCACCCTCCAGACTTCACCTTCTCCTTCTCGTTCTTCTGCTTCTTCTGATTCACCCTCCAGACTTCACCTTCTCCTTCTCCTTCGTCAACTTCTTCTGATTCACCCTCCAGACTACACCTTCTCCTTCTCCTTCTTCTACTTCTTCTGATTCACCCTCCAGACTTCACCTTCTCCTTCTCGTTCTTCTGCTTCTTCTGATTCACCCTCCAGACTTCACCTTCTCCTTCTCCGTCTTCTACTTCTTCTGATTCACCCTCCAGACTTCACCTTCTCCTTCTCCTTCTTCTACTTCTTCTGATTCACCCTCCAGACTTCACCTTCTCCTTCTCCTTCTTCTACTTCTTCTGCTTCTCCCTCCAGACGTCACCTTCTCCTTCTCCTTCTTCTGCTTCTTCTGATTCACCCTCCAGACTTCACCTTCTCCTTCTCCTTCTTCTACTTCTTCTGATTCACCCTCCAGACTTCACCTTCTCCTTCTCCTTCTTCTACTTCTTCTGATTCACCCTCCAGACTTCACCTTCTCCTTCTCCTTCTTCTACTTCTTCCGATTCACCCTCCTGACTTCACCTTCTCCTTCTCCTTCTTCTGCTTCTTCTGCTTCACCCTCCTGACTTCACCTTCTCCTTCTCCTTCTTCTACTTCTTCTGATTCACCCTCCTGACTTCATCTTCTCCTTCTCCTTCTTCTACTTCTTCTGATTCACCCTCCAGACTTCACCTTCTCCTTCTCCTTCTTCTGCTTCTTCTGCTTCACCCTCCAGACTTCACCTTCTCCTTCTCCTTCTTCTGCTTCTTCTGCTTCGCCCTCCAGACTTCACCTTCTCCTTCTCCTTCTTCTGCTTCTTCTGCTTCACCCTCCAGACTTCACCTTCTCCTTCTCCTTCTTCTGCTTCTTCTGCTTCACTCTCCTGACTTCACCTTCTCCTTCTCCTTCTTCTACTTCTTCTGATTCACCCTCCAGACTTCACCTTCTCCTTCTCCTTCTTCTGCTTCTTCTGCTGCGCCCTCCTGACTTCACCTTCTCCTTCTCCTTCTTCTGCTTCTTCTAATTCACCCTCCAGACTTCACCTTCTCCTTCTCCTTCTTCTGCTTCTTCTGATTCACCCTCCAGACTTCACCTTCTCCTTCTCCTTCTTCTGCTTCTTCTGATTCACCCTCCAGACCTCATCTTCTCCTTCTCCTTCTTCTACTTCTTCTGATTCACCCTCCAGACTTCTTCTTCTCCTTCCCCTTCTTCTGTTTCTTCTTATTCACCCACCAGACTTCACCTTCTCCTTCTCCTTCTTCTGCTTCTTCTGATTCACCCTCCAGACTTCACCTTCTCCTTCTCCTTCTTCTGCTTCTTCTGCTTCACCCTCCAGACTTCACCTTCTCCTTCTCCTTCTTCTGCTTCTTCTGCTTCACCCTCCTGACTTCACCTTCTCCTTCTCCTTCTTCTACTTCTTCTGATTCACCCTCCAGACTTCTCCTTCTCCTTCTCCTTCTTCTGCTTCTTCTGCTTCACACTCCTGACTTCACCTTCTCCTTCTCCTTCTTCTACTTCTTCTGATTCACCCTCCAGACTTCACCCTCTCCTTCTCCTTCTTCTGCTTCTTCTGCTTCACCCTCCAGACTTCACCTTCTCTTTCTCCTTCTTCTGCTTCTTCTGCTGCGCCCTCCAGACTTCACCTTCTCCTTCTCCTTCTTCTGCTTCTTCTGATTCACCCTCCAGACTTCACCTTCTCCTTCTCCTTCTTCTACTTCTTCTGATCCACCCTCCTGACTTCACCTTCTCCTTCTCCTTCTTCTGCTTCTTCTGCTTCACCCTCCAGACTTCACCTTCTCCTTCTCCTTCTTCTACTTCTTCTGCTTCACCCTCCGGACTTCACATTCTCCTTCTCCTTCTTCTGCCTATTCTGCTTCACCATCCTGACTTCACCTTATCCTTCTCCTTCTTCTACTTCTTCTGATTCACCCTCCAGACTTCACCTACTCCTTCTCCTTCTTCTGATTCTTCTGCTTCACCCTCCAGACTTCACCTTCTCCTTCTCCTTCTTCTGCTTCTTCTGCTTCGACCTCCAGACTTCACCTTCTCCTTCTCCTTCTTCTGCTTCTTCTGCTTCACTCTCCTGACTTCACCTTCTCCTTCTCCTTCTTCTACTTCTTCTGATTCACCCTCCAGACTTCACCCTCTCCTTCTCCTTCTTCTACTTCTTCTGCTTCACCCCCCTGACTTCACCTGCTCCTTCTCCTTCTCCTGCTTCTTCTGATTCACCCTCCTAACTTCACCTTCTCCTTCTCCTTCTTCTGCTTCTTCTGATTCACGCTCCTGACTTCACCTTTTACTTCTCCTTCTTCTGCTTCTTCTGATTCACCCTCCAGACTTCACCTTCTCCTTCTCCTTCTTCTGCTTCTTCTGATTCACCCTCCAGACTTCACCTTCTCCTTCTCCTTCTTCTGCTTCTTCTGATTCACCCTCCAGACCTCACCTTCTCCTTCTCCTTCTTCTACTTCTTCTGATTCACCCTCCAGACTTCATCTTCTCCTTCTCCTTCTTCTGCTTCTTCTGATTCACCCTCCAGACTTCACCTTCTCCTTCTCCTTCTTCTACTTCTTCTGATTCACCCTCCAGACTTCACCTTCTCCTTCTCCTTCTTCTACTTCGTCTGATTCACCCTCCAGACTTCACCTTCTCCTTCTCCTTCTTCTACTTCTTCTGATTCACCCTCCAGTCTTCACCTACTCCTTCTCCTTCTTCTGTTTCTTCTGTTTCACCCTCCAGACTTCCCCTTCTCCTTCTCTTTCTTCTGCTTCTTCTGATTCACCCTCCAGACTTCATCTTCTCCTTCTCCTTCTTCTGATTCTTCTGATTCACCCTCCAGACTTCACCTTCTCCTTCTCCTTCTTCTGCTTCTTCTGATTCACCCTCCTGACTTCACCTTCTCCTTCTCCTTCTTCTACTTCTTCTGCTTCTCCCTCCAGATTTCACCTTCTCCTTCTCCTTTTTCTACTTCTTCTGATTCACCCTCCAGACTTCACCTTCTCCTTCTCCTTCTTCTGCTTCTTCTGATTCACCCTCCAGACTTCACCTTCTCCTTCTCCTTATTCTGCTTCTTCTGATTCACCCTCCAGACTTCACCTTCTCCTTCTCCTTCTTCTGCTTCTTCTGATTCACCCTCCAGACTTCACCTTTTCCTTCTCCTTCTTCTGCTTCTTCTGATTCACCCTCCAGACTTCACCTTCTCCTTCTCCTTCTTCTGCTTCTTCTGATTCACCCTCCAGACTTCACCTTCTCCTTCTCCTTCTTCTACTTCTTCTGATTCACCCTCCAGACTTCACCTTCTCCTTCTCTTTCTTCTGCTTCTTCTGATTCTCCCTCCAGACTTCACCTTCTCCTTCTCCTTCTTCTGATTCTTCTGATTCACCCTCCAGACTTCACCTTCTCCTTCTCCTTCTTCTGCTTCTTCTGATTCACCCTCCTGACTTCACCTTCTCCTTCTCCTTCTTCTACTTCTTCTGATTCACCCTCCTGACTTCACCTTCTCCTTCTCCTTCTTCTACTTCTACTGCTTCACGCTCCAGACTTCACCTTCTCCTTCTCCTTCTTCTACTTCTTCTGATTCACCCTCCAGACTTCACCTTCTCCTTCTCCTTCTTCTACTTCTTCTGATTCACCCTCCAGACTTCACCTTCTCCTTCTCCTTCTTCTACTTCTTCTGATTCATCCTCCAGACTTCACCTTCTCCTTCTCCTTCTTCTGCTTCTTCTGATTCACCCTCCAGACTTCACCTTCTCCTTCTCCTTATTCTGCTTCTTCTGATTCACCCTCCAGACTTCACCTTCTCCTTCTCCTTCTTCTGCTTCTTCTGATTCACCCTCCAGACTTCACCTTCTCCTTCTCCTTCTTCTGCTTCTTCTGATTCACCCTCCAGACTTCACCTTCTCCTTCTCCTTCTTCTACTTCTACTGCTTCACCCTCCAGACTTCACCTTCTCCTTCTCCTTCTTCTACTTCTTCTGATTCACCCTCCAGACTTCACCTTCTCCTTCTCCTTCTTCTACTTCTTCTGATTCACCCTCCAGACTTCACCTTCTCCTTCTCCTTCTTCTACTTCTTCTGATTCATCCTCCAGACTTCACCTTCTCCTTCTCCTTCTTCTGCTTCTTCTGATTCACCCTCCAGACTTCACCTTCTCCTTCTTCTTATTCTGCTTCTTCTGATTCACCCTCCAGACTTCACCTTCTCCTTCTCCTTCTTCTGCTTCTTCTGATTCACCCTCCAGACTTCACCTTCTCCTTCTCCTTCTTCTGCTTCTTCTGATTCACCCTCCAGACTTCACCTTCTCCTTCTCCTTCTTCTACTTCTTCTGATTCACCCTCCAGACTTCATCTTCTCCTTCTCCTTCTTCTGCTTCTTCTGATTCACCCTCCAGACTTCACCTTCTCCTTCTCCTTCGTCTACTTCTTCTGATTCACCCTCCAGACTACACCTTCTCCTTCTCCTTCTTCTACTTCTTCTGATTCACCCACCAGACTTCACCTTCTCCTTCTCCTTCTTCTGTTTCTTCTGATTCACCCTCGAGACTTCACCTTCTCCTTCTCCTTCTTCTACTTCTTCTGATTCACTCTCCAGACTTCACCTTCTCCTTCTCCTTCTTCTACTTCTTCTGATTCACCCTCCAGACTTCATCTTCTCCTTCTCCTTCTTCTGCATCTTCTGATTCACCCTCCAGACTTCACCTTCTCCTTCTCCTTCTTCTGCTTCTTCTGATTCACCCTCCAGACTTCACCTTCTCCTTCTCCTTCTTCTACTTCTTCTGATTCACCCTCCAGACTTCACCTTCTCCTTCTCCTTCTTCTACTTCTTCTGATTCACCCTCCAGTCTTCACATTCTCCTTCTCCTTCTTCTGTTTCTTCTGCTTCAGCCTCCAGACTTCACCTTCTCCTTCTCGTTCTTCTGATTCTTCTGATTCACCCTCCAGACTTCACCTTCTCCTTCTCCTTCTTCTGATTCTTCTGATTCACCCTCCAGACTTCACCTTCTCCTTCTCCTTCTTCTGCTTCTTCTGATTCACCCTCCTGGCTTCACCTTCTCCTTCTCCTTCTTCTACTTCTTCTGAATCACCCTCCTGACTTCACCTTCTCCTTCTCCTTCTTCTCCTTCTTCTGCTTCACCCTCCAGACTTCACCTTCTCCTTCTCCTTCTTCTACCTCTTCTGATTCACCCTCCAGACTTCACCTTCTCCTTCTCCTTCTTCTGATTCTTCTGATTCACCCTCCAGACTTCACCTTCTCCTTCTCCTTCTTCTGCACCTTCTGATTCACCCTCCTGACTTCACCTTCTCCTTCTCCTTCTTCTACTTCTTCTGCTTCTCCCTCCAGACTTCACCTTCTCCTTCTCCTTCTTCTACTTCTTCTGATTCACCCTCCAGACTTCACCTTCTCCTTCTCCTTCTTCTGCTTCTTCTGATTCACCCTCCAGACTTCACCTTCTCCTTCTCCTTATTCTGCTTCTTCTGATTCACCCTCCAGACTTCACCTTCTCCTTCTCCTTCTTCTGCTTCTTCTGATTCACCCTCCAGACTTCACCTTTTCCTTCTCCTTCTTCTGCTTCTTCTGATTCACCCTCCAGACTTCACCTTCTCCTTCTCCTTCTTCTGCTTCTTCTGATTCACCCTCCAGACTTCACCTTCTCCTTCTCCTTCTTCTACTTCTTCTGATTCACCCTCCAGACTTCACCTTCTCCTTCTCTTTCTTCTGCTTCTTCTGATTCTCCCTCCAGACTTCACCTTCTCCTTCTCCTTCTTCTGATTCTTCTGATTCACCCTCCAGACTTCACCTTCTCCTTCTCCTTCTTCTGCTTCTTCTGATTCACCCTCCTGACTTCACCTTCTCCTTCTCCTTCTTCTACTTCTTCTGATTCACCCTCCTGACTTCACCTTCTCCTTCTCCTTCTTCTACTTCTACTGCTTCATCCTCCAGACTTCACCTTCTCCTTCTCCTTCTTCTACTTCTTCTGATTCACCCTCCAGACTTCACCTTCTCCTTCTCCTTCTTCTACTTCTTCTGATTCACCCTCCAGACTTCACCTTCTCCTTCTCCTTCTTCTACTTCTTCTGATTCATCCTCCAGACTTCACCTTCTCCTTCTCCTTCTTCTGCTTCTTCTGATTCACCCTCCAGACTTCACCTTCTCCTTCTCCTTATTCTGCTTCTTCTGATTCACCCTCCAGACTTCACCTTCTCCTTCTCCTTCTTCTGCTTCTTCTGATTCACCCTCCAGACTTCACCTTCTCCTTCTCCTTCTTCTGCTTCTTCTGATTCACCCTCCAGACTTCACCTTCTCCTTCTCCTTCTTCTACTTCTTCTGATTCACCCTCCAGACTTCACCTTCTCCTTCTCCTTTTTCTACTTCTTCTGATTCACCCTCCAGACTTCACCTTCTCATTCTCCTTCTTCTACTTCTTCTGATTCACCCTACAGACTTCACCTTCTCCTTCTCCTTCTTCTGCTTCTTCTGATTCACCCTCCAGACTTCACCTTCTCCTTCTCCTTCTTCTGCTTCTTCTGATTCACCCTCTTCTCCTTCTCCTTCTTCTACTTCTTCTGATTCACCCTCCAGACTTCACCTTCTCCTTCTCCTTCTTCTACTTCTTCTGATTCACCCTCCAGTCTTCACCTTCTCCTTCTCCTTCTGTTTCTTCTGCTTCACCCTCCAGACTGCACCTTCTCCTTCTCTTTCTTCTGCTTCTTCTGATTCACCCTCCAGACTTCACCTTCTCCTTCTCCTTCTTCTGATTCTTCTGATTCACCCTCCAGACTTCACCTTCTCCTTCTCCTTCTTCTGCTTCTTCTGATTCACCCTCCAGACCTCACCTTCTCCTTCTCCTTCTTCTACTTCTTCTGATTCACCCTCCTGACTTCACCTTCTCCTTCTCCTTCATCTACTTCTTCTGCTTCACCCTCCAGACTTCACCTTCTCCTTCTCCTTCTTCTACTTCTTCTGATTCACCCTCCAGACTTCACCTTCTCCTTCTCCTTCTTCTACTTCTTCTGATTCACCCTCCAGACTTCACCTTCTCCTTCTCCTTCTTCTACTTCTTCTGATTCACCCTCCAGACTTCACCTTCTCCTTCTCCTTCTTCTGCTTCTTCTGATTCACCCTCCAGACTTCACCTTCTCCTTCTCCTTATTCTGCTTCTTCTGATTCACCCTCCAGACTTCACCTTCTCCTTCTCCTTCTTCTGCTTCTTCTGATTCACCCTCCAGACTTCACCTTCTCCTTCTCCTTCTTCTGCTTCTTCTGATTCACCCTCCAGACTTCACATTCTCCTTCTCCTTCTTCTACTTCTTCTGATTCACCCTCCAGACTTCACCTTCTCCTTCTCCTTCTTCTGCTTCTTCTGATTCACCCTCCAGACTTCACCTTCTCCTTCTCCTTCGTCTACTTCTTCTGATTCAACCTCCAGACTAAACCTTCTCCTTCTCCTTCTTCTACTTCTTCTGATTCACCCTCCAGACTTCACCTTCTCCTTCTCCTTCTTCTGTTTCTTCTGATTCACCCTCCAGACTTCATCTTTTCCTTCTCCTTCTTCTACTTCTTCTGATTCACCCTCCAGACTTCACCTTCTCCTTCTCCTTCTTCTACTTCTTCTGATTCACCCTCCAGACTTCATCTTCTCCTTCTCCTTCTTCTGCTTCTTCTGATTCACCCTCCAGACTTCACCTTCTACTTCTCCTTCTTCTGCTTCTTCTGATTCACCCTCCAGACTTCAACTTCTCCTTCTCCTTCTTCTACTTCTTCTGATTCACCCTCCAGACTTCACCTTCTCCTTCTCCATCTTCTACTTCTTCTGATTCACCCTCCAGTCTTCACCTTCTCCTTCTCCTTCTTCTGTTTCTTCTGCTTCACCCTCCAGACTTCACCTTCTCCTTCTCTTTCTTCTGCTTCTTCTGATTCACCCTCCAGACTTCACCTTCTCCTTCTCCTTCTTCTGATTCTTCTGATTCACCCTCCAGACTTCACCTTCTCCTTCTCCTTCTTCTGCTTCTTCTGATTCACCCTCCTGACTTCACCTTCTCCTTCTCCTTCTTCTACTTCTTCTGATTCACCCTCCTGACTTCACCTTCTCCTTCTCCTTCTTCTACTTCTTCTGCTTCACCCTCCAGACTTCACCTTCTCCTTCTCCTTCTTCTACTTCTTCTGATTCACCCTCCAGACTTCACCTTCTCCTTCTCCTTCTTCTGCTTCTTCTGATTCACCCTCCAGACTTCACCTTCTCATTCTCCTTCTTCTGCTTCTTCTGCTGCGCCCTCCAGACTTCACCTTCTCCTTCTCCTTCTTCTGCTTCTTCTGCTTCACACTCCAGACTTCACCTTCTCCTTCTCCTTCTTCTGCTTCTTCTGCTGCGCCCTCCAGGCTTCACCTTCTCCTTCTCCTTCTTCTGCTTCTTCTGCTTCACCGTCCTGACTTCACCTTCTCCTTCTCCTTCTTCTACTTCTTCTGCTACACCCCCCTGACTTCACCTGCTCCTTCTCCTTCTTCTGCTTCTTCTGATTCACACTCCTAAATTCACCTTCTCCTTCTCCTTCTTCTGCTTCTTCTGATTCACCCTCCAGACTTCACCTTCTCATTCTCCTTCTTCTGCTTCTTCTGCTGCGCCCTCCAGACTTCACCTTCTCCTTCTCCTTCTTCTGCTTATTCTGCTTCACACTCCAGACTTCACCTTCTCCTTCTCCTTCTTCTGCTTCTTCTGCTGCGCCCTCCAGGCTTCACCTTCTCCTTCTCCTTCTTCTGCTTCTTCTGCTTCACCGTCCTGACTTCACCTTCTCCTTCTCCTTCTTCTACTTCTTCTGCTACACCCCCCTGACTTCACCTGCTCCTTCTCCTTCTTCTGCTTCTTCTGATTCACCCTCCTAAATTCACCTTCTCCTTCTCGTTCTTCTGCTTCTTCTGATTCACCCTCCTGACTTCACCTTCTCCTTCTCCTTCTTCTGCTTCTTCTGATACACCCTCCAGACTTCACCTTCTCCTTCTCCTTCTTCTGCTTCTTCTGATTCACCCTCCAGACTTCACCTTCTCCTTCTCCTTCTTCTGCTTCTTCTGCTTCACCCTCCAGACTTCACCTTCTCCTTCCCCTTCTTCTGCTTCTTCTGCTTCACCCTCCTGACTTCACCTTCTCCTTCTCCTTCTTCTACCTCTTCTGATTCACCCTCCAGACTTCACCTACTCCTTCTCCTTCTTCTGCTTCTTCTGCTTCACCCTCCAGACTTCACCTTCTCCTTCTCCTTCTTCTGCTTCTTCTGCTTCGCCCTCCAGACTTCACCTTCTCCTTCTCCTTCTTCTGCTTCTTCTGCTTCACTCTCCTGACTTCACCTTCTCCTTCTCCTTCTTCTACTTCTTCTGATTCACCCTCCAGACTTCACCCTCTCCTTCTCCTTCTTCTGCTTCTTCTGCTTCACCCTCCAGACTTCACCTTCTCTTTCTCCTTCTTCTGCTTCTTCTGCTGCGCCCTCCAGACTTCACCTTCTCCTTCTCCTTCTTCTGCTTCTTCTGATTCACCCTCCAGACTTCACCTTCTCCTTCTCCTTCTTCTACTTCTTCTGATCCACCCTCCTGACTTCACCTTCTCCTTCTCCTTCTTCTGCTTCTTCTGCTTCACCCTCCAGACTTCACCTTCTCCTTCTCCTTCTTCTGCTTCTTCTGCTTCACCCTCCAGACTTCACCTTCTCCTTCTCCTTCTTCTGCTTCTTCTGCTTCACCCTCCTGACTTCACCTTATCCTTGTCCTTCTTCTACTTCTTCTGATTCACCCTCCAGACTTCACCTACTCCTTCTCCTTCTTCTGCTTCTTCTGCTTCACCCTCCGGACTTCACCTTCTCCTTCTCCTTCTTCTGCTTCTTCTGCTTCGCCCTCCAGACTTCACCTTCTCCTTCTCCTTCTTCTGCTTCTTCTGCTTCACTCTCCTGACTTCACCTTCTCCTTCTCCTTCTTCTACTTCTTCTGATTCACCCTCCAGACTTCACCCTCTCCTTCTCCTTCTTCTGCTTCTTCTGCTTGACCCTCCAGACTTCACCTTCTCCTTCTCCTTCTTCTGCTTCTTCTGCTTCACCGTCCTGACTTCACCTTCTCCTTCTCCTTCTTCTACTTCTTCTGCTTCACCCCCCTGACTTCACCTGCTCCTTCTCCTTCTTCTGCTTCTTCTGATTCACCCTCCTAACTTCACCTTCTCCTTCTCCTTCTTCTGCTTCTTCTGATTCACGCTCCTGACTTCACCTTTTCCTTCTCCTTCTTCTGCTTCTTCTGATTCACCCTCCAGACTTCACCTTCTCCTTCTCCTTCTTCTGCTTCTTCTGATTCACCCTCCAGACTTCACCTTCTCCTTCTCCTTCTTCTGCTTCTTCTGATTCACCCTGCAGACATCACCTTCTCCTTCTCGTTCTTCTACTTCTTCTGATTCACCCTCCAGACTTCATCTTCTCCTTCTCCTTCTTCTGCTTCTTCTGATTCACCCTCCAGACTTCACCTTCTCCTTCTCCTTCTTCTACTTCTTCTGATTCACCCTCCAGACTTCACCTTCTCCTTCTCCTTCTTCTACTTCGTCTGATTCACCCTCCAGACTTCACCTTCTCCTTCTCCTTCTTCTACTTCTTCTGATTCACCCTCCAGTCTGCACCTACTCCTTCTCCTTCTTCTGTTTCTTCTGCTTCACCCTCCAGACTTCACCTTCTCCTTCTCTTTCTTCTGCTTCTTCTGATTCACCCTCCAGACTTCATCTTCTCCTTCTCCTTCTTCTGATTCTTCTGATTCAACCTCCAGACTTCACCTTCTCCTTCTCCTTCTTCTGCTTCTTCTGATTCACCCTCCTGACTTCACCTTCTCCTTCTCCTTCTTCTACTTCTTCTTCTTCACCCTCCAGACTTCACCTTCTCCTTCTCCTTCTTCTACTTCTTCTGATTCACCCTCCAGACTTCACCTTCTCCTTCTCCTTCTTCTGCTTCTTCTGATTCACCCTCCTAACTTCACCTTCTCCTTCTCCTTCTTCTGCTTCTTCTGATTCACGCTCCTGACTTCACCTTTTCCTTCTCCTTCTTCTGCTTCTTCTGATTCACCCTCCAGACTTCACCTTCTCCTTCTCCTTCTTCTGCTTCTTCTGATTCACCCTCCAGACTTCACCTTCTCCTTCTCCTTCTTCTACCTCTTCTGATTCACCCTCCAGACTTCACCTTCTCCTTCTCCTTCTTCTGCTTCTTCTGAATCACCCTCCAGACTTCACCTTCTCCTTCTCCTTCTTCTGCTTCTTCTGATTCACCCTCCAGACTTCACCTTCTCCTTCTCCTTCTTCTGCTTCTTCTGATTCACCCTCCAGACTTCACCTTCTCCTTCTCCTTCTTCTACTTCTACTGCTTCACCCTCCAGACTTCACCTTCTCCTTCTCCTTCTTCTACTTCTTCTGATTCACCCTCCAGACTTCACCTTCTCCTTCTCCTTCTTCTACTTCTTCTGATTCACCCTCCAGACTTCACCTTCTCCTTCTCCTTCTTCTACTTCTTCTGATTCATCCTCCAGACTTCACCTTCTCCTTCTCCTTCTTCTGCTTCTTCTGATTCACCCTCCAGACTTCACCTTCTCCTTCTCCTTATTCTGCTTCTTCTGATTCACCCTCCAGACTTCACCTTCTCCTTCTCCTTCTTCTGCTTCTTCTGATTCACCCTCCAGACTTCACCTTCTCCTTCTCCTTCTTCTGCTTCTTCTGATTCACCCTCCAGACTTCACCTTCTCCTTCTCCTTCTTCTACTTCTTCTGATTCACCCTCCAGACTTCATCTTCTCCTTCTCCTTCTTCTGCTTCTTCTGATTCACCCTCCAGACTTCACCTTCTCCTTCTCCTTCGTCTACTTCTTCTGATTCACCCTCCAGACTACACCTTCTCCTTCTCCTTCTTCTACTTCTTCTGATTCACCCACCAGACTTCACCTTCTCCTTCTCCTTCTTCTGTTTCTTCTGATTCACCCTCGAGACTTCACCTTCTCCTTCTCCTTCTTCTACTTCTTCTGATTCACTCTCCAGACTTCACCTTCTCCTTCTCCTTCTTCTACTTCTTCTGATTCACCCTCCAGACTTCATCTTCTCCTTCTCCTTCTTCTGCATCTTCTGATTCACCCTCCAGACTTCACCTTCTCCTTCTCCTTCTTCTGCTTCTTCTGATTCACCCTCCAGACTTCACCTTCTCCTTCTCCTTCTTCTACTTCTTCTGATTCACCCTCCAGACTTCACCTTCTCCTTCTCCTTCTTCTACTTCTTCTGATTCACCCTCCAGTCTTCACATTCTCCTTCTCCTTCTTCTGTTTCTTCTGCTTCAGCCTCCAGACATCACCTTCTCCTTCTCGTTCTTCTGATTCTTCTGATTCACCCTCCAGACTTCACCTTCTCCTTCTCCTTCTTCTGATTCTTCTGATTCACCCTCCAGACTTCACCTTCTCCTTCTCCTTCTTCTGCTTCTTCTGATTCACCCTCCTGGCTTCACCTTCTCCTTCTCCTTCTTCTACTTCTTCTGAATCACCCTCCTGACTTCACCTTCTCCTTCTCCTTCTTCTCCTTCTTCTGCTTCACCCTCCAGACTTCACCTTCTCCTTCTCCTTCTTCTACCTCTTCTGATTCACCCTCCAGACTTCACCTTCTCCTTCTCCTTCTTCTGCTTCTTCTGAATCACCCTCCAGACTTCACCTTCTCCTTCTCCTTATTCTGCTTCTTCTGATTCACCCTCCAGACTTCACCTTCTCCTTCTCCTTCTTCTACTTCTTCTGATTCACCCTCCAGACTTCACCTTCTCCTTCTCCTTCTTCTACTTCGTCTGATTCACCCTCCAGACTTCACCTTCTCCTTCTCCTTCTTCTACTTCTTCTGATTCATCCTCCAGTCTTCACCTACTCCTTCTCCTTCTTCTGTTTCTTCTGCTTCACCCTCCAGACTTCCCCTTCTCCTTCTCTTTCTTCTGCTTCTTCTGATTCACCCTCCAGACTTCATCTTCTCCTTCTCCTTCTTCTGATTCTTCTGATTCACCCTCCAGACTTCACCTTCTCCTTCTCCTTCTTCTGCACCTTCTGATTCACCCTCCTGACTTCACCTTCTCCTTCTCCTTCTTCTACTTCTTCTGCTTCTCCCTCCAGACTTCACCTTCTCCTTCTCCTTCTTCTACTTCTTCTGATTCACCCTCCAGACTTCACCTTCTCCTTCTCCTTCTTCTGCTTCTTCTGATTCACCCTCCAGACTTCACCTTCTCCTTCTCCTTATTCTGCTTCTTCTGATTCACCCTCCAGACTTCACCTTCTCCTTCTCCTTCTTCTGCTTCTTCTGATTCACCCTCCAGACTTCACCTTTTCCTTCTCCTTCTTCTGCTTCTTCTGATTCACCCTCCAGACTTCACCTTCTCCTTCTCCTTCTTCTGCTTCTTCTGATTCACCCTCCAGACTTCACCTTCTCCTTCTCCTTCTTCTACTTCTTCTGATTCACCCTCCAGACTTCACCTTCTCCTTCTCTTTCTTCTGCTTCTTCTGATTCTCCCTCCAGACTTCACCTTCTCCTTCTCCTTCTTCTGATTCTTCTGATTCACCCTCCAGACTTCACCTTCTCCTTCTCCTTCTTCTGCTTCTTCTGATTCACCCTCCTGACTTCACCTTCTCCTTCTCCTTCTTCTACTTCTTCTGATTCACCCTCCTGACTTCACCTTCTCCTTCTCCTTCTTCTACTTCTACTGCTTCATCCTCCAGACTTCACCTTCTCCTTCTCCTTCTTCTACTTCTTCTGATTCACCCTCCAGACTTCACCTTCTCCTTCTCCTTCTTCTACTTCTTCTGATTCACCCTCCAGACTTCACCTTCTCCTTCTCCTTCTTCTACTTCTTCTGATTCATCCTCCAGACTTCACCTTCTCCTTCTCCTTCTTCTGCTTCTTCTGATTCACCCTCCAGACTTCACCTTCTCCTTCTCCTTATTCTGCTTCTTCTGATTCACCCTCCAGACTTCACCTTCTCCTTCTCCTTCTTCTGCTTCTTCTGATTCACCCTCCAGACTTCACCTTCTCCTTCTCCTTCTTCTGCTTCTTCTGATTCACCCTCCAGACTTCACCTTCTCCTTCTCCTTCTTCTACTTCTTCTGATTCACCCTCCAGACTTCACCTTCTCCTTCTCCTTTTTCTACTTCTTCTGATTCACCCTCCAGACTTCACCTTCTCATTCTCCTTCTTCTACTTCTTCTGATTCACCCTACAGACTTCACCTTCTCCTTCTCCTTCTTCTGCTTCTTCTGATTCACCCTCCAGACTTCACCTTCTCCTTCTCCTTCTTCTGCTTCTTCTGATTCACCCTCTTCTCCTTCTCCTTCTTCTACTTCTTCTGATTCACCCTCCAGACTTCACCTTCTCCTTCTCCTTCTTCTACTTCTTCTGATTCACCCTCCAGTCTTCACCTTCTCCTTCTCCTTCTGTTTCTTCTGCTTCACCCTGCAGACTGCACCTTCTCCTTCTCTTTCTTCTGCTTCTTCTGATTCACCCTCCAGACTTCACCTTCTCCTTCTCCTTCTTCTGATTCTTCTGATTCACCCTCCAGACTTCACCTTCTCCTTCTCCTTCTTCTGCTTCTTCTGATTCACCCTCCAGACCTCACCTTCTCCTTCTCCTTCTTCTACTTCTTCTGATTCACCCTCCTGACTTCACCTTCTCCTTCTCCTTCATCTACTTCTTCTGCTTCACCCTCCAGACTTCACCTTCTCCTTCTCCTTCTTCTACTTCTTCTGATTCACCCTCCAGACTTCACCTTCTCCTTCTCCTTCTTCTACTTCTTCTGATTCACCCTCCAGACTTCACCTTCTCCTTCTCCTTCTTCTACTTCTTCTGATTCACCCTCCAGACTTCACCTTCTCCTTCTCCTTCTTCTGCTTCTTCTGATTCACCCTCCAGACTTCACCTTCTCCTTCTCCTTATTCTGCTTCTTCTGATTCACCCTCCAGACTTCACCTTCTCCTTCTCCTTCTTCTGCTTCTTCTGATTCACCCTCCAGACTTCACCTTCTCCTTCTCCTTCTTCTGCTTCTTCTGATTCACCCTCCAGACTTCACATTCTCCTTCTCCTTCTTCTACTTCTTCTGATTCACCCTCCAGACTTCACCTTCTCCTTCTCCTTCTTCTGCTTCTTCTGATTCACCCTCCAGACTTCACCTTCTCCTTCTCCTTCGTCTACTTCTTCTGATTCAACCTCCAGACTAAACCTTCTCCTTCTCCTTCTTCTACTTCCTCTGATTCACCCTCCAGACTTCACCTTCTCCTTCTCCTTCTTCTGTTTCTTCTGATTCACCCTCCAGACTTCATCTTCTCCTTCTCCTTCTTCTACTTCTTCTGATTCACCCTCCAGACTTCACCTTCTCCTTCTCCTTCTTCTACTTCTTCTGATTCACCCTCCAGACTTCATCTTCTCCTTCTCCTTCTTCTGCTTCTTCTGATTCACCCTCCAGACTTCACCTTCTACTTCTCCTTCTTCTGCTTCTTCTGATTCACCCTCCAGACTTCAACTTCTCCTTCTCCTTCTTCTACTTCTTCTGATTCACCCTCCAGACTTCACCTTCTCCTTCTCCATCTTCTACTTCTTCTGATTCACCCTCCAGTCTTCACCTTCTCCTTCTCCTTCTTCTGTTTCTTCTGCTTCACCCTCCAGACTTCACCTTCTCCTTCTCTTTCTTCTGCTTCTTCTGATTCACCCTCCAGACTTCACCTTCTCCTTCTCCTTCTTCTGATTCTTCTGATTCACCCTCCAGACTTCACCTTCTCCTTCTCCTTCTTCTGCTTCTTCTGATTCACCCTCCTGACTTCACCTTCTCCTTCTCCTTCTTCTACTTCTTCTGATTCACCCTCCTGACTTCACCTTCTCCTTCTCCTTCTTCTACTTCTTCTGCTTCACCCTCCAGACTTCACCTTCTCCTTCTCCTTCTTCTACTTCTTCTGATTCACCCTCCAGACTTCACCTTCTCCTTCTCCTTCTTCTGCTTCTTCTGATTCACCCTCCAGACTTCACCTTCTCATTCTCCTTCTTCTGCTTCTTCTGCTGCGCCCTCCAGACTTCACCTTCTCCTTCTCCTTCTTCTGCTTCTTCTGCTTCACACTCCAGACTTCACCTTCTCCTTCTCCTTCTTCTGCTTCTTCTGCTGCGCCCTCCAGGCTTCACCTTCTCCTTCTCCTTCTTCTGCTTCTTCTGCTTCACCGTCCTGACTTCACCTTCTCCTTCTCCTTCTTCTACTTCTTCTGCTACACCCCCCTGACTTCACCTGCTCCTTCTCCTTCTTCTGCTTCTTCTGATTCACACTCCTAAATTCACCTTCTCCTTCTCCTTCTTCTGCTTCTTCTGATTCACCCTCCAGACTTCACCTTCTCATTCTCCTTCTTCTGCTTCTTCTGCTGCGCCCTCCAGACTTCACCTTCTCCTTCTCCTTCTTCTGCTTATTCTGCTTCACACTCCAGACTTCACCTTCTCCTTCTCCTTCTTCTGCTTCTTCTGCTGCGCCCTCCAGGCTTCACCTTCTCCTTCTCCTTCTTCTGCTTCTTCTGCTTCACCGTCCTGACTTCACCTTCTCCTTCTCCTTCTTCTACTTCTTCTGCTACACCCCCCTGACTTCACCTGCTCCTTCTCCTTCTTCTGCTTCTTCTGATTCACCCTCCTAAATTCACCTTCTCCTTCTCCTTCTTCTGCTTCTTCTGATTCACCCTCCTGACTTCACCTTCTCCTTCTCCTTCTTCTGCTTCTTCTGATACACCCTCCAGACTTCACCTTCTCCTTCTCCTTCTTCTGCTTCTTCTGATTCACCCTCCAGACTTCACCTTCTCCTTCTCCTTCTTCTGCTTCTTCTGCTTCACCCTCCAGACTTCACCTTCTCCTTCCCCTTCTTCTGCTTCTTCTGCTTCACCCTCCTGACTTCACCTTCTCCTTCTCCTTCTTCTACCTCTTCTGATTCACCCTCCAGACTTCACCTACTCCTTCTCCTTCTTCTGCTTCTTCTGCTTCACCCTCCAGACTTCACCTTCTCCTTCTCCTTCTTCTGCTTCTTCTGCTTCGCCCTCCAGACTTCACCTTCTCCTTCTCCTTCTTCTGCTTCTTCTGCTTCACTCTCCTGACTTCACCTTCTCCTTCTCCTTCTTCTACTTCTTCTGATTCACCCTCCAGACTTCACCCTCTCCTTCTCCTTCTTCTGCTTCTTCTGCTTCACCCTCCAGACTTCACCTTCTCTTTCTCCTTCTTCTGCTTCTTCTGCTGCGCCCTCCAGACTTCACCTTCTCCTTCTCCTTCTTCTGCTTCTTCTGATTCACCCTCCAGACTTCACCTTCTCCTTCTCCTTCTTCTACTTCTTCTGATCCACCCTCCTGACTTCACCTTCTCCTTCTCCTTCTTCTGCTTCTTCTGCTTCACCCTCCAGACTTCACCTTCTCCTTCTCCTTCTTCTGCTTCTTCTGCTTCACCCTCCAGACTTCACCTTCTCCTTCTCCTTCTTCTGCTTCTTCTGCTTCACCCTCCTGACTTCACCTTATCCTTGTCCTTCTTCTACTTCTTCTGATTCACCCTCCAGACTTCACCTACTCCTTCTCCTTCTTCTGCTTCTTCTGCTTCACCCTCCGGACTTCACCTTCTCCTTCTCCTTCTTCTGCTTCTTCTGCTTCGCCCTCCAGACTTCACCTTCTCCTTCTCCTTCTTCTGCTTCTTCTGCTTCACTCTCCTGACTTCACCTTCTCCTTCTCCTTCTTCTACTTCTTCTGATTCACCCTCCAGACTTCACCCTCTCCTTCTCCTTCTTCTGCTTCTTCTGCTTGACCCTCCAGACTTCACCTTCTCCTTCTCCTTCTTCTGCTTCTTCTGCTTCACCGTCCTGACTTCACCTTCTCCTTCTCCTTCTTCTACTTCTTCTGCTTCACCCCCCTGACTTCACCTGCTCCTTCTCCTTCTTCTGCTTCTTCTGATTCACCCTCCTAACTTCACCTTCTCCTTCTCCTTCTTCTGCTTCTTCTGATTCACGCTCCTGACTTCACCTTTTCCTTCTCCTTCTTCTGCTTCTTCTGATTCACCCTCCAGACTTCACCTTCTCCTTCTCCTTCTTCTGCTTCTTCTGATTCACCCTCCAGACTTCACCTTCTCCTTCTCCTTCTTCTGCTTCTTCTGATTCACCCTGCAGACATCACCTTCTCCTTCTCGTTCTTCTACTTCTTCTGATTCACCCTCCAGACTTCATCTTCTCCTTCTCCTTCTTCTGCTTCTTCTGATTCACCCTCCAGTCTTCACCTTCTCCTTCTCCTTCTTCTACTTCTTCTGATTCACCCTCCAGACTTCACCTTCTCCTTCTCCTTCTTCTACTTCGTCTGATTCACCCTCCAGACTTCACCTTCTCCTTCTCCTTCTTCTACTTCTTCTGATTCACCCTCCAGTCTGCACCTACTCCTTCTCCTTCTTCTGTTTCTTCTGCTTCACCCTCCAGACTTCACCTTCTCCTTCTCTTTCTTCTGCTTCTTCTGATTCACCCTCCAGACTTCATCTTCTCCTTCTCCTTCTTCTGATTCTTCTGATTCAACCTCCAGACTTCACCTTCTCCTTCTCCTTCTTCTGCTTCTTCTGATTCACCCTCCTGACTTCACCTTCTCCTTCTCCTTCTTCTACTTCTTCTTCTTCACCCTCCAGACTTCACCTTCTCCTTCTCCTTCTTCTACTTCTTCTGATTCACCCTCCAGACTTCACCTTCTCCTTCTCCTTCTTCTGCTTCTTCTGATTCACCCTCCTAACTTCACCTTCTCCTTCTCCTTCTTCTGCTTCTTCTGATTCACGCTCCTGACTTCACCTTTTCCTTCTCCTTCTTCTGCTTCTTCTGATTCACCCTCCAGACTTCACCTTCTCCTTCTCCTTCTTCTGCTTCTTCTGATTCACCCTCCAGACTTCACCTTCTCCTTCTCCTTCTTCTGCTTCTTCTGATTCACCCTGCAGACCTCACCTTCTCCTTCTCCTTCTTCTACTTCTTCTGATTCACCCTCCAGACTTCATCTTCTCCTTCTCCTTCTTCTGCTTCTTCTGATTCACCCTCCAGACTTCACCTTCTCCTTCTCCTTCTTCTACTTCTTCTGATTCACCCTCCAGACTTCACCTTCTCCTTCTCCTTCTTCTACTTCGTCTGATTCACCCTCCAGACTTCACCTTCTCCTTCTCCTTCTTCTACTTCTTCTGATTCACCCTCCAGTCTGCACCTACTCCTTCTCCTTCTTCTGTTTCTTCTGCTTCACCCTCCAGACTTCACCTTCTCCTTCTCTTTCTTCTGCTTCTTCTGATTCACCCTCCAGACTTCATCTTCTCCTTCTCCTTCTTCTGATTCTTCTGATTCACCCTCCAGACTTCACCTTCTCCTTCTCCTTCTTCTGCTTCTTCTGATTCACCCTCCTGACTTCACCTTCTCCTTCTCCTTCTTCTACTTCTTCTTCTTCACCCTCCAGACTTCACCTTCTCCTTCTCCTTCTTCTACTTCTTCTGATTCACCCTCCAGACTTCACCTTCTCCTTCTCCTTCTTCTGCTTCTTCTGATTCACCCTCCAGACTTCACCTTCTCCTTCTCCTTATTCTGCTTCTTCTGATTCACCCTCCAGACTTCACCTTCTCCTTCTCCTTCTTCTACTTCTTCTGATTCACCCTCCAGACTTCACCTTCTCCTTCTCCTTCTTCTACTTCTTCTGATTCATCCTCCAGACTTCACCTTCTCCTTCTCCTTCTTCTGCTTCTTCTGATTCACCCTCCAGACTTCACCTTCTCCGTCTCCTTATTCTGCTTCTTCTGATTCACCCTCCAGACTTCACCTTCTCCTTCTCCTTCTTCTGCTTCTTCTGATTCACCCTCCAGACTTCACCTTCTCCTTCTCCTTCTTCTGCTTCTTCTGATTCACCCTCCAGACTTCACCTTCTCCTTCTCCTTCTTCTACTTCTTCTGATTCACCCTCCAGACTTCATCTTCTCCTTCTCCTTCTTCTGCTTCTTCTGATTCACCCTCCAGACTTCACCTTCTCCTTCTCCTTCGTCTACTTCTTCTGATTCACCCTCCAGACTACACCTTCTCCTTCTCCTTCTTCTACTTCTTCTGATTCACCCTCCAGACTTCACCTTCTCCTTCTCCTTCTTCTGTTTCTTCTGATTCACCCTCCAGACTGCATATTCTCCTTCTCCTTCTTCTACTTCTTCTGATTCACCCTCCAGACTTCACCTTCTCCTTCTCCTTCTTCTACTTCTTCTGATTCACCCTCCAGACTTCATCTTCTCCTTCTCCTTCTTCTGCATCTTCTGATTCACCCTCCAGACTTCACCTTCTCCTTCTCCTTCTTCTGCTTCTTCTGATTCACCCTCCAGACTTCACCTTCTCCTTCTCCTTCTTCTACTTCTTCTGATTCACCCTCCAGACTTCACCTTCTCCTTCTCCTTCTTCTACTTCTTCTGATTCACCCTCCAGTCTTCACATTCTCCTTCTCCTTCTTCTGTTTCTTCTGCTTCAGCCTCCAAACTTCACCTTCTCCTTCTCTTTCTTCTACTTCTTCTGATTCACCCTCCAGACTTCACCTTCTCTTTCTCCTTCTTCTGATTCTTCTGATTCACCCTCCAGACTTCACCTTCTCCTTCTCCTTCTTCTGCTTCTTCTGATTCACCCTCCTGGCTTCACCTTCTCCTTCTCCTTCTTCTACTTCTTCTGATTCACCCTCCTGACTTCACCTTCTCCTTCTCCTTCTTCTCCTTCTTCTGCTTCACCCTCCAGACTTCACCTTCTCCTTCTCCTTCTTCTACCTCTTCTGATTCACCCTCCAGACTTCACCTTCTCCTTCTCCTTCTTCTGCTTCTTCTGATTCACCCTCCAGACTTCACCTTCTCCTTCTCCTTATTCTGCTTCTTCTGATTCACCCTCCAGACTTCACCTTCTCCTTCTCCTTATTCTGCTTCTTCTGATTCAACCTCCAGACTTCACCTTCTCCTTCTCCTTCTTCTGCTTCTTCTGATTCACCCTCCAGACTTCACCTTCTCCTTCTCCTTCTTCTGTTTCTTCTGATTCGCCCTCCAGACTTCACCTTCTCCTTCTCCTTCTTCTGCTTCTTCTGATTCACCCTCCTGACTTCACCTTCTCCTTCTCCTTCTTCTACTTCTTCTGATTCACCCTCCTGACTTCACCTTCTCCTTCTCCTTCTTCTAC
The DNA here is from genome assembly GCF_052327205.1 of Somniosus microcephalus. Classification (NCBI taxonomy): domain Eukaryota; kingdom Metazoa; phylum Chordata; class Chondrichthyes; order Squaliformes; family Somniosidae; genus Somniosus; species Somniosus microcephalus. The sequence goes on along the minus strand of NW_028225322.1, from coordinate 285,630 downwards.
TTCTTCTGCTTCACCCTCCAGACATCACCTTCTCCTTCTCCTTCTTCTACTTCTTCTGATTCACCCTCCAGACTTCACCTTCTCCTTCTCCTTCTTCTGCTTCTTCTGATTCACCCTCCAGACTTCACCTTCTCCTTCTCCTTATTCTGCTTCTTCTGATTCACCCTCCAGACTTCACCTTCTCCTTCTCCTTCTTCTGCTTCTTCTGATTCACCCTCCAGACTTCACCTTCTCCTTCTCCTTCTTCTGCTTCTTCTGATTCACCCTCCAGACATCACCTTCTCCTTCTCCTTCTTCTGCTTCTTCTGATTCACCCTCCAGACTTCACCTTCTCCTTCTCCTTCTTCTACTTCTTCTGATTCACCCTCCAGACTTCACCTTCTCCTTCTCTTTCTTCTGCTTCTTCTGATTCACCCTCCAGACTTCACCTTCTCCTTCTCCTTCTTCTGATTCTTCTGATTCACCCTCCAGATTTCACCTTCTCCTTCTCCTTCTTCTGCTTCTTCTGATTCACCCTCCTGACTTCACCTTCTCCTTCTCCTTCTTCTACTTCTTCTGATTCACCCTCCTGACTTCACCTTCTCCTTCTCCTTCTTCTACCTCTTCTGCTTCACCCTCCAGACTTCACCTTCTCCTTCTCCTTCTTCTACTTCTTCTGATTCACCCTCCAGACTTCACCTTCTCCTTCTCCTTCTTCTACTTCTTCTGATTCACCCTACAGACTTCACCTTCTCCTTCTCCTTCTTCTGCTTCTTCTGATTCACCCTCCAGACTTCACCTTCTCCTTCTCCTTATTCTGCTTCTTCTGTTTCACCCTCCAGACTTCACCTTCTCCTTCTCCTTCTTCTGCTTCTTCTGATTCACCCTCCAGACTTCACCTTCTCCTTCTCCTTCTTCTGCTTCTTCTGATTCACCCTCCAGACTTCACCTTCTCCTTCTCCTTCTTCTACTTCTTCTGATTCACCCTCCAGACTTCACCTTCTCCTTCTCCTTCTTCTGCTTCTTCTGATTCACCCTCCAGACTTCACCTTCTCCTTCTCCTTCGTCTACTTCTTCTTATTCACCCTCCAGCCTACACCTTCTCCTTCTCCTTCTTCTACTTCTTCTGATTCACCCTCCAGACTTCACCTTCTCCTTCTCCTTCTTCTGTTTCTTCTGATTCACCCTCCAGACTTCACCTTCTCCTTCTCCTTCTTCTACTTCTTCTGATTCAGCCTCCAGACTTCACCTTCTCCTTCTCCTTCTTCTACTTCATCTGATTCACCCTCCAGACTTCATCTTCTCCTTCTCCTTCTTCTCCTTCTTCTGATTCACCCTCCAGACTTCACCTTCTCCTTCTCCTTGTTCTGCTTCTTCTGATTCACCCTCCAGACTTCACCTTTTCCTTCTCCTTCTTCTGCTTCTTCTGATTCACCCTCCAGACTTCACCTTCTCCTTCTCCTTCCTCTGCTTCTTCTGATTCACCCTCCAGACTTCACCTTCTCCTTCTCCTTCTTCTACTTCTTCTTATTCACCCTCCAGACTTCACCTTCTCCTTCTCTTTCTTCTGCTTCTTCTGATTCTCCCTCCAGACTTCACCTTCTCCCTCTCCTTCTTCTGATTCTTCTGATTCACCCTCCAGACTTCACCTTCTCCTTCTGCTTCTTCTGCTTCTTCTGATTCACCCTCCTGACTTCACCTTCTCCTTCTCCTTCTTCTACTTCTTCTGATTCACCCTCCTGACTTCACCTTCTCCTTCTCCTTCTTCTACTTCTTCTGCTTCACCCTCCAGACTTCACCTTCTCCTTCTCCTTCTTCTACTTCTTCTGATTCACCCTCCAGACTTCACCTTCTCCTTCTCCTTCTTCTGCTTCTTCTGATTCACCCTCCAGACTTCACCTTCTCCTTCTCCTTATTCTGCTTCTTCTGATTCACCCTCCAGACTTCACCTTCTCCTTCTCCTTCTTCTGCTTCTTCTGATTCACCCTCCAGACTTCACCTTCTCCTTCTCCTTATTCTGCTTCTTCTGTTTCACCCTCCAGACTTCACCTTCTCCTTCTCCTTCTTCTGCTTCTTCTGATTCACCCTCCAGACTTCACCTTCTCCTTCTCCTTCTTCTGCTTCTTCTGATTCACCCTCCAGACTTCACCTTCTCCTTCTCCTTCTTCTACTTCTTCTGATTCACCCTCCAGACTTCACCTTCTCCTTCTCCTTCTTCTGCTTCTTCTGATTCACCCTCCAGACTTCACCTTCTCCTTCTCCTTCGTCTACTTCTTCTTATTCACCCTCCAGCCTACACCTTCTCCTTCTCCTTCTTCTACTTCTTCTGATTCACCCTCCAGACTTCACCTTCTCCTTCTCCTTCTTCTGTTTCTTCTGATTCACCCTCCAGACTTCACCTTCTCCTTCTCCTTCTTCTACTTCTTCTGATTCAGCCTCCAGACTTCACCTTCTCCTTCTCCTTCTTCTACTTCTTCTGATTCACCCTCCAGACTTCATCTTCTCCTTCTCCTTCTTCTCCTTCTTCTGATTCACCCTCCAGACTTCACCTTCTCCTTCTCCTTCTTCTGCTTCTTCTGATTCACCCTCCAGACTTCACCTTTTCCTTCTCCTTCTTCTGCTTCTTCTGATTCACCCTCCAGACTTCACCTTCTCCTTCTCCTTCTTCTGCTTCTTCTGATTCACCCTCCAGACTTCACCTTCTCCTTCTCCTTCTTCTACTTCTTCTTATTCACCCTCCAGCCTACACCTTCTCCTTCTCCTTCTTCTACTTCTTCTGATTCACCCTCCAGACTTCACCTTCTCCTTCTCCTTCTTCTGTTTCTTCTGATTCACCCTCCAGACTTCACCTTCTCCTTCTCCTTCTTCTACTTCTTCTGATTCAGCCTCCAGACTTCACCTTCTCCTTCTCCTTCTTCTACTTCATCTGATTCACCCTCCAGACTTCATCTTCTCCTTCTCCTTCTTCTCCTTCTTCTGATTCACCCTCCAGACTTCACCTTCTCCTTCTCCTTGTTCTGCTTCTTCTGATTCACCCTCCAGACTTCACCTTTTCCTTCTCCTTCTTCTGCTTCTTCTGATTCACCCTCCAGACTTCACCTTCTCCTTCTCCTTCCTCTGCTTCTTCTGATTCACCCTCCAGACTTCACCTTCTCCTTCTCCTTCTTCTACTTCTTCTTATTCACCCTCCAGACTTCACCTTCTCCTTCTCTTTCTTCTGCTTCTTCTGATTCTCCCTCCAGACTTCACCTTCTCCCTCTCCTTCTTCTGATTCTTCTGATTCACCCTCCAGACTTCACCTTCTCCTTCTGCTTCTTCTGCTTCTTCTGATTCACCCTCCTGACTTCACCTTCTCCTTCTCCTTCTTCTACTTCTTCTGATTCACCCTCCTGACTTCACCTTCTCCTTCTCCTTCTTCTACTTCTTCTGCTTCACCCTCCAGACTTCACCTTCTCCTTCTCCTTCTTCTACTTCTTCTGATTCACCCTCCAGACTTCACCTTCTCCTTCTCCTTCTTCTGCTTCTTCTGATTCACCCTCCAGACTTCACCTTCTCCTTCTCCTTATTCTGCTTCTTCTGATTCACCCTCCAGACTTCACCTTCTCCTTCTCCTTCTTCTGCTTCTTCTGATTCACCCTCCAGACTTCACCTTCTCCTTCTCCTTATTCTGCTTCTTCTGTTTCACCCTCCAGACTTCACCTTCTCCTTCTCCTTCTTCTGCTTCTTCTGATTCACCCTCCAGACTTCACCTTCTCCTTCTCCTTCTTCTGCTTCTTCTGATTCACCCTCCAGACTTCACCTTCTCCTTCTCCTTCTTCTACTTCTTCTGATTCACCCTCCAGACTTCACCTTCTCCTTCTCCTTCTTCTGCTTCTTCTGATTCACCCTCCAGACTTCACCTTCTCCTTCTCCTTCGTCTACTTCTTCTTATTCACCCTCCAGCCTACACCTTCTCCTTCTCCTTCTTCTACTTCTTCTGATTCACCCTCCAGACTTCACCTTCTCCTTCTCCTTCTTCTGTTTCTTCTGATTCACCCTCCAGACTTCACCTTCTCCTTCTCCTTCTTCTACTTCTTCTGATTCAGCCTCCAGACTTCACCTTCTCCTTCTCCTTCTTCTACTTCTTCTGATTCACCCTCCAGACTTCATCTTCTCCTTCTCCTTCTTCTCCTTCTTCTGATTCACCCTCCAGACTTCACCTTCTCCTTCTCCTTCTTCTGCTTCTTCTGATTCACCCTCCAGACTTCACCTTTTCCTTCTCCTTCTTCTGCTTCTTCTGATTCACCCTCCAGACTTCACCTTCTCCTTCTCCTTCTTCTGCTTCTTCTGATTCACCCTCCAGACTTCACCTTCTCCTTCTCCTTCTTCTACTTCTTCTAATTCACCCTCCAGACTTCACCTTCTCCTTCTCTTTCTTCTGCTTCTTCTGATTCTCCCTCCAGACTTCACCTTCTCCTTCTCCTTCTTCTGATTCTTCTGATTCACCCTCCAGACTTCACCTTCTCCTTCTCCTTCTTCTGCTTCTTCTGATTCACCCTCCTGACTTCACCTTCTCCTTCTCCTTCTTCTACTTCTTCTGATTCACCCTCCTGACTTCACCTTCTCCTTCTCCTTCTTCTACTTCTTCTGCTTCACCCTCCAGACATCACCTTCTCCTTCTCCTTCTTCTACTTCTTCTGATTCACCCTCCAGACTTCACCTTCTCCTTCTCCTTCTTCTACTTCTTCTGATTCATCCTCCAGACTTCACCTTCTCCTTCTCCTTCTTCTGCTTCTTCTGATTCACCCTCCAGACTTGACCTTCTCCTTCTCCTTCTTCTGCTTCTTCTGATTCACCCTCCAGACTTCACCTTCTCCTTCTCCTTCTTCTACTTCTTCTAATTCACCCTCCAGACTTCACCTTCTCCTTCTCTTTCTTCTGCTTCTTCTGATTCTCCCTCCAGACTTCACCTTCTCCTTCTCCTTCTTCTGATTCTTCTGATTCACCCTCCAGTCTTCACCTTCTCCTTCTCCTTCTTCTGCTTCTTCTGATTCACCCTCCTGACTTCACCTTCTCCTTCTCCTTCTTCTACTTCTTCTGATTCACCCTCCTGACTTCACCTTCTCCTTCTCCTTCTTCTACTTCTTCTGCTTCACCCTCCAGACTTCACCTTCTCCTTCTCCTTCTTCTACTTCTTCTGATTCACCCTCCAGACTTCACCTTCTCCTTCTCCTTCTTCTACTTCTTCTGATTCACCCTCCAGACTTCACCTTCTCCTTCTCCTTCTTCTACTTCTTCTGATTCATCCTCCAGACTTCACCTTCTCCTTCTCCTTCTTCTGCTTCTTCTGATTCACCCTCCAGACTTCACCATCTCCTTCTCCTTATTCTGCTTCTTCTGATTCACCCTCCAGACTTCACCTTCTCCTTCTCCTTCTTCTGCTTCTTCTGATTCACACTCCAGACTTCACCTTCTCCTTCTCCTTCTTCTGCTTCTTCTGATTCACCCTCCAGACTTCACCTTCTCCTTCTCCTTCTTCTACTTCTTCTGATTCACCCTCCAGACTTCATCTTCTCCTTCTCCTTCTTCTGCTTCTTCTGATTCACCCTCCAGACTTCACCTTCTCCTTCTCCTTCGTCTACTTCTTCTGATTCACCCTCCAGACTACACCTTCTCCTTCTCCTTCTTCTACTTCTTCTGATTCACCCTCCAGACTTCACCTTCTCCTTCTCCTTCTTCTGTTTCTTCTGATTCACCCTCCAGACTTCACCTTCTCCTTCTCCTTCTTCTACTTCTTCTGATTCACCCTCCAGACTTCACCTTCTCCTTCTCCTTCTTCTACTTCTTCTGATTCACCCTCCAGACTTCATCTTCTCCTTCTCCTTCTTCTGCATCTTCTGATTCACCCTCCAGACTTCACCTTCTCCTTCTCCTTCTTCTGCTTCTTCTGATTCAGCCTCCAGACTTCACCTTCTCCTTCTCCTTCTTCTACTTCTTCTGATTCACCCTCCAGACTTCACCTTCTCCGTCTCCTTCTTCTACTTCTTCTGATTCACCCTCCAGTCTTCACATTCTCCTTCTCCTTCTTCTGTTTCTTCTGCTTCAGCCTCCCAACTTCACCTTCTCCTTCTCTTTCTTCTGATTCTTCTGATTCACCCTCCAGACTTCACCTTCTCCTTCTCCTTCTTCTGATTCTTCTGATTCACCCTCCAGACTTCACCTTCTCCTTCTCCTTCTTCTGCTTCTTCTGATTCACCCTCCTGGCTTCACCTTCTCCTTCTCCTTCTTCTACTTCTTCTGATTCACCCTCCTGACTTCACCTTCTCCTTCTCCTTCTTCTCCTTCTTCTGCTTCACCCTCCAGACTTCACCTTCTCCTTCTCCTTCTTCTGCTTCTTCTGATTCACCCTCCAGACTTCACCTTCTCCTTCTCCTTCTTCTGCTTCTTCTGATTCACCCTCCAGACTTCACCTTCTCCTTCTCCTTCTTCTACTTCTTCTTATTCACCCTCCAGCCTACACCTTCTCCTTCTCCTTCTTCTACTTCTTCTGATTCACCCTCCAGACTTCACCTTCTCCTTCTCCTTCTTCTGTTTCTTCTGATTCACCCTCCAGACTTCACCTTCTCCTTCTCCTTCTTCTACTTCTTCTGATTCAGCCTCCAGACTTCACCTTCTCCTTCTCCTTCTTCTACTTCATCTGATTCACCCTCCAGACTTCATCTTCTCCTTCTCCTTCTTCTCCTTCTTCTGATTCACCCTCCAGACTTCACCTTCTCCTTCTCCTTGTTCTGCTTCTTCTGATTCACCCTCCAGACTTCACCTTTTCCTTCTCCTTCTTCTGCTTCTTCTGATTCACCCTCCAGACTTCACCTTCTCCTTCTCCTTCCTCTGCTTCTTCTGATTCACCCTCCAGACTTCACCTTCTCCTTCTCCTTCTTCTACTTCTTCTTATTCACCCTCCAGACTTCACCTTCTCCTTCTCTTTCTTCTGCTTCTTCTGATTCTCCCTCCAGACTTCACCTTCTCCCTCTCCTTCTTCTGATTCTTCTGATTCACCCTCCAGACTTCACCTTCTCCTTCTGCTTCTTCTGCTTCTTCTGATTCACCCTCCTGACTTCACCTTCTCCTTCTCCTTCTTCTACTTCTTCTGATTCACCCTCCTGACTTCACCTTCTCCTTCTCCTTCTTCTACTTCTTCTGCTTCACCCTCCAGACTTCACCTTCTCCTTCTCCTTCTTCTACTTCTTCTGATTCACCCTCCAGACTTCACCTTCTCCTTCTCCTTCTTCTGCTTCTTCTGATTCACCCTCCAGACTTCACCTTCTCCTTCTCCTTATTCTGCTTCTTCTGATTCACCCTCCAGACTTCACCTTCTCCTTCTCCTTCTTCTGCTTCTTCTGATTCACCCTCCAGACTTCACCTTCTCCTTCTCCTTATTCTGCTTCTTCTGTTTCACCCTCCAGACTTCACCTTCTCCTTCTCCTTCTTCTGCTTCTTCTGATTCACCCTCCAGACTTCACCTTCTCCTTCTCCTTCTTCTGCTTCTTCTGATTCACCCTCCAGACTTCACCTTCTCCTTCTCCTTCTTCTACTTCTTCTGATTCACCCTCCAGACTTCACCTTCTCCTTCTCCTTCTTCTGCTTCTTCTGATTCACCCTCCAGACTTCACCTTCTCCTTCTCCTTCGTCTACTTCTTCTTATTCACCCTCCAGCCTACACCTTCTCCTTCTCCTTCTTCTACTTCTTCTGATTCACCCTCCAGACTTCACCTTCTCCTTCTCCTTCTTCTGTTTCTTCTGATTCACCCTCCAGACTTCACCTTCTCCTTCTCCTTCTTCTACTTCTTCTGATTCAGCCTCCAGACTTCACCTTCTCCTTCTCCTTCTTCTACTTCTTCTGATTCACCCTCCAGACTTCATCTTCTCCTTCTCCTTCTTCTCCTTCTTCTGATTCACCCTCCAGACTTCACCTTCTCCTTCTCCTTCTTCTGCTTCTTCTGATTCACCCTCCAGACTTCACCTTTTCCTTCTCCTTCTTCTGCTTCTTCTGATTCACCCTCCAGACTTCACCTTCTCCTTCTCCTTCTTCTGCTTCTTCTGATTCACCCTCCAGACTTCACCTTCTCCTTCTCCTTCTTCTACTTCTTCTAATTCACCCTCCAGACTTCACCTTCTCCTTCTCTTTCTTCTGCTTCTTCTGATTCTCCCTCCAGACTTCACCTTCTCCTTCTCCTTCTTCTGATTCTTCTGATTCACCCTCCAGACTTCACCTTCTCCTTCTCCTTCTTCTGCTTCTTCTGATTCACCCTCCTGACTTCACCTTCTCCTTCTCCTTCTTCTACTTCTTCTGATTCACCCTCCTGACTTCACCTTCTCCTTCTCCTTCTTCTACTTCTTCTGCTTCACCCTCCAGACATCACCTTCTCCTTCTCCTTCTTCTACTTCTTCTGATTCACCCTCCAGACTTCACCTTCTCCTTCTCCTTCTTCTACTTCTTCTGATTCATCCTCCAGACTTCACCTTCTCCTTCTCCTTCTTCTGCTTCTTCTGATTCACCCTCCAGACTTGACCTTCTCCTTCTCCTTCTTCTGCTTCTTCTGATTCACCCTCCAGACTTCACCTTCTCCTTCTCCTTCTTCTACTTCTTCTAATTCACCCTCCAGACTTCACCTTCTCCTTCTCTTTCTTCTGCTTCTTCTGATTCTCCCTCCAGACTTCACCTTCTCCTTCTCCTTCTTCTGATTCTTCTGATTCACCCTCCAGTCTTCACCTTCTCCTTCTCCTTCTTCTGCTTCTTCTGATTCACCCTCCTGACTTCACCTTCTCCTTCTCCTTCTTCTACTTCTTCTGATTCACCCTCCTGACTTCACCTTCTCCTTCTCCTTCTTCTACTTCTTCTGCTTCACCCTCCAGACTTCACCTTCTCCTTCTCCTTCTTCTACTTCTTCTGATTCACCCTCCAGACTTCACCTTCTCCTTCTCCTTCTTCTACTTCTTCTGATTCACCCTCCAGACTTCACCTTCTCCTTCTCCTTCTTCTACTTCTTCTGATTCATCCTCCAGACTTCACCTTCTCCTTCTCCTTCTTCTGCTTCTTCTGATTCACCCTCCAGACTTCACCATCTCCTTCTCCTTATTCTGCTTCTTCTGATTCACCCTCCAGACTTCACCTTCTCCTTCTCCTTCTTCTGCTTCTTCTGATTCACACTCCAGACTTCACCTTCTCCTTCTCCTTCTTCTGCTTCTTCTGATTCACCCTCCAGACTTCACCTTCTCCTTCTCCTTCTTCTACTTCTTCTGATTCACCCTCCAGACTTCATCTTCTCCTTCTCCTTCTTCTGCTTCTTCTGATTCACCCTCCAGACTTCACCTTCTCCTTCTCCTTCGTCTACTTCTTCTGATTCACCCTCCAGACTACACCTTCTCCTTCTCCTTCTTCTACTTCTTCTGATTCACCCTCCAGACTTCACCTTCTCCTTCTCCTTCTTCTGTTTCTTCTGATTCACCCTCCAGACTTCACCTTCTCCTTCTCCTTCTTCTACTTCTTCTGATTCACCCTCCAGACTTCACCTTCTCCTTCTCCTTCTTCTACTTCTTCTGATTCACCCTCCAGACTTCATCTTCTCCTTCTCCTTCTTCTGCATCTTCTGATTCACCCTCCAGACTTCACCTTCTCCTTCTCCTTCTTCTGCTTCTTCTGATTCAGCCTCCAGACTTCACCTTCTCCTTCTCCTTCTTCTACTTCTTCTGATTCACCCTCCAGACTTCACCTTCTCCGTCTCCTTCTTCTACTTCTTCTGATTCACCCTCCAGTCTTCACATTCTCCTTCTCCTTCTTCTGTTTCTTCTGCTTCAGCCTCCCAACTTCACCTTCTCCTTCTCTTTCTTCTGATTCTTCTGATTCACCCTCCAGACTTCACCTTCTCCTTCTCCTTCTTCTGATTCTTCTGATTCACCCTCCAGACTTCACCTTCTCCTTCTCCTTCTTCTGCTTCTTCTGATTCACCCTCCTGGCTTCACCTTCTCCTTCTCCTTCTTCTACTTCTTCTGATTCACCCTCCTGACTTCACCTTCTCCTTCTCCTTCTTCTCCTTCTTCTGCTTCACCCTCCAGACTTCACCTTCTCCTTCTCCTTCTTCTACCTCTTCTGATTCACCCTCCAGACTTCACCTTCTCCTTCTCCTTCTTCTGCTTCTTCTGATTCAACCTCCAGACTTCACCTTCTCCTTCTCCTTATTCTGCTTCTTCTGATTCACCCTCCAGACTTCACCTTCTCCTTCTCCTTATTCTGCTTCTTCTGATTCAACCTCCAGACTTCACCTTCTCCTTCTCCTTCTTCTGCTTCTTCTGATTCACCCTCCAGACTTCACCTTCTCCTTCTCCTTCTTCTGTTTCTTCTGATTCGCCCTCCAGACTTCACCTTCTCCTTCTCCTTCTTCTGCTTCTTCTGATTCACCCTCCTGACTTCACCTTCTACTTCTCCTTCTTCTACTTCTTCTGATTCACCCTCCTGACTTCACCTTCTCCTTCTCCTTCTTCTACTTCTTCTGCTTCACCCTCCAGACTTCACCTTCTCCTTCTCCTTCTTCTACTTCTTCTGATTCACCCTCCAGACTTCACCTTCTCCTTCTCCTTCTTCTGCTTCTTCTGATTCACCCTCCAGACTTCACCTTCTCCTTCTCCTTATTCTGCTTCTTCTGATTCACCCTCCAGACTTCACCTTCTCCTTCTCCTTCTTCTGCTTCTTCTGATTCACCCTCCAGACTTCACCTTCTCCTTCTCCTTCTTCTGCTTCTTCTGATTCACCCTCCAGACATCATCTTCTCCTTCTCCTTATTCTGCTTCTTCTGATTCACCCTCCAGACTTCACCATCTCCTTCTCCTTCTTCTACTTCTTCTGATTCACCCTCCAGACTTCACCTTCTCCTTCTCTTTCTTCTGCTTCTTCTGATTCACCCTCCAGACTTCACCTTCTCCTTCTCCTTCTTCTGATTCTTCTGATTCACCCTCCAGATTTCACCTTCTCCTTCTCCTTCTTCTGCTTCTTCTGATTCACCCTCCTGACTTCACCTTCTCCTTCTCCTTCTTCTACTTCTTCTGATTCACCCTCCTGACTTCACCTTCTCCTTCTCCTTCTTCTACTTCTTCTGCTTCACCCTCCAGACTTCACCTTCTCCTTCTCCTTCTTCTACTTCTTCTGATTCACCCTCCAGACTTCACCTTCTCCTTCTCCTTCTTCTACTTCTTCTGATTCACCCTACAGACTTCACCTTCTCCTTCTCCTTCTTCTGCTTCTTCTGATTCACCCTCCAGACTTCACCTTCTCCTTCTCCTTATTCTGCTTCTTCTGTTTCACCCTCCAGACTTCACCTTCTCCTTCTCCTTCTTCTGCTTCTTCTGATTCACCCTCCATACTTCACCTTCTCCTTCTCCTTCTTCTGCTTCTTCTGATTCACCCTCCAGACTTCACCTTCTCCTTCTCCTTCTTCTACTTCTTCTGATTCACCCTCCAGACTTCACCTTCTCCTTCTCCTTCTTCTGCTTCTTCTGATACACCCTCCAGACTTCACCTTCTCCTTCTCCTTCGTCTACTTCTTCTGATTGACCCTCCAGACTACACCTTCTCCTTCTCCTTCTTCTACTTCTTCTGATTCACCCTCCAGACTTCACCTTCTCCTTCTCCTTCTTCTGTTTCTTCTGATTCACCCTCCAGACTTCACCTTCTCCTTCTCCTTCTTCTACTTCTTCTGATTCAGCCTCCAGACTTCACCTTCTCCTTCTCCTTCTTCTACTTCTTCTGATTCAGCCTCCAGACTTCATCTTCTCCTTCTCCTTCTTCTCCTTCTTCTGATTCACCCTCCAGACTTCACCTTCTCCTTCTCCTTCTTCTGCTTCTTCTGATTCACCCTCCAGACTTCACCTTCTCCTTCTCATTCTTCTACTTCTTCTGATTCACCCTCCAGAATTCACCTTCTCCTTCTCCTTCTTCTACTTCTTCTGATTCACCCTCCAGTCTTCACCTTCTCCTTCTCCTTCTTCTGTTTCTTCTGCTTCACCCTCCAGACTTCACCTTCTCCTTGTCTTTCTTCTGCTTCTTCTGATTCACCCTCCAGACTTCACCTTCTCCTTCTCCTTCTTCTGCTTCTTCTGATTCACCCTCCTGGCTTCACCTTCTCCTTCTCCTTCTTCTACTTCTTCTGATTCACCCTCCTGACTTCACCTTCTCCTTCTCCTTCTTCTCCTTCTTCTGCTTCACCCTCCAGACTTCACCTTCTCCTTCTCCTTCTTCTACCTCTTCTGATTCACCCTCCAGACTTCACCTTCTCCTTCTCCTTCTTCTGCTTCTTCTGATTCAACCTCCAGACTTCACCTTCTCCTTCTCCTTATTCTGCTTCTTCTGATTCACCCTCCAGACTTCACCTTCTCCTTCTCCTTATTCTGCTTCTTCTGATTCAACCTCCAGACTTCACCTTCTCCTTCTCCTTCTTCTGCTTCTTCTGATTCACCCTCCAGACTTCACCTTCTCCTTCTCCTTCTTCTGTTTCTTCTGATTCGCCCTCCAGACTTCACCTTCTCCTTCTCCTTCTTCTGCTTCTTCTGATTCACCCTCCTGACTTCACCTTCTACTTCTCCTTCTTCTACTTCTTCTGATTCACCCTCCTGACTTCACCTTCTCCTTCTCCTTCTTCTACTTCTTCTGCTTCACCCTCCAGACTTCACCTTCTCCTTCTCCTTCTTCTACTTCTTCTGATTCACCCTCCAGACTTCACCTTCTCCTTCTCCTTCTTCTGCTTCTTCTGATTCACCCTCCAGACTTCACCTTCTCCTTCTCCTTATTCTGCTTCTTCTGATTCACCCTCCAGACTTCACCTTCTCCTTCTCCTTCTTCTGCTTCTTCTGATTCACCCTCCAGACTTCACCTTCTCCTTCTCCTTCTTCTGCTTCTTCTGATTCACCCTCCAGACATCATCTTCTCCTTCTCCTTCTTCTGCTTCTTCTGATTCACCCTCCAGACTTCACCATCTCCTTCTCCTTCTTCTACTTCTTCTGATTCACCCTCCAGACTTCACCTTCTCCTTCTCTTTCTTCTGCTTCTTCTGATTCACCCTCCAGACTTCACCTTCTCCTTCTCCTTCTTCTGATTCTTCTGATTCACCCTCCAGATTTCACCTTCTCCTTCTCCTTCTTCTGCTTCTTCTGATTCACCCTCCTGACTTCACCTTCTCCTTCTCCTTCTTCTACTTCTTCTGATTCACCCTCCTGACTTCACCTTCTCCTTCTCCTTCTTCTACTTCTTCTGCTTCACCCTCCAGACTTCACCTTCTCCTTCTCCTTCTTCTACTTCTTCTGATTCACCCTCCAGACTTCACCTTCTCCTTCTCCTTCTTCTACTTCTTCTGATTCACCCTACAGACTTCACCTTCTCCTTCTCCTTCTTCTGCTTCTTCTGATTCACCCTCCAGACTTCACCTTCTCCTTCTCCTTATTCTGCTTCTTCTGTTTCACCCTCCAGACTTCACCTTCTCCTTCTCCTTCTTCTGCTTCTTCTGATTCACCCTCCATACTTCACCTTCTCCTTCTCCTTCTTCTGCTTCTTCTGATTCACCCTCCAGACTTCACCTTCTCCTTCTCCTTCTTCTACTTCTTCTGATTCACCCTCCAGACTTCACCTTCTCCTTCTCCTTCTTCTGCTTCTTCTGATACACCCTCCAGACTTCACCTTCTCCTTCTCCTTCGTCTACTTCTTCTGATTGACCCTCCAGACTACACCTTCTCCTTCTCCTTCTTCTACTTCTTCTGATTCACCCTCCAGACTTCACCTTCTCCTTCTCCTTCTTCTGTTTCTTCTGATTCACCCTCCAGACTTCACCTTCTCCTTCTCCTTCTTCTACTTCTTCTGATTCAGCCTCCAGACTTCACCTTCTCCTTCTCCTTCTTCTACTTCTTCTGATTCAGCCTCCAGACTTCATCTTCTCCTTCTCCTTCTTCTCCTTCTTCTGATTCACCCTCCAGACTTCACCTTCTCCTTCTCCTTCTTCTGCTTCTTCTGATTCACCCTCCAGACTTCACCTTCTCCTTCTCATTCTTCTACTTCTTCTGATTCACCCTCCAGAATTCACCTTCTCCTTCTCCTTCTTCTACTTCTTCTGATTCACCCTCCAGTCTTCACCTTCTCCTTCTCCTTCTTCTGTTTCTTCTGCTTCACCCTCCAGACTTCACCTTCTCCTTCTCTTTCTTCTGCTTCTTCTGATTCACCCTCCAGACTTCACCTTCTCCTTCTCCTTCTTCTGATTTTTCTGATTCACCCTCCAGACTTCACCTTCTCCTTCTCCTTCTTCTGCTTCTTCTGATTCACCCTCCAGACCTCACCTTCTCCTTCTCCTTCTTCTACTTCTTCTGATTTACCCTCCTGACTTCACCTTCTCCTTCTCCTTCATCTACTTCTTCTGCTTCACCCTCCAGACTTCACCTTCTCCTTCTCCTTCTTCTACTTCTTCTGATTCACCCTCCAGACTTCACCTTCTCCTTCTCCTTCTTATACTTCTTCTGATTCACCCTCCAGACTTCACCTTCTCCTTCTCCTTCTTCTACTTCTTCTGATTCACCCTCCAGACTTCACCTTCTCCTTCTCCTTCTTCTGCTTCTTCTGATTCACCCTCCAGACTTCACCTTCTCCTTCTCCTTATTCTGCTTCTTCTGATTCACCCTCCAGACTGTTCCTTCTCCTTCTCCTTCTTCTGCTTCTTCTGATTCACCCTCCAGACTTCACCTTCTCCTTCTCCTTCTTCTGCTTCTTCTGATTCACCCTCCAGACTTCACCTTCTCCTTCTCCTTCTTCTACTTCTTCTGATTCACCCTCCAGACTTCACCTTCTCCTTCTCCTTCTTCTGCTTCTTCTGATTCACCCTCCAGACTTCACCTTCTCCTTCTCCTTCGTCTACCTCTTCTGATTCACCCTCCAGACTACACCTTCTCCTTCTCCTTCTTCTACTTCTTCTGATTCACCCTCCAGACTTCACCTTCTCCTTCTCTTTCTTCTGTTTCTTCTGATTCACCCTCCAGACTTCATCTTCTCCTTCTCCTTCTTCTACTTCTTCTGATTCACCCTCCAGACTTCACCTTCTCCTTCTCCTTCTTCTACTTCTTCTGATTCACCCTCCAGACTTCATCTTCTCCTTCTCCTTCTTCTGCTTCTTCTGATTCACCCTCCAGACTTCACCTTCTCCTTCTCCTTCTTCTGCTTCTTCTGATTCACCCTCCAGACTTCAACTTCTCCTTCTCCTTCTTCTACTTCTTCTGATTCACCCTCCAGACTTCACCTTCTCCTTCTCCTTCTTCTACTTCTTCTGATTCACCCTCCAGTCTTCACCTTCTCCTTCTCCTTTTTCTGTTTCTTCTGCTTCACCCTCCAGACTTCACCTTCTCCTTCTCTTTCTTCTGCTTATTCTGATTCACCCTCCAGACTTCACCTTCTCCTTCTCCTTCTTTTGATTCTTCTGATTCACCCTCCAGACTTCACCTTCTCCTTCTCCTTCTTCTGCTTCTTCTGATTCACCCTCCTGACTTCACCTTCTCCTTCTCCTTCTTCTACTTCTTCTGATTCACCCTCCTGACTTCACCTTCTCCTTCTCCTTCTTCTACTTCTTCTGCTTCACCCTCCAGACTTCACCTTCTCCTTCTCCTTCTTCTACTTCTTCTGATTCACCCTCCTGACTTCACCTTCTCCTTCTCCTTCTTCTACTTCTTCTGATTCACCCTCCAGACTTCACCTTCTCCTTCTCCTTCTTCTGCTTCTTCTGATTCACCCTCCAGACTTCACCTTCTCCTTCTCCTTATTCTGCTTCTTCTGATTCACCCTCCAGACTGTTCCTTCTCCTTCTCCTTCTTCTGCTTCTTCTGATTCACCCTCCAGACTTCACCTTCTCCTTCTCCTTCTTCTGCTTCTTCTGATTCACCCTCCAGACTTCACCTTCTCCTTCTCCTTCTTCTACTTCTTCTGATTCACCCTCCAGACTTCACCTTCTCCTTCTCCTTCTTCTGCTTCTTCTGATTCACCCTCCAGACTTCACCTTCTCCTTCTCCTTCGTCTACCTCTTCTGATTCACCCTCCAGACTACACCTTCTCCTTCTCCTTCTTCTACTTCTTCTGATTCACCCTCCAGACTTCACCTTCTCCTTCTCTTTCTTCTGTTTCTTCTGATTCACCCTCCAGACTTCATCTTCTCCTTCTCCTTCTTCTACTTCTTCTGATTCACCCTCCAGACTTCACCTTCTCCTTCTCCTTCTTCTACTTCTTCTGATTCACCCTCCAGACTTCATCTTCTCCTTCTCCTTCTTCTGCTTCTTCTGATTCACCCTCCAGACTTCACCTTCTCCTTCTCCTTCTTCTGCTTCTTCTGATTCACCCTCCAGACTTCAACTTCTCCTTCTCCTTCTTCTACTTCTTCTGATTCACCCTCCAGACTTCACCTTCTCCTTCTCCTTCTTCTACTTCTTCTGATTCACCCTCCAGTCTTCACCTTCTCCTTCTCCTTTTTCTGTTTCTTCTGCTTCACCCTCCAGACTTCACCTTCTCCTTCTCTTTCTTCTGCTTATTCTGATTCACCCTCCAGACTTCACCTTCTCCTTCTCCTTCTTTTGATTCTTCTGATTCACCCTCCAGACTTCACCTTCTCCTTCTCCTTCTTCTGCTTCTTCTGATTCACCCTCCTGACTTCACCTTCTCCTTCTCCTTCTTCTACTTCTTCTGATTCACCCTCCTGACTTCACCTTCTCCTTCTCCTTCTTCTACTTCTTCTGCTTCACCCTCCAGACTTCACCTTCTCCTTCTCCTTCTTCTACTTCTTCTGATTCACCCTCCAGACTTCACCTTCTCCTTCTCCTTCTTCTGCTTCTTCTGATTCACCCTCCAGACTTCACCTTCTCATTCTCCTTCTTCTGCTTCTTCTGCTGCGCCCTCCAGACTTCACCTTCTCCTTCTCCTTCTTCTGCTTCTTCTGCTTCACACTCCAGACTTCACCTTCTCCTTCTCCTTCTTCTGCTTCTTTTGCTGCGCCCTCCAGGCTTCACCTTCTCCTTCTCCTTCTTCTGCTTCTTCTGCTTCACCGTCCTGACTTCACCTTCTCCTTCTCCTTCTTCTACTTCTTCTGCTACACCCCCCTGACTTCACCTGCTCCTTCTCCTTCTTCTGCTTCTTCTGATTCACCCTCCTAAATTCACCTTCTCCTTCTCCTTCTTCTGCTTCTTCTGATTCACCCTCCTGACTTCACCTTCTCCTTCTCCTTCTTCTGCTTCTTCTGATTCACCCTCCAGACTTCACCTTCTCCTTCTCCTTCTTCTGCTTCTTCTGATTCACCCTCCAGACTTCACCTTCTCCTTCTCCTTCTTCTGCTTCTTCTGATTCACCCTCCAGACCTCACCTTCTCCTTCTCCTTCTTCTACTTCTTCTGATTCACCCTCCAGACTTCATCTTCTCCTTCTCCTTCTTCTGCTTCTTCTGATTCACCCTCCAGACTTCACCTTCTCCTTCTCCTTCTTCTGCTTCTTCTGATTCACCCTCCAGACTTCACCTTCTCCTCCTCCTTCTTCTACTTCTTCTGATTCACCCTCCAGACTTCACCTTCTCCTTCTCCTTCTTCGAATTCTTCTGATTCACCCTCCAGTCTTCACCTTCTCCTTCTCCTTCTTCTGT
This sequence comes from Somniosus microcephalus, assembly GCF_052327205.1. Taxonomy (NCBI): domain Eukaryota; kingdom Metazoa; phylum Chordata; class Chondrichthyes; order Squaliformes; family Somniosidae; genus Somniosus; species Somniosus microcephalus. Next base: position 267,980 of record NW_028225322.1, on the reverse strand, counting down.
TTCTTCTGCTTCACCCTCCAGACTTCACCTTCTCCTTCTCTTTCTTCTGCTTCTTCTGCTTCACCCTCCAGACTTCACCTTCTCCTTCTCCTTCTTCTGATTCTTCTGATTCACCCTCCAGACTTCACCTTCTCTATCTCCTTCTTCTGCTTCTTCTGATTCACCCTCCTGACTTCACCTTCTACTTCTCCTTCTTCTACTTCTTCTGATTCACCCTCCTGACTTCATCTTCTCCTTCTCCTTCTTCTACTTCTTCTGCTTCACCCTCCAGACTTCACCTTCTCCTTCTCCTTCTTCTACTTCTTCTGATTCACCCTCCAGACTTCACCTTCTCCTTCTCCTTCTTCTGCTTCTTCTGATTCACCCTCCAGACTTCACCTTCTCCTTCTCCTTATTCTGCTTCTTCTGATTCACCCTCCAGACTTCACCTTCTCCTTCTCCTTCTTCTGCTTCTTCTGATTCACCCTCCAGACTTCACCTTCTCCTTCTCCTTCTTCTGCTTCTTCTGATTCACCCTCCAGACTTCACCTTCTCCTTCTCCTTCTTCTGCTTCTTCTGATTCACCCTCCAGACTTCACCTTCTCCTTCTCCTTCTTCTACTTCTTCTGATTCACCCTCCAGACTTCACCTTCTCCTTCTCCTTCTTCTGCTTCTTCTGATTCAACCTCCTGACTTCACCTTCTCCTTCTCCTTCTTCTGCTTCTTCTGATTCACCCTCCTGACTTCACCTTCTCCTTCTCCTTCTTCTACTTCTTCTGCTTCACCCTCCAGACTTCACCTTCTCCTTCTCCTTCTTCTACTTCTTCTGATTCACCCTCCAGACATCACCTTCTCCTTCTCCTTCTTCTGCTTCTTCTGATTCACCCTCCAGACTTCACCTTCTCATTCTCCTTCTTCTGCTTCTTCTGCTGCGCCCTCCAGACTTCGCCTTCTCCTTCTCCTTCTTCTGCTTCTTCTGCTTCACACTCCAGACTTCACCTTCTCCTTCTCCTTCTTCTGCTTCTTCTGCTGCGCCCTCCAGGCTTCACCTTCTCCTTCTCCTTCTTCTGCTTCTTCTGCTTCACCGTCCTGACTTCACCTTCTCCTTCTCCTTCTTTTACTTCTTCTGCTACACCCCCCTGACTTCACCTGCTCCTTCTCCTTCTTCTGCTTCTTCTGATTCACCCTCCCAACTTCACCTTCTCCTTCTCCTTCTTCTGCTTCTTCTGATTCACCCTCCTGACTTCACCTTCTCCTTCTCCTTCTTCTGCTTCTTCTGATTCACCCTCCAGACTTCACCTTCTCCTTCTCCTTCTTCTGCTTCTTCTGATTCACCCTCCAGACATCACCTTCTCCTTCTCCTTCTTCTGCTTCTTCTGATTCACCCTCCAGACCTCACCTTCTCCTTCTCCTTCTTCTACTTCTTCTGATTCACCCTCCAGACTTCATCTTCTCCTTCTCCTTCTTCTGCTTCTTCTGATTCACCCTCCAGACTTTACCTTCTCCTTCTTCTGCTTCTTCTGATTCACCCTCCAGACTTCACCTTCTCCTTCTCCTTCTTCTACTTCTTCTGATTCACCCTCCTGACTTCACCTTCTCCTTCTCCTTCTTCTACTTCTTCTGCTTCAGCCTCCAGACTTCACCTTCTCCTTCTCCTTCTTCTACTTCTTCTGATTCACCCTCCAGACTTCACCTTCTCCTTCTCCTTCTTCTACTTCTTCTGATTCACACTCCAGACTTCACCTTCTCCTTCTCCTTCTTCTACTTCTTCTGATTCATCCTCCAGACTTCACCTTCTCCTTCTCCTTCTTCTGCTTCTTCTGATTCACCCTCCAGACTTCACCTTCTCCTTCTCCTTATTCTGCTTCTTCTGATTCACCCTCCAGACTTCACCTTCTCCTTCTCCTTCTTCTGCTTCTTCTGATTCACCCTCCAGACTTCACCTTCTCCTTCTCCTTCTTCTGCTTCTTCTGATTCACCCTCCAGACTTCACCTTCTCCTTCTCCTTCTTCTACTTCTTCTGATTCACCCTCCAGACTTCATCTTCTCCTTCTCCTTCTTCTGCTTCTTCTGATTCACCCTCCAGACTTCACCTTCTCCTTCTCCTTCGTCTACTTCTTCTGATTCACACTCCAGACTACACCTTCTCCTTCTCCTTCTTCTACTTCTTCTGATTCACCCTCCAGACTTCATCTTCTCCTTCTCCTTCTTCTGTTTCTTCTGATTCACCCTCCAGACTTCACCTTCTCCTTCTCCTTCTTCTACTTCTTCTGATTCACCCTCCAGACTTCACCTTCTCCTTCTCCTTCTTCTACTTCTTCTGATTCACCCTCCAGACTTCATCTTCTCCTTCTCCTTCTTCTGCATCTTCTTATTCACCCTCCAGACTTCACCTTCTCCTTCTCCTTCTTCTGCTTCTTCTGATTCACCCTCCAGACTTCACCTTCTCCTTCTTCTACTTCTTCTGATTCACCCTCCAGACTTCACCTTCTCCGTCTCCTTCTTCTACTTCTTCTGATTCACCCTCCAGTCTTCACATTCTCCTTCTCCTTCTTCTGTTTCTTCTGCTTCAGCCTCCAAACTTCACCTTCTCCTTCTCTTTCTTCTGATTCTTCTGATCCACCCTCCAGACTTCACCTTCTCCTTCTCCTTCTTCTGATTCTTCTGATTCACCCTCCAGACTTCACCTTCTCCTTCTCCTTCTTCTGCTTCTTCTGATTCACCCTCCTGGCTTCACCTTCTCCTTCTCCTTCTTCTACTTCTTCTGATTCACCCTCCTGACTTCACCTTCTCCTTCTCCTTCTTCTCCTTCTTCTGCTTCACCCTCCAGACTTCACCTTCTCCTTCTCCTTCTTCTACCTCTTCTGATACACCCTCCAGACTTCACCTTCTCCTTCTCCTTCTTCTGCTTCTTCTGATTCAACCTCCAGACTTCACCTTCTCCTTCTCCTTATTCTGCTTCTTCTGATTCACCCTCCAGACTTCACCTTCTCCTTCTCCTTATTCTGCTTCTTCTGATTCAACCTCCAGACTTCACCTTCTCCTTCTCCTTCTTCTGCTTCTTCTGATTCACCCTCCAGACTTCACCTTCTCCTTCTCCTTCTTCTGTTTCTTCTGATTCGCCCTCCAGATTCACCTTCTCCTTCTCCTTCTTCTGCTTCTTCTGATTCACCCTCCTGACTTCACCTTCTCCTTCTCCTTCTTCTACTTCTTCTGATTCACCCTCCTGACTTCACCTTCTCCTTCTCCTTCTTCTACTTCTTCTGCTTCACCCTCCAGACTTCACCTTCTCCTTCTCCTTCTTCTACTTCTTCTGATTCACCCTCCAGATTTCACCTTCTCCTTCTCCTTCTTCTGCTTCTTCTGATTCACCCTCCAGACTTCACCTTCTCCTTCTCCTTATTCTGCTTCTTCTGATTCACCCTCCAGACATCACCTTCTCCTTCTCCTTCTTCTGCTTCTTCTGATTCACCCTCCAGACTTCACCTTCTCCTTCTCCTTCTTCTGCTTCTTCTGATTCACCCTCCAGACATCACCTTCTCCTTCTCCTTCTTCTGCTTCTTCTGATTCACCCTCCAGACTTCACCTTCTCCTTCTCCTTCTTCTACTTCTTCTGATTCACCCTCCAGACTTCACCTTCTCCTTCTCTTTCTTCTGCTTCTTCTGATTCACCCTCCAGACTTCACCTTCTCCTTCTCCTTCTTCTGATTCTTCTGATTCACCCTCCAGATTTCACCTTCTCCTTCTCCTTCTTCTGCTTCTTCTGATTCACCCTCCTGACTTCACCTTCTCCTTCTCCTTCTTCTACTTCTTCTGATTCACCCTCCTGACTTCACCTTCTCCTTCTCCTTCTTCTACTTCTTCTGCTTCACCCTACAGACTTCACCTTCTCCTTCTCCTTCTTCTACTTCTTCTGATTCACCCTCCAGACTTCACCTTCTCCTTCTCCTTCTTCTACTTCTTCTGATTCACCCTACAGACTTCACCTTCTCCTTCTCCTTCTTCTGCTTCTTCTGATTCACCCTCCAGACTTCACCTTCTCCTTCTCCTTATTCTGCTTCTTCTGTTTCACCCTCCAGACTTCACCTTCTCCTTCTCCTTCTTCTGCTTCTTCTGATTCACCCTCCAGACTTCACCTTCTCCTTCTCCTTCTTCTGCTTCTTCTGATTCACCCTCCAGACTTCACCTTCTCCTTCTCCTTCTTCTACTTCTTCTGATTCACCCTCCAGACTTCACCTTCTCCTTCTCCTTCTTCTGCTTCTTCTGATTCACCCTCCAGACTTAACCTTCTCCTTCTCCTTCGTCTACTTCTTCTGATTCACCCTCCAGACTACACCTTCTCCTTCTCCTTCTTCTACTTCTTCTGATTCACCCTCCAGACTTCACCTTCTCCTTCTCCTTCTTCTGCTTCTTCTGATTCACCCTCCAGACTTCACCTTCTCCTTCTCCTTCTTCTACTTCTTCTGATTCACCCTCCAGACTTCACCTTCTCCTTCTCCTTCTTCTGCTTCTTCTGATTCAACCTCCTGACTTCACCTTCTCCTTCTCCTTCTTCTGCTTCTTCTGATTCACCCTCCTGACTTCACCTTCTCCTTCTCCTTCTTCTACTTCTTCTGCTTCACCCTCCAGACTTCACCTTCTCCTTCTCCTTCTTCTACTTCTTCTGATTCACCCTCCAGACATCACCTTCTCCTTCTCCTTCTTCTGCTTCTTCTGATTCACCCTCCAGACTTCACCTTCTCATTCTCCTTCTTCTGCTTCTTCTGCTGCGCCCTCCAGACTTCACCTTCTCCTTCTCCTTCTTCTGCTTCTTCTGCTTCACACTCCAGACTTCACCTTCTCCTTCTCCTTCTTCTGCTTCTTCTGCTGCGCCCTCCAGGCTTCACCTTCTCCTTCTCCTTCTTCTGCTTCTTCTGCTTCACCGTCCTGACTTCACCTTCTCCTTCTCCTTCTTTTACTTCTTCTGCTACACCCCCCTGACTTCACCTGCTCCTTCTCCTTCTTCTGCTTCTTCTGATTCACCCTCCCAACTTCACCTTCTCCTTCTCCTTCTTCTGCTTCTTCTGATTCACCCTCCTGACTTCACCTTCTCCTTCTCCTTCTTCTGCTTCTTCTGATTCACCCTCCAGACTTCACCTTCTCCTTCTCCTTCTTCTGCTTCTTCTGATTCACCCTCCAGACTTCACCTTCTCCTTCTCCTTCTTCTGCTTCTTCTGATTCACCCTCCAGACCTCACCTTCTCCTTCTCCTTCTTCTACTTCTTCTGATTCACCCTCCAGACTTCATCTTCTCCTTCTCCTTCTTCTGCTTCTTCTGATTCACCCTCCAGACTTTACCTTCTCCTTCTTCTGCTTCTTCTGATTCACCCTCCAGACTTCACCTTCTCCTTCTCCTTCTTCTACTTCTTCTGATTCACCCTCCTGACTTCACCTTCTCCTTCTCCTTCTTCTACTTCTTCTGCTTCAGCCTCCAGACTTCACCTTCTCCTTCTCCTTCTTCTACTTCTTCTGATTCACCCTCCAGACTTCACCTTCTCCTTCTCCTTCTTCTACTTCTTCTGATTCACACTCCAGACTTCACCTTCTCCTTCTCCTTCTTCTACTTCTTCTGATTCATCCTCCAGACTTCACCTTCTCCTTCTCCTTCTTCTGCTTCTTCTGATTCACCCTCCAGACTTCACCTTCTCCTTCTCCTTATTCTGCTTCTTCTGATTCACCCTCCAGACTTCACCTTCTCCTTCTCCTTCTTCTGCTTCTTCTGATTCACCCTCCAGACTTCACCTTCTCCTTCTCCTTCTTCTGCTTCTTCTGATTCACCCTCCAGACTTCACCTTCTCCTTCTCCTTCTTCTACTTCTTCTGATTCACCCTCCAGACTTCATCTTCTCCTTCTCCTTCTTCTGCTTCTTCTGATTCACCCTCCAGACTTCACCTTCTCCTTCGTCTACTTCTTCTGATTCACACTCCAGACTACACCTTCTCCTTCTCCTTCTTCTACTTCTTCTGATTCACCCTCCAGACTTCATCTTCTCCTTCTCCTTCTTCTGTTTCTTCTGATTCACCCTCCAGACTTCACCTTCTCCTTCTCCTTCTTCTACTTCTTCTGATTCACCCTCCAGACTTCACCTTCTCCTTCTCCTTCTTCTACTTCTTCTGATTCACCCTCCAGACTTCATCTTCTCCTTCTCCTTCTTCTGCATCTTCTTATTCACCCTCCAGACTTCACCTTCTCCTTCTCCTTCTTCTGCTTCTTCTGATTCACCCTCCAGACTTCACCTTCTCCTTCTTCTACTTCTTCTGATTCACCCTCCAGACTTCACCTTCTCCGTCTCCTTCTTCTACTTCTTCTGATTCACCCTCCAGTCTTCACATTCTCCTTCTCCTTCTTCTGTTTCTTCTGCTTCAGCCTCCAAACTTCACCTTCTCCTTCTCTTTCTTCTGATTCTTCTGATCCACCCTCCAGACTTCACCTTCTCCTTCTCCTTCTTCTGATTCTTCTGATTCACCCTCCAGACTTCACCTTCTCCTTCTCCTTCTTCTGCTTCTTCTGATTCACCCTCCTGGCTTCACCTTCTCCTTCTCCTTCTTCTACTTCTTCTGATTCACCCTCCTGACTTCACCTTCTCCTTCTCCTTCTTCTCCTTCTTCTGCTTCACCCTCCAGACTTCACCTTCTCCTTCTCCTTCTTCTACCTCTTCTGATACACCCTCCAGACTTCACCTTCTCCTTCTCCTTCTTCTGCTTCTTCTGATTCAACCTCCAGACTTCACCTTCTCCTTCTCCTTATTCTGCTTCTTCTGATTCACCCTCCAGACTTCACCTTCTCCTTCTCCTTATTCTGCTTCTTCTGATTCAACCTCCAGACTTCACCTTCTCCTTCTCCTTCTTCTGCTTCTTCTGATTCACCCTCCAGACTTCACCTTCTCCTTCTCCTTCTTCTGCTTCTTCTGATTCACCCTCCAGACTTCATCTTCTCCTTCTCCTTATTCTGCTTCTTCTGATTCACCCTCCAGACATCACCTTCTCCTTCTCCTTCTTCTGCTTCTTCTGATTCACCCTCCAGACTTCACCTTCTCCTTCTCCTTCTTCTGCTTCTTCTGATTCACCCTCCAGACATCACCTTCTCCTTCTCCTTCTTCTGCTTCTTCTGATTCACCCTCCAGACTTCACCTTCTCCTTCTCCTTCTTCTACTTCTTCTGATTCACCCTCCAGACTTCACCTTCTCCTTCTCTTTCTTCTGCTTCTTCTGATTCACCCTCCAGACTTCACCTTCTCCTTCTCCTTCTTCTGATTCTTCTGATTCACCCTCCAGATTTCACCTTCTCCTTCTCCTTCTTCTGCTTCTTCTGATTCACCCTCCTGACTTCACCTTCTCCTTCTCCTTCTTCTACTTCTTCTGATTCACCCTCCTGACTTCACCTTCTCCTTCTCCTTCTTCTACTTCTTCTGCTTCACCCTACAGACTTCACCTTCTCCTTCTCCTTCTTCTACTTCTTCTGATTCACCCTCCAGACTTCACCTTCTCCTTCTCCTTCTTCTACTTCTTCTGATTCACCCTACAGACTTCACCTTCTCCTTCTCCTTCTTCTGCTTCTTCTGATTCACCCTCCAGACTTCACCTTCTCCTTCTCCTTATTCTGCTTCTTCTGTTTCACCCTCCAGACTTCACCTTCTCCTTCTCCTTCTTCTGCTTCTTCTGATTCACCCTCCAGACTTCACCTTCTCCTTCTCCTTCTTCTGCTTCTTCTGATTCACCCTCCAGACTTCACCTTCTCCTTCTCCTTCTTCTACTTCTTCTGATTCACCCTCCAGACTTCACCTTCTCCTTCTCCTTCTTCTGCTTCTTCTGATTCACCCTCCAGACTTCACCTTCTCCTTCTCCTTCGTCTACTTCTTCTGATTCACCCTCCAGACTACACCTTCTCCTTCTCCTTCTTCTACTTCTTCTGATTCACCCTCCAGACTTCACCTTCTCCTTCTCCTTCTTCTGTTTCTTCTGATTCACCCTCCAGACTTCACCTTCTCCTTCTCCTTCTTCTACTTCTGCTGATTCAGCCTCCAGACTTCACCTTCTCCTTCTCCTTCTTCTACTTCTTCTGATTCAGCCTCCAGACTTCATCTTCTCCTTCTCCTTCTTCTCCTTCTTCTGATTCACCCTCCAGGCTTCACCTTCTCCTTCTCCTTCTTCTGCTTCTTCTGATTCACCCTCCAGACTTCACCTTCTCCTTCTCCTTCTTCTACTTCTTCTGATTCACCCTCCAGAATTCACCTTCTCCTTCTCCTTCTTCTACTTCTTCTGATTCACCCTCCAGTCTTCACCTTCTCCTTCTCCTTCTTCTGTTTCTTCTGCTTCACCCTCCAGACTTCACCTTCTCCTTCTCTTTCTTCTGCTTCTTCTGATTCACCCTCCAGACTTCACCTTCTCCTTCTCCTTCTTCTGATTCTTCTGATTCACCCTCCAGACTTCACCTTCTCCTGCTCCTTCTTCTGCTTCTTCTGATTCACCCTCCAGACCTCACCTTCTCCTTCTCCTTCTTCTACTTCTTCTGATTCACCCTCCTGACTTCACCTTCTCCTTCTCCTTCATCTACTTCTTCTGCTTCACCCTCCAGACTTCACCTTCTCCTTCTCCTTCTTCTACTTCTTCTGATTCACCCTCCAGACTTCACCTTCTCCTTCTCCTTCTTATACTTCTTCTGATTCACCCTCCAGACTTCATATTCGCCTTCTCCTTCTTCTACTTCTTCTGATTCACCCTCCAGACTTCACCTTCTCCTTCTCCTTCTTCTGCTTCTTCTGATTCACCCTCCAGACTTCACCTTCTCCTTCTCCTTATTCTGCTTCTTCTGATTCACCCTCCAGACTGTTCCTTCTCCTTCTCCTTCTTCTGCTTCTTCTGATTCACCCTCCAGACTTCACCTTCTCCTTCTCCTTCTTCTGCTTCTTCTGATTCACCCTCCAGACTTCACCTTCTCCTTCTCCTTCTTCTACTTCTTCTGATTCACCCTCCAGACTTCACCTTCTCCTTCTCCTTCTTCTGCTTCTTCTGATTCACCCTCCAGACTTCACCTTCTCCTTCTCCTTCGTCTACTTCTTCTGATTCACCCTCCAGACTACACCTTCTCCTTCTCCTTCTTCTACTTCTTCTGATTCACCCTCCAGACTTCACCTTCTCCTTCTCCTTCTTCTGTTTCTTCTGATTCACCCTCCAGACTTCATCTTCTCCTTCTCCTTCTTCTACTTCTTCTGATTCACCCTCCAGACTTCACCTTCTCCTTCTCCTTCTTCTACTTCTTCTGATTCACCCTCCAGACTTCATCTTCTCCTTCTCCTTCTTCTGCTTCTTCTGATTCACCCACCCAGACTTCACCATCTCCTTCTCCTTCTTCTGCTTCTTCTGATTCACCCTCCAGACTTCAACTTCTCCTTCTCCTTCTTCTACTTCTTCTGATTCACCCTCCAGACTTCACCTTCTCCTTCTCCTTCTTCTACTTCTTCTGATTCACCCTCCAGTCTTCACCTTCTCCTTCTCCTTTTTCTGTTTCTTCTGCTTCACCCTCCAGACTTCACCTTCTCCTTCTCTTTCTTCTGCTTATTCTGATTCACCCTCCAGACTTCACCTTCTCCTTCTCCTTCTTCTGCTTCTTCTGATTCACCCTCCAGACTTCACCTTCTCCTTCTCCTTCTTCTGCTTCTTCTGATTCACCCTCCTGACTTCACCTTCTCCTTCTCCTTCTTCTACTTCTTCTGATTCACCCTCCTGACTTCACCTTCTCCTTCTCCTTCTTCTACTTCTTCTGCTTCACCCTCCAGACTTCACCTTCTCCTTCTCCTTCTTCTACTTCTTCTGATTCACCCTCCAGACTTCACCTTCTCCTTCTCCTTCTTCTGCTTCTTCTGATTCACCCTCCAGACTTCACCTTCTCATTCTCCTTCTTCTGCTTCTTCTGCTGCGCCCTCCAGACTTCACCTTCTCCTTCTCCTTCTTCTGCTTCTTCTGCTTCACACTCCAGACTTCACCTTCTCCTTCTCCTTCTTCTGCTTCTTCTGCTGCGCCCTCCAGGCTTCACCTTCTCCTTCTCCTTCTTCTGCTTCTTCTGCTTCACCGTCCTGACTTCACCTTCTCCTTCTCCTTCTTCTACTTCTTCTGCTACACCCCCCTGACTTCACCTGCTCCTTCTCCTTCTTCTGCTTCTTCTGATTCACCCTCCTAAATTCACCTTCTCCTTCTCCTTTTTCTGCTTCTTCTGATTCACCCTCCTGACTTCACCTTCTCCTTCTCCTTCTTCTGCTTCTTCTGATTCACCCTCCAGACTTCACCTTCTCCTTCTCCTTCTTCTGCTTCTTCTGATTCACCCTCCAGACTTCACCTTCTCCTTCTCCTTCTTCTGCTTCTTCTGATTCACCCTCCATACCTCACCTTCTCCTTCTCCTTCTTCTACTTCTTCTGATTCACCCTCCAGACTTCATCTTCTCCTTCTCCTTCTTCTGCTTCTTCTGATTCACCCTCCAGACTTCACCTTCTCCTTCTCCTTCTTCTGCTTCTTCTGATTCACCCTCCAGACTTCACCTTCTCCTTCTCCTTCTTCTACTTCTTCTGATTCACCCTCCAGACTTCACCTTCTCCTTCTCCTTCTTCGAATTCTTCTGATTCACCCTCCAGTCTTCACCTTCTCCTTCTCCTTCTTCTGTTTCTTCTGCTTCACCCTCCAGACTTCACCTTCTCCTTCTCTTTCTTCTGCTTCTTCTGCTTCACCCTCCAGACTTCACCTTCTCCTTCTCCTTCTTCTGATTCTTCTGATTCACCCTCCAGACTTCACCTTCTCTATCTCCTTCTTCTGCTTCTTCTGATTCACCCTCCTGACTTCACCTTCTCCTTCTCCTTCTTCTACTTCTTCTGATTCACCCTCCTGACTTCATCTTCTCCTTCTCCTTCTTCTACTTCTTCTGCTTCACCCTCCAGACTTCACCTTCTCCTTCTCCTTCTTCTACTTCTTCTGATTCACCCTCCAGACTTCATCTTCTCCTTCTCCTTCTTCTGCTTCTTCTGATTCACCCTCCAGACTTCACCTTCTCCTTCTCCTTCTTCTGCTTCTTCTGATTCACCCTCCAGACTTCACCTTCTCCTTCTCCTTCTTCTACTTCTTCTGATTCACCCTCCAGACTTCACCTTCTCCTTCTCCTTCTTCGAATTCTTCTGATTCACCCTCCAGTCTTCACCTTCTCCTTCTCCTTCTTCTGTTTCTTCTGCTTCACCCTCCAGACTTCACCTTCTCCTTCTCTTTCTTCTGCTTCTTCTGCTTCACCCTCCAGACTTCACCTTCTCCTTCTCCTTCTTCTGATTCTTCTGATTCACCCTCCAGACTTCACCTTCTCTATCTCCTTCTTCTGCTTCTTCTGATTCACCCTCCTGACTTCACCTTCTCCTTCTCCTTCTTCTACTTCTTCTGATTCACCCTCCTGACTTCATCTTCTCCTTCTCCTTCTTCTACTTCTTCTGCTTCACCCTCCAGACTTCACCTTCTCCTTCTCCTTCTTCTACTTCTTCTGATTCACCCTCCAGACTTCACCTTCTCCTTCGCCTTCTTCTGCTTCTTCTGATTCACCCTCCAGACTTCACCTTCTCCTTCTCCTTATTCTGCTTCTTCTGATTCACCCTCCAGACTTCACCTTCTCCTTCTCCTTCTTCTGCTTCTTCTGATTCACCCTCCAGACTTCACCTTCTCCTTCTCCTTCTTCTGCTTCTTCTGATTCACCCTCCAGACTTCACCTTCTCCTTCTCCTTCTTCTGCTTCTTCTGATTCACCCTCCAGACTTCACCTTCTCCTTCTCCTTCTTCTACTTCTTCTGATTCACCCTCCAGACTTCACCTTCTCCTTCTCCTTCTTCTGCTTCTTCTGATTCAACCTCCTGACTTCACCTTCTCCTTCTCCTTCTTCTGCTTCTTCTGATTCACTCTCCTGACTTCACCTTCTCCTTCTCCTTCTTCTACTTCTTCTGCTTCACCCTCCAGACTTCACCTTCTCCTTCTCCTTCTTCTACTTCTTCTGATTCACCCTCCAGACTTCACCTTCTCCTTCTCCTTCTTCTGCTTCTTCTGATTCACCCTCCAGACTTCACCTTCTCATTCTCCTTCTTCTGCTTCTTCTGCTGCGCCCTCCAGACTTCACCTTCTCCTTCTCCTTCTTCTGCTTCTTCTGATTCACACTCCAGACTTCACCTTCTCCTTCTCCTTCTTCTGCTTCTTCTGCTGCGCCCTTGAGGCTTCACCTTCTCCTTCTCCTTCTTCTGCTTCTTCTGCTTCACCGTCCTGACTTCACCTTCTCCTTCTCCTTCTTTTACTTCTTCTGCTACACCCCCCTGACTTCACCTGCTCCTTCTCCTTCTTCTGCTTCTTCTGATTCACCCTCCAGACTTCACCTTCTCCTTCTCCTTCTTCTGCTTCTTCTGATTCACCCTCCAGACTTCACCTTCTCCTTCTCCTTCTTCTGCTTCTTCTGATTCACCCTCCAGACTTCACCTTCTCATTCTCCTTCTTCTGCTTCTTCTGCTGCGCCCTCCAGACTTCACCTTCTCCTTCTCCTTCTTCTGCTTCTTCTGATTCACACTCCAGACTTCACCTTCTCCTTCTCCTTCTTCTGCTTCTTCTGCTGCGCCCTTGAGGCTTCACCTTCTCCTTCTCCTTCTTCTGCTTCTTCTGATTCACCCTCCAGACTTCACCTTCTCCTTCTCCTTCTTCTGCTTCTTCTGATTCACCCTCCAGACTTCACCTTCTCCTTCTCCTTCTTCTGCTTCTTCTGATTCACCCTCCAGACCTCACCTTCTCCTTCTCCTTCTTCTACTTCTTCTGATTCACCCTCCAGACTTCATCTTCTCCTTCTCCTTCTTCTGCTTCTTCTGATTCACCCTCCAGACTTTACCTTCTCCTTCTTCTGCTTCTTCTGATTCACCCTCCAGACTTCACCTTCTCCTTCTACTTCTTCTACTTCTTCTGATTCACCCTCCAGACTTCACCTTCTCCTTCTCCTTCTTCTACTTCTTCTGATTCACCCTCCAGTCTTCACCTTCTCCTTCTCCTTCTTCTGTTTCTTCTGCTTCACCCTCCAGACTTCACCTTCTCCTTCTCTTTCTTCTGCTTCTTCTGCTTCACCCTCCAGACTTCACCTTCTCCTTCTCCTTCTTCTGATTCTTCTGATTCACCCTCCAGACTTCACCTTCTCTATCTCCTTCTTCTGCTTCTTCTGATTCACCCTCCTGACTTCACCTTCTCCTTCTCCTTCTTCTACTTCTTCTGATTCACCCTCCTGACTTCACCTTCTCCTTCTCCTTCTTCTACTTCTTCTGCTTCACCCTCCAGACTTCACCTTCTCCTTCTCCTTCTTCTACTTCTTCTGATTCACCCTCCAGACTTTACCTTCTCCTTCTCCTTCTTCTGCTTCTTCTGATTCACCCTCCAGACTTCACTTTCTCCTTCTCCTTATTCTGCTTCTTCTGATTCACCCTCCAGACTTCACCTTCTCCTTCTCCTTCTTCTGCTTCTTCTGATTCACCCTCCAGACTTCACCTTCTCCTTCTCCTTCTTCTGCTTCTTCTGATTCACCCTCCAGACTTCACCTTCTCCTTCTCCTTCTTCTGCTTCTTCTGATTCACCCTCCAGACTTCACCTTCTCCTTCTCCTTCTTCTACTTCTTCTGATTCACCCTCCAGACTTCACCTTCTCCTTCTCCTTCTTCTGCTTCTTCTGATTCACCCTCCTGACTTCACCTTCTCCTTCTCCTTCTTCTACATCTTCTGATTCACCCTCCTGACTTCACCTTCTCCTTCTCCTTCTTCTACTTCTTCTGCTTCACCCTCCAGACTTCACCTTCTCCTTCTCCTTCTTCTACTTCTTCTGATTCATCCTCCAGACTTCACCTTCTCCTTCTCCTTCTTCTACTTCTTCTGATTCACCCTCCAGACTTCACCTTCTCCTTCTCCTTCTTCTACTTCTTCTGATTCACCCTCCAGACTTCACCTTCTATTTCTCCTTCTTCTGCTTCTTCTGATTCACACTCCAGACTTCACCTTCTCCTTCTTCTTATTCTGCTTCTTCTGAATCACCCTCCAGACTTCACCTTCTCCTTCTCCTTCTTCTGCTTCTTCTGATTCACCCTCCAGACTTCACCTTCTCCTTCTCCTTCTTCTGCTTCTTCTGATTCACCCTCCAGACTTCACCTTCACCTTCTCCTTCTTCTACTTCTTCTGATTCACCCTCCAGACTTCACCTTCTCCATCTCCTTCTTCTGCTTCTTCTGATTCACCCTCCAGACTTCACCTTCTCCTTCTCCTTCGTCTGCTTCTTCTGATTCACCCTCCAGACTTCAACTTCTCCTTCTCCTTCTTCTGCTTCTTCTGATTCACCCTCCAGACTTCACCTTCTCCTTCTCCTTCTTCTACTTCTTCTGATTCACCCTCCAGACTTCACCTTCTCCTTCTCTTTCTTCTGCTTCTTCTGATTCACCCTCCAGACTTCACATTCTCCTTCTCCTTCTTCTGATTCTTCTGATTCACCCTCCAGACTTCACCTTCTCCTTCTCCTTCTTCTGCTTCTTCTGATTCACCCTCCTGACTTCACCTTCTCCTTCTCCTTCTTCTACATCTTCTGATTCACCCTCCTGACTTCACCTTCTCCTTCTCCTTCTTCTACTTCTTCTGCTTCACCCTCCAGACTTCACCTTCTCCTTCTCCTTCTTCTACTTCTTCTGATTCACCCTCCAGACTTCACCTTCTCCTTCTCCTTCTTCTACTTCTTCTGATTCACCCTCCAGACTTCACTTTCTCCTTCTCCTTCTTCTACTTCTTCTGATTCACCCTCCAGACTTCACCTTCTCCTTCTCCTTCTTCTGCTTCTTCTGATTCACCCTCCAGACATCACCTTCTCCTTCTCCTTATTCTGCTTCTTCTGAATCACCCTCCAGACTTCACCTTCTCCTTCTCCTTCTTCTGCTTCTTCTGATTCACACTCCAGACTTCACCTTCTCCTTCTCCTTCTTCTGCTTCTTCTGATTCACCCTCCAGACTTCACCTTCTCCTTCTCCTTCTTCTACTTCTTCTGATTCACCCTGCAGACTTCACCTTCTCCATCTCCTTCTTCTGCTTCTTCTGATTCACCCTCCAGACTTCACCTTCTCCTTCTCCTTCGTCTACTTCTTCTGATTCACCCTCCAGACTACACCTTCTCCTTCCCCTTCTTCTACTTCTTCTGATTCACCCTCCAGACTTCACCTTCTCCTTCTCCTTCTTCTGTTTCTTCTGATTCACCCTCCAGACTTCACCTTCTCCTTCTCCTTCTTCCACTACTTCTGATTCACCCTCCAGACTTCACCTTCTCCTTCTCCTTCTTCTACTTCTTCTGATTCACCCTCCAGACTTCATCTTCTCCTTCTCCTTCTTCTGCTTCTTCTGATTCACCCTCCAGACTTCACCTTCTCCTTCTCCTTCTTCTGCTTCTTCTGATTCACCCTCCAGACTTCACCTTCTCCTTCTCCTTCTTCTACTTCTTCTGATTCACCCTCCAGACTTCACCTTCTCCTTCTCCTTCTTCTACTTCTTCTGATTCACCCTCCAGTCTTCACCTTCTCCTTCTCCTTCTTCTGTTTCTTCTGCTTCACCCTCCAGACTTCACCTTCTCCTTCTCTTTCTTCTGCTTCTTCTGATTCACCCTCCAGACTTCACCTTCTCCTTCTCCTTCTTCTGATTCTTCTGATTCACCCTCCAGACTTCACCTTCTCCTTCTCCTTATTCTGCTTCTTCTGATTCACCCTCCAGACTTCACCTTCTCCTTCTCCTTCCTTTGCTTCTTCTGATTCACCCTCCAGACTTCACCTTCTCCTTCTCCTTCTTCTGATTCTTCTGATTCACCCTCCAGACTTCACCTTCTCCTTATCCATCTTCTGCTTCTTCCGATTCACCCTCCAGACTTCACCTTCTCCTTCTCCTTCTTCTGCTTCTTCTGATTCACCCTCCAGACTTCACCTTCTCCTTCTCCTTCTTCTGCTTCTTCTGATTCACCCTCCAGACTTCACCTTCTCCTTCTCCATCTTCTACTTCTTCTGATTCACCCTCCAGACTTCATCTTCTCCTTCTCCTTCTTCTGCTTCTTCTGATTCACCCTCCAGACTTCACCTTCTCCTTCTCCTTCTTCTGCTTCTTCTGATTCACCCTCCAGACTTCACCTTCTCCTTCTCCTTCTTCTACTTCTTCTGATTCACCCTCCAGACTTCACCTTCTCCTTCTCCTTCTTCTACTTCTTCTAATTCACCCTCCAGTCTTCACCTTCTCCTTCTCCTTCTTCTGTTTCTTCTGCTTCACCCTCCAGACTTCACCTTCTCCTTCTCTTTCTTCTGCTTCTTCTGATTCACCCTCCAGACTTCACCTTCTCCTTCTCCTTCTTCTGATTCTTCTGATTCACCCTCCAGACTTCACCTTCTCCTTCTCCTTATTCTGCTTCTTCTGATTCACCCTCCAGACTTCACCTTCTCCTTCTCCTTCCTTTGCTTCTTCTGATTCACCCTCCAGACTTCACCTTCTCCTTCTCCTTCTTCTGATTCTTCTGATTCACCCTCCAGACTTCACCTTCTCCTTATCCATCTTCTGCTTCTTCCGATTCACCCTCCTGACTTCACCTTCTCCTTCTCCTTCTTCTACTTCTTCTGATTCACCCTCCTGACTTCACCTTCTCCTTCTCCATCTTCTACTTCTTCTGCTTCACCCTCCAGACTTCAACTTCTCCTTCTCCTTCTTCTACTTCTTCTGATTCACCCTCCAGACTTCACCTTCTCCTTCTCCTTCTTCTGCTTCTTCTGATTCACCCTCCAGACTTCACCTTCTCCTTCTCCTTCTTCTGCTTCTTCTGATTCACCCTCCAGACTTCACCTTCTCCTTCTCCTTCTTCTACTTCTTCTGATTCACCCTCCAGACTTCACCTTCTCCTTCTCCTTCTTCTGCTTCTTCTGATTCACCCTCCAGACTTCACCTTCTCCTTCTCCTTCGTCTACTTCTTCTGATTCACCCTCCAGACTACACCTTCTCCTTCTCCTTCTTCTACTTCTTCTGATTCACCCTCCAGACTTCACCTTCTCCTTCTCCTTCTTCTGCTTCTTCTGATTCACCCTCCAGACTTCACCTTCTCCTTCTCCTTCTTCTACTTCTTCTGATTCACCCTCCAGACTTCACCTTCTCCTTCTCCTTCTTCTGCTTCTTCTGATTCAACCTCCTGACTTCACCTTCTCCTTCTCCTTCTTCTGCTTCTTCTGATTCACCCTCCTGACTTCACCTTCTCCTTCTCCTTCTTCTACTTCTTCTGCTTCACCCTCCAGACTTCACCTTCTCCTTCTCCTTCTTCTACTTCTTCTGATTCACCCTCCAGACTTCACCTTCTCCTTCTCCTTCTTCTGCTTCTTCTGATTCACCCTCCAGACTTCACCTTCTCATTCTCCTTCTTCTGCTTCTTCTGCTGCGCCCTCCAGACTTCACCTTCTCCTTCTCCTTCTTCTGCTTCTTCTGCTTCACACTCCAGACTTCACCTTCTCCTTCTCCTTCTTCTGCTTCT
Source organism: Somniosus microcephalus (assembly GCF_052327205.1). Taxonomy (NCBI): domain Eukaryota; kingdom Metazoa; phylum Chordata; class Chondrichthyes; order Squaliformes; family Somniosidae; genus Somniosus; species Somniosus microcephalus. The sequence goes on along the minus strand of NW_028225322.1, from coordinate 250,412 downwards.
TCTGCTGCGCCCTCCAGGCTTCACCTTCTCCTTCTCCTTCTTCTGCTTCTTCTGCTTCACCGTCCTGACTTCACCTTCTCCTTCTCCTTCTTTTACTTCTTCTGCTACACCCCCCTGACTTCACCTGCTCCTTCTCCTTCTTCTGCTTCTTCTGATTCACCCTCCCAACTTCACCTTCTCCTTCTCCTTCTTCTGCTTCTTCTGATTCACCCTCCTGACTTCACCTTCTCCTTCTCCTTCTTCTGCTTCTTCTGATTCACTCTCCAGACTTCACCTTCTCCTTCTCCTTCTTCTGCTTCTTCTGATTCACCCTCCAGACTTCACCTTCTCCTTCTCCTTCTTCTGCTTCTTCTGATTCACCCTCCAGACCTCACCTTCTCCTTCTCCTTCTTCTACTTCTTCTGATTCACCCTCCAGACTTCATCTTCTCCTTCTCCTTCTTCTGCTTCTTCTGATTCACCCTCCAGACTTTACCTTCTCCTTCTTCTGCTTCTTCTGATTCACCCTCCAGACTTCACCTTCTCCTTCTCCTTCTTCTACTTCTTCTGATTCACCCTCCAGACTTCACCTTCTCCTTCTCCTTCTTCTACTTCTTCTGATTCACCCTCCAGTCTTCACCTTCTCCTTCTCCTTCTTCTGTTTCTTCTGCTTCACCCTCCAGACTTCACCTTCTCCTTCTCTTTCTTCTGCTTCTTCTGCTTCACCCTCCAGACTTCACCTTCTCCTTCTCCTTCTTCTGATTCTTCTGATTCACCCTCCAGACTTCACCTTCTCTATCTCCTTCTTCTGCTTCTTCTGATTCACCCTCCTGACTTCACCTTCTCCTTCTCCTTCTTCTACTTCTTCTGATTCACCCTCCTGACTTCACCTTCTCCTTCTCCTTCTTCTACTTCTTCTGCTTCACCCTCCAGACTTCACCTTCTCCTTCTCCTTCTTCTACTTCTTCTGATTCACCCTCCAGACTTCACCTTCTCCTTCTCCTTCTTCTGCTTCTTCTGATTCACCCTCCAGACTTCACCTTCTCCTTCTCCTTATTCTGCTTCTTCTGATTCACCCTCCAGACTTCACCTTCTCCTTCTCCTTCTTCTGCTTCTTCTGATTCACCCTCCAGACTTCACCTTCTCCTTCTCCTTCTTCTGCTTCTTCTGATTCACCCTCCAGACTTCACCTTCTCCTTCTCCTTCTTCTGCTTCTTCTGATTCACCCTCCAGACTTCACCTTCTCCTTCTCCTTCTTCTACTTCTTCTGATTCACCCTCCAGACTTCACCTTCTCCTTCTCCTTCTTTTGCTTCTTCTGATTCACCCTCCTGACTTCACCTTCTCCTTCTCCTTCTTCTACATCTTCTGATTCACCCTCCTGACTTCACCTTCTCCTTCTCCTTCTTCTACTTCTTCTGCTTCACCCTCCAGACTTCACCTTCTCCTTCTCCTTCTTCTACTTCTTCTGATTCACCCTCCAGACTTCACCTTCTCCTTCTCCTTCTTCTACTTCTTCTGATTCACCCTCGAGACTTCACCTTCTCCTTCTCCTTCTTCTACTTCTTCTGATTCACCCTCCAGACTTCACCTTCTATTTCTCCTTCTTCTGCTTCTTCTGATTCACACTCCAGACTTCACCTTCTCCTTCTCCTTCTTCTGCTTCTTCTGATTCACCCTCCAGACTTCACCTTCTCCTTCTCCTTCTTCTGCTTCTTCTGATTCACCCTCCAGACTTCACCTTCACCTTCTCCTTCTTCTACTTCTTCTGATTCACCCTCCAGACTTCACCTTCTCCATCTCCTTCTTCTGCTTCTTCTGATTCACCCTCCAGACTTCACCTTCTCCTTCTCCTTCGTCTGCTTCTTCTGATTCACCCTCCAGACTTCAACTTCTCCTTCTCCTTCTTCTGCTGATTCTGATTCACCCGCCAGACTTCACCTTCTCCTTCTCCTTCTTCTACTTCTTCTGATTCACCCTCCAGACTTCACCTTCTCCTTCTCTTTCTTCTGCTTCTTCTGATTCACCCTCCAGACTTCACATTCTCCTTCTCCTTCTTCTGATTCTTCTGATTCACCCTCCAGACTTCACCTTCTCCTTCTCCTTCTTCTGCTTCTTCTGATTCACCCTCCTGACTTCACCTTCTCCTTCTCCTTCTTCTACATCTTCTGATTCACCCTCCTGACTTCACCTTCTCCTTCTCCTTCTTCTACTTCTTCTGCTTCACCCTCCAGACTTCACCTTCTCCTTCTCCTTCTTCTACTTCTTCTGATTCACCCTCCAGACTTCACCTTCTCCTTCTCCTTCTTCTACTTCTTCTGATTCACCCTCCGGACTTCACTTTCTCCTTCTCCTTCTTCTACTTCTTCTGATTCACCCTCCAGACTTCACCTTCTCCTTCTCCTTCTTCTGCTTCTTCTGATTCACCCTCCAGACATCACCTTCTCCTTCTCCTTATTCTGCTTCTTCTGAATCACCCTCCAGACTTCACCTTCTCCTTCTCCTTCTTCTGCTTCTTCTGATTCACACTCCAGACTTCACCTTCCCCTTCTCCTTCTTCTGCTTCTTCTGATTCACCCTCCAGACTTCACCTTCTCCTTCTCCTTCTTCTACTTCTTCTGATTCACCCTCCAGACTTCACCTTCTCCATCTCCTTCCTCTGCTTCTTCTGATTCACCCTCCAGACTTCACCTTCTCCTTCTCCTTCGTCTACTTCTTCTGATTCACCCTCCAGACTACACCTTCTCCTTCTCCTTCTTCTACTTCTTCTGATTCACCCTCCAGACTTCACCTTCTCCTTCTCCTTCTTCTGTTTCTTCTGATTCACCCTCCAGACTTCACCTTCTCCTTCTCCTTCTTCTACTACTTCTGATTCACCCTCCAGACTTCACCTTCTCCTTCTCCTTCTTCTACTTCTTCTGATTCACCCTCCAGACTTCATCTACTCCTTCTCCTTCTTCTGCTTCTTCTGATTCACCCTCCAGACTTCACCTTCTCCTTCTCCTTCTTCTGCTTCTTCTGATTCACCCTCCAGACTTCACCTTCTCCTTCTCCTTCTTCTACTTCTTCTGATTCACCCTCCAGACTTCACCTTCTCCTTCTCCTTCTTCTACTTCTTCTGATTCACCCTCCAGTCTTCACCTTCTCCTTCTCCTTCTTCTGTTTCTTCTGCTTCACCCTCCAGACTTCACCTTCTCCTTCTCTTTCTTCTGCTTCTTCTGATTCACCCTCCAGACTTCACCTTCTCCTTCTCCTTCTTCTGATTCTTCTGATTCACCCTCCAGACTTCACCTTCTCCTTCTCCTTATTCTGCTTCTTCTGATTCACCCTCCAGACTTCACCTTCTCCTTCTCCTTCTTCTGATTCTTCTGATTCACCCTCCAGACTTCACCTTCTCCTTATCCATCTTCTGCTTCTTCCGATTCACCCTCCTGACTTCACCTTCTCCTTCTCCTTCTTCTACTTCTTCTGATTCACCCTCCTGACTTCACCTTCTCCTTCTCCATCTTCCAATTCTTCTGCTTCACCCTCCAGACTTCAACTTCTCCTTCTCCTTCTCCTTCTTCTACTTCTTCTGATTCACCCTCCAGACTTCACCTTCTCCTTCTCCTTCTTCTGCTTCTTCTGATTCACCCTCCAGACTTCACCTTCTCCTTCTCCTTCTTCTGCTTCTTCTGATTCACCCTCCAGACTTCACCTTCTCCTTCTCCTTCTTCTACTTCTTCTGATTCACCCTCCAGACTTCACCTTCTCCTTCTCCTTCTTCTGCTTCTTCTGATTCACCCTCCAGACTTCACCTTCTCCTTCTCCTTCGTCTACTTCTTCTGATTCACCCTCCAGACTACACCTTCTCCTTCTCCTTCTTCTACTTCTTCTGATTCACCCTCCAGACTTCACCTTCTCCTTCTCCTTCTTCTGTTTCTTCTGATTCACCCTCCAGACTTCATCTTCTCCTTCTCCTTCTTCTACTTCTTCTGATTCACCCTCCAGACTTCACCTTCTCCTTCTCCTTCTTCTACTTCTTCTGATTCACCCTCCAGACTTCATCTTCTCCTTCTCCTTCTTCTACTTCTTCTGATTCACCCTCCAGACTTCACCTTCTCCTTCTCCTTCTTCTGCTTCTTCTGATTCACACTCCAGACTTCACCTTCTCCTTCTCCTTATTCTGCTTCTTCTGATGCACCCTCCAGACTTCACCTTCTCCTTCTCCTTCTTCTACTTCTTCTGATTCACCATCCAGACTTCACCTTCTCCTTCTCCTTCTTCTGCTTCTTCTGATTCACCCTCCAGACTTCACCTTCTCCTTCTCTTTCTTCTGCTTCTTCTGCTTCACCCTCCAGACTTCACCTTCTCCTTCTCCTTCTTCTGATTCTTCTGATTCACCCTCCAGACTTCACCTTCTCTATCTCCTTCTTCTGCTCTTCTGATTCACCCTCCTGACTTCACCTTCTCCTTCTCCTTCTTCTACTTCTTCTGATTCACCCTCCTGACTTCACCTTCTCCTTCTCCTTCTTCTACTTCTTCTGCTTCACCCTCCAGACTTCACCTTCTCCTTCTCCTTCTTCTACTTCTTCTGATTCACCCTCCAGACTTCACCTTCTCCTTCTCCTTCTTCTGCTTCTTCTGATTCACCCTCCAGACTTCACCTTCTCCTTCTCCTTATTCTGCTTCTTCTGATTCACCCTCCAGACTTCACCTTCTCCTTCTCCTTCTTCTGCTTCTTCTGATTCACCCTCCAGACTTCACCTTCTCCTTCTCCTTCTTCTGCTTCTTCTGATTCACCCTCCAGACTTCACCTTCTCCTTCTCCTTCTTCTGCTTCTTCTGATTCACCCTCCAGACTTCACCTTCTCCTTCTCCTTCTTCTACTTCTTCTGATTCACCCTCCAGACTTCACCTTCTCCTTCTCCTTCTTCTGCTTCTTCTGATTCACCCTCCTGACTTCACCTTCTCCTTCTCCTTCTTCTACATCTTCTGATTCACCCTCCTGACTTCACCTTCTCCTTCTCCTTCTTCTACTTCTTCTGCTTCACCCTCCAGACTTCACCTTCTCCTTCTCCTTCTTCTACTTCTTCTGATTCACCCTCCAGACTTCACCTTCTCCTTCTCCTTCTTCTACTTCTTCTGATTCACCCTCCAGACTTCACCTTCTCCTTCTCCTTCTTCTGCTTCTTCTGATTCACCCTCCAGACTTCACCTTCTATTTCTCCTTCTTCTGCTTCTTCTGATTCACACTCCAGACTTCACCTTCTCCTTCTCCTTCTTCTGATTCTTCTGATTCACCCTCCAGACTTCACCTTCTCCTTCTCCTTCTTCTGCTTCTTCTGATTCACCCTCCAGACTTCACCTTCACCTTCTCCTTCTTCTACTTCTTCTGATTCACCCTCCAGACTTCACCTTCTCCATCTCCTTCTTCTGCTTCTTCTGATTCACCCTCCAGACTTCACCTTCTCCTTCTCCTTCGTCTGCTTCTTCTGATTCACCCTCCAGACTTCAACTTCTCCTTCTCCTTCTTCTGCTGATTCTGATTCACCCTCCAGACTTCACCTTCTCCTTCTCCTTCTTCTACTTCTTCTGATTCACCCTCCAGACTTCACCTTCTCCTTCTCTTTCTTCTGCTTCTTCTGATTCACCCTCCAGACTTCACATTCTCCTTCTCCTTCTTCTGATTCTTCTGATTCACCCTCCAGACTTCACCTTCTCCTTCTCCTTCTTCTGCTTCTTCTGATTCACCCTCCTGACTTCACCTTCTCCTTCTCCTTCTTCTACATCTTCTGATTCACCCTCCTGACTTCACCTTCTCCTTCTCCTTCTTCTACTTCTTCTGCTTCACCCTCCAGACTTCACCTTCTCCTTCTCCTTCTTCTACTTCTTCTGATTCACCCTCCAGACTTCACCTTCTCCTTCTCCTTCTTCTACTTCTTCTGATTCACCCTCCGGACTTCACTTTCTCCTTCTCCTTCTTCTACTTCTTCTGATTCACCCTCCAGACTTCACCTTCTCCTTCTCCTTCTTCTGCTTCTTCTGATTCACCCTCCAGACATCACCTTCTCCTTCTCCTTATTCTGCTTCTTCTGAATCACCCTCCAGACTTCACCTTCTCCTTCTCCTTCTTCTGCTTCTTCTGATTCACACTCCAGACTTCACCTTCCCCTTCTCCTTCTTCTGCTTCTTCTGATTCACCCTCCAGACTTCACCTTCTCCTTCTCCTTCTTCTACTTCTTCTGATTCACCCTCCAGACTTCACCTTCTCCATCTCCTTCTTCTGCTTCTTCTGATTCACCCTCCAGACTTCACCTTCTCCTTCTCCTTCGTCTACTTCTTCTGATTCACCCTCCAGACTACACCTTCTCCTTCTCCTTCTTCTACTTCTTCTGATTCACCCTCCAGACTTCACCTTCTCCTTCTCCTTCTTCTGTTTCTTCTGATTCACCCTCCAGACTTCACCTTCTCCTTCTCCTTCTTCTACTACTTCTGATTCACCCTCCAGACTTCACCTTCTCCTTCTCCTTCTTCTACTTCTTCTGATTCACCCTCCAGACTTCATCTACTCCTTCTCCTTCTTCTGCTTCTTCTGATTCACCCTCCAGACTTCACCTTCTCCTTCTCCTTCTTCTGCTTCTTCTGATTCACCCTCCAGACTTCACCTTCTCCTTCTCCTTCTTCTACTTCTTCTGATTCACCCTCCAGACTTCACCTTCTCCTTCTCCTTCTTCTACTTCTTCTGATTCACCCTCCAGTCTTCACCTTCTCCTTCTCCTTCTTCTGTTTCTTCTGCTTCACCCTCCAGACTTCACCTTCTCCTTCTCTTTCTTCTGCTTCTTCTGATTCACCCTCCAGACTTCACCTTCTCCTTCTCCTTCTTCTGATTCTTCTGATTCACCCTCCAGACTTCACCTTCTCCTTCTCCTTATTCTGCTTCTTCTGATTCACCCTCCAGACTTCACCTTCTCCTTCTCCTTCTTCTGATTCTTCTGATTCACCCTCCAGACTTCACCTTCTCCTTATCCATCTTCTGCTTCTTCCGATTCACCCTCCTGACTTCACCTTCTCCTTCTCCTTCTTCTACTTCTTCTGATTCACCCTCCTGACTTCACCTTCTCCTTCTCCATCTTCCAATTCTTCTGCTTCACCCTCCAGACTTCAACTTCTCCTTCTCCTTCTCCTTCTTCTACTTCTTCTGATTCACCCTCCAGACTTCACCTTCTCCTTCTCCTTCTTCTGCTTCTTCTGATTCACCCTCCAGACTTCACCTTCTCCTTCTCCTTCTTCTGCTTCTTCTGATTCACCCTCCAGACTTCACCTTCTCCTTCTCCTTCTTCTACTTCTTCTGATTCACCCTCCAGACTTCACCTTCTCCTTCTCCTTCTTCTGCTTCTTCTGATTCACCCTCCAGACTTCACCTTCTCCTTCTCCTTCGTCTACTTCTTCTGATTCACCCTCCAGACTACACCTTCTCCTTCTCCTTCTTCTACTTCTTCTGATTCACCCTCCAGACTTCACCTTCTCCTTCTCCTTCTTCTGTTTCTTCTGATTCACCCTCCAGACTTCATCTTCTCCTTCTCCTTCTTCTACTTCTTCTGATTCACCCTCCAGACTTCACCTTCTCCTTCTCCTTCTTCTACTTCTTCTGATTCACCCTCCAGACTTCATCTTCTCCTTCTCCTTCTTCTACTTCTTCTGATTCACCCTCCAGACTTCACCTTCTCCTTCTCCTTCTTCTGCTTCTTCTGATTCACACTCCAGACTTCACCTTCTCCTTCTCCTTATTCTGCTTCTTCTGATGCACCCTCCAGACTTCACCTTCTCCTTCTCCTTCTTCTACTTCTTCTGATTCACCATCCAGACTTCACCTTCTCCTTCTCCTTCTTCTGCTTCTTCTGATTCACCCTCCAGACTTCACCTTCTCCTTCTCCTTCGTCTACTTCTTCTGATTCACCCTCCAGACTACACCTTCTCCTTCTCCTTCTTCTACTTCTTCTGATTCACCCTCCAGACTTCACCTTCTCCTTCTCCTTCTTCTGTTTCTTCTGATTCACCCTCCAGACTTCATCTTCTCCTTCTCCTTCTTCTACTTCTTCTGATTCACCCTCCAGACTTCACCTTCTCCTTCTCCTTCTTCTACTTCTTCTGATTCACCCTCCAGACTTCATCTTCTCCTTCTCCTTCTTCTACTTCTTCTGATTCACCCTCCAGACTTCACCTTCTCCTTCTCCTTCTTCTGCTTCTTCTGATTCACCCTCCAGACTTCACCTTCTCCTTCTCCTTATTCTGCTTCTTCTGATTCACCATCCAGACTTCACCTTCTCCTTCTCCTTCTTCTGCTTCTTCTGATTCACCCTCCAGACTTCACCTTCTCCTTCTCCTTCTTCTGCTTCTTCTGATTCACCCTCCAGACTTCACCTTCTCCTTCTCCTTCTTCTGCTTCTTCTGATTCACCCTCCAGACTTCACCTTCTCCTTCTCCTTATTCTGCTTCTTCTGATTCACCATCCAGACTTCACCTTCTCCTTCTCCTTCTTCTGCTTCTTCTGATTCACCCTCCAGACTTCACCTTCTCCTTTTCCTTCTTCTGCTTCTTCTGATTCACCCTCCAGACTTCACCTTCTCCTTCTCCTTCTTCTACTTCTTCTGATTCACCCTCCAGACTTCACCTTCTCCTTCTCCTTCTTCTGCTTCTTCTGATTCACCCTCCAGACTTCACCTTCTCCTTCTCCTTCGTCTACTTCTTCTGATTCACCCTCCAGACTACACCTTCTCCTTCTCCTTCTTCTACATCTTCTGATTCACCCTCCAGACTTCACCTTCTCCTTCTCCTTCTTCTGTTTCTTCTGATTCACCCTCCAGACTTCATCTTCTCCTTCTCCTTCTTCTACTTCTTCTGATTCACCCTCCAGACTTCACCTTCTCCTTCTCCTTCTTCTACTTCTTCTGATTCACCCTCCAGACTTCATCTTCTCCTTCTCCTTCTTCTGCTTCTTCTGATTCACCCTCCAGACTTCACCTTCTCCTTCTCCTTCTTCTGCTTCTTCTGATTCACCCTCCAGACTTCAACTTCTCCTTCTCCTTCTTCTACTTCTTCTGATTCACCCTCCAGACTTCACCTTCTCCTTCTCCTTCTTCTACTTCTTCTGATTCACCCTCCAGTCTTCACCTTCTCCTTCTCCTTCTTCTGTTTCTTCTGCTTCACCCTCCAGACTTCACCTTCTCCTTCTCTTTCTTCTGCTTCTTCTGATTCACCCTCCAGACTTCACCTTCTCCTTCTCCTTCTTCTGATTCTTCTGATTCACCCTCCAGACTTCACCTTCTCCTTCTCCTTCTTCTGCTTCTTCTGATTCACCCTCCTGACTTCACCTTCTCCTTCTCCTTCTTCTACTTCTTCTGATTCACCCTCCTGACTTCACCTTCTCCTTCTTCTTCTTCTACTTCTTCTGCTTCACCCTCCAGACTTCACCTTCTCCTTCTCCTTCTTCTACTTCTTCTGATTCACCCTCCAGACTTCACCTTCTCCTTCTCCTTCTTCTGCTTCTTCTGATTCACCCTCCAGACTTCACCTTCTCATTCTCCTTCTTCTGCTTCTTCTGCTGCGCCCTCCAGACTTCACCTTCTCCTTCTCCTTCTTCTGCTTCTTCTGCTTCACACTCCAGACTTCACCTTCTCCTTCTCCTTCTTCTGCTTCTTCTGCAGCGCCCTCCAGGCTTCACCTTCTCCTTCTCCTTCTTCTGCTTCTTCTGCTTCACCGTCCTGACTTCACCTTCTCCTTCTCCTTCTTCTACTTCTTCTGCTACACCCCCCTGACTTCACCTGCTCCTTCTCCTTCTTCTGCTTCTTCTGATTCACCCTCCTAACTTCACCTTCTCCTTCTCCTTCTTCTGCTTCTTCTGATTCACCCTCCTGACTTCACCTTCTCCTTCTCCTTCTTCTGCTTCTTCTGATTCACCCTCCAGACTTCATCTTCTCCTTCTCCTTCTTCTGCTTCTTCTGATTCACCCTCCAGACTTCAACTTCTCCTTCTCCTTCTTCTGCTTCTTCTGATTCACCCTCCAGACCTCAACTTCTCCTTCTCCTTCTTCTACTTCTTCTGATTCACCCTCCAGACTTCATCTTCTCCTTCTCCTTCTTCTGCTTCTTCTGATTCACCCTCCAGTTTCACCTTCTCCTTCTCCTTCTTCTGCTTCTTCTGATTCACCCTCCAGACTTCACCTTCTCCTTCTCCTTCTTCTACTTCTACTGATTCACCCTCCAGACTTCACCTTCTCCTTCTCCTTCTTCTACTTCTTCTGATTCACCCTCCAGTCTTCACCTTCTCCTTCTCCTTCTTCTGTTTCTTCTGCTTCACCCTCCAGACTTCACCTTCTGCTTCTCTTTCTTCTGCTTCTTCTGCTTCACCCTCCAGACTTCACCTTCTCCTTCTCCTTCTTCTGATTCTTCTGCTTCACCCTCCAGACTTCACCTTCTCCTTCTCCTTCTTCTACTTCTTCTGCTTCACCCTCCAGACTTCACCTTCTCCTTCTCCTTCTTCTACTTCTTCTGATTCACCCTCCAGACTTCACCTTCTCCTTCTCCTTCTTCTGCTTCTTCTGATTCACCCTCCAGACTTCACCTTCTCCTTCTCCTTATTCTGCTTCTTCTGATTCACCCTCCAGACTTCACCTTCTCCTTCTCCTTCTTCTGCTTCTTCTGATTCACCCTCCAGACTTCACCTTCTCCTTCTCCTTCTTCTGCTTCTTCTGATTCACCCTCCAGACTTCACCTTCTCCTTCTCCTTCTTCTGCTTCTTCTGATTCACCCTCCAGACTTCATCTTCTCCTTCTCCTTCTTCTACTTCTTCTGATTCACCCTCCAGACTTCACCTTCTCCTTCTTCTGCTTCTTCTGATTCACCCTCCTGACTTCACCTTCTCCTTCTCCTTCTTCTACATCTTCTGATTCACCCTCCTGACTTCACCTTCTCCTTCTCCTTCTTCTACTTCTTCTGCTTCACCCTCCAGACTTCACCTTCTCCTTCTCCTTCTTCTACTTCTTCTGATTCACCCTCCAAACTTCACCTTCTCTTTCTCCTTCTTCTACTTCTTCTGATTCACCCTCCAGACTTCACCTTCTCCTTCTCCTTCTTCTTCTTCTTCTGATTCACCCTCCAGACTTCACCTTCTCCTTCTCCTTCTTCTGCTTCTTCTGATTCACCCTCCAGACTTCACCTTCTCCTTCTCCTTATTCTGCTTCTTCTGAATCACCCTCCAGACTTCACCTTCTCCTTCTCCTTCTTCTGCTTCTTCTGATTCACCCTCCAGACTTCACCTTCTCCTTCTCCTTCTTCTGCTTCTTCTGATTCACCCTCCAGACTTCACCTTCACCTTCTCCTTCTTCTACTTCTTCTGATTCACCCTCCAGACTTCACCTTCTCCATCTCCTTCTTCTGCTTCTTCTGATTCACCCTCCAGACTTCACCTTCTCCTTCTCCTTCGTCTACTTCTTCTGATTCACCCTCCAGACTTCACCTTCTCCTTCTCCTTCTTCTGCTTCTTCTGATTCACCCTCCAGACTTCACCTTCTCCTTCTCCTTCTTCTACTTCTTCTGATTCATCCTGCAGACTTCACCTTCTCCTTCTCTTTCTTCTGCTTCTTCTGATTCACCCTCCAGACTTCACCTTCTCCTTCTCCTTCTTCTGATTCTTCTGATTCACCCTCCAGACTTCACCTTCTCCTTCTCCTTCTTCTGCTTCTTCTGATTCACCCTCCAGACTTCACCTTCTCCTTCTCCTTCTTCTACTTCTTCTGATTCACCCTCCAGACTTCACCTTCTCCATCTCCTTCTTCTGCTTCTTCTGATTCACCCTCCAGACTTCACCTTCTCCTTCTCCTTCGTCTACTTCTTCTGATTCACCCTCCAGACTACACCTTCTCCTTCTCCTTCTTCTACTTCTTCTGATTCACCCTCCAGACTTCACCTTCTCCTTCTCCTTCTTCTGTTTCTTCTGATTAACCCTCCAGACTTCACCTTCTCCTTCTCCTTCTTCTACTACTTCTGATTCACCCTCCAGACTTCACCTTCTCCTTCTCCTTCTTCTACTTCTTCTGATTCACCCTCCAGACTTCATTTTCTCCTTCTCCTTCTTCTGCTTCTTCTGATTCACCCTCCAGACTTCACCTTCTCCTTCTCCTTCTTCTGCTTCTTCTGATTCACCCTCCAGACTTCACCTTCTCCTTCTCCTTCTTCTACTTCTTCTGATTCACCCTCCAGACTTCACCTTCTCCTTCTCCTTCTTCTACTTCTTCTGATTCACCCTCCAGTCTTCACCTTCTCCTTCTCCTTCTTCTGTTTCTTCTGCTTCACCCTCCAGACTACACCTTCTCCTTCTCCTTCTTCTACTTCTTCTGATTCACCCTCCAGACTTCACCTTCTCCTTCTCCTTCTTCTGTTTCTTCTGATTAACCCTCCAGACTTCACCTTCTCCTTCTCCTTCTTCTACTACTTCTGATTCACCCTCCAGACTTCACCTTCTCCTTCTCCTTCTTCTACTTCTTCTGATTCACCCTCCAGACTTCACCTTCTCCTTCTCCTTCTTCTGATTCTTCTGATTCACCCTCCAGACTTCACCTTCTCCTTCTCCTTCTTCTGCTTCTTCTGATTCACCCTCCTGACTTCACCTTCTCCTTCTCCTTCTTCTACTTCTTCTGATTCACCCTCCTGACTTCACCTTCTCCTATTCCTTCTTCTACTTCTTCTGCTTCACCCTCCAGACTTCACCTTCTCCTTCTCCTTCTTCTACTTCTTCTGATTCACCCTCCAGACTTCACCTTCTCCTTCTCCTTCTTCTGCTTCTTCTGATTCACCCTCCAGACTTCACCTTCTCCTTCTCCTTATTCTGCTTCTTCTGATTCACCCTCCAGACTTCACCTTCTCCTTCTCCTTCTTCTGCTTCTTCTGATTCACCCTCCAGACTTCACCTTCTCCTTCTTCTGCTTCTTCTGATTCACCCTCCAGACTTCACCTTCTCCTTCTCCTTCTTCTGCTTCTTCTGATTCACCCTCCAGACTTCACCTTCTCCTTCTCCTTCTTCTACTTCTTCTGATTCACCCTCCAGACTTCACCTTCTCCTTCTCCTTCTTTTGCTTCTTCTGATTCACCCTCCTGACTTCACCTTCTCCTTCTCCTTCTTCTACATCTTCTGATTCACCCTCCTGACTTCACCTTCTCCTTCTCCTTCTTCTACTTCTTCTGCTTCACCCTCCAGACTTCACCTTCTCCTTCTCCTTCTTCTACTTCTTCTGATTCACCCTCCAGACTTCAACTTCTCTTTCTCCTTCTTCTACTTCTTCTGATTCACCCTCCAGACTTCACCTTCTCCTTCTCCTTCTTCTTCTTCTTCTGATTCACCCTCCAGACTTCACCTTCTCCTTCTCCTTCTTCTGCTTCTTCTGATTCACCCTCCAGACTTCACCTTCTCCTTCTCCTTATTCTGCTTCTTCTGAATCACCCTCCAGACTTCACCTTCTCCTTCTCCTTCTTCTACTTCTTCTGATTCACCCTCCAGACTTCACCTTCTCCTTCTCCTTCTTCTACTTCTTCTGATTCACCCTCCAGACTTCACCTTCTCCTTCTCCTTCTTCTACTTCTTCTGATTCACCCTCCAGACTTCACCTTCACCTTCTCCTTCTTCTACTTCTTCTGATTCACCCTCCAGACTTCACCTTCTCCATCTCCTTCTTCTGCTTCTTCTGATTCACCCTCCAGACTTCACCTTCTCCTTCTCCTTCGTCTGCTTCTTCTGATTCACCCTCCAGACTTCAACTTCTCCTTCTCCTTCTTCTGCTGATTCTGATTCACCCTCCAGACTTCACCTTCTCCTTCTCCTTCTTCTGCTTCTTCTGATTCACCCTCCAGACTTCACCTTCACCTTCTCCTTCTTCTACTTCTTCTGATTCACCCTCCAGACTTCACCTTCTCCATCTCCTTCTTCTGCTTCTTCTGATTCACCCTCCAGACTTCACCTTCTCCTTCTCCTTCGTCTGCTTCTTCTGATTCACCCTCCAGACTTCAACTTCTCCTTCTCCTTCTTCTGCTGATTCTGATTCACCCTCCAGACTTCACCTTCTCCTTCTCCTTCTTCTACTTCTTCTGATTCACCCTCCAGACTTCACCTTCTCCTTCTCTTTCTTCTGCTTCTTCTGATTCACCCTCCAGACTTCACATTCTCCTTCTCCTTCTTCTGATTCTTCTGATTCACCCTCCAGACTTCACCTTCTCCTTCTCCTTCTTCTGCTTCTTCTGATTCACCCTCCTGACTTCACCTTCTCCTTCTCCTTCTTCTACATCTTCTGATTCACCCTCCTGACTTCACCTTCTCCTTCTCCTTCTTCTACTTCTTCTGCTTCACCCTCCAGACTTCACCTTCTCCTTCTCCTTCTTCTACTTCTTCTGATTCACCCTCCAGACTTCACCTTCTCCTTCTCCTTCTTCTACTTCTTCTGATTCACCCTCCAGACTTCACTTTCTCCTTCTCCTTCTTCTACTTCTTCTGATTCACCCTCCAGACTTCACCTTCTCCTTCTCCTTCTTCTGCTTCTTCTGATTCACCCTCCAGACATCACCTTCTCCTTCTCCTTATTCTGCTTCTTCTGAACCACCCTCCAGACTTCACCTTCTCCTTCTCCTTCTTCTGCTTCTTCTGATTCACACTCCAGACTTCACCTTCCCCTTCTCCTTCTTCTGCTTCTTCTGATTCACCCTCCAGACTTCACCTTCTCCTTCTCCTTCTTCTACTTCTTCTGATTCACCCTCCAGACTTCACCTTCTCCATCTCCTTCTTCTGCTTCTTCTGATTCACCCTCCAGACTTCACCTTCTCCTTCTCCTTCGTCTACTTCTTCTGATTCACCCTCCAGACTACACCTTCTCCTTCTCCTTCTTCTACTTCTTCTGATTCACCCTCCAGACTTCACCTTCTCCTTCTCCTTCTTCTGTTTCTTCTGATTCACCTTCCAGACTTCACCTTCTCCTTCTCCTTCTTCTACTACTTCTGATTCACCCTCCAGACTTCACCTTCTCCTTCTCCTTCTTCTACTTCTTCTGATTCACCCTCCAGACTTCATCTACTCCTTCTCCTTCTTCTGCTTCTTCTGATTCACCCTCCAGACTTCACCTTCTCCTTCTCCTTCTTCTGCTTCTTCTGATTCACCCTCCAGACTTCACCTTCTCCTTCTCCTTCTTCTACTTCTTCTGATTCACCCTCCAGACTTCACCTTCTCCTTCTCCTTCTTCTACTTCTTCTGATTCACCCTCCAGTCTTCACCTTCTCCTTCTCCTTCTTCTGTTTCTTCTGCTTCACCCTCCAGACTTCACCTTCTCCTTCTCTTTCTTCTGCTTCTTCTGATTCACCCTCCAGACTTCACCTTCTCCTTCTCCTTCTTCTGATTCTTCTGATTCACCCTCCAGACTTCACCTTCTCCTTCTCCTTATTCTGCTTCTTCTGATTCACCCTCCAGACTTCACCTTCTCCTTCTCCTTCTTCTGATTCTTCTGATTCACCCTCCAGACTTCACCTTCTCCTTATCCATCTTCTGCTTCTTCCGATTCACCCTCCTGACTTCACCTTCTCCTTCTCCTTCTTCTACTTCTTCTGATTCACCCTCCTGACTTCACCTTCTCCTTCTCCATCTTCCAATTCTTCTGCTTCACCCTCCAGACTTCAACTTCTCCTTCTCCTTCTCCTTCTTCTACTTCTTCTGATTCACCCTCCAGACTTCACCTTCTCCTTCTCCTTCTTCTGCTTCTTCTGATTCACCCTCCAGACTTCACCTTCTCCTTCTCCTTCTTCTGCTTCTTCTGATTCACCCTCCAGACTTCACCTTCTCCTTCTCCTTCTTCTACTTCTTCTGATTCACCCTCCAGACTTCACCTTCTCCTTCTCCTTCTTCTGCTTCTTCTGATTCACCCTCCAGACTTCACCTTCTCCTTCTCCTTCGTCTACTTCTTCTGATTCACCCTCCAGACTACACCTTCTCCTTCTCCTTCTTCTACTTCTTCTGATTCACCCTCCAGACTTCACCTTCTCCTTCTCCTTCTTCTGTTTCTTCTGATTCACCCTCCAGACTTCATCTTCTCCTTCTCCTTCTTCTACTTCTTCTGATTCACCCTCCAGACTTCACCTTCTCCTTCTCCTTCTTCTACTTCTTCTGATTCACCCTCCAGACTTCATCTTCTCCTTCTCCTTCTTCTACTTCTTCTGATTCACCCTCCAGACTTCACCTTCTCCTTCTCCTTCTTCTGCTTCTTCTGATTCACACTCCAGACTTCACCTTCTCCTTCTCCTTATTCTGCTTCTTCTGATGCACCCTCCAGACTTCACCTTCTCCTTCTCCTTCTTCTACTTCTTCTGATTCACCATCCAGACTTCACCTTCTCCTTCTCCTTCTTCTGCTTCTTCTGATTCACCCTCCAGACTTCACCTTCTCCTTCTCCTTCGTCTACTTCTTCTGATTCACCCTCCAGACTACACCTTCTCCTTCTCCTTCTTCTACTTCTTCTGATTCACCCTCCAGACTTCACCTTCTCCTTCTCCTTCTTCTGTTTCTTCTGATTCACCCTCCAGACTTCATCTTCTCCTTCTCCTTCTTCTACTTCTTCTGATTCACCCTCCAGACTTCACCTTCTCCTTCTCCTTCTTCTACTTCTTCTGATTCACCCTCCAGACTTCATCTTCTCCTTCTCCTTCTTCTACTTCTTCTGATTCACCCTCCAGACTTCACCTTCTCCTTCTCCTTCTTCTGCTTCTTCTGATTCACCCTCCAGACTTCACCTTCTCCTTCTCCTTATTCTGCTTCTTCTGATTCACCATCCAGACTTCACCTTCTCCTTCTCCTTCTTCTGCTTCTTCTGATTCACCCTCCAGACTTCACCTTCTCCTTCTCCTTCTTCTGCTTCTTCTGATTCACCCTCCAGACTTCACCTTCTCCTTCTCCTTCTTCTGCTTCTTCTGATTCACCCTCCAGACTTCACCTTCTCCTTCTCCTTATTCTGCTTCTTCTGATTCACCATCCAGACTTCACCTTCTCCTTCTCCTTCTTCTGCTTCTTCTGATTCACCCTCCAGACTTCACCTTCTCCTTCTCCTTCTTCTGCTTCTTCTGATTCACCCTCCAGACTTCACCTTCTCCTTCTCCTTCTTCTACTTCTTCTGATTCACCCTCCAGACTTCACCTTCTCCTTCTCCTTCTTCTGCTTCTTCTGATTCACCTCCAGACTTCACCTTCTCCTTCTCCTTCGTCTACTTCTTCTGATTCACCCTCCAGACTACACCTTCTCCTTCTCCTTCTTCTACATCTTCTGATTCACCCTCCAGACTTCACCTTCTCCTTCTCCTTCTTCTGTTTCTTCTGATTCACCCTCCAGACTTCATCTTCTCCTTCTCCTTCTTCTACTTCTTCTGATTCACCCTCCAGACTTCACCTTCTCCTTCTCCTTCTTCTACTTCTTCTGATTCACCCTCCAGACTTCATCTTCTCCTTCTCCTTCTTCTGCTTCTTCTGATTCACCCTCCAGACTTCACCTTCTCCTTCTCCTTCTTCTGCTTCTTCTGATTCTCCCTCCAGACTTCAACTTCTCCTTCTCCTTCTTCTACTTCTTCTGATTCACCCTCCAGACTTCACCTTCTCCTTCTCCTTCTTCTACTTCTTCTGATTCACCCTCCAGTCTTCACCTTCTCCTTCTCCTTCTTCTGTTTCTTCTGCTTCACCCTCCAGACTTCACCTTCTCCTTCTCTTTCTTCTGCTTCTTCTGATTCACCCTCCAGACTTCACCTTCTCCTTCTCCTTCTTCTGATTCTTCTGATTCACCCTCCAGACTTCACCTTCTCCTTCTCCTTCTTCTGCTTCTTCTGATTCACCCTCCTGACTTCACCTTCTCCTTCTCCTTCTTCTACTTCTTCTGATTCACCCTCCTGACTTCACCTTCTCCTTCTCCTTCTTCTACTTCTTCTGCTTCACCCTCCAGACTTCACCTTCTCCTTCTCCTTCTTCTACTTCTTCTGATTCACCCTCCAGACTTCACCTTCTCCTTCTCCTTCTTCTGCTTCTTCTGATTCACCCTCCAGACTTCACCTTCTCATTCTCCTTCTTCTGCTTCTTCTGCTGCGCCCTCCAGACTTCACCTTCTCCTTCTCCTTCTTCTGCTTCTTCTGCTTCACACTCCAGACTTCACCTTCTCCTTCTCCTTCTTCTGCTTCTTCTGCAGCGCCCTCCAGGCTTCACCTTCTCCTTCTCCTTCTTCTGCTTCTTCTGCTTCACCGTCCTGACTTCACCTTCTCCTTCTCCTTCTTCTACTTCTTCTGCTACACCCCCCTGACTTCACCTGCTCCTTCTCCTTCTTCTGCTTCTTCTGATTCACCCTCCTAACTTCACCTTCTCCTTCTCCTTCTTCTGCTTCTTCTGATTCACCCTCCTGACTTCACCTTCTCCTTCTCCTTCTTCTGCTTCTTCTGATTCACCCTCCAGACTTCATCTTCTCCTTCTCCTTCTTCTGCTTCTTCTGATTCACCATCCTGACTTCACCTTCTCCTTCTCCTTCTTCTGCTTCTTCTGATTCACCCTCCAGACCTCACCTTCTCCTTCTCCTTCTTCTACTTCTTCTGATTCACCCTCCAGACTTCATCTTCTCCTTCTCCTTCTTCTGCTTCTTCTGATTCACCCTCCAGTTTCACCTTCTCCTTCTCCTTCTTCTGCTTCTTCTGATTCACCCTCCAGACTTCACCTTCTCCTTCTCCTTCTTCTACTTCTTCTGATTCACCCTCCAGACTTCACCTTCTCCTTCTCCTTCTTCTACTTCTTCTGATTCACCCTCCAGTCTTCACCTTCTCCTTCTCCTTCTTCTGTTTCTTCTGCTTCACCCTCCAAACTTCACCTTCTGCTTCTCTTTCTTCTGCTTCTTCTGCTTCACCCTCCAGACTTCACCTTCTCCTTCTCCTTCTTCTGATTCTTCTGCTTCACCCTCCAGACTTCACCTTCTCCTTCTCCTTCTTCTACTTCTTCTGCTTCACCCTCCAGACTTCACCTTCTCCTTCTCCTTCTTCTACTTCTTCTGATTCACCCTCCAGACTTCACCTTCTCCTTCTCCTTCTTCTGCTTCTTCTGATTCACCCTCCAGACTTCACCTTCTCCTTCTCCTTATTCTGCTTCTTCTGATTCACCCTCCAGACTTCACCTTCTCCTTCTCCTTCTTCTGCTTCTTCTGATTCACCCTCCAGACTTCACCTTCTCCTTCTCCTTCTTCTGCTTCTTCTGATTCACCCTCCAGACTTCACCTTCTCCTTCTCCTTCTTCTGCTTCTTCTGATTCACCCTCCAGACTTCACCTTCTCCTTCTCCTTCTTCTACTTCTTCTGTTTCACCCTCCAGACTTCACCTTCTCCTTCTTCTGCTTCTTCTGATTCACCCTCCTGACTTCACCTTCTCCTTCTCCTTCTTCTACATCTTCTGATTCACCCTCCTGACTTCACCTTCTCCTTCTCCTTCTTCTACTTCTTCTGCTTCACCCTCCAGACTTCACCTTCTCCTTCTCCTTCTTCTACTTCTTCTGATTCACCCTCCAAACTTCACCTTCTCTTTCTCCTTCTTCTACTTCTTCTGATTCACCCTCCAGACTTCACCTTCTCCTTCTCCTTCTTCTTCTTCTTCTGATTCACCCTCCAGACTTCACCTTCTCCTTCTCCTTCTTCTGCTTCTTCTGATTCACCCTCCAGACTTCACCTTCTCCTTCTCCTTATTCTGCTTCTTCTGAATCACCCTCCAGACTTCACCTTCTCCTTCTCCTTCTTCTGCTTCTTCTGATTCACCCTCCAGACTTCACCTTCTCCTTCTCCTTCTTCTGCTTCTTCTGATTCACCCTCCAGACTTCACCTTCACCTTCTCCTTCTTCTACTTCTTCTGATTCACCCTCCAGACTTCACCTTCTCCATCTCCTTCTTCTGCTTCTTCTGATTCACCCTCCAGACTTCACCTTCTCCTTCTCCTTCGTCTACTTCTTCTGATTCATCCTCCAGACTTCACCTTCTCCTTCTCTTTCTTCTGCTTCTTCTGATTCACCCTCCAGACTTCACCTTCTCCTTCTCCTTCTTCTGATTCTTCTGATTCACCCTCCAGACTTCACCTTCTCCTTCTCCTTCTTCTGCTTCTTCTGATTCACCCTCCAGACTTCACCTTCTCCTTCTCCTTCTTCTACTTCTTCTGATTCACCCTCCAGACTTCACCTTCTCCATCTCCTTCTTCTGCTTCTTCTGATTCACCCTCCAGACTTCACCTTCTCCTTCTCCTTCGTCTACTTCTTCTGATTCACCCTCCAGACTACACCTTCTCCTTCTCCTTCTTCTACTTCTTCTGATTCACCCTCCAGACTTCACCTTCTCCTTCTCCTTCTTCTGTTTCTTCTGATTAACCCTCCAGACTTCACCTTCTCCTTCTCCTTCTTCTACTACTTCTGATTCACCCTCCAGACTTCACCTTCTCCTTCTCCTTCTTCTACTTCTTCTGATTCACCCTCCAGACTTCATTTTCTCCTTCTCCTTCTTCTGCTTCTTCTGATTCACCCTCCAGACTTCACCTTCTCCTTCTCCTTCTTCTGCTTCTTCTGATTCACCCTCCAGACTTCACCTTCTCCTTCTCCTTCTTCTACTTCTTCTGATTCACCCTCCAGACTTCACCTTCTCCTTCTCCTTCTTCTACTTCTTCTGATTCACCCTCCAGTCTTCACCTTCTCCTTCTCCTTCTTCTGTTTCTTCTGCTTCACCCTCCAGATTTCACCTTCTCCTTCTCTTTCTTCTGCTTCTTCTGATTCACCCTCCAGACTTCACCTTCTCCTTCTCCTTCTTCTGATTCTTCTGATTCACCCTCCAGACTTCACCTTCTCCTTCTCCTTCTTCTGCTTCTTCTGATTCACCCTCCTGACTTCACCTTCTCCTTCTCCTTCTTCTACTTCTTCTGATTCACCCTCCTGACTTCACCTTCTCCTATTCCTTCTTCTACTTCTTCTGCTTCACCCTCCAGACTTCACCTTCTCCTTCTCCTTCTTCTACTTCTTCTGATTCACCCTCCAGACTTCACCTTCTCCTTCTCCTTCTTCTGCTTCTTCTGATTCACCCTCCAGACTTCACCTTCTCCTTCTCCTTATTCTGCTTCTTCTGATTCACCCTCCAGACTTCACCTTCTCCTTCTCCTTCTTCTGCTTCTTCTGATTCACCCTCCAGACTTCACCTTCTCCTTCTCCTTCTTCTGCTTCTTCTGATTCACCCTCCAGACTTCACCTTCTCCTTCTCCTTCTTCTGCTTCTTCTGATTCACCCTCCAGACTTCACCTTCTCCTTCTCCTTCTTCTACTTCTTCTGATTCACCCTCCAGACTTCACCTTCTCCTTCTCCTTCTTCTGCTTCTTCTGATTCACCCTCCTGACTTCACCTTCTCCTTCTCCTTCTTCTACATCTTCTGATTCACCCTCCTGACTTCACCTTCTCCTTCTCCTTCTTCTACTTCTTCTGCTTCACCCTCCAGACTTCACCTTCTCCTTCTCCTTCTTCTACTTCTTCTGATTCACCCTCCAGACTTCAACTTCTCTTTCTCCTTCTTCTACTTCTTCTGATTCACCCTCCAGACTTCACCTTCTCCTTCTCCTTCTTCTTCTTCTTCTGATTCACCCTCCAGACTTCACCTTCTCCTTCTCCTTCTTCTGCTTCTTCTGATTCACCCTCCAGACTTCACCTTCTCCTTCTCCTTATTCTGCTTCTTCTGAATCACCCTCCAGACTTCACCTTCTCCTTCTCCTTCTTCTGCTTCTTCTGATTCACCCTCCAGACTTCACCTTCTCCTTCTCCTTCTTCTGCTTCTTCTGATTCACCCTCCAGACTTCACCTTCACCTTCTCCTTCTTCTACTTCTTCTGATTCACCCTCCAGACTTCACCTTCTCCATCTCCTTCTTCTGCTTCTTCTGATTCACCCTCCAGACTTCACCCTCTCCTTCTCCTTCGTCTACTTCTTCTGATTCACCCTCCAGACTTCACCTTCTCCTTCTCCTTCTTCTGCTTCTTCTGATTCACCCTCCAGACTTCACCTTCTCCTTCTCCTTCTTCTACTTCTTCTGATTCACCCTCCAGACTTCACCTTCTCCTTCTCTTTCTTCTGCTTCTTCTGATTCACCCTCCAGACTTCACCTTCTCCTTCTCCTTCTTCTGATTCTTCTGATTCACCCTCCAGACTTCACCTTCTCCTTCTCCTTCTTCTGCTTCTTCTGATTCACCCTCCAGACTTCACCTTCTCTTCTCCTTCTTCTACTTCTTCTGATTCACCCTCCAGACTTCACCTTCTCCATCTCCTTCTTCTGCTTCTTCTGATTCACCCTCCAGACTTCACCTTCTCCTTCTCCTTCGTCTACTTCTTCTGATACACCCTCCAGACTACACCTTCTCCTTCTCCTTCTTCTACTTCTTCTGATTCACCCTCCAGACTTCACCTTCTCCTTCTCCTTCTTCTGTTTCTTCTGATTCACCCTCCAGACTTCACCTTCTCCTTCTCCTTCTTCTACTACTTCTGATTCACCCTCCAGACTTCACCTTCTCCTTCTCCTTCTTCTACTTCTTCTGATTCACCCTCCAGACTTCATTTTCTACTTCTCCTTCTTCTGCTTCTTCTGATTCACCCTCCAGACTTCACCTTCTCCTTCTCCTTCTTCTGCTTCTTCTGATTCACCCTCCAGACTTCACCTTCTCCTTCTACTTCTTCTACTTCTTCTGATTCACCCTCCAGACTTCACCTTCTCCTTCTCCTTCTTCTACTTCTTCTGATTCACCCTCCAGTCTTCACCTTCTCCTTCTCCTTCTTCTGTTTCTTCTGCTTCACCCTCCAGACTTCACCTTCTCCTTCTCTTTCTTCTGCTTCTTCTCATTCACCCTCCAGACTTCACCTTCTCCTTCTCCTTCTTCTGATTCTTCTGATTCACCCTCCAGACTTCACCTTCTCCTTCTCCTTCTTCTGCTTCTTCTGATTCACCCTCCTGACTTCACCTTCTCCTTCTCCTTCTTCTACTTCTTCTGATTCACCCTCCTGACTTCACCTTCTCCTTCTCCTTCTTCTACTTCTTCTGCTTCACCCTCCAGACTTCACCTTCTCCTTCTCCTTCTTCTACTTCTTCTGATTCACCCTCCAGACTTCACCTTCTCCTTCTCCTTCTTCTGCTTCTTCTGATTCACCCTCCAGACTTCACCTTCTCCTTCTCCTTATTCTGCTTCTTCTGATTCACCCTCCAGACTTCACCTTCTCCTTCTCCTTATTCTGCTTCTTCTGATTCACCCTCCAGACTTCACCTTCTCCTTCTCCTTCCTTTGCTTCTTCTGATTCACCCTCCAGACTTCACCTTCTCCTTCTCCTTCTTCTGATTCTTCTGATTCACCCTCCAGACTTCACCTTCTCCTTCTCCATCTTCTGCTTCTTCTGATTCACCCTCCACACTTCACCTCCTCCTTCTCCTTCTTCTACTTCTTCTGATTCACCCTCCTGACTTCACCTTCTCCTTCTCCATCTTCCACTTATCTGCTTCACCCTCCAGACTTCAACTTCTCCTTCTCCTTCTTCTACTTCTTCTGATTCACCCTCCAGACTTCACCTTCTCCTTCTCCTTATTCTGCTTCTTCTGATTCACCCTCCAGACTTCACCTTCTCCTTCTCCTTCTTCTGCTTCTTCTGATTCACCCTCCAGACTTCACCTTCTCCTTCTCCTTCTTCTACTTCTTCTGATTCACCCTCCAGACTTCACCTTCTCCTTCTCGTTCTTCTGCTTCTTCTGATTCACCCTCCAGACTTCACCTTCTCCTTCTCTTTCGTCTACATCTTCTGATTCACCCTCCAGACTACACCTTCTCCTTCTCCTTCTTCTACTTCTTCTGATTCACCCTCCAGACTTCACCTTCTCCTCCTCCTTCTTCTGTTTCTTCTGATTCACCCTCCAGACTTCATCTTCTCCTTCTCCTTCTTCTACTTCTTCTGATTCACCCTCCAGACTTCACCTTCTCCTTCTCCTTCTTCTACTTCTTCTGATTCACCCTCCAGACTTCATCTTCTCCTTCTCCTTCTTCTGCTTCTTCTGATTCACCCTCCAGACTTCACCTTCTCCTTCTCCTTCTTCTGCTTCTTCTGATTCACCCTCCAGACTTCAACTTCTCCTTCTCCTTCTTCTACTTCTTCTGATTCACCCTCCAGACTTCACCTTCTCCTTCTCCTTCTTCTACTTCTTCCGATTCACCCTCCAGACTTCATCTTCTCCTTCTCCTTCTTCTGCTTCTTCTGATTCACCCTCCAGACTTCACCTTCTCCTTCTCCTTCTTCTGCTTCTTCTGATTCACCCTCCAGACTTCACCTTCTCCTTCTCCTTCTTCTACTTCTTCTGATTCACCCTCCAGACTTCACCTTCTCCTTCTCCTTCTTCTACTTCTTCTGATTCACCCTCCAGTCTTCACTTTCTCCTTCTCCTTCTTCTGTTTCTTCTGCTTCACCCTCCAGACTTCACCTTCTACTTCTCTTTCTTCTGCTTCTTCTGATTCACCCTCCAGACTTCACCTTCTCCTTCTCCTTCTTCTGATTCTTCTGTTTCACCCTCCAGACTTCACCTTCTCCTTCTCCTTCTTCTGCTTCTTCTGATTCACCCTCCTGACTTCACCTTCTCCTTCTCCTTCTTCTACTTCTTCTGATTCACCCTCCTGACTTCAGCTTCTCCTTCTCCTTCTTCTACTTCTTCTGCTTCACCCTCCATACTTCACCTTCTCCTTCTCCTTCTTCTGTTTCTTCTGCTTCACCCTCCAGACTTCACCTTCTCCTTCTCCTTCTTCTGTTTCTTCTGCTTCACCCTCCAGACTTCACCTTCTCCTTCTCTTTCTTCTGCTTCTTCTCATTCACCCTCCAGACTTCACCTTCTCCTTCTCCTTCTTCTGATTCTTCTGATTCACCCTCCAGACTTCACCTTCTCCTTCTCCTTCTTCTGCTTCTTCTGATTCACCCTCCTGACTTCACCTTCTCCTTCTCCTTCTTCTACTTCTTCTGATTCACCCTCCTGACTTCACCTTCTCCTTCTTCTACTTCTTCTGCTTCACCCTCCAGACTTCACCTTCTCCTTCTCCTTCTTCTACTTCTTCTGATTCACCCTCCAGACTTCACCTTCTCCTTCTCCTTCTTCTGCTTCTTCTGATTCACCCTCCAGACTTCACCTTCTCCTTCTCCTTATTCTGCTTCTTCTGATTCACCCTCCAGACTTCACCTTCTCCTTCTCCTTATTCTGCTTCTTCTGATTCACCCTCCAGACTTCACCTTCTCCTTCTCCTTCCTTTGCTTCTTCTGATTCACCCTCCAGACTTCACCTTCTCCTTCTCCTTCTTCTGATTCTTCTGATTCACCCTCCAGACTTCACCTTCTCCTTCTCCATCTTCTGCTTCTTCTGATTCACCCTCCACACTTCACCTCCTCCTTCTCCTTCTTCTACTTCTTCTGATTCACCCTCCTGACTTCACCTTCTCCTTCTCCATCTTCCACTTATCTGCTTCACCCTCCAGACTTCAACTTCTCCTTCTCCTTCTTCTACTTCTTCTGATTCACCCTCCAGACTTCACCTTCTCCTTCTCCTTATTCTGCTTCTTCTGATTCACCCTCCAGACTTCACCTTCTCCTTCTCCTTCTTCTGCTTCTTCTGATTCACCCTCCAGACTTCACCTTCTCCTTCTCCTTCTTCTACTTCTTCTGATTCACCCTCCAGACTTCACCTTCTCCTTCTCGTTCTTCTGCTTCTTCTGATTCACCCTCCAGACTTCACCTTCTCCTTCTCTTTCGTCTACATCTTCTGATTCACCCTCCAGACTACACCTTCTCCTTCTCCTTCTTCTACTTCTTCTGATTCACCCTCCAGACTTCACCTTCTCCTCCTCCTTCTTCTGTTTCTTCTGATTCACCCTCCAGACTTCATCTTCTCCTTCTCCTTCTTCTACTTCTTCTGATTCACCCCTCCAGACTTCACCTTCTCCTTCTCCTTCTTCTACTTCTTCTGATTCACCCTCCAGACTTCATCTTCTCCTTCTCCTTCTTCTGCTTCTTCTGATTCACCCTCCAGACTTCACCTTCTCCTTCTCCTTCTTCTGCTTCTTCTGATTCACCCTCCAGACTTCAACTTCTCCTTCTCCTTCTTCTACTTCTTCTGATTCACCCTCCAGACTTCACCTTCTCCTTCTCCTTCTTCTACTTCTTCCGATTCACCCTCCAGACTTCATCTTCTCCTTCTCCTTCTTCTGCTTCTTCTGATTCACCCTCCAGACTTCACCTTCTCCTTCTCCTTCTTCTGCTTCTTCTGATTCACCCTCCAGACTTCACCTTCTCCTTCTCCTTCTTCTACTTCTTCTGATTCACCCTCCAGACTTCACCTTCTCCTTCTCCTTCTTCTACTTCTTCTGATTCACCCTCCAGTCTTCACTTTCTCCTTCTCCTTCTTCTGTTTCTTCTGCTTCACCCTCCAGACTTCACCTTCTACTTCTCTTTCTTCTGCTTCTTCTGATTCACCCTCCAGACTTCACCTTCTCCTTCTCCTTCTTCTGATTCTTCTGTTTCACCCTCCAGACTTCACCTTCTCCTTCTCCTTCTTCTGCTTCTTCTGATTCACCCTCCTGACTTCACCTTCTCCTTCTCCTTCTTCTACTTCTTCTGATTCACCCTCCTGACTTCAGCTTCTCCTTCTCCTTCTTCTACTTCTTCTGCTTCACCCTCCATACTTCACCTTCTCCTTCTCCTTCTTCTGTTTCTTCTGCTTCACCCTCCAGACTTCACCTTCTCCTTCTCTTTCTTCTGCTTCTTCTGCTTCACCCTCCAGACTTCATCTTCTCCTTCTCCTTCTTCTGCTTCTTCTGATTCACCATCCAGACTTCACCTTCTCCTTCTCCTTCTTCTACTTCTTCTGATTCACCCTCCAGACTTCACCTTCTCCTTCTCCTTCTTCTGCTTCTTCTGATTCACCCTCCAGATTTCACCTTCTCCTTCTCCTTCGTCTACTTCTTCTGATTCACCCTCCAGACTACTCCTTCTCCTTCTCCTTCTTCTACTTCTTCTGATTCACCCTCCAGACTTCACCTTCTCCTCCTCCTTCTTCTGTTTCTTCTGATTCTCCCTCCAGACTTCATCTTCTCCTTCTCCTTCTTCTACTTCTTCTGATTCACCCTCCAGACTTCACCTTCTCCTTCTCCTTCTTCTACTTCTTCTGATTCACCCTCCAGACTTCATCTTCTCCTTCTCCTTCTTCTGCTTCTTCTGATTCACCCTCCAGACTTCACCTTCTCCTTCTCCTTCTTCTGCTTCTTCTGATTCACCCTCCAGACTTCAACTTCTCCTTCTCCTTCTTCTACTTCTTCTGATTCACCCTCCAGACTTCACCTTCTCCTTCTCCTTCTTCTACTTCTTCCGATTCACCCTCCAGACTTCATCTTCTCCTTCTCCTTCTTCTGCTTCTTCTGATTCACCCTCCAGACTTCACCTTCTCCTTCTCCTTTTTCTGCTTCTTCTGATTCACCCTCCAGACTTCACCTTCTCCTTCTCCTTCTTCTACTTCTTCTGATTCACCCTCCAGACTTCACCTTCTCCTTCTCCTTCTTCTACTTCTTCTGATTCACCCTCCAGTCTTCACCTTCTCCTTCTCCTTCTTCTGTTTCTTCTGCTTCACCCTCCAGACTTCACCTTCTCCTTCTCTTTCTTCTGCTTCTTCTGATTCACCCTCCAGACTTCACCTTCTCCTTCTCCTTCTTCTGATTCTTCTGTTTCACCCTCCAGACTTCACCTTCTCCTTCTCCTTCTTCTGCTTCTTCTGATTCACCCTCCTGACTTCACCTTCTCCTTCTCCTTCTTCTACTTCTTCTGATTCACCCTCCTGACTTCAGCTTCTCCTTCTCCTTCTTCTACTTCTTCTGCTTCACCCTCCAGACTTCACCTTCTCCTTCTCCTTCTTCTGCTTCTTCTGATTCACCCTCCAGACTTCACCTTCTCCTTCTCCTTCTTCTGCTTCTTCTGATTCACCCTCCAGACTTCACCTTCTCCTTCTCCTTATTCTGCTTCTTCTGATTCACCCTCCAGACTTCACCTTCTCCTTCTCCTTATTCTGCTTCTTCTGATTCACCCTCCAGACTTCACCTTCTCCTTCTCCTTCCTCTGCTTCTTCTGATTCACCCTCCAGACTTCACCTTCTCCTTCTCCTTCTTCTGATTCTTCTGATTCACCCTCCAGACTTCACCTTCTCCTTCTCCATCTTCTGCTTCTTCTGATTCACCCTCCTGACTTCACCTTCTCCTTCTCCTTCTTCTACTTCTTCTGATTCACCCTCCTGACTTCACCTTCTCCTTCTCCATCTTCTACTTCTTCTGCTTCACCCTCCAGACTTCAACTTCTCCTTCTCCTTCTTCTACTTCTTCTGATTCACCCTCCAGACTTCACCTTCTCCTTCTACTTCTTCTGCTTCTTCTGATTCACCCTCCAGACTTCACCTTCTCCTTCTCCTTCTTCTGCTTCTTCTGATTCACCCTCCAGACTTCACCTTCTCCTTCTCCTTCTTCTACTTCATCTGATTCACCCTCCAGACTTCACCTTCTCCTTCTTCTGCTTCTTCTGATTCACCCTCCAGACTTCACCTTCTCCTTCTCCTTCGTCTACTTCTTCTGATTCACCCTCCAGACTACACCTTCTCCTTCTCCTTCTTCTACTTCTTCTGATTCACCCTCCAGACTTCACCCTTTCCTTCTCCTTCTTCTGTTTCTTCTGATTCACCCTCCAGACTTCATCTTCTCCTTCTCCTTCTTCTACTTCTTCTGATTCACCCTCCAGACTTCACCTTCTCCTTCTCCTTCTTCTACTTCTTCTGATTCACCCTCCAGACTTCATCTTCTCCTTCTCCTTCTTCTGCTTCTTCTGATTCACCCTCCAGACTTCACCTTCTCCTTCTCCTTCTTCTGCTTCTTCTGATTCACCCTCCAGACTTCAACTTCTCCTTCTCCTTCTTCTACTTCTTCTGATTCACCCTCCAGACTTCACCTTCTCCTTCTCCTTCTTCTACTTCTTCTGATTCACCCTCCAGTCTTCATCTTCTCCTTCTCCTTCTTCTGTTTCTTCTGCTTCACCCTCCAGACTTCACCTTCTCCTTCTCTTTCTTCTGCTTCTTCTGATTCACCCTCCAGACTTCACCTTCTCCTTCTCCTTCTTCTGATTCTTCTGATTCACCCTCCTGACTTCACCTTCTCCTTCTCCTTCTTCTACTTCTTCTGATTCACCCTCCTGACTTCACCTTCTCCTTTTCCTTCTTCTACTTCTTCTGCTTCACCCTCCAGACTTCACCTTCTCCTTCTCCTTCTTCTACGTCTTCTGATTCAACCTCCAGACTTCACCTTCTCCTTCTCCTTCTTCTGCTTCTTCTGATTCACCCTCCAGACTTCACCTTCTCATTCTCCTTCTTCTGCTTCTTCTGCTGCGCCCTCCAGACTTCACCTTCTTCTTCTCCTTCTTCTGCTTCTTCTGCTTCACACTCCAGACTTCACCTTCTCCTTCTCCTTCTTCTGCTTCTTCTGCTGCGCCCTCCAGGCTTCACCTTCTCCTTCTCCTTCTTCTGCTTCATCTGCTTCACCGTCCTGACTTCACCTTCTCCTTCTCCTTCTTCTACTTCTTCTGCTACACCCCCCTGACTTCACCTGCTCCTTCTCCTTCTTCTGCTTCTTCTGATTCACCCTCCTAACTTCACCTTCTCCTTCTCCTTCTTCTGCTTCTTCTGATTCACCCTCCTGACTTCACCTTCTCCTTCTTCTTCTTCTGCTTCTTCTGATTCACCCTCCAGACTTCACCTTCTCCTTCTCCTTCTTCTGCTTCTTCTGATTCACCCTCCAGACTTCACCTTCTCCTTCTCCTTCTTCTGCTTCTTCTGATTCACCCTCCAGACCTCACCTTCTCCTTCTCCTTCTTCTACTTCTTCTGATTCACCCTCCAGACTTCATCTTCTCCTTCTCCTTCTTCTGCTTCTTCTGATTCACCCTCCAGACTTCACCTTCTCCTTCTCCTTCGTCTACTTCTTCTGATTCACCCTCCAGTCTTCACCTTCTCCTTCTCCTTCTTCTGTTTCTTCTGCTTCACCCTCCAGACCTCAACTTCTCCTTCTCCTTCTTCTACTTCTTCTGATTCACCCTCCAGACTTCATCTTCTCCTTCTCCTTCTTCTGATTCACCCTCCAGACTTCACCTTCTCCTTCTCCTTCGTCTACTTCTTCTGATTCACCCTCCAGTCTTCACCTTCTCCTTCTCCTTCTTCTGTTTCTTCTGATTCACCCTCCTGACTTCACCTTCTCCTTCTTCTTCTTCTGCTTCTTCTGATTCACCCTCCAGACTTCACCTTCTCCTTCTCCTTCTTCTGCTTCTTCTGATTCACCCTCCAGACTTCACCTTCTCCTTCTCCTTCTTCTGCTTCTTCTGATTCACCCTCCAGACCTCACCTTCTCCTTCTCCTTCTTCTACTTCTTCTGATTCACCCTCCAGACTTCATCTTCTCCTTCTCCTTCTTCTGCTTCTTCTGATTCACCCTCCAGACTTCACCTTCTCCTTCTCCTTCGTCTACTTCTTCTGATTCACCCTCCAGACTTCACCTTCTCCTTCTCCTTCTTCTGCTTCTTCTGATTCACCCTCCAGACTTCACCTTCTCCTTCTCCTTCGTCTACTTCTTCTGATTCACCCTCCAGACTACACCTTCTCCTTCTCCTTCTTCTACTTCTTCTGATTCACCCTCCAGACTTCACCTTCTCCTTCTCCTTCTTCTACTTCTTCTGATTCACCCTCCAGTCTTCACCTTCTCCTTCTCCTTCTTCTGTTTCTTCTGCTTCACCCTCCAGACTTCACCTTCTCCTTCTCTTTCTTCTGCTTCTTCTGCTTCACCCTCCAGACTTCACCTTCTCCTTCTCCTTCTTCTGATTCTTCTGATTCACCCTCCAGACTTCACCTTCTCTATCTCCTTCTTCTGCTTCTTCTGATTCACCCTCCTGACTTCACCTTCTCCTTCTCCTTCTTCTACTTCTTCTGATTCACCCTCCTGACTTCACCTTCTCCTTCTCCTTCTTCTACTTCTTCTGCTTCACCCTCCAGACTTCAACTTCTCCTTCTCCTTCTTCTACTTCTTCTGATTCACCCTCCAGACTTCACCTTCTCCTTCTCCTTCTTCTGCTTCTTCTGATTCACCCTCCAGACTTCACCTTCTCCTTCTCCTTCTTCTGCTTCTTCTGATTCACCCTCCAGACTTCACCTTCTCCTTCTCCTTCTTCTACTTCTTCTGATTCACCCTCCAGACTTCACCTTCTCCTTCTCCTTCTTCTGCTTCTTCTGATTCACCCTCCAGACTTCACCTTCTCCTTCTCCTTCGTCTACTTCTTCTGATTCACCCTCCAGACTACACCTTCTCCTTCTCCTTCTTCTACTTCTTCTGATTCACCCTCCAGACTTCACCTTCTCCTTCTCCTTCTTCTACTTCTTCTGATTCACCCTCCAGTCTTCACCTTCTCCTTCTCCTTCTTCTGTTTCTTCTGCTTCACCCTCCAGACTTCACCTTCTCCTTCTCTTTCTTCTGCTTCTTCTGCTTCACCCTCCAGACTTCACCTTCTCCTTCTCCTTCTTCTGATTCTTCTGATTCACCCTCCAGACTTCACGTTCTCTATCTCCTTCTTCTGCTTCTTCTGATTCACCCTCCTGACTTCACCTTCTCCTTCTCCTTCTTCTACTTCTTCTGATTCACCCTCCTGACTTCACCTTCTCCTTCTCCTTCTTCTACTTCTTCTGCTTCACCCTCCAGACTTCAACTTCTCCTTCTCCTTCTTCTACTTCTTCTGATTCACCCTCCAGACTTCACCTTCTCCTTCTCCTTCTTCTGCTTCTTCTGATTCACCCTCCAGACTTCACCTTCTCCTTCTCCTTCTTCTGCTTCTTCTGATTCACCCTCCAGACTTCACCTTCTCCTTCTCCTTCTTCTACTTCTTCTGATTCACCCTCCAGACTTCACCTTCTCCTTCTCCTTCTTCTGCTTCTTCTGATTCACCCTCCAGACTTCACCTTCTCCTTCTCCTTCGTCTACTTCTTCTGATTCACCCTCCAGACTACACCTTCTCCTTCTCCTTCTTCTACTTCTTCTGATTCACCCTCCAGACTTCACCTTCTCCTTCTCCATCTTCTGTTTCTTCTGATTCACCCTCCAGACTTCATCTTCTCCTTCTCCTTCTTCTACTTCTTCTGATTCACCCTCCAGACTTCACCTTCTCCTTCTCCTTCTTCTACTTCTTCTGATTCACCCTCCAGACTTCATCTTCTCCTTCTCCTTCTTCTACTTCTTCTGATTCACCCTCCAGACTTCACCTTCTCCTTCTCCTTCTTCTGCTTCTTCTGATTCACCCTCCAGACTTCAACTTCTCCTTCTCCTTCTTCTACTTCTTCTGATTCACCCTCCAGACTTCACCTTCTCCTTCTCCTTCTTCTACTTCTTCCGATTCACCCTCCAGACTTCATCTTCTCCTTCTCCTTCTTCTGCTTCTTCTGATTCACCCTCCAGACTTCACCTTCTCCTTCTCCTTCTTCTGCTTCTTCTGATTCACCCTCCAGACTTCACCTTCTCCTTCTCCTTCTTCTACTTCTTCTGATTCACCCTCCAGACTTCACCTTCTCCTTCTCCTTCTTCTACTTCTTCTGATTCACCCTCCAGTCTTCACCTTCTCCTTCTCCTTCTTCTGTTTCTTCTGCTTCACCCTCCAGACTTCACCTTCTCCTTCTCTTTCTTCTGCTTCTTCTGATTCACCCTCCAGACTTCACCTTCTCCTTCTCCTTCTTCTGATTCTTCTGATTCACCCTCCAGACTTCACCTTCTCCTTCTCCTTCTACTGCTTCTTCTGCTTCACCCTCCTGACTTCACCTTCTCCTTCTCCTTCTTCTACTTCTTCTGATTCACCCTCCTGACTTCACCTTCTCCTTCTCCTTCTTCTGCTTCTTCTGCTTCACCCTCCAGACTTCACCTTCTCCTTCTCCTTCTTCTGCTTCTTCTGATTCACCCTCCAGACTTCACCTTCTCCTTCTCCTTCTTCTGCTTCTTCTGATTCACCCTCCAGACTTCACCTTCTCCTTCTCCTAATTCTGCTTCTTCTGATTCACCCTCCAGACTTCACCTTCTCCTTCTCCTTATTCTGCTTCTTCTGATTCACCCTCCAGACTTCACCTTCTCCTTCTCCTTCCTCTGCTTCTTCTGATTCACCCTCCAGACTTCACCTTCTCCTTCTCCTTCTTCTGATTCTTCTGATTCACCCTCCAGACTTCACCTTCTCCTTCTCCATCTTCTGCTTCTTCTGATTCACCCTCCTGACTTCACCTTCTCCTTCTCCTTCTTCTACTTCTTCTGATTCACCCTCCTGACTTCACCTTCTCCTTCTCCATCTTCTACTTCCTCTGCTTCACCCTCCAGACTTCAACTTCTCCTTCTCCTTCTTCTACTTCTTCTGATTCACCCTCCAGACTTCACCTTCTCCTTCTCCTTCTTCTGCTTCTTCTGATTCACCCTCCAGACTTCACCTTCTCCTTCTCCTTCTTCTGCTTCTTCTGATTCACCCTCCAGACTTCACCTTCTCCTTCTCCTTCTTCTACTTCATCTGATTCACCCTCCAGACTTCACCTTCTCCTTCTCCTTCTTCTGCTTCTTCTGATTCACCCTCCAGACTTCACCTTCTCCTTCTCCTTCGTCTACTTCTTCTGATTCACCCTCCAGACTTCACCTTCTCCTTCTCCTTCTTCTGCTTCTTCTGATTCACCCTCCAGACTTCACCTTCTCCTTCTCCTTATTCTGCTTCTTCTGATTCACCCTCCAGACTTCACCTTCTCCTTCTCCTTCTTCTGCTTCTTCTGATTCACCCTCCAGACCTCACCTTCTCCTTCTCCTTCTTCTACTTCTTCTGATTCACCCTCCAGACTTCATCTTCTCCTTCTCCTTCTTCTGCTTCTTCTGATTCACCCTCCAGACTTCACCTTCTCCTTCTCCTTCGTCTACTTCTTCTGATTCACCCTCCAGACTTCACCTTCTCCTTCTCCTTCTTCTGCTTCTTCTGATTCACCCTCCAGACTTCACCTTCTCCTTCTCCTTCGTCTACTTCTTCTGATTCACCCTCCAGACTACACCTTCTCCTTCTCCTTCTTCTACTTCTTCTGATTCACCCTCCAGACTTCACCTTCTCCTTCTCCTTCTTCTACTTCTTCTGATTCACCCTCCAGTCTTCACCTTCTCCTTCTCCTTCTTCTGTTTCTTCTGCTTCACCCTCCAGACTTCACCTTCTCCTTCTCTTTCTTCTGCTTCTTCTGCTTCACCCTCCAGACTTCACCTTCTCCTTCTCCTTCTTCTGATTCTTCTGATTCACCCTCCAGACTTCACCTTCTCTATCTCCTTCTTCTGCTTCTTCTGATTCACCCTCCTGACTTCACCTTCTCCTTCTCCTTCTTCTACTTCTTCTGATTCACCCTCCTGACTTCACCTTCTCCTTCTCCTTCTTCTACTTCTTCTGCTTCACCCTCCAGACTTCAACTTCTCCTTCTCCTTCTTCTACTTCTTCTGATTCACCCTCCAGACTTCACCTTCTCCTTCTCCTTCTTCTGCTTCTTCTGATTCACCCTCCAGACTTCACCTTCTCCTTCTCCTTCTTCTGCTTCTTCTGATTCACCCTCCAGACTTCACCTTCTCCTTCTCCTTCTTCTACTTCTTCTGATTCACCCTCCAGACTTCACCTTCTCCTTCTCCTTCTTCTGCTTCTTCTGATTCACCCTCCAGACTTCACCTTCTCCTTCTCCTTCGTCTACTTCTTCTGATTCACCCTCCAGACTACACCTTCTCCTTCTCCTTCTTCTACTTCTTCTGATTCACCCTCCAGACTTCACCTTCTCCTTCTCCTTCTTCTACTTCTTCTGATTCACCCTCCAGTCTTCACCTTCTCCTTCTCCTTCTTCTGTTTCTTCTGCTTCACCCTCCAGACTTCACCTTCTCCTTCTCTTTCTTCTGCTTCTTCTGCTTCACCCTCCAGACTTCACCTTCTCCTTCTCCTTCTTCTGATTCTTCTGATTCACCCTCCAGACTTCACGTTCTCTATCTCCTTCTTCTGCTTCTTCTGATTCACCCTCCTGACTTCACCTTCTCCTTCTCCTTCTTCTACTTCTTCTGATTCACCCTCCTGACTTCACCTTCTCCTTCTCCTTCTTCTACTTCTTCTGCTTCACCCTCCAGACTTCAACTTCTCCTTCTCCTTCTTCTACTTCTTCTGATTCACCCTCCAGACTTCACCTTCTCCTTCTCCTTCTTCTGCTTCTTCTGATTCACCCTCCAGACTTCACCTTCTCCTTCTCCTTCTTCTGCTTCTTCTGATTCACCCTCCAGACTTCACCTTCTCCTTCTCCTTCTTCTACTTCTTCTGATTCACCCTCCAGACTTCACCTTCTCCTTCTCCTTCTTCTGCTTCTTCTGATTCACCCTCCAGACTTCACCTTCTCCTTCTCCTTCGTCTACTTCTTCTGATTCACCCTCCAGACTACACCTTCTCCTTCTCCTTCTTCTACTTCTTCTGATTCACCCTCCAGACTTCACCTTCTCCTTCTCCATCTTCTGTTTCTTCTGATTCACCCTCCAGACTTCATCTTCTCCTTCTCCTTCTTCTACTTCTTCTGATTCACCCTCCAGACTTCACCTTCTCCTTCTCCTTCTTCTACTTCTTCTGATTCACCCTCCAGACTTCATCTTCTCCTTCTCCTTCTTCTACTTCTTCTGATTCACCCTCCAGACTTCACCTTCTCCTTCTCCTTCTTCTGCTTCTTCTGATTCACCCTCCAGACTTCAACTTCTCCTTCTCCTTCTTCTACTTCTTCTGATTCACCCTCCAGACTTCACCTTCTCCTTCTCCTTCTTCTACTTCTTCCGATTCACCCTCCAGACTTCATCTTCTCCTTCTCCTTCTTCTGCTTCTTCTGATTCACCCTCCAGACTTCACCTTCTCCTTCTCCTTCTTCTGCTTCTTCTGATTCACCCTCCAGACTTCACCTTCTCCTTCTCCTTCTTCTACTTCTTCTGATTCACCCTCCAGACTTCACCTTCTCCTTCTCCTTCTTCTACTTCTTCTGATTCACCCTCCAGTCTTCACCTTCTCCTTCTCCTTCTTCTGTTTCTTCTGCTTCACCCTCCAGACTTCACCTTCTCCTTCTCTTTCTTCTGCTTCTTCTGATTCACCCTCCAGACTTCACCTTCTCCTTCTCCTTCTTCTGATTCTTCTGATTCACCCTCCAGACTTCACCTTCTCCTTCTCCTTCTACTGCTTCTTCTGCTTCACCCTCCTGACTTCACCTTCTCCTTCTCCTTCTTCTACTTCTTCTGATTCACCCTCCTGACTTCACCTTCTCCTTCTCCTTCTTCTGCTTCTTCTGCTTCACCCTCCAGACTTCACCTTCTCCTTCTCCTTCTTCTGCTTCTTCTGATTCACCCTCCAGACTTCACCTTCTCCTTGTCCTTCTTCTGCTTCTTCTGATTCACCCTCCAGACTTCACCTTCTCCTTCTCCTAATTCTGCTTCTTCTGATTCACCCTCCAGACTTCACCTTCTCCTTCTCCTTATTCTGCTTCTTCTGATTCACCCTCCAGACTTCACCTTCTCCTTCTCCTTCCTCTGCTTCTTCTGATTCACCCTCCAGACTTCACCTTCTCCTTCTCCTTCTTCTGATTCTTCTGATTCACCCTCCAGACTTCACCTTCTCCTTCTCCATCTTCTGCTTCTTCTGATTCACCCTCCTGACTTCACCTTCTCCTTCTCCTTCTTCTACTTCTTCTGATTCACCCTCCTGACTTCACCTTCTCCTTCTCCATCTTCTACTTCCTCTGCTTCACCCTCCAGACTTCAACTTCTCCTTCTCCTTCTTCTACTTCTTCTGATTCACCCTCCAGACTTCACCTTCTCCTTCTCCTTCTTCTGCTTCTTCTGATTCACCCTCCAGACTTCACCTTCTCCTTCTCCTTCTTCTGCTTCTTCTGATTCACCCTCCAGACTTCACCTTCTCCTTCTCCTTCTTCTACTTCATCTGATTCACCCTCCAGACTTCACCTTCTCCTTCTCCTTCTTCTGCTTCTTCTGATTCACCCTCCAGACTTCACCTTCTCCTTCTCCTTCGTCTACTTCTTCTGATTCACCCTCCAGACTTCACCTTCTCCTTCTCCTTCTTCTGCTTCTTCTGATTCACCCTCCAGACTTCACCTTCTCCTTCTCCTTATTCTGCTTCTTCTGATTCACCCTCCAGACTTCACCTGCTCCTTCTCCTTCTTCTGCTTCTTCTGCTTCACACTCCAGACTTCACCTTCTCCTTCTCCTTCTTCTGCTTCTTCTGCTGCGCCCTCCAGGCTTCACCTTCTCCTTCTCCTTCTTCTGCTTCATCTGCTTCACCGTCCTGACTTCACCTTCTCCTTCTCCTTCTTCTACTTCTTCTGCTACACCCCCCTGACTTCACCTGCTCCTTCTCCTTCTTCTGCTTCTTCTGATTCACCCTCCTAACTTCACCTTCTCCTTCTCCTTCTTCTGCTTCTTCTGATTCACCCTCCAGACTTCACCTTCTCCTTCTCCTTCTTCTGCTTCTTCTGATTCACCCTCCAGACTTCACCTTCTCCTTCTCCTTTTCTGCTTCTTCTGATTCACCCTCCAGACCTCACCTTCTCCTTCTCCTTCTTCTACTTCTTCTGATTCACCCTCCAGACTTCATCTTCTCCTTCTCCTTCTTCTGCTTCTTCTGATTCACCCTCCAGATTTCACCTTCTCCTTCTCCTTCTTCTGCTTCTTCTGATTCACCCTCCAGACTTCACCTTCTCCTTCTCCTTCTTCTACTTCTTCTGATTCACCCTCCAGACTTCACCTTCTCCTTCTCCTTCTTCTACTTCTTCTGATTCACCCTCCAGTCTTCACCTTCTCCTTCTCCTTCTTCTGTTTCTTCTGCTTCACCCTCCAGACTTCAACTTCTCCTTCTCTTTCTTCTGCTTCTTCTGCTTCACCCTCCAGACTTCACCTTCTCCTTCTCCTTCTTCTGATTCTTCTGATTCACCCTCCAGACTTCACCTTCTCTATCTCCTTCTTCTGCTTCTTCTGATTCACCCTCCTGACTTCGCCTTCTCCTTCTCCTTCTTCTACTTCTTCTGATTCACCCTCCTGACTTCACCTTCTCCTTCTCCTTCTTCTACTTCTTCTGCTTCACCCTCCAGACTTCAACTTCTCCTTCTCCTTCTTCTACTTCTTCTGATTCACCCTCCAGACTTCACCTTCTCCTTCTCCTTCTTCTGCTTCTTCTGATTCACCCTCCAGACTTCACCTTCTCCTTCTCCTTCTTCTGCTTCTTCTGATTCACCCTCCAGACTCCACCTTCTCCTTCTCCTTCTTCTGCTTCTTCTGATTCACCCTCCAGACTTCACCTTCTCCTTCTCCTTCTTCTGCTTCTTCTGATTCACCCTCCAGACTTCACCTTCTCCTTCTCCTTCGTCTACTTCTTCTGATTCACCCTCCAGACTACACCTTCTCCTTCTCCTTCTTCTACTTCTTCTGATTCACCCTCCAGACTTCACCTATTCCTTCTCCATCTTCTGTTTCTTCTGATTCACCCTCCAGACTTCATCTTCTCCTTCTCCTTCTTCTACTTCTTCTGATTCACCCTCCAGACTTCACCTTCTCCTTCTCCTTCTTCTACTTCTTCTGATTCACCCTCCAGACTTCATCTTCTCCTTCTCCTTCTTCTACTTCTTCTGATTCACCCTCCAGACTTCACCTTCTCCTTCTCCTTCTTCTGCTTCTTCTGATTCACCCTCCAGACTTCAACTTCTCCTTCTCCTTCTTCTACTTCTTCTGATTCACCCTCCAGACTTCACCTTCTCCTTCTCCTTCTTCTACTTCTTCCGATTCACCCTCCAGACTTCATCTTCTCCTTCTCCTTCTTCTGCTTCTTCTGATTCACCCTCCAGACTTCACCTTCTCCTTCTCCTTCTTCTGCTTCTTCTGATTCACCCTCCAGACTTCACCTTCTCCTTCTCCTTCTTCTACTTCTTCTGATTCACCCTCCAGACTTCACCTTCTCCTTCTCCTTCTTCTACTTCTTCTGATTCACCCTCCAGTCTTCACCTTCTCCTTCTCCTTCTTCTGTTTCTTCTGCTTCACCCTCCAGACTTCACCTTCTCCTTCTCTTTCTTCTGCTTCTTCTGATTCACCCTCCAGACTTCACCTTCTCCTTCTCCTTCTTCTGATTCTTCTGATTCACCCTCCAGACTTCACCTTCTCCTTCTCCTTCTTCTGCTTCTTCTGATTCACCCTCCAGACTTCACCTTCTCCTTCTCCTTCTTCTGCTTCTTCTGATTCACCCTCCAGACTTCACCTTCTCCTTCTCCTAATTCTGCTTCTTCTGATTCACCCTCCAGACTTCACCTTCTCCTTCTCCTTATTCTGCTTCTTCTGATTCACCCTCCAGACTTCACCTTCTCCTTCTCCTTCCTCTGCTTCTTCTGATTCACCCTCCAGACTTCACCTTCTCCTTCTCCTTCTTCTGATTCTTCTGATTCACCCTCCAGACTTCAACTTCTCCTTCTCCATCTTCTGCTTCTTCTGATTCACCCTCCTGACTTCACCTTCTCCTTCTCCTTCTTCTACTTCTTCTGATTCACCCTCCTGACTTCACCTTCTCCTTCTCCATCTTCTACTTCCTCTGCTTCACCCTCCAGACTTCAACTTCTCCTTCTCCTTCTTCTACTTCTTCTGATTCACCCTCCAGACTTCACCTTCTCCTTCTCCTTCTTCTGCTTCTTCTGATTCACCCTCCAGACTTCACCTTCTCCTTCTCCTTCTTCTGCTTCTTCTGATTCACCCTCCAGACTTCACCTTCTCCTTC
This sequence comes from Somniosus microcephalus, assembly GCF_052327205.1. Lineage (NCBI taxonomy): Eukaryota > Metazoa > Chordata > Chondrichthyes > Squaliformes > Somniosidae > Somniosus > Somniosus microcephalus. The sequence goes on along the minus strand of NW_028225322.1, from coordinate 210,462 downwards.
TCCTTCTTCTACTTCATCTGATTCACCCTCCAGACTTCACCTTCTCCTTCTCCTTCTTCTGCTTCTTCTGATTCACCCTCCAGACTTCACCTTCTCCTTCTCCTTCGTCTACTTCTTCTGATTCACCCTCCAGACTTCACCTTCTCCTTCTCCTTCTTCTGCTTCTTCTGATTCACCCTCCAGACTTCACCTTCTCCTTCTCCTTATTCTGCTTCTTCTGATTCACCCTCCAGACTTCACCTGCTCCTTCTCCTTCTTCTGCTTCTTCTGCTTCACACTCCAGACTTCACCTTCTCCTTCTCCTTCTTCTGCTTCTTCTGCTGCGCCCTCCAGGCTTCACCTTCTCCTTCTCCTTCTTCTGCTTCATCTGCTTCACCGTCCTGACTTCACCTTCTCCTTCTCCTTCTTCTACTTCTTCTGCTACACCCCCCTGACTTCACCTGCTCCTTCTCCTTCTTCTGCTTCTTCTGATTCACCCTCCTAACTTCACCTTCTCCTTCTCCTTCTTCTGCTTCTTCTGATTCACCCTCCAGACTTCACCTTCTCCTTCTCCTTCTTCTGCTTCTTCTGATTCACCCTCCAGACTTCACCTTCTCCTTCTCCTTTTCTGCTTCTTCTGATTCACCCTCCAGACCTCACCTTCTCCTTCTCCTTCTTCTACTTCTTCTGATTCACCCTCCAGACTTCATCTTCTCCTTCTCCTTCTTCTGCTTCTTCTGATTCACCCTCCAGACTTCACCTTCTCCTTCTCCTTCTTCTGCTTCTTCTGATTCACCCTCCAGACTTCACCTTCTCCTTCTCCTTCTTCTACTTCTTCTGATTCACCCTCCAGACTTCACCTTCTCCTTCTCCTTCTTCTACTTCTTCTGATTCACCCTCCAGTCTTCACCTTCTCCTTCTCCTTCTTCTGTTTCTTCTGCTTCACCCTCCAGACTTCACCCTCTCCTTCTCTTTCTTCTGCTTCTTCTGCTTCACCCTCCAGACTTCACCTTCTCCTTCTCCTTCTTCTGATTCTTCTGATTCACCCTCCAGACTTCACCTTCTCTATCTCCTTCTTCTGCTTCTTCTGATTCACCCTCCTGACTTCACCTTCTCCTTCTCCTTCTTCTACTTCTTCTGATTCACCCTCCTGACTTCACCTTCTCCTTCTCCTTCTTCTACTTCTTCTGCTTCACCCTCCAGACTTCAACTTCTCCTTCTCCTTCTTCTACTTCTTCTGATTCACCCTCCAGACTTCACCTTCTCCTTCTCCTTCTTCTGCTTCTTCTGATTCACCCTCCAGACTTCACCTTCTCCTTCTCCTTCTTCTGCTTCTTCTGATTCACCCTCCAGACTTCACCTTCTCCTTCTCCTTCTTCTACTTCTTCTGATTCACCCTCCAGACTTCACCTTCTCCTTCTCCTTCTTCTGCTTCTTCTGATTCACCCTCCAGACTTCACCTTCTCCTTCTCCTTCGTCTACTTCTTCTGATTCACCCTCCAGACTACACCTTCTCCTTCTCCTTCTTCTACTTCTTCTGATTCACCCTCCAGACTTCACCTTCTCCTTCTCCATCTTCTGTTTCTTCTGATTCACCCTCCAGACTTCATCTTCTCCTTCTCCTTCTTCTACTTCTTCTGATTCACCCTCCAGTCTTCACCTTCTCCTTCTCCTTCTTCTACTTCTTCTGATTCACCCTCCAGACTTCATCTTCTCCTTCTCCTTCTTCTACTTCTTCTGATTCACCCTCCAGACTTCACCTTCTCCTTCTCCTTCTTCTGCTTCTTCTGATTCACCCTCCAGACTTCAACTTCTCCTTCTCCTTCTTCTACTTCTTCTGATTCACCCTCCAGACTTCACCTTCTCCTTCTCCTTCTTCTACTTCTTCCGATTCACCCTCCAGACTTCATCTTCTCCTTCTCCTTCTTCTGCTTCTTCTGATTCACCCTCCAGACTTCACCTTCTCCTTCTCCTTCTTCTGCTTCTTCTGATTCACCCTCCAGACTTCACCTTCTCCTTCTCCTTCTTCTACTTCTTCTGATTCACCCTCCAGACTTCACCTTCTCCTTCTCCTTCTTCTACTTCTTCTGATTCACCCTCCAGTCTTCACCTTCTCCTTCTCCTTCTTCTGTTTCTTCTGCTTCACCCTCCAGACTTCACCTTCTCCTTCTCTTTCTTCTGCTTCTTCTGATTCACCCTCCAGACTTCACCTTCTCCTTCTCCTTCTTCTGATTCTTCTGATTCACCCTCCAGACTTCACCTTCTCCTTCTCCTTCTTCTGCTTCTTCTGCTTCACCCTCCTGACTTCACCTTCTCCTTCTCCTTCTTCTACTTCTTCTGATTCACCCTCCTGACTTCACCTTCTCCTTCTCCTTCTTCTGCTTCTTCTGCTTCACCCTCCAGACTTCACCTTCTCCTTCTCCTTCTTCTGCTTCTTCTGATTCACCCTCCAGACTTCACCTTCTCCTTCTCCTTCTTCTGCTTCTTCTGATTCACCCTCCAGACTTCACCTTCTCCTTCTCCTAATTCTGCTTCTTCTGATTCACCCTCCAGACTTCACCTTCTCCTTCTCCTTATTCTGCTTCTTCTGATTCACCCTCCAGACTTCACCTTCTCCTTCTCCTTCCTCTGCTTCTTCTGATTCACCCTCCAGACTTCACCTTCTCCTTCTCCTTCTTCTGATTCTTCTGATTCACCCTCCAGACTTCACCTTCTCCTTCTCCATCTTCTGCTTCTTCTGATTCACCCTCCTGACTTCACCTTCTCCTTCTCCTTCTTCGACTTCTTCTGATTCACCCTCCTGACTTCACCTTCTCCTTCTCCATCTTCTACTTCCTCTGCTTCACCCTCCAGACTTCAACTTCTCCTTCTCCTTCTTCTACTTCTTCTGATTCACCCTCCAGACTTCACCTTCTCCTTCTCCTTCTTCTGCTTCTTCTGATTCACCCTCCAGACTTCACCTTCTCCTTCTCCTTCTTCTGCTTCTTCTGATTCACCCTCCATACTTCACCTTCTCCTTCTCCTTCTTCTACTTCATCTGATTCACCCTCCAGACTTCACCTTATCCTTCTCCTTCTTCTGCTTCTTCTGATTCACCCTCCAGACTTCACCTTCTCCTTCTCCTTCGTCTACTTCTTCTGATTCACCCTCCAGACTTCACCTTCTCCTTCTCCTTCTTCTGCTTCTTCTGATTCACCCTCCAGACTTCACCTTCTCCTTCTCCTTCTTCTGCTTCTTCTGATTCACCCTCCAGACTTCACCTGCTCCTTCTCCTTCTTCTGCTTCTTCTGCTTCACACTCCAGACTTCACCTTCTCCTTCTCCTTCTTCTGCTTCTTCTGCTGCGCCCTCCAGGCTTCACCTTCTCCTTCTCCTTCTTCTGCTTCATCTGCTTCACCGTCCTGACTTCACCTTCTCCTTCTCCTTCTTCTACTTCTTCTGCTACACTCCCCTGACTTCACCTGCTCCTTCTCCTTCTTCTGCTTCTTCTGATTCACCCTCCTAACTTCACCTTCTCCTTCTCCTTCTTCTGCTTCTTCTGATTCACCCTCCAGACTTCACCTTCTCCTTCTCCTTCTTCTGCTTCTTCTGATTCACCCTCCAGACTTCACCTTCTCCTTCTCCTTTTCTGCTTCTTCTGATTCACCCTCCAGACCTCACCTTCTCCTTCTCCTTCTTCTACTTCTTCTGATTCACCCTCCAGACTTCATCTTCTCCTTCTCCTTCTTCTGCTTCTTCTGATTCACCCTCCAGACTTCACCTTCTCCTTCTCCTTCTTCTGCTTCTTCTGATTCACCCTCCAGACTTCACCTTCTCCTTCTCCTTCTTCTACTTCTTCTGATTCACCCTCCAGACTTCACCTTCTCCTTCTCCTTCTTCTACTTCTTCTGATTCACCCTCCAGTCTTCACCTTCTCCTTCTCCTTCTTCTGTTTCTTCTGCTTCACCCTCCAGACTTCACCTTCTCCTTCTCTTTCTTCTGCTTCTTCTGCTTCACCCTCCAGACTTCACCTTCTTCTTCTCCTTCTTCTGATTCTTCTGATTCACCCTCCAGACTTCACCTTCTCTATCTCCTTCTTCTGCTTCTTCTGATTCACCCTCCTGACTTCACCTTCTCCTTCTCCTTCTTCTACTTCTTCTGATTCACCCTTCTGACTTCACCTTCTCCTTCTCCTTCTTCTACTTCTTCTGCTTCACCCTCCAGACTTCAACTTCTCCTTCTCCTTCTTCTACTTCTTCTGATTCACCCTCCAGACTTCACCTTCTCCTTCTCCTTCTTCTGCTTCTTCTGATTCACCCTCCAGACTTCACCTTCTCCTTCTCCTTCTTCTGCTTCTTCTGATTCACCCTCCAGACTTCACCTTCTCCTTCTCCTTCTTCTACTTCTTCTGATTCACCCTCCAGACTTCACCTTCTCCTTCTCCTTCTTTTGCTTCTTCTGATTCACCCTCCAGACTTCACCTTCTCCTTCTCCTTCGTCTACTTCTTCTGATTCACCCTCCAGACTACACCTTCTCCTTCTCCTTCTTCTACTTCTTCTGATTCACCCTCCAGACTTCACCTTCTCCTTCTCCATCTTCTGTTTCTTCTGATTCACCCTCCAGACTTCATCTTCTCCTTCTCCTTCTTCTACTTCTTCTGATTCACCCTCCAGACTTCACCTTCTCCTTCTCCTTCTTCTACTTCTTCTGATTCACCCTCCAGACTTCATCTTCTCCTTCTCCTTATTCTGCTTCTTCTGATTCACCCTCCAGACTTCACCTTCTCCTTCTCCTTCTTCTGCTTCTTCTGATTCACCCTCCAGACTTCAACTTCTCCTTCTGCTTCTTCTACTTCTTCTGATTCACCCTCCAGACTTCACCTTCTCCTTCTCCTTCTTCTACTTCTTCCGATTCACCCTCTAGACTTCATCTTCTCCTTCTCCTTCTTCTGCTTCTTCTGATTCACCCTCCAGACTTCACCTTCTCCTTCTCCTTCTTCTGCTTCTTCTGATTCACCCTCCAGACTTCACCTTCTCCTTCTCCTTCTTCTACTTCTTCTGATTCACCCTCCAGACTTCACCTTCTCCTTCTCCTTCTTCTACTTCTTCTGATTCACCCTCCAGTCTTCACCTTCTCCTTCTCCTTCTTCTGTTTCTTCTGCTTCACCCTTCAGACTTCACCTTCTCCTTCTCTTTCTTCTGCTTCTTCTGATTCACCCTCCAGACTTCACCTTCTCCTTCTCCTTCTTCTGATTCTTCTGATTCACCCTCCAGACTTCACCTTCTCCTTCTCCTTCTTCTGCTTCTTCTGCTTCACCCTCCTGACTTCACCTTCTCCTTCTCCTTCTTCTACTTCTTCTGATTCACCCTCCTGACTTCACCTTCTCCTTCTCCTTCTTCTGCTTCTTCTGCTTCACCCTCCAGACTTCACCTTCTCCTTCTCCTTCTTCTGCTTCTTCTGATTCACCCTCCAGACTTCACCTTCTCCTTCTCCTTCTTCTGCTTCTTCTGATTCACCCTCCAGACTTCACCTTCTCCTTCTCCTTATTCTGCTTCTTCTGATTCACCCTCCAGACTTCACCTTCTCCTTCTCCTTATTCTGCTTCTTCTGATTCACCCTCCAGACTTCACCTTCTCCTTCTCCTTCCTCTGCTTCTTCTGATTCACCCTCCAGACTTCACCATCTCCTTCTCCTTCTTCTGATTCTTCTGATTCACCCTCCAGACTTCACCTTCTCCTTCTCCATCTTCTGCTTCTTCTGATTCACCCTCCTGACTTCACCTTCTCCTTCTCCTTCTTCTACTTCTTCTGATTCACCCTCCTGACTTCACCTTCTCCTTCTCCATCTTCTACTTCCTCTGCTTCACCCTCCAGACTTCAACTTCTCCTTATCCTTCTTCTACTTCTTCTGATTCACCCTCCAGACTTCACCTTCTCCTTCTCCTTCTTCTGCTTCTTCTGATTCACCCTCCAGACTTCACCTTCTCCTTCTCCTTCTTCTGCTTCTTCTGATTCACCCTCCAGACTTCACCTTCTCCTTCTCCTTCTTCTACTTCATCTGATTCACCCTCCAGACTTCACCTTCTCCTTCTCCTTCTTCTGCTTCTTCTGATTCACCCTCCAGACTTCACCTTCTCCTTCTCCTTCGTCTACTTCTTCTGATTCACCCTCCAGACTTCACCTTCTCCTTCTCCTTCTTCTGCTTCTTCTGATTCACCCTCCAGACTTCACCTTCTCCTTCTCCTTATTCTGCTTCTTCTGATTCACCCTCCAGACTTCACCTGCTCCTTCTCCTTCTTCTGCTTCTTCTGCTTCACACTCCAGACTTCACCTTCTCCTTCTCCTTCTTCTGCTTCTTCTGCTGCGCCCTCCAGGCTTCACCTTCTCCTTCTCCTTCTTCTGCTTCATCTGCTTCACCGTCCTGACTTCACCTTCTCCTTCTCCTTCTTCTACTTCTTCTGCTACACCCCCCTGACTTCACCTGCTCCTTCTCCTTCTTCTGCTTCTTCTGATTCACCCTCCTAACTTCACCTTCTCCTTCTCCTTCTTCTGCTTCTTCTGATTCACCCTCCAGACTTCACCTTCTCCTTCTCCTTCTTCTGCTTCTTCTGATTCACCCTCCAGACTTCACCTTCTCCTTCTCCTTTTCTGCTTCTTCTGATTCACCCTCCAGACCTCACCTTCTCCTTCTCCTTCTTCTACTTCTTCTGATTCACCCTCCAGACTTCATCTTCTCCTTCTCCTTCTTCTGCTTCTTCTGATTCACCCTCCAGACTTCACCTTCTCCTTCTCCTTCTTCTACTTCTTCTGATTCACCCTCCAGACTTCACCTTCTCCTTCTCCTTCTTCTACTTCATCTGATTCACCCTCCAGTCTTCACCTTCTCCTTCTCCTTCTTCTGTTTCTTCTGCTTCACCCTCCAGACTTCACCTTCTCCTTCTCTTTCTTCTGCTTCTTCTGCTTCACCCTCCAGACTTCACCTTCTCCTTCTCCTTCTTCTGATTCTTCTGATTCACCCTCCAGACTTCACCTTCTCTATCTCCTTCTTCTGCTTCTTCTGATTCACCCTCCTGACTTCACCTTCTCCTTCTCCTTCTTCTACTTCTTCTGATTCACCCTTCTGACTTCACCTTCTCCTTCTCCTTCTTCTACTTCTTCTGCTTCACCCTCCAGACTTCAACTTCTCCTTCTCCTTCTTCTACTTCTTCTGATTCACCCTCCAGACTTCACCTTCTCCTTCTCCTTCTTCTGCTTCTTCTGATTCACCCTCCAGACTTCACCTTCTCCTTCTCCTTCTTCTGCTTCTTCTGATTCACCCTCCAGACTTCACCTTCTCCTTCTCCTTCTTCTACTTCTTCTGATTCACCCTCCAGACTTCACCTTCTCCTTCTCCTTCTTTTGCTTCTTCTGATTCACCCTCCAGACTTCACCTTCTCCTTCTCCTTCGTCTACTTCTTCTGATTCACCCTCCAGACTACACCTTCTCCTTCTCCTTCTTCTACTTCTTCTGATTCACCCTCCAGACTTCACCTTCTCCTTCTCCATCTTCTGTTTCTTCTGATTCACCCTCCAGACTTCATCTTCTCCTTCTCCTTCTTCTACTTCTTCTGATTCACCCTCCAGACTTCACCTTCTCCTTCTCCTTCTTCTACTTCTTCTGATTCACCCTCCAGACTTCATCTTCTCCTTCTCCTTCTTCTGCTTCTTCTGATTCACCCTCCAGACTTCACCTTCTCCTTCTCCTTCTTCTGCTTCTTCTGATTCACCCTCCAGACTTCAACTTCTCCTTCTCCTTCTTCTACTTCTTCTGATTCACCCTCCAGACTTCACCTTCTCCTTCTCCTTCTTCTACTTCTTCCGATTCACCCTCTAGACTTCATCTTCTCCTTCTCCTTCTTCTGCTTCTTCTGATTCACCCTCCAGACTTCACCTTCTCCTTCTCCTTCTTCTGCTTCTTCTGATTCACCCTCCAGACTTCACCTTCTCCTTCTCCTTCTTCTACTTCTTCTGATTCACCCTCCAGACTTCACCTTCTCCTTCTCCTTCTTCTACTTCTTCTGATTCACCCTCCAGTCTTCACCTTCTCCTTCTCCTTCTTCTGTTTCTTCTGCTTCACCCTCCAGACTTCACCTTCTCCTTCTCTTTCTTCTGCTTCTTCTGATTCACCCTCCAGACTTCACCTTCTCCTTCTCCTTCTTCTGATTCTTCTGATTCACCCTCCAGACTTCACCTTCTCCTTCTCCTTCTTCTGCTTCTTCTGCTTCACCCTCCTGACTTCACCTTCTCCTTCTCCTTCTTCTACTTCTTCTGATTCACCCTCCTGACTTCACCTTCTCCTTCTCCTTCTTCTGCTTCTTCTGATTCACCCTCCAGACTTCACCTTCTCCTTCTCCTTCTTCTGCTTCTTCTGATTCACCCTCCAGACTTCACCTTCTCCTTCTCCTTATTCTGCTTCTTCTGATTCACCCTCCAGACTTCACCTTCTCCTTCTCCTTATTCTGCTTCTTCTGATTCACCCTCCAGACTTCACCTTCTCCTTCTCCTTCCTCTGCTTCTTCTGATTCACCCTCCAGACTTCACCTTCTCCTTCTCCTTCTTCTGATTCTTCTGATTCACCCTCCAGACTTCACCTTCTCCTTCTCCATCTTCTGCTTCTTCTGATTCACCCTCCTGACTTCACCTTCTCCTTCTCCTTCTTCTACTTCTTCTGTTTCACCCTCCTGACTTCACCTTCTCCTTCTCCATCTTCTACTTCCTCTGCATCACCCTCCAGACTTCAACTTCTCCTTCTGCTTCTTCTACTTCTTCTGATTCACCCTCCAGACTTCACCTTCTCCTTCTCCTTCTTCTGCTTCTTCTGATTCACCCTCCAGACTTCACCTTCTCCTTCTCCTTCTTCTGCTTCTTCTGATTCACCCTCCAGACTTCACCTTCTCCTTCTCCTTCTTCTACTTCATCTGATTCACCCTCCAGACTTCACCTTCTCCTTCTCCTTCTTCTGCTTCTTCTGATTCACCCTCCAGACTTCACCTTCTCCTTCTCCTTCGTCTACTTCTTCTGATTCACCCTCCAGACTTCACCTTCTCCTTCTCCTTCTTCTGCTTCTTCTGATTCACCCTCCAGACTTCACCTTCTCCTTCTCCTTATTCTGCTTCTTCTGATTCACCCTCCAGACTTCACCTTCTCCTTCTCCTTCTTCTGCTTCTTCTGCTTCACACTCCAGACTTCACCTTCTCCTTCTCCTTCTTCTGCTTCTTCTGCTGCGCCCTCCAGGCTTCACCTTCTCCTTCTCCTTCTTCTGCTTCTTCTGCTGCGCCCTCCAGGCTTCACCTTCTCCTTCTCCTTCTTCTGCTTCATCTGCTTCACCGTCCTGACTTCACCTTCTCCTTCTCCTTCTTCTACTTCTTCTGCTACACCCCCCTGACTTCACCTGCTCCTTCTCCTTCTTCTGCTTCTTCTGATTCACCCTCCTAACTTCACCTTCTCCTTCTCCTTCTTCTGCTTCTTCTGATTCACCCTCCAGACTTCACCTTCTCCTTCTCCTTCTTCTGCTTCTTCTGATTCACCCTCCAGACTTCACCTTCTCCTTCTCCTTTTCTGCTTCTTCTGATTCACCCTCCAGACCTCACCTTCTCCTTCTCCTTCTTCTACTTCTTCTGATTCACCCTCCAGACTTCATCTTCTCCTTCTCCTTCTTCTGCTTCTTCTGATTCACCCTCCAGACTTCACCTTCTCCTTCTCCTTCTTCTGCTTCTTCTGATTCACCCTCCAGACTTCACCTTCTCCTTCTCCTTCTTCTACTTCTTCTGATTCACCCTCCAGACTTCACCTTCTCCTTCTCCTTCTTCTACTTCTTCTGATTCACCCTCCAGTCTTCACCTTCTCCTTCTCCTTCTTCTGTTTCTTCTGCTTCACCCTCCAGACTTCACCTTCTCCTTCTCTTTCTTCTGCTTCTTCTGCTTCACCCTCCAGACTTCACCTTCTCCTTCTCCTTCTTCTGATTCTTCTGATTCACCCTCCAGACTTCACCTTCTCTATCTCCTTCTTCTGCTTCTTCTGATTCACCCTCCTGACTTCACCTTCTCCTTCTCCTTCTTCTACTTCTTCTGATTCACCCTTCTGACTTCACCTTCTCCTTCTCCTTCTTCTACTTCTTCTGCTTCACCCTCCAGACTTCAACTTCTCCTTCTCCTTCTTCTACTTCTTCTGATTCACCCTCCAGACTTCACCTTCTCCTTCTCCTTCTTCTGCTTCTTCTGATTCACCCTCCAGACTTCACCTTCTCCTTCTCCTTCTTCTGCTTCTTCTGATTCACCCTCCAGACTTCACCTTCTCCTTCTCCTTCTTCTACTTCTTCTGATTCACCCTCCAGACTTCACCTTCTCCTTCTCCTTCTTTTGCTTCTTCTGATTCACCCTCCAGACTTCACCTTCTCCTTCTCCTTCGTCTACTTCTTCTGATTCACCCTCCAGACTACACCTTCTCCTTCTCCTTCTTCTACTTCTTCTGATTCACCCTCCAGACTTCACCTTCTCCTTCTCCATCTTCTGTTTCTTCTGATTCACCCTCCAGACTTCATCTTCTCCTTCTCCTTCTTCTACTTCTTCTGATTCACCCTCCAGACTTCACCTTCTCCTTCTCCTTCTTCTACTTCTTCTGATTCACCCTCCAGACTTCATCTTCTCCTTCTCCTTCTTCTGCTTCTTCTGATTCACCCTCCAGACTTCACCTTCTCCTTCTCCTTCTTCTGCTTCTTCTGATTCACCCTCCAGACTTCAACTTCTCCTTCTCCTTCTTCTACTTCTTCTGATTCACCCTCCAGACTTCACCTTCTCCTTCTCCTTCTTCTACTTCTTCCGATTCACCCTCTAGACTTCATCTTCTCCTTCTCCTTCTTCTGCTTCTTCTGATTCACCCTCCAGACTTCACCTTCTCCTTCTCCTTCTTCTGCTTCTTCTGATTCACCCTCCAGACTTCACCTTCTCCTTCTCCTTCTTCTACTTCTTCTGATTCACCCTCCAGACTTCACCTTCTCCTTCTCCTTCTTCTACTTCTTCTGATTCACCCTCCAGTCTTCACCTTCTCCTTCTCCTTCTTCTGTTTCTTCTGCTTCACCCTCCAGACTTCACCTTCTCCTTCTCTTTCTTCTGCTTCTTCTGATTCACCCTCCAGACTTCACCTTCTCCTTCTCCTTCTTCTGATTCTTCTGATTCACCCTCCAGACTTCACCTTCTCCTTCTCCTTCTTCTGCTTCTTCTGCTTCACCCTCCTGACTTCACCTTCTCCTTCTCCTTCTTCTACTTCTTCTGATTCACCCTCCTGACTTCACCTTCTCCTTCTCCTTCTTCTGCTTCTTCTGCTTCACCCTCCAGACTTCACCTTCTCCTTCTCCTTCTTCTGCTTCTTCTGATTCACCCTCCAGACTTCACCTTCTCCTTCTCCTTCTTCTGCTTCTTCTGATTCACCCTCCAGACTTCACCTTCTCCTTCTCCTTATTCTGCTTCTTCTGATTCACCCTCCAGACTTCACCTTCTCCTTCTCCTTATTCTGCTTCTTCTGATTCACCCTCCAGACTTCACCTTCTCCTTCTCCTTCCTCTGCTTCTTCTGATTCACCCTCCAGACTTCACCTTCTCCTTCTCCTTCTTCTGATTCTTCTGATTCACCCTCCAGACTTCACCTTCTCCTTCTCCATCTTCTGCTTCTTCTGATTCACCCTCCTGACTTCACCTTCTCCTTCTCCTTCTTCTACTTCTTCTGTTTCACCCTCCTGACTTCACCTTCTCCTTCTCCATCTTCTACTTCCTCTGCATCACCCTCCAGACTTCAACTTCTCCTTCTGCTTCTTCTACTTCTTCTGATTCACCCTCCAGACTTCACCTTCTCCTTCTCCTTCTTCTGCTTCTTCTGATTCACCCTCCAGACTTCACCTTCTCCTTCTCCTTCTTCTGCTTCTTCTGATTCACCCTCCAGACTTCACCTTCTCCTTCTCCTTCTTCTACTTCATCTGATTCACCCTCCAGACTTCACCTTCTCCTTCTCCTTCTTCTGCTTCTTCTGATTCACCCTCCAGACTTCACCTTCTCCTTCTCCTTCGTCTACTTCTTCTGATTCACCCTCCAGACTTCACCTTCTCCTTCTCCTTCTTCTGCTTCTTCTGATTCACCCTCCAGACTTCACCTTCTCCTTCTCCTTATTCTGCTTCTTCTGATTCACCCTCCAGACTTCACCTTCTCCTTCTCCTTCTTCTGCTTCTTCTGCTTCACACTCCAGACTTCACCTCTCCTTTCTCCTTCTTCTGCTTCTTCTGCTGCGCCCTCCAGGCTTCACCTTCTCCTTCTCCTTCTTCTGCTTCATCTGCTTCACCGTCCTGACTTCACCTTCTCCTTCTCCTTCTTCTACTTCTTCTGCTACACCCCCCTGACTTCACCTGCTCCTTCTCCTTCTTCTGCTTCTTCTGATTCACCCTCCTAACTTCACCTTCTCCTTCTCCTTCTTCTGCTTCTTCTGATTCACCCTCCTGACTTCACCTTCTCCTTCTCCTTCTTCTGCTTCTTCTGATTCACCCTCCAGACTTCACCTTCTCCTTCTCCTTCTTCTGCTTCTTCTGATTCACCCTCCAGACTTCACCTTCTCCTTCTCCTTTTCTGCTTCTTCTGATTCACCCTCCAGACTTCACCTTCTCCTTCTCCTTCTTCTACTTCTTCTGATTCACCCTCCAGACTTCATCTTCTCCTTCTCCTTCTTCTGCTTCTTCTGATTCACCCTCCAGACTTCACCTTCTCCTTCTCCTTCTTCTGCTTCTTCTGATTCACCCTCCAGACTTCACCTTCTCCTTCTCCTTCTTCTACTTCTTCTGATTCACCCTCCAGACTTCACCTTCTCCTTCTCCTTCTTCTACTTCTTCTGATTCACCCTCCAGTCTTCACCTTCTCCTTCTCCTTCTTCTGTTTCTTCTGCTTCACCCTCCAGACTTCACCTTCTCCTTCTCTTTCTTCTGCTTCTTCTGCTTCACCCTCCAGACTTCACCTTCTCCTTCTCCTTCTTCTGATTCTTCTGATTCACCCTCCAGACTGCACCTTCTCTATCTCCTTCTTCTGCTTCTTCTGATTCACCCTCCTGACTTCACCTTCTCCTTCTCCTTCTTCTACTTCTTCTGATTCACCCTCCTGACTTCACCTTCTCCTTCTCCTTCTTCTACTTCTTCTGCTTCACCCTCCAGACTTCAACTTCTCCTTCTGCTTCTTCTACTTCTTCTGATTCACCCTCCAGACTTCACTTCTCCTTCTCCTTCTTCTGCTTCTTCTGATTCACCCTCCAGACTTCACCTTCTCCTTCTCCTTCTTCTGCTTCTTCTGATTCACCCTCCAGACTTCACCTTCTCCTTCTCCTTCTTCTACTTCATCTGATTCACCCTCCAGACTTCACCTTCTCCTTCTCCTTCTTCTGCTTCTTCTGATTCACCCTCCAGACTTCACCTTCTCCTTCTCCTTCGTCTACTTCTTCTGATTCACCCTCCAGACTTCACCTTCTCCTTCTCCTTCTTCTGCTTCTTCTGATTCACCCTCCAGACTTCACCTTCTCCTTCTCCTTCTTCTACTTCTTCTGATTCCACCCTCCAGACTTCACCTTCTCCTTCTCCTTCTTCTGCTTCTTCTGATTCACCCTCCAGACTTCACCTTCTCCTTCTCCTTCGTCTACTTCTTCTGATTCACCCTCCAGACTTCACCTTCTCCTTCTCCTTCTTCTGCTTCTTCTGCTGCGCCCTCCAGGCTTCACCTTCTCCTTCTCCTTCTTCTGCTTCATCTGCTTCACCGTCCTGACTTCACCTTCTCCTTCTCCTTCTTCTACTTCTTCTGCTACACCCCCCTGACTTCACCTGCTCCTTCTCCTTCTTCTGCTTCTTCTGATTCACCCTCCTAACTTCACCTTCTCCTTCTCCTTCTTCTGCTTCTTCTGATTCACCCTCCTGACTTCACCTTCTCCTTCTCCTTCTTCTGCTTCTTCTGATTCACCCTCCAGACTTCACCTTCTCCTTCTCCTTCTTCTGCTTCTTCTGATTCACCCTCCAGACTTCACCTTCTCCTTCTCCTTTTCTGCTTCTTCTGATTCACCCTCCAGACCTCACCTTCTCCTTCTCCTTCTTCTACTTCTTCTGATTCACCCTCCAGACTTCATCTTCTCCTTCTCCTTCTTCTGCTTCTTCTGATTCACCCTCCAGACTTCACCTTCTCCTTCTCCTTCTTCTGCTTCTTCTGATTCACCCTCCAGACTTCACCTTCTCCTTCTCCTTCTTCTACTTCTTCTGATTCACCCTCCAGACTTCACCTTCTCCTTCTCCTTCTTCTACTTCTTCTGATTCACCCTCCAGTCTTCACCTTCTCCTTCTCCTTCTTCTGTTTCTTCTGCTTCACCCTCCAGACTTCACCTTCTCCTTCTCTTTCTTCTGCTTCTTCTGCTTCACCCTCCAGACTTCACCTTCTCCTTCTCCTTCTTCTGATTCTTCTGATTCACCCTCCAGACTGCACCTTCTCTATCTCCTTCTTCTACTTCTTCTGATTCACCCTCCAGACTACACCTTCTCCTTCTCCTTCTTCTACTTCTTCTGTTTCACCCTCCAGACTTCACCTTCTCCTTCTCCATCTTCTGTTTCTTCTGATTCACCCTCCAGACCTCATCTTCTCCTTCTCCTTCTTCTGATTCACCCTCCAGACTTCACCTTCTCCTTCTCCTTCTTCTACTTCTTCTGATTCACCCTCCAGACTTCATCTTCTCCTTCTCCTTCTTCTGCTTCTTCTGATTCACCCTCCAGACTTCACCTTCTCCTTCTCCTTCTTCTGCTTCTTCTGATTCACCCTCCAGACTTCAACTTCTCCTTCTCCTTCTTCTACTTCTTCTGATTCACCCTCCAGACTTCACCTTCTCCTTCTCCTTCTTCTACTTCTTCCGATTCACCCTCTAGACTTCATCTTCTCCTTCTCCTTCTTCTGCTTCTTCTGATTCACCCTCCAGACTTCACCTTCTCCTTCTCCTTCTTCTGCTTCTTCTGATTCACCCTCCAGACTTCACCTTCTCCTTCTCCTTCTTCTACTTCTTCTGATTCACCCTCCAGACTTCACCTTCTCCTTCTCCTTCTTCTACTTCTTCTGATTCACCCTCCATTCTTCACCTTCTCCTTCTCCTTCTTCTGTTTCTTCTGCTTCACCCTCCAGACTTCACCTTCTCCTTCTCTTTCTTCTGCTTCTTCTGATTCACCCTCCAGACTTCACCTTCTCCTTCTCCTTCTTCTGATTCTTCTGATTCACCCTCCAGACTTCACCTTCTCCTTCTCCTTCTTCTGCTTCTTCTGCTTCACCCTCCTGACTTCACCTTCTCCTTCTCCTTCTTCTACTTCTTCTGATTCACCCTCCTGACTTCACCTTCTCCTTCTCCTTCTTCTGCTTCTTCTGCTTCACCCTCCAGACTTCACCTTCTCCTTCTCCTTCTTCTGCTTCTTCTGATTCACCCTCCAGACTTCACCTTCTCCTTCTCCTTCTTCTGCTTCTTCTGATTCACCCTCCAGACTTCACCTTCTCCTTCTCCTTATTCTGCTTCTTCTGATTCACCCTCCAGACTTCACCTTCTCCTTCTCCTTATTCTGCTTCTTCTGATTCACCCTCCAGACTTCACCTTCTCCTTCTCCTTCCTCTGCTTCTTTTGATTCACCTTCCAGACTTCACCTCCTCCTTCTCCTTCTTCTGCTTCTTCTGATTCACCCTCCTGACTTCACCTTCTCCTTCTCCTTCTTCTACTTCTTCTGATTCACCCTCCTGACTTCACCTTCTCATTCTCCTTCTTCTACTTCTGCTGCTTCACCCTCCAGACTTCACCTTCTCCTTCTCCTTCTTCTACTTCTTCTGATTCAACCTCCAGACTTCACCTTCTCCTTCTCCTTCTTCTGCTTCTTCTGATTCACCCTCCAGACTTCACCTTCTCATTCTCCTTCTTCTGCTTCTTCTGCTGCGCCCTCCAGACTTCACCTTCTCCTTCTCCTTCTTCTGCTTCTTCTGCTTCACACTCCAGACTTCACCTTCTCCTTCTCCTTCTTCTGCTTCTTCTGCTGCGCCCTCCAGGCTTCACCTTCTCCTTCTCCTTCTTCTGCTTCTTCTGCTTCACCGTCCTGACTTCACCTTCTCCTTCTCCTTCTTCTACTTCTTCTGCTACACCCCCCTGACTTCACCTGCTCCTTCTCCTTCTTCTGCTTCTTCTGATTCACCCTCCTAACTTCACCTTCTCCTTCTCCTTCTTCTCCTTCTTCTGATTCACCCTCCAGACTTCACCTTCTCCTTCTCCTTCTTCTGCTTCTTCTGATTCACCCTCCAGACCTCACCTCCTCCTTCTCCTTCTTCTACTTCTTCTGATTCACCCTCCAGACTTCATCTTCTCCTTCTCCTTCTTCTGCTTCTTCTGATTCACCCTCCAGACTTCACCTTCTCCTTCTCCTTCTTCTGCTTCTTCTGATTCACCCTCCAGACTTCACCTTCTCCTTCTCCTTCTTCTACTTCTTCTGATTCACCCTCCAGACTTCACCTTCTCCTTCTCCTTCTTCTACTTCTTCTGATTCACCCTCCAGTCTTCACCTTCTCCTTCTCCTTCTTCTGTTTCTTCTGCTTCACCCTCCAGACTTCACCTTCTCCTTCTCTTTCTTCTGCTTCTTCTGCTTCAGCCTCCAGACTTCACCTTCTCCTTCTCCTTCTTCTGATTCTTCTGATTCACCCTCCAGACTTCACCTTCTCTATCTCCTTCTTCTGCTTCTTCTGATTCACCCTCCTGACTTCACCTTCTCCTTCTCCTTCTTCTACTTCTTCTGATTCATCCTCGTGACTTCACCTTCTCCTTCTCCTTCTTCTACTTCTTCTGCTTCACCCTCCAGACTTCACCTTCTCCTTCTCCTTCTTCTACTTCTTCTGATTCACCCTCCAGACTTCACCTTCTCCTTCTCCTTCTTCTGCTTCTTCTGATTCACCCTCCAGACTTAACCTTCTCCTTCTCCTTATTCTGCTTCTTCTGATTCACCCTCCAGACTTCACCTTCTCCTTCTCCTTCTTCTGCTTCTTCTGCTTCACCCTCCAGACTTCACCTTCTCCTTCTCCTTCTTCTGCTTCTTCTGATTCACCATCCAGACTTCACCTTCTCCTTCTCCTTCTTCTACTTCTTCTGATTCACCCTCCAGACTTCACCTTCTCCTTCTCCTTCTTCTGCTTCTTCTGATTCACCCTCCTGACTTCACCTTCTCCTTCTCCTTCTTCTACATCTTCTGATTCACCCTCCTGACTTCACCTTCTCCTTCTCCTTCTTCTAATTCTTCTGCTTCACCCTCCAGACTTCAACTTCTCCTTCTCCTTCTTCTACTTCTTCTGATTCACCCTCCAGACTTCACCTTCTCCTCCTCCTTCTTCTGCTTCTTCTGATTCACCCTCCAGACTTCACCTTCTCCTTCTCCTTCTTCTGCTTCTTCTGATTCACCCTCCAGACTTCACCTTCTCCTTCTCCTTCTTCTACTTCATCTGATTCACCCTCCAGACTTCACCTTCTCCTTCTCCTTCTTCTGCTTCTTCTGATTCACCCTCCAGACTTCACCTTCTCCTTCTCCTTCGTCTACTTCTTCTGATTCACCCTCCAGACTACACCTTCTACTTCTCCTTCTTCTACTTCTTCTGATCCAGCCTCCAGACTTCACCTTCTCCTTCTCCTTCTTCTGTTTCTTCTGATTCACCTCCAGACTTCATCTTCTCCTTCTCCTTCTTCTACTTCTTCTGATTCACCCTCCAGACTTCACCTTCTCCTTCTCCTTCTTCTACTTCTTCTGATTCACCCTCCAGACTTCATCTTCTCCTTCTCCTTCTTCTGCTTCTTCTGATTCACCCTCCAGACTTCACCTTCTCCTTCTCCTTCTTCTGCTTCTTCTGATTCACCCTCCAGACTTCAACTTCTCCTTCTCCTTCTTCTACTTCTTCTGATTCACCCTCCAGACTTCACCTTCTCCTTCTCCTTCTTCTACTTCTTCTGATTCACCCTCCAGTCTTCACCTTCTCCTTCTTCTGTTTCTTCTGCTTCACCCTCCAGACTTCACCTTCTCCTTCTCTTTCTTCTGCTTCTTCTGATTCACCCTCCAGACTTCACCTTCTCCTTCTCCTTCTACTGATTCTTCTGATTCACCATCCAGACTTCACCTTCTCCTTCTCCTTCTTCTGCTTCTTCTGATTCACCCTCCTGACTTCACCTTCTCCTTCTCCTTCTTCTACTTCTTCTGATTCACCCTCCTGACTTCACCTTCTCCTTCTGCTTCTTTTACTTCTTCTGCTTCACCCTCCAGACTTCACCTTCTCCTTCTCCTTCTTCTACTTCTTCTGATTCACCCTCCAGACTTCACCTTCTCCTTCTCCTTCTTCTGCTTCTTCTGATTCACCCTCCAGACTTCACCTTCTCATTCTCCTTCTTCTGCTTCTTCTGCTGCGCCCTCCAGACTTCACCTTCTCCTTCTCCTTCTTCTGCTTCTTCTGCTTCACACTCCAGACTTCACCTTCTCCTTCTCCTTCTTCTGCTTCTTCTGCTGCGCCCTCCAGGCTTCACCTTCACCTTCTCCTTCTTCTGCTTCTTCTGCTTCACCGTCCTGACTTCACCTTCTCCTTCTCCTTCTTCCACTTCTTCTGCTACACCCCCCTGACTTCACCTGCTCCTTCTCCTTCTTCTGCTTCTTCTGATTCACCCTCCTAACTTCACCTTCTCCTTCTCCTTCTTCTGCTTCTTCTGATTCACCCTCCTGACTTCACCTTCTCCTTCTCCTTCTTCTGCTTCTTCTGATTCACCCTCCAGACTTCACCTTCTCCTTCTCCTTCTTCTGCTTCTTCTGATTCACCCTCCAGACTTCACCTTCTCCTTCTCCTTCTTCTGCTTCTTCTGATTCACCCTCCAGACCTCACCTTCTCCTTCTCCTTCTTCTACTTCTTCTGATTCACCCTCCAGACTTCATCTTCTCCTTCTCCTTCTTCTGCTTCTTCTGATTCACCCTCCAGACTTCACCTTCTCCTTCTCCTTCTTCTGCTTCTTCTGATTCACCCTCCAGACTTCACCTTCTCCTTCTCCTTCTTCTACTTCTTCTGATTCACCCTCCAGACTTCACCTTCTCCTTCTCCTTCTTCTACTTCTTCTGCTTCACCCTCCAGACTTCACCTTCTCCTTCTCCTTCTTCTACTTCTTCTGATTCACCCTCCAGACTTCACCTTCTCCTTCTCCTTCTTCTGCTTCTTCTGATTCACCCTCCAGACATAACCTTCTCCTTCTCCTTATTCTGCTTCTTCTGATTCACCCTCCAGACTTCACCTTCTCCTTCTCCTTCTTCTGCTTCTTCTGATTCACCCTCCAGACTTCACCTTCTCCTTCTCCTTCTTCTGCTTCTTCTGATTCACCCTCCAGACCTCACCTTCTCCTTCTCCTTCTTCTACTTCTTCTGATTCACCCTCCAGACATCACCTTCTCCTTCTCCTTCTTCTGCTTTTTCTGATTCACCCTCCTAACTTCACCTTATCCTTCTCCTTCTTCGACATCTTCTGATTCACCCTCCTGACTTCACCTTCTCCTTCTCCTTCTTCTACTTCTTCTGCTTCACCCTCCAGACTTCACCTTCTCCTTCTCCTTCTTCTGATTCACCCTCCAGACTTCACCTTCTCCTTCTCCTTCTTCTACTTCTTCTGATTCACCCTCCAGACTTCACCTTCTCCTTCTCCTTCTTCTACTTCTTCTGATTCACCCTCCAGACTTCACCTTCTCCTTCTCCTTATTCTGCTTCTTCTGAATCACCCTCCAGACTTCACCTTCTCCTTCTCCTTCTTCTGCTTCTTCTGATTCACCCTCCAGACTTCACCTTCTCCTTCTCCTTCTTCTGCTTCTTCTGATTCACCCTCCAGACTTCACCTTCTCCTTCTCCTTCTTCTACGTCTTCTGATTCACCCTCCAGACTTCACCTTCTCCATCTCCTTCTTCTGCTTCTTCTGATTCACCCTCCAGACTTCAACTTCTCCTTCTCCTTCTTCTACTTCTTCTGATTCACCCTCCAGACTTCACCTTCTCCTTCTCCTTCTTCTACTTCTTCTGATTCACCCTCCAGTCTTCACCTTCTCCTTCTTCTGTTTCTTCTGCTTCACCCTCCAGACTTCACCTTCTCCTTCTCTTTCTTCTGCTTCTTCTGATTCACCCTCCAGACTTCACCTTCTCCTTCTCCTTCTACTGATTCTTCTGATTCACCATCCAGACTTCACCTTCTCCTTCTCCTTCTTCTGCTTCTTCTGATTCACCCTCCTGACTTCACCTTCTCCTTCTCCTTCTTCTACTTCTTCTGATTCACCCTCCTGACTTCACCTTCTCCTTCTGCTTCTTTTACTTCTTCTGCTTCACCCTCCAGACTTCACCTTCTCCTTCTCCTTCTTCTACTTCTTCTGATTCACCCTCCAGACTTCACCTTCTCCTTCTCCTTCTTCTGCTTCTTCTGATTCACCCTCCAGACTTCACCTTCTCATTCTCCTTCTTCTGCTTCTTCTGCTGCGCCCTCCAGACTTCACCTTCTCCTTCTCCTTCTTCTGCTTCTTCTGCTTCACACTCCAGACTTCACCTTCTCCTTCTCCTTCTTCTGCTTCTTCTGCTGCGCCCTCCAGGCTTCACCTTCACCTTCTCCTTCTTCTGCTTCTTCTGCTTCACCGTCCTGACTTCACCTTCTCCTTCTCCTTCTTCCACTTCTTCTGCTACACCCCCCTGACTTCACCTGCTCCTTCTCCTTCTTCTGCTTCTTCTGATTCACCCTCCTAACTTCACCTTCTCCTTCTCCTTCTTCTGCTTCTTCTGATTCACCCTCCTGACTTCACCTTCTCCTTCTCCTTCTTCTGCTTCTTCTGATTCACCCTCCAGACTTCACCTTCTCCTTCTCCTTCTTCTGCTTCTTCTGATTCACCCTCCAGACTTCACCTTCTCCTTCTCCTTCTTCTGCTTCTTCTGATTCACCCTCCAGACCTCACCTTCTCCTTCTCCTTCTTCTACTTCTTCTGATTCACCCTCCAGACTTCATCTTCTCCTTCTCCTTCTTCTGCTTCTTCTGATTCACCCTCCAGACTTCACCTTCTCCTTCTCCTTCTTCTGCTTCTTCTGATTCACCCTCCAGACTTCACCTTCTCCTTCTCCTTCTTCTACTTCTTCTGATTCACCCTCCAGACTTCACCTTCTCCTTCTCCTTCTTCTACTTCTTCTGCTTCACCCTCCAGACTTCACCTTCTCCTTCTCCTTCTTCTACTTCTTCTGATTCACCCTCCAGACTTCACCTTCTCCTTCTCCTTCTTCTGCTTCTTCTGATTCACCCTCCAGACATAACCTTCTCCTTCTCCTTATTCTGCTTCTTCTGATTCACCCTCCAGACTTCACCTTCTCCTTCTCCTTCTTCTGCTTCTTCTGATTCACCCTCCAGACTTCACCTTCTCCTTCTCCTTCTTCTGCTTCTTCTGATTCACCCTCCAGACCTCACCTTCTCCTTCTCCTTCTTCTACTTCTTCTGATTCACCCTCCAGACATCACCTTCTCCTTCTCCTTCTTCTGCTTTTTCTGATTCACCCTCCTAACTTCACCTTATCCTTCTCCTTCTTCGACATCTTCTGATTCACCCTCCTGACTTCACCTTCTCCTTCTCCTTCTTCTACTTCTTCTGCTTCACCCTCCAGACTTCACCTTCTCCTTCTCCTTCTTCTGATTCACCCTCCAGACTTCACCTTCTCCTTCTCCTTCTTCTACTTCTTCTGATTCACCCTCCAGACTTCACCTTCTCCTTCTCCTTCTTCTACTTCTTCTGATTCACCCTCCAGACTTCACCTTCTCCTTCTCCTTATTCTGCTTCTTCTGAATCACCCTCCAGACTTCACCTTCTCCTTCTCCTTCTTCTGCTTCTTCTGATTCACCCTCCAGACTTCACCTTCTCCTTCTCCTTCTTCTGCTTCTTCTGATTCACCCTCCAGACTTCACCTTCTCCTTCTCCTTCTTCTACGTCTTCTGATTCACCCTCCAGACTTCACCTTCTCCATCTCCTTCTTCTGCTTCTTCTGATTCACCCTCCAGACTTCACCTTCTCCTTCTCCTTCATCTACTTCTTCTGATTCACCCTCCAGACTTCACCTTCTCCTTCTCCTTCTTCTGCTTCTTCTGATTCACCCTCCAGACTTCACCTTCTCCTTCTCCTTCTTCTGCTTCTTCTGATTCACCCTCCAGACTTCACCTTCTCCTTCTCCTTCTTCTACTTCTTCTGATTCACCCTCCAGACTTCACCTTCTCCTTCTCCTTCTTCTGCTTCTTCTGATTCACCCTCCAGACTTCACCTTCTCCTTCTCCTTCGTCTACTTCTTCTGATTCACCCCACAGACTACACCTTCTCCTTCTCCTTCTTCTACTTCTTCTGATTCACCCTCCAGACTTCACCTTCTCCTTCTCCTTCTTCTGCTTCTTCTGATTCACCCTCCTGACTTCACCTTCTCCTTCTCCTTCTTCTACTTCTTCTGATTCACCCTCCTGACTTCACCTTCTCCTTCTGCTTCTTTTACTTCTTCTGCTTCACCCTCCAGACTTCACCTTCTCCTTCTCCTTCTTCTACTTCTTCTGATTCACCCTCCAGACTTCACCTTCTCCTTCTCCTTCTTCTGCTTCTTCTGATTCACCCTCCAGACTTCACCTTCTCATTCTCCTTCTTCTGCTTCTTCTGCTGCGCCCTCCAGACTTCACCTTCTCCTTCTCCTTCTTCTGCTTCTTCTGCTTCACACTCCAGACTTCACCTTCTCCTTCTCCTTCTTCTGCTTCTTCTGCTGCGCCCTCCAGGCTTCACCTTCACCTTCTCCTTCTTCTGCTTCTTCTGCTTCACCGTCCTGACTTCACCTTCTCCTTCTCCTTCTTCCACTTCTTCTGCTACACCCCCCTGACTTCACCTGCTCCTTCTCCTTCTTCTGCTTCTTCTGATTCACCCTCCTAACTTCACCTTCTCCTTCTCCTTCTTCTGCTTCTTCTGATTCACCCTCCTGACTTCACCTTCTCCTTCTCCTTCTTCTGCTTCTTCTGATTCACCCTCCAGACTTCACCTTCTCCTTCTCCTTCTTCTGCTTCTTCTGATTCACCCTCCAGACTTCACCTTCTCCTTCTCCTTCTTCTGCTTCTTCTGATTCACCCTCCAGACCTCACCTTCTCCTTCTCCTTCTTCTACTTCTTCTGATTCACCCTCCAGACTTCATCTTCTCCTTCTCCTTCTTCTGCTTCTTCTGATTCACCCTCCAGACTTCACCTTCTCCTTCTCCTTCTTCTGCTTCTTCTGATTCACCCTCCAGACTTCACCTTCTCCTTCTCCTTCTTCTACTTCTTCTGATTCACCCTCCAGACTTCACCTTCTCCTTCTCCTTCTTCTACTTCTTCTGCTTCACCCTCCAGACTTCACCTTCTCCTTCTCCTTCTTCTACTTCTTCTGATTCACCCTCCAGACTTCACCTTCTCCTTCTCCTTCTTCTGCTTCTTCTGATTCACCCTCCAGACATAACCTTCTCCTTCTCCTTATTCTGCTTCTTCTGATTCACCCTCCAGACTTCACCTTCTCCTTCTCCTTCTTCTGCTTCTTCTGATTCACCCTCCAGACTTCACCTTCTCCTTCTCCTTCTTCTGCTTCTTCTGATTCACCCTCCAGACCTCACCTTCTCCTTCTCCTTCTTCTACTTCTTCTGATTCACCCTCCAGACATCACCTTCTCCTTCTCCTTCTTCTGCTTTTTCTGATTCACCCTCCTGACTTCACCTTATCCTTCTCCTTCTTCGACATCTTCTGATTCACCCTCCTGACTTCACCTTCTCCTTCTCCTTCTTCTACTTCTTCTGCTTCACCCTCCAGACTTCACCTTCTCCTTCTCCTTCTTCTACTTCTTCTGATTCACCCTCCAGACTTCACCTTCTCCTTCTCCTTCTTCTACTTCTTCTGATTCACCCTCCAGACTTCACCTTCTCCTTCTCCTTCTTCTACTTCTTCTGATTCACCCTCCAGACTTCACCTTCTCCTTCTCCTTATTCTGCTTCTTCTGAATCACCCTCCAGACTTCACCTTCTCCTTCTCCTTCTTCTGCTTCTTCTGATTCACCCTCCAGACTTCACCTTCTCCTTCTCCTTCTTCTGCTTCTTCTGATTCACCCTCCAGACTTCACCTTCTCCTTCTCCTTCTTCTACGTCTTCTGATTCACCCTCCAGACTTCACCTTCTCCATCTCCTTCTTCTGCTTCTTCTGATTCACCCTCCAGACTTCACCTTCTCCTTCTCCTTCATCTACTTCTTCTGATTCACCCTCCAGGCTTCACCTTCTCCTTCTCCTTCTTCTGCTTCTTCTGATTCACCCTCCAGACTTCACCTTCTCCTTCTCCTTCTTCTGCTTCTTCTGATTCACCCTCCAGACTTCACCTTCTCCTTCTCCTTCTTCTACTTCTTCTGATTCACCCTCCAGACTTCACCTTCTCCTTCTCCTTCTTCTGCTTCTTCTGATTCACCCTCCAGACTTCACCTTCTCCTTCTCCTTCGTCTACTTCTTCTGATTCACCCTACAGACTACACCTTCTCCTTCTCCTTCTTCTACTTCTTCTGATTCACCCTCCAGACTTCACCTTCTCCTTCTCCTTATTCTGTTTCTTCTGATTCACCCTCCAGACTTCATCTTCTCCTTCTCCTTCTTCTACTTCTTCTGATTCACCCTCCAGACTTCACCTTCTCCTTCTCCTTCTTCTGCTTCTTCTGATTCACCCTCCAGACTTCACCTTCTCCTTCTCCTTCTTCTGCTTCTTCTGATTCACCCTCCAGACTTCAACTTCTCCTTCTCCTTCTTCTACTTCTTCTGATTCACCCTCCAGACTTCACCTTCTCCTTCTCCTTCTTCTGATTCACCCTCCAGTCTTCACCTTCTCCTTCTCCTTCTTCTGTTTCTTCTGCTTCACCCTCCAGACTTCACCTTCTCCTTCTCTTTCTTCTGCTTCTTCTGATTCACCCTCCAGACTTCACCTTCTCCTTCTCCTTCTTCTGATTCTTCTGATTCACCCTCCAGACTTCACCTTCTCCTTCTCCTTCTTCTGCTTCTTCTGATTCACCCTCCTGACTTCACCTTCTCCTTCTCCTTCTTCTACTTCTTCTGATTCACCCTCCTGACTTCACCTTCTCCTTCTCCTTCTTCTACTTCTTCTGCTTCACCCTCCAGACTTCACCTTCTCCTTCTCCTTCTTCTACTTCTTCTGATTCATCCTCCAGACTTCACCTTCTCCTTCTCCTTCTTCTGCTTCTTCTGATTCACCCTCCAGACTTCACCTTCTCCTTCTCCTTATTCTGCTTCTTCTGATTCACCCTCCAGACTTCACCTTCTCCTTCTCCTTATTCTGCTTCATTTGATTCACCCTCCAGACTTCACCTTCTCCTTCTCCTTCCTCTGCTTCTTCTGATTCACCCTCCAGACTTCACCTTCTCCTTCTCCTTCTTCTGATTCTTCTGATTCACCCTCCAGACTTCACCTTCTCCTTCTCCATCTTCTGCTTCTTCTGATTCAACCTCCTGACTTCACCTTCTCCTTCTCCTTCTTCTACTTCTTCTGATTCACCCTCCTGACTTCACCTTCTCCTTCTCCATCTTCTACTTCTTCTGCAAACCCTCCAGACTTCAACTTCTCCTTCTCCTTCTTCTACTTCTTCTGATTCACCGACCAGACTTCACCTTCTCCTTCTCCTTCTTCTGCTTCTTCTGATTCACCCTCCAGACTTCACCTTCTCCTTCTCCTTCTTCTGCTTCTTCTGATTCACCCTCCAGACTTCACCTTCTCCTTCTCCTTCTTCTACTTCTTCTGATTCACCCTCCAGACTTCACCTTCTCCTTCTCCTTCTTCTGCTTCTTCTGATTCACCCTCCAGACTTCACCTTCTCCTTCTCCTTCGTCTACTTCTTCTGATTCACCCTCCAGACTACACCTTCTCCTTCTCCTTCTTCTACTTCTTCTGATTCACCCTCCAGACTTCACCTTCTCCTTCTCCTTCTTCTGTTTCTTCTAATTCACCCTCCAGACTTCATCTTCTCCTTCTCCTTCTTCTACTTCTTCTGATTCACACTCCAGACTTCATCTTCTCCTTCTCCTTCTTCTACTTCTTCTGATACACCCTCCAGACTTCATCTTCTCCTTCTCCTTCTTCTGCTTCTTCTGATTCACCCTCCAGACTTCACCTTCTCCTTCTCCTTCTTCTGCTTCTTCTGATTCACCCTCCAGACTTCAACTTCTCCTTCTCCTTCTTCTACTTCTTCTGATTCACCCTCCAGACTTCACCTTCTCCTTCTCCTTCTTCTACTTCTTCTGATTCACCCTCCAGTCTTCACCTTCTCCTTCTCCTTCTTCTGTTTCTTCTGCTTCACCCTCCAGACTTCACCTTCTCCTTCTCTTTCTTCTGCTTCTTCTGATTCATCCTCCAGACTTCACCTTCTCCTTCTCCTTCTTCTGATTCTTCTGATTCACCCTCCAGACTTCACCTTCTCCTTCTCCTTCTTCTGCTTCTTCTGATTCACCCTCCTGACTTCACCTTCTCCTTCTCCTTCTTCTACTTCTTCTGATTCACCCTCCTGACTTCACCTTCTCCTTCTCCTTCTTCTACTTCTTCTGCTTCACCCTCCAGACTTCACCTTCTCCTTCTCCTTCTTCTACTTCTTCTGATTCACCCTCCAGACTTCACCTTCTCCTTCTCCTTCTTCTGCTTCTTCTGATTCACCCTCCAGACTTCACCTTCTCATTCTCCTTCTTCTGCTTCTTCTGCTGCGCCCTCCAGACTTCACCTTCTCCTTCTCCTTCTTCTGCTTCTTCTGCTTCACAGTCCAGACTTCACCTTCTCCTTCTCCTTCTTTTGCTTCTTCTGCTGCGCCCTCCAGGCTTCACCTTCTCCTTCTCCTTCTTCTGCTTCTTCTGCTTCACCGTCCTGACTTCACCTTCTCCTTCTCCTTCTTCTACTTCTTCTGCTACACCCCCCTGACTTCACCTGCTCCTTCTCCTTTTTCTGCTTCTTCTGATTCACCCTCCTAACTTCACCTTCTCCTTCTCCTTCTTCTGCTTCTTCTGATTCACCCTCCAGACTTCACCTTCTCCTTCTCCTTCTTCTGCTTCTTCTGATTCACCCTCCAGACTTCACCTTCTCCTTCTCCTTCTTCTGCTTCTTCTGATTCACCCTCCAGACCTCACCTTCTCCTTCTCCTTCTTCTACTTCTTCTGATTCACCCTCCAGACTTCATCTTCTCCTTCTCCTTCTTCTGCTTCTTCTGATTCACCCTCCAGACTTCACCTTCTCCTTCTGCTTCTTCTGCTTCTTCTGATTCACCCTCCAGACTTCACCTTCTCCTTCTCCTTCTTCTACTTCTTCTGATTCACCCTCCAGACTTCACCTTCTCCTTCTCTTTCTTATGCTTCTTCTGCTTCACCCTCCAGACTTCACCTTCTCCTTCTCCTTCTTCTGATTCTTCTGATTCACCCTCCAGACTTCACCTTCTCTATCTCCTTCTTCTGCTTCTTCTGATTCACCCTCCTGACTTCACCTTCTCCTTCTCCTTCTTCTACTTCTTCTGATTCACCCTCCTGACTTCACCTTCTCCTTCTCCTTCTTCTACTTCTTCTGCTTCACCCTCCAGACTTCACCTTCTCCTTCTCCTTCTTCTACTTCTTCTGATTCACCCTCCAGACTTCACCTTCTCCTTCTCCTTCTTCTGCTTCTTCTGATTCACCCTCCAGACTTCACCTTCTCCTTCTCCTTATTCTGCTTCTTCTGATTCACCCTCCAGACTTCACCTTCTCCTTCTCCTTCTTCTGCTTCTTCTGATTCACCCTCCAGACTTCACCTTCTCCTTCTCCTTCTTCTGCTTCTTCTGATTCTCCCTCCAGACTTCACCTTCTCCTTCTCCTTCTTCTACTTCTTCTGATTCACCCTCCAGACTTCACCTTCTCCTTCTCCTTCTTCTGCTTCTTCTGATTCACCCTCCTGACTTCACCTTCTCCTTCTCCTTCTTCTACATCTTCTGATTCACCCTCCTGACTTCACCTTCTCCTTCTCCTTCTTCTACTTCTTCTGCTTCACCCTCCAGACTTCACCTTCTCCTTCTCCTTCTTCTACTTCTTCTGATTCACCCTCCAGACTTCACCTTCTCCTTCTCCTTATTCTGTTTCTTCTGATTCACCCTCCAGACTTCATCTTCTCCTTCTCCTTCTTCTACTTCTTCTGATTCACCCTCCAGACTTCACCTTCTCCTTCTCCTTCTTCTACTTCTTCTGATTCACCCTCCAGACTTCATCTTCTCCTTCTCCTTCTTCTGCTTCTTCTGATTCACCCTCCAGACTTCACCTTCTCCTTCTCCTTCTTCTGCTTCTTCTGATTCACCCTCCAGACTTCAACTTCTCCTTCTCCTTCTTCTACTTCTTCTGATTCACCCTCCAGACTTCACCTTCTCCTTCTCCTTCTTCTACTTCTTCTGATTCACCCTCCAGTCTTCACCTTCTCCTTCTCCTTCTTCTGTTCCTTCTGCTTCACCCTCCAGACTTCACCTTCTCCTTCTCTTTCTTCTGCTTCTTCTGATTCACCCTCCAGACTTCACCTTCTCCTTCTCCTTCTTCTGATTCTTCTGATTCACCCTCCAGACTTCACCTTCTCCTTCTCCTTCTTCTGCTTCTTCTGATTCACCCACCTGACTTCACCTTCTCCTTCTCCTTCTTCTACTTCTTCTGATTCACCCTCCTGACTTCACCTTCTCCTTCTCCTTCTTCTACTTCTTCTGCTTCACCCTCCAGACTTCACCTTCTCCTTCTCCTTCTTCTACTTCTTCTGATTCATCCTCCAGACTTCACCTTCTCCTTCTCCTTCTTCTGCTTCTTCTGATTCACCCTCCAGACTTCACCTTCTCCTTCTCCTTATTCTGCTTCTTCTGATTCACCCTCCAGACTTCACCTTCTCCTTCTCCTTATTCTGCTTCTTTTGATTCACCCTCCAGACTTAACCTTCTCCTTCTCCTTCCTCTGCTTCTTCTGATTCACCCTCCAGACTTCAACTTCTCCTTCTCCTTCTTCTGATTCTTCTGATTCACCCTCCAGACTTCACCTTCTCCTTCTCCATCTTCTGCTTCTTCTGATTCACCCTCCTGACTTCACCTTCTCCTTCTCCTTCTTCTACTTCTTCTGATTCACCCTCCTGACTTCACCTTCTCCTTCTCCAACTTCTACTTCTTCTGCTTCACCCTCCAGACTTCAACTTCTCCTTCTCCTTCTTCTACTTCTTCTGATTCACCCTCCAGACTTCACCTTCTCCTTCTCCTTCTTCTGCTTCTTCTGATTCACCCTCCAGACTTCACCTTCTCCTTCTCCTTCTTCTGCTTCTTCTGATTCACCCTCCAGACTTCACCTTCTCCTTCTCCTTCTTCTACTTCTTCTGATTCACCCTCCAGACTTCACCTTCTCCTTCTCCTTCTTCTGCTTCTTCTGATTCACCCTCCAGACTTCACCTTCTCCTTCTCCTTCGTCTACTTCTTCTGATTCACTCTCCAGACTACACCTTCTCCTTCTCCTTCTTCTACTTCTTCTGATTCACCCTCCAGACTTCACCTTCTCCTTCTCCTTCTTCTGTTTCTTCTAATTCACCCTCCAGACTTCATCTTCTCCTTCTCCTTCTTCTACTTCTTCTGATTCACACTCCAGACTTCACCTTCTCCTTCTCCTTCTTCTACTTCTTCTGATTCACCCTCCAGACTTCATCTTCTCCTTCTCCTTCTTCTGCTTCTTCTGATTCACCCTCCAGACTTCACCTTCTCCTTCTCCTTCTTCTGCTTCTTCTGATTCACCCTCCAGACTTCAACTTCTCCTTCTCCTTCTTCTACTTCTTCTGATTCACCCTCCAGACTTCACCTTCTCCTTCTCCTTCTTCTACTTCTTCTGATTCACCCTCCAGTCTTCACCTTCTCCTTCTCCTTCTTCTGTTTCTTCTGCTTCACCCTCCAGACTTCACCTTCTCCTTCTCTTTCTTCTGCTTCTTCTGATTCACCCTCCAGACTTCACCTTCTCCTTCTCCTTCTTCTGATTCTTCTGATTCACCCTCCAGACTTCACCTTCTCCTTCTCCTTCTTCTGCTTCTTCTGATTCACCCTCCTGACTTCACCTTCTCCTTCTCCTTCTTCTACTTCTTCTGCTTCACCCTCCAGACTTCACCTTCTCCTTCTCCTTCTTCTACTTCTTCTGATTCACCCTCCAGACTTCACCTTCTCCTTCTCCTTCTTCTGCTTCTTCTGATTCACCCTCCAGACTTCACCTTCTCATTCTCCTTCTTCTGCTTCTTCTGCTGCGCCCTCCAGACTTCACCTTCTCCTTCTCCTTCTTCTGCTTCTTCTGCTTCACACTCCAGACTTCACCTTCTCCTTCTCCTTCTTTTGCTTCTTCTGCTGCGCCCTCCAGGCTTCACCTTCTCCTTCTCCTTCTTCTGCTTCTTCTACTTCACCGTCCTGACTTCACCTTCTCCTTCTCCTTCTTCTACTTCTTCTGCTACACCCCCCTGACTTCACCTGCTCCTTCTCCTTTTTCTGCTTCTTCTGATTCACCCTCCTAACTTCACCTTCTCCTTCTCCTTCTTCTGCTTCTTCTGATTCACCCTCCTGACTTCACCTTCTCCTTCTCCTTCTTCTGCTTCTTCTGATTCACCCTCCAGACTTCACCTTCTCCTTCTCCTTCTTCTGCTTCTTCTGATTCACCCTCCAGACTTCACCTTCTCCTTCTCCTTCTTCTGCTTCTTCTGATTCACCCTCCAGACCTCACCTTCTCCTTCTCCTTCTTCTACTTCTTCTGATTCACCCTCCAGACTTCATCTTCTCCTTCTCCTTCTTCTGCTTCTTCTGATTCACCCTCCAGACTTCACCTTCTCCTTCTGCTTCTTCTGCTTCTTCTGATTCACCCTCCAGACTTCACCTTCTACTTCTCCTTCTTCTACTTCTTCTGATTCACCATCCAGAATTCACCTTCTGCTTCTCCTTCTTCTACTTCTTCTGATTCACCCTCCAGTCTTCACCTTCTCCTTCTCCTTCTTCTGTTTCTTCTGCTTCACCCTCCAGACATCACCTTCTCCTTCTCTTTCTTCTGCTTCTTCTGCTTCACCCTCCAGACTTCACCTTCTCCTTCTCCTTCTTCTGATTCTTCTGATTCACCCTCCGGACTTCACCTTCTCTATCTCCTTCTTCTGCTTCTTCTGATTCACCCTCCTGACTTCACCTTCTCCTTCTCCTTCTTCTACTTCTTCTGATTCACCCTCCTGACTTCACCTTCTCCTTCTCCTTCTTCTACTTCTTCTGCTTCACCCTCCAGACTTCACCTTCTCCTTCTCCTTCTTCTACTTCTTCTCATTCACCCTCCAGACTTCACCTTCTCCTTCTCCTTCTTCTGCTTCTTCTGATTCACCCTCCAGACTTCACCTTCTCCTTCTCCTTATTCTGCTTCTTCTGATTCACCCTCCAGACTTCACCTTCTCCTTCTCCTTCTTCTGCTTCTTCTGATTCACCCTCCAGACTTCACCTTCTCCTTCTCCTTCTTCTGCTTCTTCTGATTCACCCTCCAGACTTCACCTTCTCCTTCTCCTTCTTCTACTTCTTCTGATTCACCCTCCAGACTTCACCTTCTCCTTCTCCTTCTTCTGCTTCTTCTGATTCACCCTCCTGACTTCCCCTTCTCCTTCTCCTTCTTCTACATCTTCTGATTCACCCTCCTGACTTCACCTTCTCCTTCTCCTTCTTCTACTTCTTCTGCTTCACCCTCCAGACTTCACCTTCTCCTTCTCCTTCTTCTACTTCTTCTGATTCACCCTCCAGACTTCACCTTCTCCTACTGCTTCTTCTACTTCTTCTGATTCACCCTCCAGACTTCACCTTCTCCTTCTCCTTCTTCTACTTCTTCTGATTCACCCTCCAGACTTCACCTTCTCCTTCTCCTTCTTCTGCTTCTTCTGATTCACCCTCCAGACTTCACCTTCTTCTTCTCCTTATTCTGCTTCTTCTGAATCACCCTCCAGACTTCACCTTCTCCTTCTCCTTCTTCTGCTTCTTCTGATTCACCCTCCAGACTTCACCTGTTCCTTCTCCTTCTTCTGCTTCTTCTGATTCACCCTCCAGACTTCACCTTCTCCTTCTTCTGCTTCTTCTGATTCACCCTCCAGACTTCACCTTCTCCTTCTCCTTCGTCTACTTCTTCTGATTCACCCTCCAGACTTCATCTTCTCCTTCTCCTTCTTCTGCTTCTTCTGATTCACCCTCCAGACTTCACCTTCTCCTTCTCCTTCTTCTACGTCTTCTGATTCACCCTCCAGACTTCACCTTCTCCTTCTCCTTCTTCTACTTCTTCTGATTAACCCTCCAGACTTCACCTTCTCCTTCTCCTTCTTCTACTTCTTCTGATTCACCCTCCAGACTTCACCTTCTCCTTCTCCTTCTTCTGCTTCTTCTGATTCACCCTCCAGACTTCACCTTCACCTTCTCCTTATTCTGCTTCTTCTGAATCACCCTCCAGACTTCACCTTCTCCTTCTCCTTCTTCTGCTTCTTCTGATTCACCCTCCAGACTTCACCTTCTCCTTCTCCTTCTTCTGCTTCTTCTGATTCACCCTCCAGACTTCACCTTCTCCTTCTCCTTCTTCTACTTCTTCTGATTCACCCTCCAGACTTCACCTTCTCCATCTCCTTCTTCTGCTTCATCTGATTCACCCTCCAGACTTCACCTTCTCCTTCTCCTTCGTCTACTTCTTCTGATTCACCCTCCAGACTATACCTTCTCCTTCTCCTTCTTCTGCTTCTTCTGATTCACCCTCCAGACTTCACCTTCTCCTTCTCCTTATTCTGCTTCTTCTGATTCACCCTCCAGACTTCACCTTCTCCTTCTCCTTCTTCTGCTTCTTCTGATTCACCCTCCAGACTTCACCTTCTCCTTCTCCTTCTTCTGCTTCTTCTGATTCACCCTCCAGACTTCACCTTCTCCTTCTCCTTCTTCTACTTCTTCTGATTCACCCTCCAGACTTCACCTTCACCTTCTCCTTATTCTGCTTCTTCTGAATCACCCTCCAGACTTCACCTTCTCCTTCTCCTTCTTCTGCTTCTTCTGATTCACCCTCCAGACTTCACCTTCTCCTTCTCCTTCTTCTGCTTCTTCTGATTCACCCTCCAGACTTCACCTTCTCCTTCTCCTTCTTCTACTTCTTCTGATTCACCCTCCAGACTTCACCTTCTCCATCTCCTTCTTCTGCTTCATCTGATTCACCCTCCAGACTTCACCTTCTCCTTCTCCTTCTTCTACTTCTTCTGATTCACCCTCCAGTCTTCACCTTCTCCTTCTCCTTCTTCTGTTTCTTCTGCTTCACCCTCCAGACTTCACCTTCTCCTTCTCTTTCTTCTGCTTCTTCTGATTCACCCTCCAGACTTCACCTTCTCCTTCTCCTTCTTCTGATTCTTCTGATTCACCCTCCAGACTTCACCTTCTCCTTCTCCTTCTTCTGCTTCTTCTGATTCACCCTCCTGACTTCACCTTCTCCTTCTCCTTCTTCTACTTCTTCTGATTCACCCACCTGACTTCACCTTCTCCTTCTCCTTCTTCTACTTCTTCTGCTTCACCCTCCAGACTTCACCTTCTCCTTCTCCTTCTTCTACTTCTTCTGATTCACCCTCCAGACTTCACCTTCTCCTTCTCCTTCTTCTGCTTCTTCTGATTCACCCTCCAGACTTCACCTTCTCCTTCTCCTTATTCTGCTTCTTCTGATTCACCCTCCAGACTTCACCTTCTCCTTCTCCTTATTCTGCTTCTTCTGATTCACCCTCCAGACTTCACCTTCTCCTTCTCCTTCCTCTGCTTCTTCTGATTCACCCTCCAGACTTCACCTTCTCCTTCTCCTTCTTCTGATTCTTCTGATTCACCCTCCAGACTTCACCTTCTCCTTCTCCATCTTCTGCTTCTTCTGATTCACCCTCCTGACTTCACCTTCTCCTTCTCCTTCTTCTTCTTCTTCTGATTCACCCTCCTGACTTCACCTTCTCCTTCTCCATCTTCTAATTCTCCTGCTTCACCCTCCAGACATCAACTTCTCCTTCTCCTTCTTCTACTTCTTCTGATTCACCCTCCAGACTTCACCTTCTCCTTCTCCTTCTTCTGCTTCTTCTGATTCACCCTCCAGACTTCACCTTCTCCTTCTCCTTATTCTGCTTCTTCTGATTCACCCTCCAGACTTCACCTTCTCCTTCTCCTTCTTCTGCTTCTTCTGATTCACCCTGCAGACTTCACCTTCTCCTTCTCCTTCTTCTGCTTCTTCTGATTCACCCTCCAGACTTCACCTTCTCCTTCTCCTTCTTCTGCTTCTTCTGATTCACCCTCCAGACTTCACCTTCTCCTTCTCCTTCTTCTACTTCTTCTGATTCACCCTCCAGACTTCACCTTCTCCTTCTCTTTCTTCTGCTTCTTCTGATTCACCCTCCAGACTTCACCTTCCCCTTCTCCTTCTTCTGATTCTTCTGATTCACCCTCCAGACTTCACCTTCTCCTTCTCCTTCTTCTGCTTCTTCTGATTCACCCTCCTGACTTCACCTTCTCCTTCTCCTTCTTCTACTTCTTCTGATTCACCATCCTGACTTCACCTTCTCCTTCTCCTTCTTCTACTTCTTCTGCTTCACCCTCCAGACTTCACCTTCTCCTTCTCCTTCTTCTACTTCTTCTGATTCACCCTCCAGACTTGACCTTCTCCTTTTCCTTCTTCTACTTCTTCTGATTCACCCTCCAGACTTCACCTTCTCCTTCTCCTTCTTCTGCTTCTTCTGCTTCACCGTCCTGACTTCACCTTCTCCTTCTCTTTCTTCTGCTTCTTCTGATTCACCCTCCAGACTTCACCTTCTCCTTCTCCTTCTTCTGATTCTTCGGATTCACCCTCCAGACTTCACCTTCTCCTTCTCCTTCTTCTGCTTCTTCTGATTCACCCTCCTGACTTCACCTTCTCCTTCTCCTTCTTCTACTTCTTCTGATTCACCATCCTGACTTCACCTTCTCCTTCTCCTTCTTCTACTTATTCTGCTTCATCCCCCTGACATCACCTGCTCCTTCTCCTTCTTCTGCTTCGTCTGATTCACCCTCCTAACTTCACCTTCTCCTTCTCCTTCTTCTGCTTCTTCTGATTCACCCTCCTGACTTCACCTTCTCCTTCTCCTTCTTCTGCTTCTTCTGATTCACCCTCCAGACTTCACCTTCTCCTTCTCCTTCTTCTGCTTCTTCTGATTCACCCTCCAGACTTCACCTTCTCCTTCTCCTTCTTCTGCTTCTTCTGATTCACCCTCCAGACTACACCTTCTCCTTCTCCTTCTTCTACTTCTTCTGATTCACCCTCCAGACTTCACCTTCTCCTTCTCCTTCTTCTGTTTCTTCCAATTCACCCTCCAGACTTCACCTTCTCCTTCTCCTTCTTCTGCTTCTTCTGATTCACCCTCCAGACTTCACCTTCTCCTTCTCCTTCTTCTGCTTCTACTGATTCACCCTCCAGACCTCACCTTCTCCTTCTCCTTCTTCTACTTCTTCTGATTCACCCTCCAGACTTCATCTTCTCCTTCTCCTTCTTCTGCTTCTTCTGATTCACCCTCCAGACTTCACCTTCTCCTTCTCCTTCTTCTGCTTCTTCTGATTCACCCTCCAGACTTCACCTTCTCCTTCTCCTTCTTCTACTTCTTCTGATTCACCCTCCAGTCTTCACCTTCTCCTTCTCCTTCTTCTGTTTCTTCTGCTTCACCCTCCAGACTTCACCTTCTCCTTCTCTTTCTTCTGCTTCTTCTGATTCACCCTCCAGACTTCACCTTCTCCTTCTCCTTCTTCTGATTCTTCTGATTCACCCTACAGACTTCACCTTCTCCTTCTCCTTCTTCTGCTTCTTCTGATTCACCCTCCTGATTTCACCTTCTCCTTCTCCTTCTTCTACTTCTTCTGATTCACCCTCCTGACTTCACCTTCTCCTTCTCCTTCTTCTGCTTCACCCTCCAGACTTCACCTTCTCCTTCTCCTTCTTCTACTTCTTCTGATTCACCCTCCAGACTTCACCTTCTCCTTCTCCTTCTTCTGCATCTTCTGATTCACCCTCCAGACTTCACCTTCTCCTTCTCCTTATTCTGCTTCTTCTCATTCACCCTCCAGACTTCACCTTCTCCTTCTCCTTCTTCTGCTTCTTCTGATTCACCCTCCAGACTTCACCTTCTCCTTCTACTTCTTCTGCTACTTCTGATTCACCCTCCAGACTTCACCTTCTCCTTCTCCTTCCTCTGCTTCTTCTGATTCACCCTCCAGACTTCACCTTCTCCTTCTCCTTCTTCTACTTCTTCTGATTCACCCTGCAGACTTCACCATCTCCTTCTCTTTCTTCTGCTTTTTCTGATTCACCCTCCAGACTTCACCTTCTCCTTCTCCTTCTTCTGATTCTTCTGATTCACCCTCCAGACTGCACCTTCTCCTTCTCCTTCTTCTGCTTCTTCTGATTCACCTTCCTGACTTCACCTTCTCCTTCTCCTTCTTCTACTTCTTCTGATTCACCCTCCTGACTTCACCTTCTCCTTCTCCTTCTTCTACTTCTTCTGCTTCACCCTCCAGACTTCACCTTCTCCTTCTCCTTCTTCTACTTCTTCTGATTCAACCTCCAGACTTCACCTTCTCCTTCTCCTTCTTCTACTTCTTCTGATTCTCCCTCCAGACTTCACCTTCTCCTTCTCCTTCTTCTACTTCTTCTGATTCACCCTCCAGACTTCACCTTCTCCTTCTACTTCTTCTGCTTCTTCTGATTCACCCTCCAGACTTCACCTTCTCCTTCTCCTTCTTCTGCTTCTTCTGATTCACCCTCCAGACTTCACCTTCTCCTTCTCCTTCTTCTACTTCTTCTGATTCACCCTCCAGACTTCACCTTCTCCATCTCCTTCTTCTGCTTCTTCTGATTCACCCTCCAGACTTCACCTTCTCCTTCTCCTTCGTCTACTTCTTCTGATTCACCCTCCAGACTACACCTTCTCCTTCTCCTTCTTCTACTTCTTCTGATTCACCCTCCAGACTTCACCTTCTCCTTCTCCTTCTTCTGTTTCTTCTGATACACCGTCCAGACTTCACCTTCTCCTTCTCCTTCTTCTACTACTTCTGATTCACCCTCCAGACTTCACCTTCTCCTTCTCCTTCTTCTACTTCTTCTGATTCACCCTCCAGACTTCATCTTCTCCTTCTCCTTCTTCTGCTTCTTCTGATTCACCCTCCAGACTTCACCTTCTCCTTCTCCTTCTTCTGCTTCTTCTGATTCACCCTCCAGACTTCACCTTCTCCTTCTCCTTCTTCTACTTCTTCTGATTCACCCTCCAGACTTCACCTTCTCCTTCTCCTTCTTCCACTTCTTCTGATTCACCCTCCAGTCTTCACCTTCTCCTTCTCCTTCTTCTGTTTCTTCTGCTTCACCCTCCAGACTTCACCTTCTCCTTCTCTTTCTTCTGCTTCTTCTGATTCACCCTCCAGACTTCACCTTCTCCTTCTCCTTCTTCTGATTCTTCTGATTCACCCTCCAGACTTCACCTTCTCCTTCTCCTTCTTCTGCTTCTTCTGATTCACCCTCCTGACTTCACCTTCTCCTTCTCCTTCTTCTACTTCTTCTGCTTCACCCTCCAGACTTCACCTTCTCCTTCTCCTTCTTCTACTTCTTCTGATTCACCCTCCAGACTTCATCTTCTCCTTCTCCTTCTTCTGCTTCTTCTGTTTCACCCTCCAGACTTCACCTTCTCCTTCTCCTTATTCTGCTTCTTCTGATTCACCCTCCAGACTTCACCTTCTCCTTCTCCTTATTCTGCTTCTTCTGATTCACCCTCCAGACTTCACCTTCTCCTTCTCCTTCTTCTGCTTCTTCTGATTCACCCTCCTGACTTCACCTTCTCCTTCTCCTTCTTCTACTTCTTCTGATTCACCCTCCTGACTTCACCTTCTCCTTCTCCTTCTTCTACTTCTTCTGCTTCACCCTCCAGACATCACCTTCTCCTTCTCCGTCTTCTACTTCTTCTGATTCACCCTCCAGAC
This sequence comes from Somniosus microcephalus, assembly GCF_052327205.1. NCBI lineage: Eukaryota > Metazoa > Chordata > Chondrichthyes > Squaliformes > Somniosidae > Somniosus > Somniosus microcephalus. The sequence goes on along the minus strand of NW_028225322.1, from coordinate 172,348 downwards.
TTCACCTTCTCCTTCTCCTTCTTCTGCTTCTTCTGATTCACCCTCCATACTTCACCTTCACTTCTCCTTATTCTGCTTCTTCTGATTCACCCTCCAGACTTCAACTTCTCCTTCTCCTTCTTCTGCTTCTTCTGATTCACCCTCCAGACTTCACCTTCTCCTTCTCCTTCTTCTGCTTCTTCTGATTCACCCTCCAGACTTCACCTTCTCCTTCTCCTTCTTCTGCTTCTTCTGATTCACCCTCCAGACTTCACCTTCTCCTTCTCCTTCTTCTACTTCTTCTGATTCACCCTCCAGACTTCACCTTCTCCTTCTCTTTCTTCTGCTTCTTCTGATTCACCCTCCAGACTTCACCTTCTCCTTCTCCTTCTTCTACTTCTTCTGATTCACCCTCCAGACTTCATCTTCTCCTTCTCCTTCTTCTGCTTCTTCTGATTCACCCTCCAGACTTCACCTTCTCCTTCTCCTTCTTCTGCTTCTTCTGATTCACCCTCCAGACTTCACCTTCTCCTCCTCCTTCTTCTACTTCTTCTGATTCACCCTCCAGACTTCACCTTCTCCTTCTCCTTCTTCCACTTCTTCTGATTCACCCTCCAGTCTTCACCTTCTCCTTCTCCTTCTTCTGTTTCTTCTGCTTCACCCTCCAGACTTCACCTTCTCCTTCTCTTTCTTCTGCTTCTTCTGATTCACCCTCCAGACTTCACCTTCTCCTTCTCCTTCTTCTGATTCTTCTGATTCACCCTCCAGACTTCACCTTCTCCTTCTCCTTCTTCTGCTTCTTCTGATTCACCCTCCTGACTTCACCTTCTCCTTCTCCTTCTTCTACTTCTTCTGATTCACCCTCCTGACTTCACCTTCTCCTTCTCCTTCTTCTACTTCTTCTGCTTCACCCGCCAGACTTCACCTTCTCCTTCTCCTTCTTCTACTTCTTCTGATTCACCCTCCAGACTTCATCTTCTCCTTCTCCTTCTTCTGCTTCTTCTGATTCACCCTCCAGACTTCACCTTCTCCTTCTCCTTATTCTGCTTCTTCTGATTCACCCTCCAGACTTCACCTTCTCCTTCTCCTTATTCTGCTTCTTCTGATTCACCCTCCAGACTTCACCTTCTCCTTCTCCTTCTTCTGCTTCTTCTGATTCACCCTCCTGACTTCACCTTCTCCTTCTCCTTCTTCTGCTTCTTCTGTTTCACCCTCCAGACTTCACCTTCTCCTTCTCCTTCTTCTACTTCTTCTGATTCACCCTCCAGACCTCACCTTCTCCTTCTCCTTCTTCTACTTCTTCTGATTCACCCTCCAGATTTCATCTTCTCCTTCTCCTTCTTCTGCTTCTTCTGATTCACCCTCCTGACTTCACCTTCTCCTTCTCCTTCTTCTACTTCTTCTGCTTCACCCTCCAGACTTCACCTTCTCCTTCTCCTTCTTCTGCTTCTTCTGATTCACCCTCCAGACTTCACCTTCTCCTTCTCCTTCTTCTGCTTCTTCTGATTCACCCTCCAGACTTCACTTTCTCCTTCTCCTTCTTCTGATTCTTCTGATTCACCCTCCAGACTTCACCTTCTCCTTCTCCTTCTTCTGCTTCTTCTGATTCACCCTCCTGACTTCACCTTCTCCTTCTCCTTCTTCTACTTCTTCTGCTTCACCCTCCAGACTTCACCTTCTCCTTCTCCTTCTTCTGCTTCTTCTGATTCACCCTCCAGACTTCTCCTTCTCCTTCTCCTTCGTCTACTTCTTCTGATTCACCCTCCAGACTACACCTTCTCCTTCTCCTTCTTCTACTTCTTCTGATTCACCCTCCAGACTTCACCTTCTCCTTCTCCTTCTTCTGTTTCTTCTGATTCACCGTCCAGACTTCACCTTCTCCTTCTCCTTCTTCTACTACTTCTGATTCACCCTCCAGACTTCACCTTCTCCTTCTCCTTCTTCTACTTCTTCTGATTCACCCTCCAGACTTCATCTTCTCCTTCTCCTTCTTCTGCTTCTTCTGATTCACCCTCCAGACTTCACCTTCTCCTTCTCCTTCTTCTGCTTCTTCTGATTCACCCTCCAGACTTCACCTTCTCCTTCTCCTTCTTCTACTTCTTCTGATTCACCCTCCAGACTTCACCTTCTCCTTCTCCTTCTTCTACTTCTTCTGATTCACCCTCCAGTCTTCACCTTCTCCTTCTCCTTCTTCTGTTTCTTCTGCTTCACCCTCCAGACTTCACCTTCTCCTTCTCTTTCTTCTGCTTCGTCTGAATCACCCTCCAGACTTCACCTTCTCCTTCTCCTTCTTCTGATTCTTCCGATTCACCCTCCAGACTTCACCTTCTCCTTCTCCTTCTTCTGCTTCTTCTGATTCACCCTCCTGACTTCACCTTCTCCTTCTCCTTCTTCTACTTCTTCTGCTTCACCCTCCAGACTTCACCTTCTCCTTCTCCTTCTTCTACTTCTTCTGATTCACCCTCCAGACTTCATCTTCTCCTTCTCCTTCTTCTGCTTCTTCTGATTCACCCTCCAGACTTCACCTTCTCCTTCTCCTTATTCTGCTTCTTCTGATTCACCCTTCAGACTTCACCTTCTCCTTCTCCTTATTCTTCTTCTTCTGATTCACCCTCCAGACTTCACCTTCTCCTTCTCCTTCCTCTGCTTCTTCTGATTCACCCTCCAGACTTCACCTTCTCCTTCTCCTTCTTCTGATTCTTCTGATTCACACTCCAAACTTCACCTTCTCCTTCTCCTTCTTCTGCTTCTTCTGATTCACCCTCCTGACTTCACCTTCTCCTTCTCCTTCTTCTACTTCTTCTGATTCACCCTCCTGACTTCACCTTCTCCTTCTCCTTCTTCTACTTCTTCTGCTTCACCCTCCAGACTTCACCTTCTCCTTCTCCTTCTTCTACTTCTTCTGATTCACCCTCCAGACTTCACCTTCTCCTTCTCCTTCTTCTGCTTCTTCTGATTCACCCTCCTGACTTCACCTTCTCCTTCTCCTTCTTCTGCTTCTTCTGATTCACCCTCCAGACTTCACCTTCTCCTTCTCCTTCTTCTGCTTCTTCTGATTCACCCTCCAGACTTCACCTTCTCCTTCTCCTTCTTCTGCTTCTTCTGATTCACCCTCCAGACTACACCTTCTCCTTCTCCTTCTTCTACTTCTTCTGATTCACCCTCCAGACTTCACCTTCTCCTTCTCCTTCTTCTGTTTCTTCCAATTCACCCTCCAGACTTCACCTTCTCCTTCTCCTTCTTCTGCTTCTTCTGATTCACCCTCCAGACTTCACCTTCTCCTTCTCCTTCTTCTGCTTCTACTGATTCACCCTCCAGACCTCACCTTCTCCTTCTCCTTCTTCTACTTCTTCTGATTCACCCTCCAGACTTCATCTTCTCCTTCTCCTTCTTCTGCTTCTTCTGATTCACCCTCCAGACTTCACCTTCTCCTTCTCCTTCTTCTGCTTCTTCTGATTCACCCTCCAGACTTCACCTTCTCCTTCTCCTTCTTCTACTTCTTCTGATTCACCCTCCAGTCTTCACCTTCTCCTTCTCCTTCTTCTGTTTCTTCTGCTTCACCCTCCAGACTTCACCTTCTCCTTCTCTTTCTTCTGCTTCTTCTGATTCACCCTCCAGACTTCACCTTCTCCTTCTCCTTCTTCTGATTCTTCTGATTCACCCTACAGACTTCACCTTCTCCTTCTCCTTCTTCTGCTTCTTCTGATTCACCATCCTGATTTCACCTTCTCCTTCTCCTTCTTCTACTTCTTCTGATTCACCCTCCTGACTTCACCTTCTCCTTCTCCTTCTTCTGCTTCACCCTCCAGACTTCACCTTCTCCTTCTCCTTCTTCTACTTCTTCTGATTCACCCTCCAGACTTCACCTTCTCCTTCTCCTTCTTCTGCATCTTCTGATTCACCCTCCAGACTTCACCTTCTCCTTCTCCTTATTCTGCTTCTGCTCATTCACCCTCCAGACTTCACCTTCTCCTTCTCCTTCTTCTGCTTCTTCTGATTCACCCTCCAGACTTCACCTTCTCCTTCTACTTCTTCTGCTTCTTCTGATTCACCCTCCAGACTTCACCTTCTCCTTCTCCTTCCTCTGCTTCTTCTGATTCACCCTCCAGACTTCACCTTCTCCTTCTCCTTCTTCTACTTCTTCTGATTCACCCTGCAGACTTCACCATCTCCTTCTCTTTCTTCTGCTTTTTCTGATTCACCCTCCAGACTTCACCTTCTCCTTCTCCTTCTTCTGATTCTTCTGATTCACCCTCCAGACTGCACCTTCTCCTTCTCCTTCTTCTGCTTCTTCTGATTCACCTTCCTGACTTCACCTTCTCCTTCTCCTTCTTCTACTTCTTCTGATTCACCCTCCTGACTTCACCTTCTCCTTCTCCTTCTTCTACTTCTTCTGCTTCACCCTCCAGACTTCACCTTCTCCTTCTCCTTCTTCTACTTCTTCTGATTCAACCTCCAGACTTCACCTTCTCCTTCTCCTTCTTCTACTTCTTCTGATTCTCCCTCCAGACTTCACCTTCTCCTTCTCCTTCTTCTACTTCTTCTGATTCACCCTCCAGACTTCACCTTCTCCTTCTACTTCTTCTGCTTCTTCTGATTCACCCTCCAGACTTCACCTTCTCCTTCTCCTTCTTCTGCTTCTTCTGATTCACCCTCCAGACTTCACCTTCTCCTTCTCCTTCTTCTACTTCTTCTGATTCACCCTCCAGACTTCACCTTCTCCATCTCCTTCTTCTGCTTCTTCTGATTCACCCTCCAGACTTCACCTTCTCCTTCTCCTTCTTCTGCTTCTTCTGATTCACCCTCCAGACTTCACCTTCTCCTTCTCCTTCTTCTACTTCTTCTGATTCACCCTCCAGACTTCACCTTCTCCTTCTCCTTCTTCCACTTCTTCTGATTCACCCTCCAGTCTTCACCTTCTCCTTCTCCTTCTTCTGTTTCTTCTGCTTCACCCTCCAGACTTCACCTTCTCCTTCTCTTTCTTCTGCTTCTTCTGATTCACCCTCCAGACTTCACCTTCTCCTTCTCCTTCTTCTGATTCTTCTGATTCACCCTCCAGACTTCACCTTCTCCTTCTCCTTCTTCTGCTTCTTCTGATTCACCCTCCTGACTTCACCTTCTCCTTCTCCTTCTTCTACTTCTTCTGATTCACCCTCCTGACTTCAACTTCTCCTTCTCCTTCTTCTACTTCTTCTGCTTCACCCTCCAGACTTCACCTTCTCCTTCTCCTTCTTCTACTTCTTCTGATTCACCCTCCAGACTTCATCTTCTCCTTCTCCTTCTTCTGCTTCTTCTGTTTCACCCTCCAGACTTCACCTTCTCCTTCTCCTTATTCTGCTTCTTCTGATTCACCCTCCAGACTTCACCTTCTCCTTCTCCTTATTCTGCTTCTTCTGATTCACCCTCCAGACTTCACCTTCTCCTTCTCCTTCTTCTGCTTCTTCTGATTCACCCTCCTGACTTCACCTTCTCCTTCTCCTTCTTCTACTTCTTCTGATTCACCCTCCTGACTTCACCTTCTCCTTCTCCTTCTTCTACTTCTTCTGCTTCACCCTCCAGACATCACCTTCTCCTTCTCCGTCTTCTACTTCTTCTGATTCACCCTCCAGACTTCACCTTCTCCTTCTCCTTCTTCTGCTTCTTCTGATTCACCCTCCATACTTCACCTTCACTTCTCCTTATTCTGCTTCTTCTGGTTCACCCTCCAGACTTCAACTTCTCCTTCTCCTTCTTCTGCTTCTTCTGATTCACCCTCCAGACTTCACCTTCTCCTTCTCCTTCTTCTGCTTCTTCTGATTCACCCTCCAGACTTCACCTTCTCCTTCTCCTTCTTCTGCTTCTTCTGATTCACCCTCCAGACTTCACCTTCTCCTTCTCCTTCTTCTACTTCTTCTGATTCACCCTCCAGACTTCACCTTCTCCTTCTCTTTCTTCTGCTTCTTCTGATTCACCCTCCAGACTTCACCTTCTCCTTCTCCTTCTTCTACTTCTTCTGATTCACCCTCCAGACTTCATCTTCTCCTTCTCCTTCTTCTGCTTCTTCTGATTCACCCTCCAGACTTCACCTTCTCCTTCTCCTTCTTCTGCTTCTTCTGATTCACCCTCCAGACTTCACCTTCTCCTCCTCCTTCTTCTACTTCTTCTGATTCACCCTCCAGACTTCACCTTCTCCTTCTCCTTCTTCCACTTCTTCTGATTCACCCTCCAGTCTTCACCTTCTCCTTCTCCTTCTTCTGTTTCTTCTGCTTCACCCTCCAGACTTCACCTTCTCCTTCTCTTTCTTCTGCTTCTTCTGATTCACCCTCCAGACTTCACCTTCTCCTTCTCCTTCTTCTGATTCTTCTGATTCACCCTCCAGACTTCACCTTCTCCTTCTCCTACTTCTGCTTCTTCTGATTCACCCTCCTGACTTCACCTTCTCCTTCTCCTTCTTCTACTTCTTCTGATTCACCCTCCTGACTTCACCTTCTCCTTCTCCTTCTTCTACTTCTTCTGCTTCACCCGCCAGACTTCACCTTCTCCTTCTCCTTCTTCTACTTCTTCTGATTCACCCTCCAGACTTCATCTTCTCCTTCTCCTTCTTCTGCTTCTTCTGATTCACCCTCCAGACTTCACCTTCTCCTTCTCCTTATTCTGCTTCTTCTGATTCACCCTCCAGACTTCACCTTCTCCTTCTCCTTATTCTGCTTCTTCTGATTCACCCTCCAGACTTCACCTTCTCCTTCTCCTTCTTCTGCTTCTTCTGATTCACCCTCCTGACTTCACCTTCTCCTTCTCCTTCTTCTGCTTCTTCTGTTTCACCCTCCAGACTTCACCTTCTCCTTCTCCTTCTTCTACTTCTTCTGATTCACCCTCCAGACCTCACCTTCTCCTTCTCCTTCTTCTACTTCTTCTGATTCACCCTCCAGATTTCATCTTCTCCTTCTCCTTCTTCTGCTTCTTCTGATTCACCCTCCTGACTTCACCTTCTCCTTCTCCTTCTTCTACTTCTTCTGCTTCACCCTCCAGACTTCACCTTCTCCTTCTCCTTCTTCTGCTTCTTCTGATTCACCCTCCAGACTTCACCTTCTCCTTCTCCTTCTTCTGCTTCTTCTGATTCACCCTCCAGACTTCACCTTCTCCTTCTCCTTCTTCTGATTCTTCTGATTCACCCTCCAGACTTCACCTTCTCCTTCTCCTTCTTCTGCTTCTTCTGATTCACCCTCCTGACTTCACCTTCTCCTTCTCCTTCTTCTACTTCTTCTGCTTCACCCTCCAGACTTCACCTTCTCCTTCTCCTTCTTCTGCTTCTTCTGATTCACCCTCCAGACTTCTCCTTCTCCTTCTCCTTCGTCTACTTCTTCTGATTCACCCTCCAGACTACACCTTCTCCTTCTCCTTCTTCTACTTCTTCTGATTCACCCTCCAGACTTCACCTTCTCCTTCTCCTTCTTCTGTTTCTTCTGATTCACCGTCCAGACTTCACCTTCTCCTTCTCCTTCTTCTACTACTTCTGATTCACCCTCCAGACTTCACCTTCTCCTTCTCCTTCTTCTACTTCTTCTGATTCAGCCTCCAGACTTCATCTTCTCCTTCTCCTTCTTCTGCTTCTTCTGATTCACCCTCCAGACTTCACCTTCTCCTTCTCCTTCTTCTGCTTCTTCTGATTCACCCTCCAGACTTCACCTTCTCCTTCTCCTTCTTCTACTTCTTCTGATTCACCCTCCAGACTTCACCTTCTCCTTCTCCTTCTTCTACTTCTTCTGATTCACCCTCCAGTCTTCACCTTCTCCTTCTCCTTCTTCTGTTTCTTCTGCTTCACCCTCCAGACTTCACCTTCTCCTTCTCTTTCTTCTGCTTCGTCTGAATCACCCTCCAGACTTCACCTTCTCCTTCTCCTTCTTCTGATTCTTCCGATTCACCCTCCAGACTTCACCTTCTCCTTCTCCTTCTTCTGCTTCTTCTGATTCACCCTCCTGACTTCACCTTCTCCTTCTCCTTCTTCTACTTCTTCTGCTTCACCCTCCAGACTTCACCTTCTCCTTCTCCTTCTTCTACTTCTTCTGATTCACCCTCCAGACTTCATCTTCTCCTTCTCCTTCTTCTGCTTCTTCTGATTCACCCTCCAGACTTCACCTTCTCCTTCTCCTTATTCTGCTTCTTCTGATTCACCCTTCAGACTTCACCTTCTCCTTCTCCTTATTCTTCTTCTTCTGATTCACCCTCCAGACTTCACCTTCTCCTTCTCCTTCCTCTACTTCTTCTGATTCACCCTCCAGACTTCACCTTCTCCTTCTCCTTCTTCTGATTCTTCTGATTCACACTCCAAACTTCACCTTCTCCTTCTCCTTCTTCTGCTTCTTCTGATTCACCCTCCTGACTTCACCTTCTCCTTCTCCTTCTTCTACTTCTTCTGATTCACCCTCCTGACTTCACCTTCTCCTTCTCCTTCTTCTACTTCTTCTGCTTCACCCTCCAGACTTCACCTTCTCCTTCTCCTTCTTCTACTTCTTCTGATTCACCCTCCAGACTTCACCTTCTCCTTCTCCTTCTTCTGCTTCTTCTGATTCACCCTCCAGACTTCACCTTCTCCTTCTCCTTATTCTGCTTCTTCTGATTCACCCTCCAGACTTCACCTTCTCCTTGTCCTTCTTCTGCTTCTTCTGATTCACACTCCAGACTTCACCTTCTCCTTCACCTTCTTCTACTTCTTCTGATTCATCCTCCAGACTTCACCTTCTCCTTCTCTTTCTTCTGCTTCTTCTGATTCACCCTCCAGACTTCACCTTCTCCTTCTCCTTCTTCTGATTCTTCTGATTCACCCTCCAGACTTCACCTTCTTCTTCTCCTTCTTCTGCTTCTTCTGATTCACCCTCCTGACTTCACCTTCTCCTTCTCCTTCTTCTACTTCTTCTGATTCACCCTCCTGACTTCACCTTCTCCTTCTCCTTCTTCTACTTCTTCTGCTTCACCCTCCAGACTTCACCTTCTCCTTCTCCTTTTTGTACTTCATCTGATTCACCCTCCAGACTTGACCTTCTCCTTCTCCTTCTTCTGCTTCTTCTGATTCACCCTCCAGACTTCACCTTCTCCTTCTCCTTCTTCTACTTCTTCTGCTTCATCCCCCTGACATCACCTGCTCCTTCTCCTTCTTCTGCTTCTTCTGATTTACCCTCCTAACTTCACCTTCTCCTTCTTCTGCTTCTTCTGATTCACCCTCCTGACTTCACCTTCTCCTTCTCCTTCTTCTGCTTCTTCTGATTCACCCTCCAGACTTCAACTTCTCCTTCTCCTTGTTCTACTTCTTCTGATTCACCCTCCAGACTTCACCTTCTCCTTCTCCTTCTTCTACTTCTTCTGATTCACCCTCCAGACTTCACCTTCTCCTTCTCCTTCTTCTGCTTCTTCTGATTCACCCTCCAGACTTCACCTTCTCCTTCTCCTTCTTCTGCTTCTTCTGATACACCCTCCAGACTTCACCTTCTCCTTCTCCTTCTTCTGCTTCTTCTGGTTCACCCTTCAGACTTCACCTTCTCCTTCTCCTTCTTCTGCTTCTTCTGATTCACCCTCCAGACCTCAACTTCTCCTTCTCCTTCTTCTAATTCTTCTGATTCACCCTCCAGACTTCATCTTCTCCTTCTCCTTCTTCTGCTTCTTCTGATTCACCCTCCAGACTTCACCTTCTCCTTCTCCTTCTTCTGCTTCTTCTGATTCACCCTCCAGACTTCACCTTCTCCTTCTCCTTCCTCTGCTTCTTCTGATTCACCCTCCAGACTTCACCTTCTCCTTCTCCTTCTTCTGATTCTTCTGATTCACCCTCCAGACTTCACCTTCTCCTTCTCCATCTTCTGCTTCTTCTGATTCACCCTCCTGACTTCACCTTCTCCTTCTCCTTCTTCTACTTCTTCTGATTCACCCTCCTGACTTCACCTTCTCCTTCTCCATCTTCTACTTCCTCTGCTTCACCCTCCAGACTTCAACTTCTCCTTCTCCTTCTTCTACTTCTTCTGATTCACCCTCCAGACTTCACCTTCTCCTTCTCCTTCTTCTGCTTCTTCTGATTCACCCTCCAGACTTCACCTTCTCCTTCTCCTTCTTCTGCTTCTTCTGATTCACCCTCCAGACTTCACCTTCTCCTTCTCCTTCTTCTACTTCATCTGATTCACCCTCCAGACTTCACCTTCTCCTTCTCCTTCTTCTGCTTCTTCTGATTCACCCTCCAGACTTCACCTTCTCCTTCTCCTTCGTCTACTTCTTCTGATTCACCCTCCAGACTACACCTTCTCCTTCTCCTTCTTCTACTTCTTCTGATTCACCCTCCAGACTTCACCTTCTCCTTCTCCTTCTTCTGTTTCTTCTGATTCACCCTCCAGACTTCATCTTCTCCTTCTCCTTCTTCTACTTCTTCTGATTCACCCTCCAGACTTCACCTTCTCCTTCTCCTTCTTCTACTTCTTCTGATTCACCCTCCAGACTTCATCTTCTCCTTCTCCTTCTTCTGCTTCTTCTGATTCACCCTCCAGACTTCACCTTCTCCTTCTCCTTCTTCTGCTTCTTCTGATTCACCCTCCAGACTTCACCTTCTCCTTCTCCTTCTTCTACTTCTTCTGATTCACCCTCCAGACTTCACCTTCTCCTTCTCCTTCTTCTACTTCTTCTGATTCACCCTCCAGTCTTCACCTTCTCCTTCTCCTTCTTCTGTTTCTTCTGCTTCACCCTCCAGACTTCACCTTCTCCTTCTCTTTCTTCTGCTTCTTCTGCTTCACCCTCCAGACTTCACCTTCTCCTTCTCCTTCTTCTGATTCTTCTGATTCACCCTCCAGACTTCACCTTCTCTATCTCCTTCTTCTGCTTCTTCTGATTCACCCTCCTGACTTCACCTTCTCCTTCTCCTTCTTCTACTTCTTCTGATTCACCCTCCTGACTTCACCTTCTCCTTCTCCTTCTTCTACTTCTTCTGCTTCACCCTCCAGACTTCACCTTCTCCTTCTCCTTCTTCTACTTCTTCTGATTCACCCTCCAGACTTCACCTTCTCCTTCTCCTTCTTCTGCTTCTTCTGATTCACCCTCCAGACTTAACCATCTCCTTCTCCTTATTGTGCTTCTTCTGATTCACCCTCCAGACTTCACCTTCTCCTTCTCCTTCTTCTGCTTCTTCTGATTCACCCTCCAGACTTCACCTTCTCCTTCTCCTTCTTCTGCTTCTTCTGATTCACCCTCCAGACTTCACCTTCTCCTTCTCCTTCTTCTACTTCTTCTGATTCACCCTCCAGACTTCACCTTCTCCTTCTCCTTCTTCTGCTTCTTCTGATTCACCCTCCTGACTTCACCTTCTCCTTCTCCTTCTTCTACATCTTCTGATTCACCCTCCTGACTTCACCTTCTCCTTCTCCATCTTCTACTTCCTCTGCTTCACCCTCCAGACTTCAACTTCTCCTTCTCCTTCTTCTACTTCTTCTGATTCACCCTCCAGACTTCACCTTCTCCTTCTCCTTCTTCTGCTTCTTCTGATTCACCCTCCAGACTTCACCTTCTCCTTCTCCTTCTTCTGCTTCTTCCGATTCACCCTCCAGACTTCACCTTCTCCTTCTCCTTCTTCTACTTCATCTGATTCACCCTCCAGACTTCACCTTATCCTTCTCCTTCTTCTGCTTCTTCTGATTCACCCTCCAGACTTCACCTTCTCCTTCTCCTTCGTCTACTTCTTCTGATTCACCCTCCAGACTACACCTTCTCCTTCTCCTTCTTCTACTTCTTCTGATTCACCCTCCAGACTTCATGTTTTCCTTCTCCTTCTTCTACTTCTTCTGATTCACCCTCCAGACTTCACCTTCTCCTTCTCCTTCTTCTACTTCTTCTGATTCACCCTCCAGACTTCATCTTCTCCTTCTCCTTCTTCTGCTTCTTCTGATTCACCCTCCAGACTTCACCTTCTCCTTCTCCTTCTTCTGCTTCTTCTGATTCACCCTCCAGACTTCAACTTCTCCTTCTCCTTCTTCTACTTCTTCTGATTCACCCTCCAGACTTCACCTTCTCCTTCTCCTTCTACTTCTTCTGATTCACCCTCCAGTCTTCACCTTCTCCTTCTCCTTCTTCTGTTTCTTCTGCTTCACCCTCCAGACTTCACCTTCTCTTTTTCCTTCTTCTACTTCTTCTGATTCACCCTCCAGATTTCACCTTCTCCTTCTCCTTCTTCTGCTTCTTCTGATTCACCCTCCAGACTTTACCTTCTCCTTCTCCTTCTTCTGCTTCTTTTGATTCACCCTCCAGACTTCACCTTCTCCTTCTCCTTCATCTACTTCTTCTGATTCACCCTCCAGACTTCATCTTCTCCTTCTCCTTCTTCTACTTCTTCTGATTCACCCTCCAGACTTCACCTTCTCCTTCTACTTTTTCTGCTTCTTCTGATTCACCCTCCAGACTTCACCTTCTCTTTTTCCTTCTTCTGCTTCTTCTGATTCACCCTCCAGATTTCACCTTCTCCTTCTCCTTCTTCTGCTTCTTCTGATTCACCCTCCAGACTTTACCTTCTCCTTTTCCTTCTTCTGCTTCTTCTGATTCACCCTCCAGACTTCACCTTCTCCTTCTCCTTCATCTACTTCTTCTGATTCACCCTCCAGACTTCATCTTCGCCTTCTCCTTCTTCTGCTTCTTCTGATTCACCCTCCAGACTTCACCTTCTCCTTCTCCTTCTTCGGCTTCTTCTGATTCACCCTCCAGACTTCACATTCTCCTTCTCCTTCTTCTACTTCTTCTGATTCACCCTCGAGACTTCATCTTCTCCTTCTCCTTCTTCTGCTTCTTCTGATTCACCCTCCAGACTTCACCTTCTCCTTCTCCTTCTTCTGCTTCTTCTGATTCACCCTCCAGACTTCACCTTCTCCTTCTCCTTCTTCTACTTCTTCTGATTCACCCTCTAGACTTCAACTTCTCCTTCTCCTTCTTCTGCTTCTGCTTCACCCTCCAGACTTCACCTTCTCCTTCTCCTTCTTCTACTTCTTCTGATTCACCCTCCAGACTTCACCTTCTCCTTCTCCTTCTTCTGCTTCTTCTGATTCACCCTCCTGACTTCACCTTCTCCTTCTCCTTCTTCTACATCTTCTGATTCACCCTCCTGACTTCACCTTCTCCTTCTCCATCTTCTACTTCCTCTGCTTCACCCTCCAGACTTCAACTTCTCCTTCTCCTTCTTCTACTTCTTCTGATTCACCCTCCAGACTTCACCTTCTCCTTCTCCTTCTTCTGCTTCTTCTGATTCACCCTCCAGACTTCACCTTCTCCTTCTCCTTCTTCTGCTTCTTCCGATTCACCCTCCAGACTTCACCTTCTCCTTCTCCTTCTTCTACTTCATCTGATTCACCCTCCAGACTTCACCTTATCCTTCTCCTTCTTCTGCTTCTTCTGATTCACCCTCCAGACTTCACCTTCTCCTTCTCCTTCGTCTACTTCTTCTGATTCACCCTCCAGACTACACCTTCTCCTTCTCCTTCTTCTACTTCTTCTGATTCACCCTCCAGACTTCATGTTCTCCTTCTCCTTCTTCTACTTCTTCTGATTCACCCTCCAGACTTCACCTTCTCCTTCTCCTTCTTCTACTTCTTCTGATTCACCCTCCAGACTTCATCTTCTCCTTCTCCTTCTTCTGCTTCTTCTGATTCACCCTCCAGACTTCACCTTCTCCTTCTCCTTCTTCTGCTTCTTCTGATTCACCCTCCAGACTTCAACTTCTCCTTCTCCTTCTTCTACTTCTTCTGATTCACCCTCCAGACTTCACCTTCTCCTTCTCCTTCTACTTCTTCTGATTCACCCTCCAGTCTTCACCTTCTCCTTCTCCTTCTTCTGTTTCTTCTGCTTCACCCTCCAGACTTCACCTTCTCTTTTTCCTTCTTCTACTTCTTCTGATTCACCCTCCAGATTTCACCTTCTCCTTCTCCTTCTTCTGCTTCTTCTGATTCACCCTCCAGACTTTACCTTCTCCTTCTCCTTCTTCTGCTTCTTTTGATTCACCCTCCAGACTTCACCTTCTCCTTCTCCTTCATCTACTTCTTCTGATTCACCCTCCAGACTTCATCTTCTCCTTCTCCTTCTTCTACTTCTTCTGATTCACCCTCCAGACTTCACCTTCTCCTTCTACTTTTTCTGCTTCTTCTGATTCACCCTCCAGACTTCACCTTCTCTTTTTCCTTCTTCTGCTTCTTCTGATTCACCCTCCAGATTTCACCTTCTCCTTCTCCTTCTTCTGCTTCTTCTGATTCACCCTCCAGACTTTACCTTCTCCTTTTCCTTCTTCTGCTTCTTCTGATTCACCCTCCAGACTTCACCTTCTCCTTCTCCTTCATCTACTTCTTCTGATTCACCCTCCAGACTTCATCTTCGCCTTCTCCTTCTTCTGCTTCTTCTGATTCACCCTCCAGACTTCACCTTCTCCTTCTCCTTCTTCGGCTTCTTCTGATTCACCCTCCAGACTTCACATTCTCCTTCTCCTTCTTCTACTTCTTCTGATTCACCCTCGAGACTTCATCTTCTCCTTCTCCTTCTTCTGCTTCTTCTGATTCACCCTCCAGACTTCACCTTCTCCTTCTCCTTCTTCTGCTTCTTCTGATTCACCCTCCAGACTTCACCTTCTCCTTCTCCTTCTTCTACTTCTTCTGATTCACCCTCTAGACTTCAACTTCTCCTTCTCCTTCTTCTGCTTCTGCTTCACCCTCCAGACTTCACCTTCTCGTTCTCCTTCTTCTGCTTCTTCTGCTGCGCCCTCCAGACTTCACCTTCTCCTTCTCCTTCTTCTGCTTCTTCTGCTTCACCCTCCTGACTTCACCTTCTCCTTCTCCTTCTTCTACTTCTTCTGCTTCACCCCCCTGACTTCACCTTCTCCTTCTCCTTCTTCTGCTTCTTCTGATTCACCCTCCTAACTCCACCTTCTCCTTCTCCTTCTTCTGCTTCTTCTGATTCACCCTCCTGACTTCACCCTCTCCTTCTCCTTCTTCTACTTCTTCTGATTTACCCTCCTGACTCCACCTTCTCCTTCTCCTTCTTCTACTTCTTCTGCTTCACCCTCCAGACTTCACCTTCTCCTTCTCCTTCTTCTGCTTCTTCTGATTCACCCTCCAGACTTTACCTTCTCCTTCTCCTTCTTCTGCTTCTTCTGATTCACCCTCCAGACTTCACCTTCTCCTTCTCCTTCATCTACTTCTTCTGATTCACCCTCCTGACTTCACATTCTCCTTCTCCTTCTTCTGCTTCTTCTGATTCACCCTCCAAACTTCACCTTCTCCTTCTCCTTCTTCTGCTTCTTCTGCTTCACCCTCCAGACTTCAACTTCTCCTTCTCCTTCTTCTACTTCTTCTGATTCACCCTCCAGACTTCATCTTCTCCTTCTTCTGCTTCTTCTGATTCACCCTCCAGACTTTACCTTCTCCTTCTCCCTCTTCTGCTTCTTCTGATTCACCCTCCAGACTTCACCTTCTCCTTCTCCTTCTTCTACTTCTTCTGATTCACCCTCCAGACTTCACATTCTCCTTCTCCTTCTTCTGCTTCTTCTGATTCACCCTCCAGACTTCACCTTCTCCTTCTCCTTCGTCTACTTCTTCTGATTCACCGTCCAGACTACACCTTCTCCTTCTCCTTCTTCTACTTCTTCTGATTCACCCTCCAGACTTCACCTTCTCCTTCTCCTTCTTCTACTTCTTCTGATTCACCCTCCAGACTTCATCTTCTCCTTCTCCTTCTTCTGCTTCTTCTGATTCACCCTCCAGACTTCACCTTCTCCTTCTCCTTCTTCTGCTTCTTCTGATTCACCCTCCAGACTTCAACTTCTCCTTCTGCTTCTTCTACTTCTTCTGATTCACCCTCCAGACTTCACCTTCTCCTTCTCCTTCTTCTACTTCTTCCGATTCACCCTCCAGACTTCATCTTCTCCTTCTCCTTCTTCTGCTTCTTCTGATTCACCCTCCAGACTTCACCTTCTCCTTCTCCTTCTTCTGCTTCTTCTGATTCACCCTCCAGACTTCACCTTCTCCTTCTCCTTCTTCTACTTCTTCTGATTCACCCTCCAGACTTCACCTTCTCCTTCTCCTTCTTCTACTTCTTCTGATTCACCCTCCAGTCTTCACCTTCTCCTTCTCCTTCTTCTGTTTCTTCTGCTTCACCCTCCAGACTTTACCTTCTCCTTCTCTTTCTTCTGCTTCTTCTGATTCACCCTCCAGACTTCACCTTCTCCTTCTCCTTCTTCTGATTCTTCTGATTCACCCTCCAGACTTCACCTTCTCCATCTCCTTCTTCTGCTTCTTCTGATTCACCCTCCTGACTTCACCTTCTCCTTCTCCTTCTTCTACTTCTTCTGATTCACCCTCCAGACTTCACCTTCTCCTTCTCCTTCTTCTCCTTCTTCTGCTTCACCCTCCAGACTTCACCTTCTCCTTCTCCTTCTTCTGCTTCTTCTGATTCACCCTCCAGACTTCACCTTCTCCTTCTCCTTCTTCTGCTTCTTCTGATTCACCCTCCAGACTTCACCTTCTCCTTCTCCTTATTCTGCTTCTTCTGATTCACCCTCCAGACTTCACCTTCTCCTTCTCCTTATTCTGCTTCTTCTGATTCACCCTCCAGACTTCACCTTCTCCTTCTCCTTCCTCTGCTTCTTCTGATTCACCCTCCAGACTTCACCTTCTCCTTCTCCTTCTTCTGATTCTTCTGATTCACCCTCCAGACTTCACCTTCTCCTTCTCCATCTTCTGCTTCTTCTGATTCACCCTCCTGACTTCACCTTCTCCTTCTCCTTCTTCTACTTCTTCTGATTCACCCTCCTGACTTCACCTTCTCCTTCTCCATCTTCTACTTCCTCTGCTTCACCCTCCAGACTTCAACTTCTCCTTCTCCTTCTTCTACTTCTTCTGATTCACCCTCCAGACTTCACCTTCTCCTTCTCCTTCTTCTGCTTCTTCTGATTCACCCTCCAGACTTCACCTTCTCCTTCTCCTTCTTCTGCTTCTTCTGATTCACCCTCCAGACTTCACCTTCTCCTTCTCCTTCTTCTACTTCATCTGATTCACCCTCCAGACTTCACCTTCTCCTTCTCCTTCTTCTGCTTCTTCTGATTCACCCTCCAGACTTCACCTTCTCCTTCTCCTTCGTCTACTTCTTCTGATTCACCCTCCAGACTACACCTTCTCCTTCTCCTTCTTCTACTTCTTCTGATTCACCCTCCAGACTTCACCTTCTCCTTCTCCTTCTTCTGTTTCTTCTGATTCACCCTCCAGACTTCATCTTCTCCTTCTCCTTCTTCTACTTCTTCTGATTCACCCTCCAGACTTCACCTTCTCCTTCTCCTTCTTCTACTTCTTCTGATTCACCCTGCAGACTTCATCTTCTCCTTCTCCTTCTTCTGCTTCTTCTGATTCACCCTCCAGACTTCACCTTCTCCTTCTCCTTCTTCTGCTTCTTCTGATTCACCCTCCAGACTTCACCTTCTCCTTCTCCTTCTTCTACTTCTTCTGATTCACCCTCCAGACTTCACCTTCTCCTTCTCCTTCTTCTACTTCTTCTGATTCACCCTCCAGTCTTCACCTTCTCCTTCTCCTTCTTCTGTTTCTTCTGCTTCACCCTCCAGACTTCACCTTCTCCTTCTCTTTCTTCTACTTCTTCTGATTCACCCTCCAGACTTCACCTTCTCCTTCTCCTTCTTCTGCTTCTTCTGATTCACCCTCCAGACTTAACCATCTCCTTCTCCTTATTGTGCTTCTTCTGATTCACCCTCCAGACTTCACCTTCTCCTTCTCCTTCTTCTGCTTCTTCTGATTCACCCTCCAGACTTCACCTTCTCCTTCTCCTTCTTCTGCTTCTTCTGATTCACCCTCCAGACTTCACCTTCTCCTTCTCCTTCTTCTACTTCTTCTGATTCACCCTCCAGACTTCACCTTCTCCTTCTCCTTCTTCTGCTTCTTCTGATTCACCCTCCTGACTTCACCTTCTCCTTCTCCTTCTTCTACATCTTCTGATTCACCCTCCTGACTTCACCTTCTCCTTCTCCATCTTCTACTTCCTCTGCTTCACCCTCCAGACTTCAACTTCTCCTTCTCCTTCTTCTACTTCTTCTGATTCACCCTCCAGACTTCACCTTCTCCTTCTCCTTCTTCTGCTTCTTCTGATTCACCCTCCAGACTTCACCTTCTCCTTCTCCTTCTTCTGCTTCTTCCGATTCACCCTCCAGACTTCACCTTCTCCTTCTCCTTCTTCTACTTCATCTGATTCACCCTCCAGACTTCACCTTATCCTTCTCCTTCTTCTGCTTCTTCTGATTCACCCTCCAGACTTCACCTTCTCCTTCTCCTTCGTCTACTTCTTCTGATTCACCCTCCAGACTACACCTTCTCCTTCTCCTTCTTCTACTTCTTCTGATTCACCCTCCAGACTTCATGTTCTCCTTCTCCTTCTTCTACTTCTTCTGATTCACCCTCCAGACTTCACCTTCTCCTTCTCCTTCTTCTACTTCTTCTGATTCACCCTCCAGACTTCATCTTCTCCTTCTCCTTCTTCTGCTTCTTCTGATTCACCCTCCAGACTTCACCTTCTCCTTCTCCTTCTTCTGCTTCTTCTGATTCACCCTCCAGACTTCAACTTCTCCTTCTCCTTCTTCTACTTCTTCTGATTCACCCTCCAGACTTCATCTTCTCCTTCTCCTTCTACTTCTTCTGATTCACCCTCCAGTCTTCACCTTCTCCTTCTCCTTCTTCTGTTTCTTCTGCTTCACCCTCCAGACTTCACCTTCTCCTTCTCTTTCTTCTGCTTCTTCTGATTCACCCTCCAGACTTCACCTTCTCCTTCTCCTTCTTCTGATTCTTCTGATTCACCCTCCAGACTTCACCTTCTCCTTCTCCTTCTTCTGCTTCTTCTGATTCACCCTCCAGACTTCACCTTCTCCTTCTCCTTCTTCTACTTCTTCTGATTCACCCTCCTGACTTCACCTTCTCCTTCTCCTTCTTCTACTTCTTCTGCTTCACCCTCCAGACTTCACCTTCTCCTTCTCCTTCTTCTGCTTCTTCTGATTCACCCTCCAGACTTCACCTTCTCCTTCTCCTTCTTCTGATTCTTCTGATTCACCCTCCAGACTTCACCTTCTCCTTCTCTTTCTTCTGCTTCTTCTGATTCACCCTCCAGACTTCACCTTCTCCTTCTCCTTCTTCTGATTCTTCTGATTCACCCTCCAGACTTCACCTTCTCCTTCTCCTTCTTCTGCTTCTTCTGCTTCACCCTCCAGACTTCACCTTCTCCTTCTCCTTCTTCTGCTTCTTCTGATTCACCCTCCAGACTTCACCTTCTCCTTCTCCTTCTTCTGCTTCTTCTGATTCACCCTCCAGACTTCACCTTCTCCTTCTCCTTATTCTGCTTCTTCTGATTCACCCTCCAGACTTCACCTTCTCCTTCTCCTTATTCTGCTTCTTCTGATTCACCCTCCAGACTTCACCTTCTCCTTCTCCTTCCTCTGCTTCTTCTGATTCACCCTCCAGACTTCACCTTCTCCTTCTCCTTCTTCTGATTCTTCTGATTCACCCTCCAGACTTCACCTTCTCCTTCTCCATCTTCTGCTTCTTCTGATTCACCCTCCTGACTTCACCTTCTCCTTCTCCTTCTTCTACTTCTTCTGATTCACCCTCCTGACTTCACCTTCTCCTTCTCCATCTTCTACTTCCTCTGCTTCACCCTCCAGACTTCAACTTCTCCTTCTCCTTCTTCTACTTCTTCTGATTCACCCTCCAGACTTCACCTTCTCCTTCTCCTTCTTCTGCTTCTTCTGATTCACCCTCCAGACTTCACCTTCTCCTTCTCCTTCTTCTGCTTCTTCTGATTCACCCTCCAGACTTCACCTTCTCCTTCTCCTTCTTCTACTTCATCTGATTCACCCTCCAGACTTCACCTTCTCCTTCTCCTTCTTCTGCTTCTTCTGATTCACCCTCCAGACTTCACCTTCTCCTTCTCCTTCGTCTACTTCTTCTGATTCACCCTCCAGACTACACCTTCTCCTTCTCCTTCTTCTACTTCTTCTGATTCACCCTCCAGACTTCACCTTCTCCTTCTCCTTCTTCTGTTTCTTCTGATTCACCCTCCAGACTTCATCTTCTCCTTCTCCTTCTTCTACTTCTTCTGATTCACCCTCCAGACTTCACCTTCTCCTTCTCCTTCTTCTACTTCTTCTGATTCACCCTGCAGACTTCATCTTCTCCTTCTCCTTCTTCTGCTTCTTCTGATTCACCCTCCAGACTTCACCTTCTCCTTCTCCTTCTTCTGCTTCTTCTGATTCACCCTCCAGACTTCACCTTCTCCTTCTCCTTCTTCTACTTCTTCTGATTCACCCTCCAGACTTCACCTTCTCCTTCTCCTTCTTCTACTTCTTCTGATTCACCCTCCAGTCTTCACCTTCTCCTTCTCCTTCTTCTGTTTCTTCTGCTTCACCCTCCAGACTTCACCTTCTCCTTCTCTTTCTTCTACTTCTTCTGATTCACCCTCCAGACTTCACCTTCTCCTTCTCCTTCTTCTGCTTCTTCTGATTCACCCTCCAGACTTAACCATCTCCTTCTCCTTATTGTGCTTCTTCTGATTCACCCTCCAGACTTCACCTTCTCCTTCTCCTTCTTCTGCTTCTTCTGATTCACCCTCCAGACTTCACCTTCTCCTTCTCCTTCTTCTGCTTCTTCTGATTCACCCTCCAGACTTCACCTTCTCCTTCTCCTTCTTCTACTTCTTCTGATTCACCCTCCAGACTTCACCTTCTCCTTCTCCTTCTTCTGCTTCTTCTGATTCACCCTCCTGACTTCACCTTCTCCTTCTCCTTCTTCTACATCTTCTGATTCACCCTCCTGACTTCACCTTCTCCTTCTCCATCTTCTACTTCCTCTGCTTCACCCTCCAGACTTCAACTTCTCCTTCTCCTTCTTCTACTTCTTCTGATTCACCCTCCAGACTTCACCTTCTCCTTCTCCTTCTTCTGCTTCTTCTGATTCACCCTCCAGACTTCACCTTCTCCTTCTCCTTCTTCTGCTTCTTCCGATTCACCCTCCAGACTTCACCTTCTCCTTCTCCTTCTTCTACTTCATCTGATTCACCCTCCAGACTTCACCTTATCCTTCTCCTTCTTCTGCTTCTTCTGATTCACCCTCCAGACTTCACCTTCTCCTTCTCCTTCGTCTACTTCTTCTGATTCACCCTCCAGACTACACCTTCTCCTTCTCCTTCTTCTACTTCTTCTGATTCACCCTCCAGACTTCATGTTCTCCTTCTCCTTCTTCTACTTCTTCTGATTCACCCTCCAGACTTCACCTTCTCCTTCTCCTTCTTCTACTTCTTCTGATTCACCCTCCAGACTTCATCTTCTCCTTCTCCTTCTTCTGCTTCTTCTGATTCACCCTCCAGACTTCACCTTCTCCTTCTCCTTCTTCTGCTTCTTCTGATTCACCCTCCAGACTTTTCCTTCTCCTTCTCCTTCTTCTGCTTCTTCTGATTCACCCTCCAGATTCACCTTCTCCTTCTCCTTCTTCTGCTTCTTCTGATTCACCCTCCAGACTTCACCTTCTCCTTCTCCTTATTCTGCTTCTTCTGATTCACACGCCAGACTTCACCTTCTCCTTCTCCTTATTCTGCTTCTTCTGATTCACCCTCCAGACTTCACCTTCTCCTTCTCCTTCTTCTGCTTCTTCTGATTCACCCTCCAGACTTTTCCTTCTCCTTCTTCTTCTGCTTCTTCTGATTCACCCTCCAGACTTCACCTTCTCCTTCTCCTTCATCTACTTCTTCTGATTCACCCTCCAGACTTCATCTTCTCCTTCTCCTTCTTCTGCTTCTTCTGATTCACCCTCCAGACTTCACCTTCTCCTCCTCCTTCTTCTGCTTTTTCTGATTCACCCTCCTGACTTCACCTTCTCCTTCTCCTTCTTCTACTTCTTCTGATTCACCCTCCAGACTTCACCTTCTCCTTCTCCTTCTTCTACTTCTTCTGATTCACCCACCAGACTTCACCTTCTCCTTCTCCTTCTTCTGCTTCTTCTGATTCACCCTCCAGACTTCACCTTCTCCTTCTCCTTCTTCTGCTTCTTCTGATTCACCCTCCAGACTTCATCTTCCCCTTCTCCTTCTTCTGCTTCTTTTGATTCACCCTTCAGACTTCACCTTCTCCTTCTCCTTCTTCTGCTTCTTCTGATTCACCCTCCAGACCTCACCTTCTCCTTCTCCTTCTTCAACTTCTTCTGATTCACCCTCCAGACTTCATCTTCTCCTTCTCCTTCTTTTGCTTCTTCTGATTCACCCTCCAGACTTCACCTTCTCCTTCTCCTTCTTCTGCTTCTTCTGATTCACCCTCCAGACTTCGCCTTCTCCTTCTCCTTCTTCTACTTCTTCTGATTCACCCTCCAGACTTCACCTTCTCCTTCTCCTTCTTCTACTTCTTCTGATTCACCCTCCAGTCTTCACCTTCTCCTTCTCCTTCTTCTGCGTCTTCTGATTCACCTTCCAGGCTTCACCTTCTCCTTCTCCTTCTTCTGCTTCTCCTGATTCACCCTCCTGACTTCACCTTCTCCTTCTCCTTCTTCTGCTTCTTCTGATTCACCCTCCAGACTTCACCTTCTCCTTCTCCTTCTTCTACTTCTTCTGATTCACCCTCCAGACTTCACCTTCTCCTTCTACTTTTTCTGCTTCTTCTGATTCACCCTCCAGACTTCACCTTCTCTTTTTCCTTCTTCTGCTTCTTCTGATTCACCCTCCAGACTTCACCTTCTCCTTCTCCTTCATCTGCTTCTTCTGATTCACCCTCCAGACTTCATCTTCTCCTTCTCCTTCTTCTGCTTCTTCTGATTCACCCTCCAGACTTCACCTTCTCCTTCTCCTTCTTCGGCTTCTTCTGATTCACCCTCCAGACTTCACATTCTCCTTCTCCTTCTTCTACTTCTTCTGATTCACCCTCGAGACTTCATCTTCTCCTTCTCCTTCTTCTGCTTCTTCTGATTCACCCTCCAGACTTCACCTTCTCCTTCTCCTTCTTCTGCTTCTTCTGATTCACCCTCCAGACTTCACCTTCTCCTTCTCCTTCTTCTACTTCTTCTGATTCACCCTCTAGACTTCAACTTCTCCTTCTCCTTCTTCTGCTTCTGCTTCACCCTCCAGACTTCACCTTCTCGTTCTCCTTCTTCTGCTTCTTCTGCTATGCCCTCCAGACTTCACCTTCTCCTTCTCCTTCTTCTGCTTCTTCTGCTTCACCCTCCTGACTTCACCTTCTCCTTCTCCTTCTTCTACTTCTTCTGCTTCACCCCCCTGACTTCACCTTCTCCTTCTCCTTCTTCTGCTTCTTCTGATTCACCCTCCTAACTCCACCTTCTCCTTCTCCTTCTTCTGCTTCTTCTGATTCACCCTCCTGACTTCACCTTCTCCTGCTCCTTCTTCTGCTTCTTCTGATTCACCCTCCAGACTTCACCTTCTCCTTCTCCTTCTTCTGCTTCTTCTGATTCACCCTCCAGACTTCATCTTCCCCTTCTCCTTCTTCTGCTTCTTTTGATTCACCCTTCAGACTTCACCTTCTCCTTCTCCTTCTTCTGCTTCTTCTGATTCACCCTCCAGACCTCACCTTCTCCTTCTCCTTCTTCAACTTCTTCTGATTCACCCTCCAGACTTCATCTTCTCCTTCTCCTTCTTTTGCTTCTTCTGATTCACCCTCCAGACTTCACCTTCTCCTTCTCCTTCTTCTGCTTCTTCTGATTCACCCTCCAGACTTCGCCTTCTCCTTCTCCTTCTTCTACTTCTTCTGATTCACCCTCCAGACTTCACCTTCTCCTTCTCCTTCTTCTACTTCTTCTGATTCACCCTCCAGTCTTCACCTTCTCCTTCTCCTTCTTCTGCGTCTTCTGATTCACCGTCCAGGCTTCACCTTCTCCTTCTCCTTCTTCTGCTTCTCCTGATTCACCCTCCTGACTTCACCTTCTCCTTCTCCTTCTTCTGCTTCTTCTGATTCACCCTCCAGACTTCACCTTCTCCTTCTCCTTCTTCTACTTCTTCTGATTCACCCTCCAGACTTCACCTTCTCCTTCTACTTTTTCTGCTTCTTCTGATTCACCCTCCAGACTTCACCTTCTCTTTTTCCTTCTTCTGCTTCTTCTGATTCACCCTCCAGACTTCACCTTCTCCTTCTCCTTCATCTGCTTCTTCTGATTCACCCTCCAGACTTCATCTTCTCCTTCTCCTTCTTCTGCTTCTTCTGATTCACCCTCCAGACTTCACCTTCTCCTTCTCCTTCTTCGGCTTCTTCTGATTCACCCTCCAGACTTCACATTCTCCTTCTCCTTCTTCTACTTCTTCTGATTCACCCTCGAGACTTCATCTTCTCCTTCTCCTTCTTCTGCTTCTTCTGATTCACCCTCCAGACTTCACCTTCTCCTTCTCCTTCTTCTGCTTCTTCTGATTCACCCTCCAGACTTCACCTTCTCCTTCTCCTTCTTCTACTTCTTCTGATTCACCCTCTAGACTTCAACTTCTCCTTCTCCTTCTTCTGCTTCTGATTCACCCCCCTGACTTCACCTTCTCCTTCTCCTTCTTCTGCTTCTTCTTATTCACCCTCCTAACTCCACCTTCTCCTTCTCCTTCTTCTGCTTCTTCTGATTCACCCTCCTGACTTCACCTTCTCCTGCTCCTTCTTCTGCTTCTTCTGATTCACCCTCCAGACTTCACCTTCTCCTTCTCCTTCTTCTGCTTCTTCTGATTCACCCTCCAGACCTCACCTTCTCCTTCTCCTTCTTCTACTTCTTCTGATTCACCCTCCGGACTTCATCTTCTCCTTCTCCTTCTTCTGCTTCTTCTGATTCACCCTCCAGACTTCACCTTCTCCTTCTCCTTATTCTGCTTCTTCTGATTCACCCTCCAGACTTCACCTTCTCCTTCTCCTTCTTCTACTTCTTCTGATTCACCCTCCAGACTTCACCTTCTCCTTCTCCTTCTTTTACTTCTTCTGATTCAACCTCCAGTCTTCACCTTCTCCTTCTCCTTCTTCTGCTTCTTCTGATTCACCCTCCAGACTTCACCTTCTCCTTCTCCTTCTTCTGATTCTTTTGATTCACCCTCCAGACTTCACCTTCTCCTTCTCCTTCTTCTGCTTCTTCTGATTCACCCTCCTGACTTCACCCTCTCCTTCTCCTTCTTCTACTTCTTCTGATTCACCCTCCTGACTTCACCTTCTCCTTCTCCTTCTTCTACTTCTTCTGCTTCACCCTCCAGACTTCACCTTCTCCTTCTCCTTCTTCTGCTTCTTCTGATTCACCCTCCAGACTTTACCTTCTCCTTCTCCTTCTTCTGCTTCTTCTGATTCACCCTCCAGACTTCACCTTCTCCTTCTCCTTCATCTACTTCTTCTGATTCACCCTCCTGACTTCACCTTCTCCTTCTCCTTCTTCTGCTTCTTCTGATTCACCCTCCAGACTTCACCTTCTCCTTCTCCTTCTTCTGATTCTTCTGATTCACCCTCCTGACTTCACCTTCTCCTTCTCCTTCTTCTGCTTCTTCTGCTTCACCCTCCAGACTTCACCTTCTCCTTCTCCTTCTTCTGCTTCTTCTGCTTCACCCTCCAGACTTCACCTTCTCCTACTCCTTCTTCTGCTTCTTCTGCTTCACCCTCCTGACTTCACCTTCTCCTTCTCCTTCTTCTACTTCTTCTGATTCACCCTCCAGACTTCACCTTCTCCTTCTCCTTCTTCGGCTTCTTCTGATTCACCCTCCAGACTTCACATTCTCCTTCTCCTTCTTCTACTTCTTCTGATTCACCCTCGAGACTTCATCTTCTCCTTCTCCTTCTTATGCTTCTTCTGATTCACCCTCCAGACTTCACCTTCTCCTTCTCCTTCTTCTACTTCTTCTGATTCACCCTCTAGACTTCAACTTCTCCTTCTCCTTCTTCTGCTTCTTCTGCTTCACCCTCCAGACTTCACCTTCTCGTTCTCCTTCTTCTGCTTCTGCTGCTGCGCCCTCCAGACTTCACCTTCTCCTTCTCCTTCTTCTGCTTCTTCTGCTTCACCCTCCTGACTTCACCTTCTCCTTCTCCTTCTTCTCCTTCTTCTGCTTCACCCCCCTGACTTCACCTTCTCCTTCTCCTTCTTCTGCTTCTTCTGATTCACCCTCCTAACTTCACCTGCTCCTTCTCCTACTTCTGCTTCTTCTGATTCACCCTCCTGACTTCACCTTCTCCTTCTCCTTCTTCTGCTTCTTCTGATTCACCCTCCAGACTTCACCTTCTCCTTCTCCTTCTTCTGCTTCTTCTGATTCACCCTCCAGACTTCACCTTCTCCTTCTCCTTCTTCTGCTTCTTCTGATTCACCCTCCAGACCTCAGCTTCTCCTTCTCCTTCTTCTTCTTCTTCTGATTCACCCTCCAGACTTCATCTTCTCCTTCTCCTTCTTCTGCTTCTTCTGATTCACCCTCCAGACTTCACCTTCTCCTTCTCCTTCTTCTGCTTCTTCTGATTCACCCTCCAGACTTCACCTTCTCCTTCTCCTTCTTCTACTTCTTCTGATTCACCCTCCAGACTTCACCTTCTCCTTCTCCTTCTTTTACTTCTTCTGATTCAACCTCCAGTCTTCACCTTCTCCTTCTCCTTCTTCTGCTTCTTCTGATTCACCCTCCAGACTTCACCTTCTCCTTCTCCTTCTTCTACTTCTTCTGATTCACCCTCCAGACTTCACCTTCTCCTTCTACTTTTTCTGCTTCTTCTGATTCACCCTCCAGACTTCACCTTCTCTTTTTCCTTCTTCTGCTTCTTCTGATTCACCCTCCAGACTTCACCTTCTCCTTCTCCTTCATCTGCTTCTTCTGATTCACCCTCCAGACTTCATCTTCTCCTTCTCCTTCTTCTGCTTCTTCTGA
Source organism: Somniosus microcephalus (assembly GCF_052327205.1). Lineage (NCBI taxonomy): Eukaryota > Metazoa > Chordata > Chondrichthyes > Squaliformes > Somniosidae > Somniosus > Somniosus microcephalus. Next base: position 145,510 of record NW_028225322.1, on the reverse strand, counting down.
TTCACCCTCCAGACTTCACCTTCTCCTTCTCCTTCTTCGGCTTCTTCTGATTCACCCTCCAGACTTCACATTCTCCTTCTCCTTCTTCTACTTCTTCTGATTCACCCTCGAGACTTCATCTTCTCCTTCTCCTTCTTCTGCTTCTTCTGATTCACCCTCCAGACTTCACCTTCTCCTTCTCCTTCTTCTGCTTCTTCTGATTCACCCTCCAGACTTCACCTTCTCCTTCTCCTTCTTCTACTTCTTCTGATTCACCCTCTAGACTTCAACTTCTCCTTCTCCTTCTTCTGCTTCTGCTTCACCCTCCAGACTTCACCTTCTCGTTCTCCTTCTTCTGCTTCTTCTGCTGCGCCCTCCAGACTTCACCTTCTCCTTCTCCTTCTTCTGCTTCTTCTGCTTCACCCTCCTGACTTCACCTTCTCCTTCTCCTTCTTCTACTTCTTCTGCTTCACCCCCCTGACTTCACCTTCTCCTTCTCCTTCTTCTGCTTCTTCTGATTCACCCTCCTAACTCCACCTTCTCCTTCTCCTTCTTCTGATTCACCCTCCTGACTTCACCTTCTCCTGCTCCTTCTTCTGCTTCTTCTGATTCACCCTCCAGACTTCACCTTCTCCTTCTCCTTCTTCTGCTTCTTCTGATTCACCCTCCAGACCTCACCTTCTCCTTCTCCTTCTTCTACTTCTTCTGATTCACCCTCCGGACTTCATCTTCTCCTTCTCCTTCTTCTGCTTCTTCTGATTCACCCTCCAGACTTCACCTTCTCCTTCTCCTTATTCTGCTTCTTCTGATTCACCCTCCAGACTTCACCTTCTCCTTCTCCTTCTTCTACTTCTTCTGATTCACCCTCCAGACTTCACCTTCTCCTTCTCCTTCTTTTACTTCTTCTGATTCAACCTCCAGTCTTCACCTTCTCCTTCTCCTTCTTCTGCTTCTTCTGATTCACCCTCCAGACTTCACCTTCTCCTTCTCCTTCTTCTGATTCTTTTGATTCACCCTCCAGACTTCACCTTCTCCTTCTCCTTCTTCTGCTTCTTCTGATTCACCCTCCTGACTTCACCCTCTCCTTCTCCTTCTTCTACTTCTTCTGATTCACCCTTCTGACTTCACCTTCTCCTTCTCCTTCTTCTACTTCTTCTGCTTCACCCTCCAGACTTCACCTTCTCCTTCTCCTTCTTCTGCTTCTTCTGATTCACCCTCCAGACTTTACCTTCTCCTTCTCCTTCTTCTGCTTCTTCTGATTCACCCTCCAGACTTCACCTTCTCCTTCTCCTTCATCTACTTCTTCTGATTCACCCTCCTGACTTCACCTTCTCCTTCTTCTGCTTCTTCTGATTCACCCTCCAGACTTCACCTTCTCCTTCTCCTTCTTCTGATTCTTCTGATTCACCCTCCAGACTTCACCTTCTCCTTCTCCTTCTTCTGCTTCTTCTGCTTCACCCTCCAGACTTCACCTTCTCCTTCTCCTTCTTCTGCTTCTTCTGCTTCACCCTCCAGACTTCACCTTCTCCTACTCCTTCTTCTGCTTCTTCTGCTTCACCCTCCTGACTTCACCTTCTCCTTCTCCTTCTTCTACTTCTTCTGATTCACCCTCCAGACTTCACCTTCTCCTTCTCCTTCTTCGGCTTCTTCTGATTCACCCTCCAGACTTCACATTCTCCTTCTCCTTCTTCTACTTCTTCTGATTCACCCTCGAGACTTCATCTTCTCCTTCTCCTTCTTATGCTTCTTCTGATTCACCCTCCAGACTTCACCTTCTCCTTCTCCTTCTTCTACTTCTTCTGATTCACCCTCTAGACTTCAACTTCTCCTTCTCCTTCTTCTGCTTCTTCTGCTTCACCCTCCAGACTTCACCTTCTCGTTCTCCTTCTTCTGCTTCTGCTGCTGCGCCCTCCAGACTTCACCTTCTCCTTCTCCTTCTTCTGCTTCTTCTGCTTCACCCTCCTGACTTCACCTTCTCCTTCTCCTTCTTCTACTTCTTCTGCTTCACCCCCCTGACTTCACCTTCTCCTTCTCCTTCTTCTGCTTCTTCTGATTCACCCTCCTAACTTCACCTTCTCCTTCTCCTTCTTCTACTTCTTCTGATTCACCCTCTAGACTTCAACTTCTCCTTCTCCTTCTTCTGCTTCTTCTGCTTCACCCTCCAGACTTCACCTTCTCGTTCTCCTTCTTCTGCTTCTGCTGCTGCGCCCTCCAGACTTCACCTTCTCCTTCTCCTTCTTCTGCTTCTTCTGCTTCACCCTCCTGACTTCACCTTCTCCTTCTCCTTCTTCTACTTCTTCTGCTTCACCCCCCTGACTTCACCTTCTCCTTCTCCTTCTTCTGCTTCTTCTGATTCACCCTCCAGACTTCACCTTCTCCTTCTCCTTCTTCTGCTTCTTCTGATTCACCCTCCAGACTTCACCTTCTCCTTCTCCTTCTTCTACTTCTTCTGATTCACCCTCCAGACTTCACCTTCTCCTTCTCCTTCTTTTACTTCTTCTGATTCAACCTCCAGTCTTCACCTTCTCCTTCTCCTTCTTCTGCTTCTTCTGATTCACCCACCAGACTTCACCTTCTCCTTCTCCTTCTTCTGATTCTTTTGATTCACCCACCAGACTTCACCTTCTCCTTCTCCTTCTTCTGCTTCTTCTGATTCACCCTCCTGACTTCACCCTCTCCTTCTCCTTCTTCTACTTCTTCTTTTTCACCCTCCTGACTTCACCTTCTCCTTCTCCTTCTTCTACTTCTTCTGCTTCACCCTCCAGACTTCACCTTCTCCTTCTCCATCTTCTACTTCTTCTGATTCACCCTCCAGACTTCACCTTCTCCTTCTCCTTCTTCTGCTTCTTCTGATTCACCCTCCAGACTTCACCTTCTCCTTCTCCTTATTCTGCTTCTTCTGATTCACCCGCCAGACTTCACCTTCTCCTTCTCCTTATTCTGCTTCTTCTGATTCACCCTCCAGACTTCACCTTCTCCTTCTCCTTCTTCTGCTTCTTCTGATTCACCCTCCAGACTTTACCTTCTCCTTCTCCTTCTTCCGCTTCTTCTGATTCACCCTCCAGACTTCACCTTCTCCTTCTCCTTCATCTACTTCTTCTGATTCACCCTCCAGACTTCATCTTCTCCTTCTCCTTCTTCTGCTTCTTCTGATTCACCCTCCAGACTTCACCTTCTCCTCCTCCTTCTTCTGCTTTTTCTGATTCACCCTCCTGACTTCACCTTCTCCTTCTCCTTCTTCTACTTCTTCTGATTCACCCTCCAGACTTCACCTTCTCCTTCTCCTTCTTCTACTTCTTCTGATTCACCCACCAGACTTCACCTTCTCCTTCTCCTTCTTCTGCTTCTTTTGATTCACCCTCCAGACTTCACCTTCTCCTTCTCCTTCTTCTGCTTCTTCTGATTCACCCTCCAGACTTCATCTTCCCCTTCTCCTTCTTCTGCTTCTTTTGATTCACCCTTCAGACTTCACCTTCTCCTTCTCCTTCTTCTGCTTCTTCTGATTCACCCTCCAGACCTCACCTTCTCCTTCTCCTTCTTCAACTTCTTCTGATTCACCCTCCAGACTTCATCTTCTCCTTCTCCTTCTTTTGCTTCTTCTGATTCACCCTCCAGACTTCACCTTCTCCTTCTCCTTCTTCTGCTTCTTCTGATTCACCCTCCAGACTTCTCCTTCTCCTTCTCCTTCTTCTACTTCTTCTGATTCACCCTCCAGACTTCACCTTCTCCTTCTCCTTCTTCTATTTCTTCTGATTCACCCTCCAGTCTTCACCTTCTCCTTCTCCTTCTTCTGCGTCTTCTGATTCACCGTCCAGACTTCACCTTCTCCTTCTCCTTCTTCTGCTTCTCCTGATTCACCCTCCTGACTTCACCTTCTCCTTCTCCTTCTTCTGCTTCTTCTGATTCACCCTCCAGACTTCACCTTCTCCTTCTCCTTCTTCTACTTCTTCTGATTCACCCTCCAGACTTCACCTTCTCCTTCTACTTTTTCTGCTTCTTCTGATTCACCCTCCAGACTTCACCTTCTCTTTTTCCTTCTTCTACTTCTTCTGATTCACCCTCCAGATTTCACCTTCTCCTTCTCCTTCTTCTGCTTCTTCTGATTCACCCTCCAGACTTTACCTTCTCCTTCTCCTTCTTCTGCTTCTTCTGATTCACCCTCCAGACTTCACCTTCTCCTTCTCCTTCATCTACTTCTTCTGATTCACCCTCCAGACTTCATCTTCTCCTTCTCCTTCTTCTACTTCTTCTGATTCACCCTCCAGACTTCACCTTCTCCTTCTACTTTTTCTGCTTCTTCTGATTCACCCTCCAGACTTCACCTTCTCTTTTTCCTTCTTCTGCTTCTTCTGATTCACCCTCCAGATTTCACCTTCTCCTTCTCCTTCTTCTGCTTCTTCTGATTCACCCTCCAGACTTTACCTTCTCCTTCTCCTTCTTCTGCTTCTTCTGATTCACCCTCCAGACTTCACCTTCTCCTTCTCCTTCATCTACTTCTTCTGATTCACCCTCCAGACTTCATCTTCTCCTTCTCCTTCTTCTGCTTCTTCTGATTCACCCTCCAGACTTCACCTTCTCCTTCTCCTTCTTCGGCTTCTTCTGATTCACCCTCCAGACTTCACATTCTCCTTCTCCTTCTTCTACTTCTTCTGATTCACCCTCGAGACTTCATCTTCTCCTTCTCCTTCTTCTGCTTCTTCTGATTCACCCTCCAGACTTCACCTTCTCCTTCTCCTTCTTCTGCTTCTTCTGATTCACCCTCCAGACTTCACCTTCTCCTTCTCCTTCTTCTACTTCTTCTGATTCACCCTCTAGACTTCAACTTCTCCTTCTCCTTCTTCTGCTTCTGCTTCACCCTCCAGACTTCACCTTCTCGTTCTCCTTCTTCTGCTTCTTCTGCTGCGCCCTCCAGACTTCACCTTCTCCTTCTCCTTCTTCTGCTTCTTCTGCTTCACCCTCCTGACTTCACCTTCTCCTTCTCCTTCTTCTACTTCTTCTGCTTCACCCCCCTGACTTCACCTTCCCCTTCTCCTTCTTCTGCTTCTTCTGATTCACCCTCCTAACTCCACCTTCTCCTTCTCCTTCTTCTGCTTCTTCTGATTCACCCTCCTGACTTCACCTTCTCCTTCTCCTTCTTCTGCTTCTTCTGATTCACCCTCCAGACTTCACCTTCTCCTTCTCCTTCTTCTGCTTCTTCTGATTCACCCTCCAGACCTCACCTTCTCCTTCTCCTTCTTCTACTTCTTCTAATTCACCCTCCGGACTTCATCTTCTCCTTCTCCTTCTTCTGCTTCTTCTGATTCACCCTCCAGACTTCACCTTCTCCTTCTCCTTCTTCTGCTTCTTCTGATTCACCCTCCAGACTTCACCTTCTCCTTCTCCTTCTTCTACTTCTTCTGATTCACCCTCCAGACTTCACCTTCTCCTTCTCCTTCTTTTACTTCTTCTGATTCAACCTCCAGTCTTCACCTTCTCCTTCTCCTTCTTCTGCTTCTTCTGATTCACCCTCCAGACTTCACCTTCTCCTTCTCCTTCTTCTGATTCTTTTGATTCACCCTCCAGACTTCACCTTCTCCTTCTCCTTCTTCTGCTTCTTCTGATTCACCCTCCTGACTTCACCCTCTCCTTCTCCTTCTTCTACTTCTTCTGATTCACCCTCCTGACTTCACCTTCTCCTTCTCCTTCTTCTACTTCTTCTGCTTCACCCTCCAGACTTCACCTTCTCCTTCTCCTTCTTCTGCTTCTTCTGATTCACCCTCCAGACTTTACCTTCTCCTTCTCCTTCTTCTGCTTCTTCTGATTCACCCTCCAGACTTCACCTTCTCCTTCTCCTTCATCTACTTCTTCTGATTCACCCTCCTGACTTCACATTCTCCTTCTCCTTCTTCTGCTTCTTCTGATTCACCCTCCAGACTTCACCTTCTCCTTCTCCTTCTTCTGCTTCTTCTGATTCACCCTCCTGACTTCACCTTCTCCTTCTCCTTCTTCTGCTTCTTCTGCTTCACCCTCCAGACTTCACCTTCTCCTTCTCCTTCTTCTGCTTCTTCTGCTTCACCATCCAAACTTCACCTTCTCCTTCTCCTTCTTCTGCTTCTTCTGCTTCACCCTCCTGACTTCACCTTCTCCTTCTCCTTCTTCTACTTCTTCTGATTCACCCTCCAGACTTCACCTTCTCCTTCTCCTTCTTCGGCTTCTTCTGATTCACCCTCCAGACATCACATTCTCCTTCTCCTTCTTCTACTTCTTCTGATTCACCCTCGAGACTTCATCTTCTCCTTCTCCTTCTTATGCTTCTTCTGATTCACCCTCCAGACTTCACCTTCTCCTTCTCCTTCTTCTGCTTCTGCTGATTCACCCTCCAGACTTCACCTTCTCCTTCTCCTTCTTCTACTTCTTCTGATTCAACCTCTAGACTTCAACTTCTCCTTCTCCTTCTTCTGCTTCTTCTGCTTCACCCTCCAGACTTCACCTTCTCGTTCTCCTTCTTCTGCTTCTTCTGCTGCGCCCTCCAGACTTCACCTTCTCCTTCTCCTTCTTCTGCTTCTTCTGCTTCACCCTCCTGACTTCACCTTCTCCTTCTCCTTCTTCTACTTCTTCTGCTTCACCCCCCTGACTTCACCTTCTCCTTCTCCTTCTTCTGCTTCTTCTGATTCACCCTCCTAACTTCACCTACTCCTTCTCCTACTTCTGCTTCTTCTGATTCACCCTCCTGACTTCACCTTCTCCTTCTCCTTCTTCTGCTTCTTCTGATTCACCCTCCAGACTTCACCTTCTCCTTCTCCTTCTTCTGCTTCTTCTGATTCACCCTCCAGACTTCACCTTCTCCTTCTCCTTCTTCTGCTTCTTCTGATTCACCCTCCAGACCTCACCTTCTCCTTCTCCTTCTTCTTCTTCTTCTGATTCACCCTCCAGACTTCATCTTCTCCTTCTCCTTCTTCTGCTTCTTCTGATTCACCCTCCAGACTTCACCTTCTCCTTCTCCTTCTTCTGCTTCTTCTGATTCACCCTCCAGACTTCACCTTCTCCTTCTCCTTCTTCTACTTCTTCTGATTCACCCTCCAGACTTCACCTTCTCCTTCTCCTTCTTTTACTTCTTCTGATTCAACCTCCAGTCTTCACCTTCTCCTTCTCCTTCTTCTGCTTCTTCTGATTCACCCTCCAGACTTCACCTTCTCCTTCTCCTTCTTCTGATTCTTTTGATTCACCCTCCAGACTTCACCTTCTCCTTCTCCTTCTTCTGCTTCTTCTGATTCACCCTCCTGACTTCACCCTCTCCTTCTCCTTCTTCTACTTCTTCTGATTCACCCTCCTGACTTCACCTTCTCCTTCTCCTTCTTCTACTTCTTCTGCTTCACCCTCCAGACTTCACCTTCTCCTTCTCCATCTTCTACTTCTTCTGATTCACCCTCCAGACTTCACCTTCTCCTTCTCCTTCTTCTGCTTCTTCTGATTCACCCTCCAGACTTCACCTTCTCCTTCTCCTTATTCTGCTTCTTCTGATTCACCCGCCAGACTTCACCTTCTCCTTCTCCTTATTCTGCTTCTTCTGATTCACCCTCCAGACTTCACCTTCTCCTTCTCCTTCTTCTGCTTCTTCTGATTCACCCTCCAGACTTTACCTTCTCCTTCTCCTTCTTCTGCTTCTTCTGATTCACCCTCCAGACTTTACCTTCTCCTTCTCCTTCTTTTGCTTTTTCTGATTCACCCTCCAGACTTCACCTTCTCCTTCTCCTTCATCTACTTTTTCTGATTCACCCTCCTGACTTCACCTTCTCCTTCTCCTTCTTCTACTTCTTCTGATTCACCCTCCAGACTTCACCTTCTCCTTCTCCTTCTTCTACTTCTTCTGATTCACCCACCAGACTTCACCTTCTCCTTCTCCTTCTTCTGCTTCTTCTGATTCACCCTCCAGACTTCACCTTCTCCTTCTCCTTCTTCTGCTTCTTCTGATTCACCCTCCAGACTTAACCTTCTCCTTCTCCTTCTTCTGCTTCTTTTGATTCACCCTTCAGACTTCACCTTCTCCTTCTCCTTCTTCTGCTTCTTCTGATTCACCCTCCAGACCTCACCTTCTCCTTCTCCTTCTTCAACTTCTTCTGATTCACCCTCCAGACTTCATCTTCTCCTTCTCCTTCTTTTGCTTCTTCTGATTCACCCTCCAGACTTCACCTTCTCCTTCTCCTTCTTCTGCTTCTTCTGATTCACCCTCCAGACTTCGCCTTCACCTTCTCCTTCTTCTGCTTCTTCTGATTCACCCTCCAGACTTCGCCTTCTCCTTCTCCTTCTTCTACTTCTTCTGATTCACCCTCCAGACTTCACCTTCTCCTTCTCCTTCTTCTACTTCTTCTGATTCACCCTCCAGACTTCACCTCCTCCTTCTCCATCTTCTACTTCTTCTGATTCACCGTCCAGACTTCACCTTCTCCTTCTCCTTCTTCTGCTTCTCCTGATTCACCCTCCTGACTTCACCTTCTCCTTCTCCTTCTTCTGCTTCTTCTGATTCACCCTCCAGACTTCACCTTCTCCTTCTCCTTCTTCTACTTCTTCTGATTCACCCTCCAGACTTCACCTTCTCCTTCTACTTCTTCTGCTTCTTCTGATTCACCCTCCAGACTTCACCTTCTCTTTTTCCTTCTTCTGCTTCTTCTGATTCACCCTCCAGATTTCACCTTCTCCTTCTCCTTCTTCTGCTTCTTCTGATTCACCCTCCAGACTTTACCTTCTCCTTCTCCTTCTTCTGCTTCTTCTGATTCACCCTCCAGACTTCACCTTCTCCTTCTCCTTCATCTACTTCTTCTGATTCACCCTCCAGACTTCACCTTCTCCTTCTCCTTCTTCTGCCTCTTCTGATTCACCCTCCAGACTTCACCTACTCCTTCTCCTTCTTCTGCTTTTTCTGATTCACCCTCCAGACTTCACCTTCTCCTTCTCCTTCTTCTACTTCTTCTGATTCACCCACCAGACTTCACCTTCTCCTTCTCCTTCTTCTGCTTCTTTTGATTCACCCTTCAGACTTCACCTTCTTCTTCTCCTTCTTCTGCTTCTTCTGATTCACCCTCCAGACCTCACCTTCTCCTTCTCCTTCTTCAACTTCTTCTGATTCACCCTCCAGACTTCATCTTCTCCTTCTCCTTCTTTTGCTTCTTCTGATTCACCCTCCAGACATCACCTTCTCCTTCTCCTTCTTATGCTTCTTCTGATTCACCCTCCAGACTCACCTTCTCCTTCTCCTTCTTCTACTTCTTCTGATTCACCCTCCAGACTTCACCTTCTCCTTCTTCTGCTTCTTCTGATTCACCCTCCAGACTTCACCTTCTCCTTCTCCTTCTTCTACTTCTTCTGATTCACCCTCCAGACTTCATCTTCTCCTTCTCCTTCTTCTGCTTCTTCTGATTCACCCTCCACACTTCACCATCTCCTTCTCCTTCTTCTGCTTCTTCTGATTCACCCTCCAGACTTCACCTTCTCCTTCTCCTTCTTCTACTTCTTCTGATTCACCCTCCAGACTTCACCTTCTCCTTCTCCTTCTTCTGCTTCTTCTGACTCACCCTCCAGACTTCACCTTCTCCTGCTACTTCTCCTGCTTCTTCTGATTCACCCTCCAGACTTCACCTTCTCCTTTTCCTTCTTCTGCTTCTTCTGATTCACCCTCCAGATTTCACCTTCTCCTTCTCCTTCTTCTGCTTCTTCTGATTCACCCTCCAGACTTCACCTTCTCCTTCTCCTTCTTCTGCTTCTTCTGATTAACCCTCCAGACTCACCTTCTCCTTCTCCTTCTTCTACTTCTTCTGATTCACCCTCCAGACTTCACCTTCTCCTTCTCCTTCTTCTGCTTCTTCTGATTCACCCTCCAGACTTCACCTTCTCCTTCTCCTTCGTCTACTTCTTCTGATTCACCCTCCAGACTTCACCTTCTCCTTCTCCTTCTTCTACTTCTTCTGATTCACCCTCCAGACTTCACCTTCTCCTTCTCCTTCTTCTGCTTCTTCTGATTCACCCTCCAGACTTCACCTTCTCCTTCTCCTTCTTCTACTTCTTCTGATTCACCCTCCAGACTTCACCTTCTCCTTCTCCTTCTTCTACTTCTTCAGATTCACCCTCCAGACTTCACCTTCTCCTTCTCCTTCTTCTACTTCTTCTGCTTCTCCCTCCAGACTTCACCTTCTCCTTCTCCTTCTTCTGCTTCTTCTGATTCACCCTCCAGACTTCACCTTCTCCTTCTCCTTCTTCTACTTCTCCTGATTCACCCTCCAGACTTCACCTTCTCCTTCTCCTTCTTCTACTTCTTCTGATTCACCCTCCAGACTTCACCTTCTCCTTCTCCTTCTTCTACTTCTTATGATTCACCCTCCTGACTTCACCTTCTCCTTCTCCTTCTTCTGCTCCTTCTGCTTCACCCTCCAGACTTCACCTTCTCCTTCTCTTTCTTCTGCTTCTTCTGATTCACCCTCCAGACTTCACCTTCTCCTTCTCCTTCTTCTGATTCTTTTGATTCACCCTCCAGACTTCACCTTCTACTTCTCCTTCTTCTGCTTCTTCTGATTCACCCTCCAGACTTCACCTTCTCCTTCTCCTTCTTCTACTTCTTCTGATTCACCCTCCTGACTTCACCATCTCCTTCACCTTCTTCTACTTCTTCTGCTTCACCCTCCAGACTTCACCTTCTGCTTCTCCTTCTTCTACTTCTTCTGATTCACCCGCCAGACTTCACCTTCTCCTTCTCCTTATTCTGCTTCTCCTGATTCACCCTCCAGACTTCACCTTCTCCTTCTCCTTCTTCTGCTTCTTCTGAATCACCCTCCTGACTTACCTTCTCCTTCTCCTTCTTCTGCTTCTTCTGATTCACCCTCCAGACTTCACCTTCTCCTTCTCCTTCATCTACTTCTTCTGATTCACCCTCCAGACTTCATCTTCTCCTTCTCCTTCATCTGCTTCTTCTGATTCACCCTCCAGACTTCACCTTCTCCTTCTCCTTCTCCTGCTTTTTCTGATTCACCCTCCTGACTTCACCTTCTCCTTCTCCTTCTTCTACTTCTTCTGATTCACCCTCCAGACTTCACCTTCTCCTTCTCCTTCTTCTACTTCTTCTGATTCACCCACCAGTCTTCACCTTCTCCTTCTCCTTCTTCTGCTTCTTCTGATTCACCCTCCAGACTTCACCTTCTCCTTCTCCTTCTTCTGCTTCTTCTGATTCACCCTCCAGACTTCACCTTCTCCTTCTCCTTCTTCTGCTTCTTTTGATTCACCCTTCAGACTTCGCCTTCTCCTTCTCCTTCTTCTGCTTCTTCTGATTCACCCTCCAGACCTCACCTTCTCCTTCTCCTTCTTCTACTTCTTCTGATTCACCCTCCAGACTTCATCTTCTCCTTCTCCTTCTTTTGCTTCTTCTGATTCACCCTCCAGACTTCACCTTCTCCTTCTCCTTCTTCTGCTTCTTCTGATTCACCCTCCAGACTTCGCCTTCTCCTTCTCCTTCTTCTACTTCTTCTGATTCACCCTCCAGACTTCACCTTCTCCTTCTCCTTCTTCTACTTCTTCTGATTCACCCTCCAGTCTTCATCTTCTCCTTCTCCTTCTTCTGCTTCTTCTGATTCTCCCTCCAGACTTCACCTTCTCCTTCTCCTTCTTCTGCTTCACCTGATTCACCCTCCTGACTTCACCTTCTCCTTCTCCTTCTTCTGCTTCTTCTGATTCACCCTCCAGACTTCACCTTCTCCTTCTCCTTTTTCTACTTCTTCTGATTCACTCTCCAGACTTCACCTTCTCCTGCTACTTCTTCTGCTTCTTCTGATTCACCCTCCAGACTTCACCTTCTCCTTTTCCTTCTTCTGCTTCTTCTGATTCATCCTCCAGATTTCACCTTCTCCTTCTCCTTCTTCTGCTTCTTCTGATTCACCCTCCAGACTTCACCTTCTCCTTCTCATTCTTCTGCTTCTTCTGATTCACCCTCCAGACTTCACCTTCTCCTTCACCTTCTTCTACTTCTTCTGATTCACCCTCCAGACTTCACCTTCTCCTTCTCCTTCTTCTGCTTCTTCTGATTCACCATCCAGACTTCACCTTCTCCTTCTCCTTCGTCTACTTCTTCTGATTCACCCTCCAGACTACACCTTCTCCTTCTCCTTCTTCTACTTCTTCTGATTCACCCTCCAGACTTCACCTTCTCCTTCTCCTTCTTCTGCTTCTTCTGATTCACCCTCCAGACTTCACCTTCTTCTACTTCTTCTGATTCACCCTCCAAACTTCACCTTCTCCTTCTCCTTCTTCTACTTCTTCTGCTTCTCCCTCCAGACTTCACCTTCTCCTTCTCCTTCTTCTGCTTCTTCTGATTCAGCCTCCAGACTTCACCTTCTCCTTCTCCTTCTTCTACTTCTTCTGATTCACCCTCCAGACTTCACCTTCTCCTTCTCCTTCTTCTACTTCTTCTGATTCACCCTCCAGACTTCACCTTCTCCTTCTCCTTCTTCTACTTCTTATGATTCACCCTCCTGACTTCACCTTCTCCTTCTCCTTCTTCTGCTTCTTCTGCTTCACCCTCCAGACTTCACCTTCTCCTTCTCCTTCTTCTGCTTCTTCTGCTTCACCCTCCAGACTTCACCTTCTCCTTCTCCTTCTTCTGCTTCTTCTGCTTCACCCTCCAGACCTCACCTTCTCCTTCTCCTTCTTCTACTTCTTCTGATTCACCCTCCTGACTTCACCTTCTCCTTCTCCTTCTTCTACTTCTTCTGCTTCACCCACCAGACTTCACCTTCTCCTTCTCCTTCTTCTGCTTCTCCTGATTCACCCTCCTGACTTCACCTTCTCCTTCTCCTTCTTCTGCTTCTTCTGATTCACCCTCCAGACTTCACCTTCTCCTTCTCCTTCTTCTACTTCTTCTGATTCACCCTCCAGACTTCACCTTCTCCTGCTACTTCTTCTGCTTCTTCTGATTCACCCTCCAGACTTCACCTTCTCCTTTTCCTTCTTCTGCTTCTTCTGATTCATCCTCCAGATTTCACCTTCTCCTTCTCCTTCTTCTGCTTCTTCTGATTCACCCTCCAGACTTCACCTTCTCCTTCTCATTCTTCTGCTTCTTCTGATTCACCCTCCAGACTTCACCTTCTCCTTCACCTTCTTCTACTTCTTCTGATTCACCCTCCAGACTTCACCTTCTCCTTCTCCTTCTTCTGCTTCTTCTGATTCACCATCCAGACTTCACCTTCTCCTTCTCCTTCGTCTACTTCTTCTGATTCACCCTCCAGACTACACCTTCTCCTTCTCCTTCTTCTACTTCTTCTGATTCACCCTCCAGACTTCACCTTCTCCTTCTCCTTCTTCTGCTTCTTCTGATTCACCCTCCAGACTTCACCTTCTCCTTCTCCTTCTTCTACTTCTTCTGATTCACCCTCCAAACTTCACCTTCTCCTTCTCCTTCTTCTACTTCTTCTGCTTCTCCCTCCAGACTTCACCTTCTCCTTCTCCTTCTTCTGCTTCTTCTGATTCAGCCTCCAGACTTCACCTTCTCCTTCTCCTTCTTCTACTTCTTCTGATTCACCCTCCAGACTTCACCTTCTCCTTCTCCTTCTTCTACTTCTTCTGATTCACCCTCCAGACTTCACCTTCTCCTTCTCCTTCTTCTACTTCTTATGATTCACCCTCCTGACTTCACCTTCTCCTTCTCCTTCTTCTGCTTCTTCTGCTTCACCCTCCAGACTTCACCTTCTCCTTCTCCTTCTTCTGCTTCTTCTGCTTCACCCTCCAGACTTCACCTTCTCCTTCTCCTTCTTCTGCTTCTTCTGCTTCACCCTCCAGACCTCACCTTCTCCTTCTCCTTCTTCTACTTCTTCTGATTCACCCTCCTGACTTCACCTTCTCCTTCTCCTTCTTCTACTTCTTCTGCTTCACCCTCCAGACTTCACCTTCTCCTTCTCCTTCTTCTGCTTCTTCTGATTCACCCTCCAGACTTCACCTTCTCCTTCTCCTTCTTCTGCTTCTTCTGATTCACCCGCCAGACTTCACCTTCTCCTTCTCCTTATTCTGCTACTCCTGATTGACCCTCCAGACTTCACCTTCTCCTTCTCCTTCTTCTGCTTCTTCTGAATCACCCTCCTGACTTCACCTTCTCCTTCTCCTTCTTCTGCTTCTTCTGATTCACCCTCCAGACTTCACCTTCTCCTTCTCCTTCTTCTACTTCTTCTGATTCACCCTCCAGACTTCACCTTCTCCTGCTACTTCTTCTGCTTCTTCTGATTCACCGTCCAGACTTCACCTTCTCCTTTTCCTTCTTCTGCTTCTTCTGATTTATCCTCCAGATTTCACCTTCTCCTTCTCCTTCTTCTGCTTCTTCTGATTCACCCTCCAGACTTCACCTTCTCCTTCTCATTCTTCTGCTTCTTCTGATTCACCCTCCAGACTTCACCTTCTCCTTCACCTTCTTCTACTTCTTCTGATTCACCCTCCAGACTTCACCTTCTCCTTCTCCTTCTTCTGCTTCTTCTGATTCACCATCCAGACTTCACCTTCTCCTTCTCCTTCGTCTACTTCTTCTGATTCACCCTCCAGACTACACCTTCTCCTTCTCCTTCTTCTACTTCTTCTGTTTCACCCTCCAGACTTCACCTTCTCCTTCTCCTTCTTCTGCTTCTTCTGATTCACCCTCCAGACTTCACCTTCTCCTTCTCCTTCTTCTACTTCTTCTGATTCACCCTCCAAACTTCACCTTCTCCTTCTCCTTCTTCTACTTCTTCTGCTTCTCCCTCCAGACTTCACCTTCTCCTTCTCCTTCTTCTGCTTCTTCTGATTCAGCCTCCAGACTTCACCTTCTCCTTCTCCTTCTTCTACTTCTTCTGATTCACCCTCCAGACTTCACCTTCTCCTTCTCCTTCTTCTGCTTCTTCTGCTTCTCCCTCCTGACTTCTCCTTCTCCTTCTCCTTCTTCTACTTCTTCTGATTCACCCTCCAGACTTCACCTTCTCCTTCTCCTTCTTCTGCTTCACCCTCCTGACTTCACCTTCTCCTTCTCCTTCTTCTGCTTCTTCTGATTCACCCTCCTGACTTCACCTTCTCCTTCTCCTTCTTCTGCTTCTTCTGATTCACCCTCCAGACTTCACCTTCTCCTTCTCCTTCTTCTGCTTCTTCTGATTCACCCTCCAGACTTCACCTTCTCCTTCTCCTTCTTCTGCTTCTTCTGATTCACCCTCCAGACCTCACCTTCTCCTTCTGCTTCTTCTACTTCTTCTGATTCACCCTCCAGACTTCACCTTCTCCTTCTCCTTCTTCTGCTTCTTCTGATTCACCCTCCAGACCTCACCTTCTCCTTCTCCTTCTTCTACTTCTTCTGATTCACCCTCAAGACTTCATCTTCTCCTTCTCCTTCTTCTGCTTCTTCTGATTCACTCTCCAGACTTCACCTTCTCCTTCTCCTTCTTCTACTTCTTCTGATTCACCCTCCAGACTTCACCTTCTCCTTCTACTTCTTCTGCTTCTTCTGATTCACTCTCCAGACTTCACCTTCTCCTTCTCCTTCTTCTACTTCTTCTGATTCACCCTCCAGACTTCACCTTCTCCTTCTACTTCTTCTGCTTCTTCTGATTCACCCTCCAGACTTCACCTTCTCTTTTTCCTTCTTCTGCTTCTTCTGATTCACCCTCCAGATTTCACCTTCTCCTTCTTCTGCTTCTTCTGATTCACCCTCCAGACTTCACCTTCTCCTTCTCCTTCTTCTGCTTCTTCTGATTCACCCTCCACACTTCACCTTCTCCTTCTCCTTCTTCTGCTTCTTCTGATTCACCCTCCAGACTACACCTTCTCCTTCTCCTTCTTCTACTTCTTCTGATTCACCCTCCAGACGTCACCTTCTCCTTCTCCTTCTTCTGCTTCTTCTGACTCACCCTCCAGACTTCACCTTCTCCTGCTACTTCTCCTGCTTCTTCTGATTCACCCTCCAGACTTCACCTTCTCCTTCTCCTTCTTCTACTTCTTCTGATTCGATCTCCAGACTTCACCTTCTCCTTCTCCTTCTTCTGCTTCTTCTGATTAACCCTCCAGACTTCACCTTCTCCTTCTCCTTCTTCTACTTCTTCTGATTCACCCTCCAGACTTCACCTTCTCCTTCTCCTTCTTCTACTTCTTCTGATTCACCATCCAGACTTCACCTTCTCCTTCTCCTTCTTCTACTTCTTCTGCTTCTCCCTCCAGACTTCACCTTCTCCTTCTCCTTCTTCTGCTTCTTCTGATTCACCCTCCAGACTTCACCTTCTCCTTCTCCTTCTTCTACTTCTCCTGATTCACCCTCCAGACTTCACCTTCTCCTTCTCCTTCTTCTACTTCTTCTGATTCACCCTCCTGACTTCACCTTCTCCTTCTCCTTCTTCTGCTCCTTCTGCTTCACCCTCCAGATTTCACCTTCTCCTTCTCTTTCTTCTGCTTCTTCTGATTCACCCTCCAGACTTCACCTTCTCCTTCTCCTTCTTCTGATTCTTTTGATTCACCCTCCAGACTTCACCTTCTCCTTCTCCTTCTTCTGCTTCTTCTGATTCACCCTCCTGACTTCAACTTCTCCTTCTCCTTCTTCTACTTTTTTGATTCACCCTCCTGACTTCACCTTCTCCTTCTCCTTCTTCTACTTCTTCTGCTTCACCCTCCAGACTTCACCTTCTCCTTCTCCTTCTTCTACTTCTTCTGATTCACCCTCCAGACATCCCCTTCTCCTTCTCCTTCTTCTGCTTCTTCTGATTCACCCGCCAGACTTCACCTTCTCCTTCTCCTTATTCTGCTTCTCCTGATTCACCCTCCAGACTTCACCTTCTCCTTCTCCTTCTTCTGCTTCTTTTGAATCACCCTCCTGACTTACCTTCTCCTTCTCCTTCTTCTGCTTCTTCTGATTCACCCTCCAGACTTCAACTTCTCCTTCTCCTTCATCTACTTCTTCTGATTCACCCTCCAGACTTCATCTTCTCCTTCTCCTTCTTCTGCTTCTTCTGATTTACCCTCCAGACTTCACCTTCTCCTTCTCCTTCTTCTGCTTTTTCTGATTCACCCTCCTGACTTCACCTTCTCCTTCTCCTTCTTCTACTTCTTCTGATTCACCCTCCAGACTTCACCTTCTCCTTCTCCTGCTTCTACTTCTTCTGATTCACCCACCAGACTTCACCTTCTCCTTCTCCTTCTTCTGCTTCTTCTGATTCACCCTCCAGACTTCACCTTCTCCTTCTCCTTCTTCTGCTTCTTCTGATTGACCCTCCAGACTTCACCTTCTCCTTCTCCTTCTTCTGCTTCTTCTGATTCACCCTCCAGACTTCGCCTTCTCCTTCTCCTTCTTCTACTTCTTCTGATTCACCCTCCAGACTTCACCTTCAACTTCTCCTTCTTCTACTTCTTCTGATTCACCCTCCAGTCTTCATCTTCTCCTTCTCCTTCTTCTGCTTCTTCTGATTCACCCTCCAGACTTCACCTTCTCCTTCTCCTTCTTCTGCTTCTTCTGATTCACCCTCCAGACTTCACCTTCTCCTTCTCCTTCTTCTACTTCTTCTGATTCACCCTCCAGACTTCACCTTCTCCTGCTACTCCTTCTGCTTCATCTGATTCACCCTCCAGACTTCACCTTCTCCTTTTCCTTCTTCTGCTTCTTCTGACTCACCCTCCAGATTTCACCTTCTCCTTCTCCTTCTTCTGCTTCTTCTGATTCACCCTCCAGACTTCACCTTCTCCTTCACCTTCTTCTACTTCTTCTGATTCACCCTCCAGACTTCACCTTCTCCTTCTCCTTCTTCTGCTTCTTCTGATTCACCCTCCAGACTTCACCTTCTCCTTCTCCTTCGTCTACTTCTTCTGATTCACCCTCCAGACTTCACCTTCTCCTTCTCCTTCGTCTACTTCTTCTGATTCACCCTCCAGACTTCACCTTCTCCTTCTCCTTCTTCTGCTTCTTCTGATTCACCCTCCAGACTTCACCTTCTCCTTCACCTTCTTCTACTTCTTCTGATTCACCCTCCAGACTTCACCTTCTCCTTCTCCTTCTTCTGCTTCTTCTGATTCACCCTCCAGACTTCACCTTCTCCTTCTCCTTCGTCTACTTCTTCTGATTCACCCTCCAGACTACACCTTCTCCTTCTCCTTCTTCTACTTCTTCTGATTCATCCTCCAGACTTCACCTTCTCCTTCTCCTTCTTCTGCTTCTTCTGATTCACCCTCCAGACTTCACCTTCTCCTTCTCCTTCTTCTACTTCTTCTGATTCACCCTCCAGACTTCACCTTCTCCTTCTCCTTCTTCTGCGTCTTCTGATTCACCCTCCAGACTTCACCTTCTCCTTCTCCTTCTTCTGCTTCTCCTGATTCACCCTCCTGACTTCACCTTCTCCTTCTCCTTATTCTGCTTCTCCTGATTCACCCTCCAGACTTCACCTTCTCCTTCTCCTTCTTCTACTTCTTCTGATTCACCCTCCAGACTTCACCTTCTCCTTCTACTTCTTCTGCTTCTTCTGATTCACCCTCCAGACTTCACCTTCTCTTTTTCCTTCTTCTGCTTCTTCTGATTCACCCTCCAGATTTCACCTTCTCCTTCTCCTTCTTCTGCTTCTTCTGATTCACCCTCCAGACTTCACCTTCTCCTTCTCCTTCTTCTACTTCTTCTGATTCATCCTCCAGACTTCATCTTCTCCTTCTCCTTCTTCTGCTTCTTCTGATTCACCCTCCACACTTCACCTTCTCCTTCTCCTTCTTCTGCTTCTTCTGATTCACCCTCCAGACTACACCTTCTCCTTCTCCTTCTTCTACTTCTTCTGATTCACCCTCCAGACTTCACCTTCTCCTTCTCCTTCTTCTGCTTCTTCTGACTCACCCTCCAGACTTCACCTTCTCCTGCTACTTCTCCTGCTTCTTCTGATTCACCCTCCAGACTTCACCTTCTCCTTCTCCTTCTTCTACTTCTTCTGATTCACCCTCCAGACTTCACCTTCTCCTTCTCCTTCTTCTGCTTCTTCTGATTCACCCTCCAGACTTCACCTTCTCCTTCTCCTTCTTCTACTTCTTCTGATTCACCCTCCAGACTTCACCTTCTCCTTCTCCTTCTTCTACTTCTTCTGATTCACCATCCAGACTTCACCTTCTCCTTCTCCTTCTTCTACTTCTTCTGCTTCTCCCTCCAGACTTCACCTTCTCCTTCTCCTTCTTCTGCTTCTTCTGATTCACCCTCCAGACTTCACCTTCTCCTTCTCCTTCTTCTACTTCTCCTGATTCACCCTCCAGACTTCACCTTCTCCTTCTCCTTCTTCTACTGATTCTGATTCACCCTCCAGACTTCACCTTCTCCTTCTCCTTCTTCTACTTCTTATGATTCACCCTCCTGACTTCACCTTCTCCTTCTCCTTCTTCTGCTCCTTCTGCTTCACCCTCCAGATTTCACCTTCTCCTTCTCTTTCTTCTGCTTCTTCTGATTCACCCTCCAGACTTCACCTTCTCCTTCTCCTTCTTCTGATTCGTTTGATTCACCCTCCAGACTTCACCTTCTCCTTCTCCTTCTTCTGCTTCTTCTGATTCACCCTCCTGACTTCACCTTCTCCTTCTCCTTCTTCTACTTCTTCTGATTCACCCTCCTGACTTCACCTTCTCCTTCTCCTTCTTCTACTTCTTCTGCTTCACCCTCCAGACTTCACCTTCTCCTTCTCCTTCTTCTACTTCTTCTGATTCACCCTCCAGACTTCCCCTTCTCCTTCTCCTTCTACTGCTTCTTCTGATTCACCCGCCAGACTTCACCTTCTCCTTCTCCTTATTCTGCTTCTCCTGATTCACCCTCCAGACTTCACCTTCTCCTTCTCCTTCTTCTGCTTCTTTTGAATCACCCTCCTGACTTACCTTCTCCTTCTCCTTCTTCTGCTTCTTCTGATTCACCCTCCAGACTTCACCTTCTCCTTCTCCTTCATCTACTTCTTCTGATTCACCCTCCAGACTTCATCTTCTCCTTCTCCTTCTTCTGCTTCTTCTGATTTACCCTCCAGACTTCACCTTCTCCTTCTCCTTCTTCTGCTTTTTCTGATTCACCCTCCTGACTTCACCTTCTCCTTCTCCTTCTTCTACTTCTTCTGATTCACCCTCCAGACTTCACCTTCTCCTTCTCCTTCTTCTACTTCTTCTGATTCACCCACCAGACTTCACCTTCTCCTTCTCCTTCTTCTGCTTCTTCTGATTCACCCTCCAGAATTCACCTTCTCCTTCTCCTTCTTCTGCTTCTTCTGATTCACCCTCCAGACTTCACCTTCTCCTTCTCCTTCTTCTGCTTCTTTTGATTCACCCTTCAGACTTCACCTTCTCCTTCTCCTTCTTCTGCTTCTTCTGATTCACCCTCCAGACCTCACCTTCTCCTTCTCCTTCTTCTACTTCTTCTGATTCACCCTCCAGACTTCATCTTCTCCTTCTCCTTCTTTTGCTTCTTCTGATTGACCCTCCAGACTTCACCTTCTCCTTCTCCTTCTTCTGCTTCTTCTGATTCACCCTCCAGACTTCGCCTTCTCCTTCTCCTTCTTCTACTTCTTCTGATTCACCCTCCAGACTTCACCTTCTCCTTCTCCTTCTTCTACTTCTTCTGATTCACCCTCCAGTCTTCATCTTCTCCTTCTCCTTCTTCTGCTTCTTCTGATTCACCCTCCAGACTTCACCTTCTCCTTCTCCTTCTTCTGCTTCTCCTGATTCACCCTCCTGACTTCACCTTCTCCTTCTCCTTCTTCTGCTTCTTCTGATTCACCCTCCAGACTTCACCTTCTCCTTCTCCTTCTTCTACTTCTTCTGATTCACCCTCCAGACTTCACCTTCTCCTGCTACTCCTTCTGCTTCATCTGATTCACCCTCCAGACTTCACCTTCTCCTTTTCCTTCTTCTGCTTCTTCTGATTCACCCTCCAGATTTCACCTTCTCCTTCTCCTTCTTCTGCTTCTTCTGATTCACCCTCCAGACTTCACCTTCTCCTTCTCCTTCTTCTGCTTCTTCTGATTCACCCTCCAGACTTCACCTTCTCCTTCACCTTCTTCTACTTCTTCTGATTCACCCTCCAGACTTCACCTTCTCCTTCTCCTTCTTCTGCTTCTTCTGATTCACCCTCCAGACTTCACCTTCTCCTTCTCCTTCGTCTACTTCTTCTGATTCACCCTCCAGACTACACCTTCTCCTTCTCCTTCTTCTACTTCTTCTGATTCATCCTCCAGACTTCACCTTCTCCTTCTCCTTCTTCTGCTTCTTCTGATTCACCCTCCAGACTTCACCTTCTCCTTCTCCTTCTTCTACTTCTTCTGATTCACCCTCCAGACTTCACCTTCTCCTTCTCCTTCTTCTACTTCTTCTGATTCACCCTCCAGACTTCACCTTCTCCTTCTCCTTCTTCTACTTCTTCTGCTTTTCCTCCAGACTTCACCTTCTCCTTCTCCTTCTTCTGCTTCTTCTGATTCACCCTCCAGACTTCACCTTCTCCTTCTCCTTCTTCTACTTCTTCTGATTCACCCTCCAGACTTCACTTTCTCCTTCTCCTTCTTCTACTTCTTCTGATTCACCCTCCAGACTTCACCTTCTCCTTCTCCTTCTTCTACTACTTATGATTCACCCTCCTGACTTCACCTTCTCCTTCTCCTCCTTCTGCTTCTTCTGCTTCACCCTCCAGACTTCACCTTCTCCTTCTCCTTCTTCTGCTTCTTCTGCTTCACCCTCCAGACTTCACCTTCTCCTTCTCCTTCTTCTGCTTCTTCTGCTTCACCCTCCTGACTTCACCTTCTCCTTCTCCTTCTTCTTCTTCTTCTGATTCACCCTCCAGACTTCACCTTCTCCTTCTCCTTCTTCTGCTTCTTCTGCTTCACCCTCCTGACTTCACCTTCGCCTTCTCCTTCTTCTGCTTCTTCTGATTCACCCTCCTGACTTCACCTTCTCCTTCTCCTTCTTCTGATTCTTTTGATTCACCCTCCAGACTTCACCTTCTCCTTCTCCTTCTTCTGCTTCTTCTGATTCACCCTCCTGACTTCACCTTCTCCTTCTCCTTCTTCTTCTTCTTCTGATTCACCCTCCAGACTTCACCTTCTCCTTCTCCTTCTTCTGCTTCTTCTGCTTCACCCTCCTGACTTCACCTTCGCCTTCTCCTTCTTCTGCTTCTTCTGATTCACCCTCCTGACTTCACCTTCTCCTTCTCCTTCTTCTGATTCTTTTGATTCACCCTCCAGACTTCACCTTCTCCTTCTCCTTCTTCTGCTTCTTCTGATTCACCCTCCAGACTTCACCTTCTCCTTCTCCTTCTTCTGCTTCTTCTGATTCACCCTCCAGACTTCACCTTCTCCTTCTCCTTCTTCTACTTCTCCTGATTCACCCTCCAGACTTCACCTTCTCCTTCTCCTTCTTCTACTTCTTCTGATTCACCCTCCAGACTTCACCTTCTCCTTCTCCTTCTTCTACTTCTTATGATTCACCCTCCTGACTTCACCTTCTCCTTCTCCTTCTTCTGCTCCTTCTGCTTCACCCTCCAGATTTCACCTTCTCCTTCTCTT
This sequence comes from Somniosus microcephalus, assembly GCF_052327205.1. Lineage (NCBI taxonomy): Eukaryota > Metazoa > Chordata > Chondrichthyes > Squaliformes > Somniosidae > Somniosus > Somniosus microcephalus. Next base: position 123,038 of record NW_028225322.1, on the reverse strand, counting down.
TCTTCTGCTTCTTCTGATTCACCCTCCAGACTTCACCTTCTCCTTCTCCTTCTTCTGATTCTTTTGATTCACCCTCCAGACTTCACCTTCTCCTTCTCCTTCTTCTGCTTCTTCTGATTCACCCTCCTGACTTCAACTTCTCCTTCTCCTTCTTCTACTTTTTTGATTCACCCTCCTGACTTCACCTTCTCCTTCTCCTTCTTCTACTTCTTCTGCTTCACCCTCCAGACTTCACCTTCTCCTTCTCCTTCTTCTACTTCTTCTGATTCACCCTCCAGACTTCCCCTTCTCCTTCTCCTTCTTCTGCTTCTTCTGATTCACCCGCCAGACTTCACCTTCTCCTTCTCCTTATTCTGCTTCTCCTGATTCACCCTCCAGACTTCACCTTCTCCTTCTCCTTCTTCTGCTTCTTTTGAATCACCCTCCTGACTTACCTTCTCCTTCTCCTTCTTCTGCTTCTTCTGATTCACCCTCCAGACTTCAACTTCTCCTTCTCCTTCATCTACTTCTTCTGATTCACCCTCCAGACTTCATCTTCTCCTTCTCCTTCTTCTGCTTCTTCTGATTTACCCTCCAGACTTCACCTTCTCCTTCTCCTTCTTCTGCTTTTTCTGATTCACCCTCCTGACTTCACCTTCTCCTTCTCCTTCTTCTACTTCTTCTGATTCACCCTCCAGACTTCACCTTCTCCTTCTCCTGCTTCTACTTCTTCTGATTCACCCACCAGACTTCACCTTCTCCTTCTCCTTCTTCTGCTTCTTCTGATTCACCCTCCAGACGTCACCTTCTCCTTCTCCTTCTTCTGCTTCTTCTGATTGACCCTCCAGACTTCACCTTCTCCTTCTCCTTCTTCTGCTTCTTCTGATTCACCCTCCAGACTTCGCCTTCTCCTTCTCCTTCTTCTACTTCTTCTGATTCACCCTCCAGACTTCACCTTCTCCTTCTCCTTCTTCTACTTCTTCTGATTCACCCTCCAGTCTTCATCTTCTCCTTCTCCTTCTTCTGCTTCTTCTGATTCACCCTCCAGACTTCACCTTCTACTTCTCCTTCTTCTGCTTCTTCTGATTCACCCTCCAGACTTCACCTTCTCCTTCTCCTTCTTCTACTTCTTCTGATTCACCCTCCAGACTTCACCTTCTCCTGCTACTCCTTCTGCTTCATCTGATTCACCCTCCAGACTTCACCTTCTCCTTTTCCTTCTTCTGCTTCTTCTGATTCACCCTCCAGATTTCACCTTCTCCTTCTCCTTCTTCTGCTTCTTCTGATTCACCCTCCAGACTTCACCTTCTCCTTCTCCTTCTTCTGCTTCTTCTGATTCACCCTCCAGACTTCACCTTCTCCTTCACCTTCTTCTACTTCTTCTGATTCACCCTCCAGACTTCACCTTCTCCTTCTCCTTCTTCTGCTTCTTCTGATTCACCCTCCAGACTTCACCTTCTCCTTCTCCTTCGTCTACTTCTTCTGATTCACCCTCCAGACTTCACCTTCTCCTTCTCCTTCGTCTACTTCTTCTGATTCACCCTCCAGACTTCACCTTCTCCTTCTCCTTCTTCTGCTTCTTCTGACTCACCCTCCAGACTTCTCCTTCTCCTGCTACTTCTCCTGCTTCTTCTGATTCACCATCCAGACTTCACCTTCTCCTTCTCCTTCTTCTACTTCTTCTGATTCACCCTCCAGACTTCACCTTCTCCTTCTCCTTCTTCTGCTTCTTCTGACTCACCCTCCAGACTTCACCTTCTCCTGCTACTTCTCCTGCTTCTTCTGATTCACCCTCCAGACTTCACCTTCTCCTTCTCCTTCTTCTACTTCTTCTGATTCACCCTCCAGACTTCACCTTCTCCTTCTCCTTCTTCTGCTTCTTCTGATTCACCCTCCAGACTTCACCTTCTCCTTCTCCTTCTTCTACTTCTTCTGATTCACCCTCCAGACTTCACCTTCTCCTTCTCCTTCTTCTACTTCTTCTGATTCACCATCCAGACTTCACCTTCTCCTTCTCCTTCTTCTACTTCTTCTGCTTCTCCCTCCAGACTTCACCTTCTCCTTCTCCCTCTTCTGCTTCTTCTGATTCACCCTCCAGACTTCACCTTCTCCTTCTCCTTCTTCTACTTCTCCTGATTCACCCTCCAGACTTCGCCTTCTCCTTCTCCTTCTTCTACTTCTTCTGATTCACCCTCCAGACTTCACCTTCTCCTTCTCCTTCTTCTACTTCTTATGATTCACCCTCCTGACTTCACCTTCTCCTTCTCCTTCTTCTGCTCCTTCTGCTTCACCCTCCAGATTTCACCTTCTCCTTCTCTTTCTTCTGCTTCTTCTGATTCACCCTCCAGACTTCACCTTCTCCTTCTCCTTCTTCTGATTCTTTTGATTCACCCTCCAGACTTCACCTTCTCCTTCTCATTCTTCTGCTTCTTCTGATTCACCCTCCTGACTTCAACTTCTCCTTCTCCTTCTTCTACTTTTTTGAATCACCCTCCTGACTTCACCTTCTCCTTCTCCTTCTTCTACTTCTTCTGCTTCACCCTCCAGACTTCACCTTCTCCTTCTCCTTCTTCTACTTCTTCTGATTCACCCTCCAGACTTCCCCTTCTCCTTCTCCTTCTTCTGCTTCTTCTGATTCACCCGCCAGACTTCACCTTCTCCTTCTCCTTATTCTGCTTCTCCTGATTCACCCTCCAGACTTCACCTTCTCCTTCTCCTTCTTCTGCTTCTTTTGAATCACCCTCCTGACTTACCTTCTCCTTCTCCTTCTTCTGCTTCTTCTGATTCACCCTCCAGACTTCAACTTCTCCTTCTCCTTCATCTACTTCTTCTGATTCACCCTCCAGACTTCATCTTCTCCTTCTCCTTCTTCTGCTTCTTCTGATTTACCCTCCAGACTTCACCTTCTCCTTCTCCTTCTTCTGCTTTTTCTGATTCACCCTCCTGACTTCACCTTCTCCTTCTCCTTCTTCTACTTCTTCTGATTCACCCTCCAGACTTCACCTTCTCCTTCTCCTGCTTCTACTTCTTCTGATTCACCCACCAGACTTCACCTTCTCCTTCTCCTTCTTCTGCTTCTTCTGATTCACCCTCCAGACTTCACCTTCTCCTTCTCCTTCTTCTGCTTCTTCTGATTGACCCTCCAGACTTCACCTTCTCCTTCTCCTTCTTCTGCTTCTTCTGATTCAACCTCCAGACTTCGCCTTCTCCTTCTCCTTCTTCTACTTCTTCTGATTCACCCTCCAGACTTCACCTTCTCCTTCTCCTTCTTCTACTTCTTCTGATTCACCCTCCAGTCTTCATCTTCTCCTTCTCCTTCTTCTGCTTCTTCTGATTCACCCTCCAGACTTCACCTTCTCCTTCTCCTTCTTCTGCTTCTTCTGATTCACCCTCCAGACTTCACCTTCTCCTTCTCCTTCTTCTACTTCTTCTGATTCACCCTCCAGACTTCACCTTCTCCTGCTACTCCTTCTGCTTCATTTGATTCACCCTCCAGACTTCACCTTCTCCTTTTCCTTCTTCTGCTTCTTCTGATTCACCCTCCAGATTTCACCTTCTCCTTCTCCTTCTTCTGCTTCTTCTGATTCACCCTCCAGACTTCACCTTCTCCTTCTCCTTCTTCTGCTTCTTCTGATTCACCCTTCAGACTTCACCTTCTCCTTCACCTTCTTCTACTTCTTCTGATTCACCCTCCAGACTTCACCTTCTCCTTCTCCTTCTTCTGCTTCTTCTGATTCACCCTCCAGACTTCACCTTCTCCTTCTCCTTCGTCTACTTCTTCTGATTCACCCTCCAGACTTCACCTTCTCCTTCTCCTTCGTCTACTTCTTCTGATTCACCCTCCAGACTTCACCTTCTCCTTCTCCTTCTTCTGCTTCTTCTGATTCACCCTCCAGACTTCACCTTCTCCTTCACCTTCTTCTACTTCTTCTGATTCACCCTCCAGACTTCACCTTCTCCTTCTCCTTCTTCTGCTTCTTCTGATTCACCCTCCAGACTTCACCTTCTCCTTCTCCTTCGTCTACTTCTTCTGATTCACCCTCCAGACTACACCTTCTCCTTCTCCTTCTTCTACTTCTTCTGATTCATCCTCCAGACTTCACCTTCTCCTTCTCCTTCTTCTGCTTCTTCTGATTCACCCTCCAGACTTCACCTTCTCCTTCTCCTTCTTCTACTTCTTCTGATTCACCCTCCAGACTTCACCTTCTCCTTCTCCTTCTTCTACTTCTTCTGATTCACCCTCCAGTCTTCACCTTCTCCTTCTCCTTCTTCTGCGTCTTCTGATTCACCCTCCAGACTTCACCTTCTCCTTCTCCTTCTTCTGCTTCTCCTGATTCACCCTCCTGACTTCACCTTCTCCTTCTCCTTATTCTGCTTATTCTGATTCACCCTCCAGACTTCACCTTCTCCTTCTCCTTCTTCTACTTCTTCTGATTCACCCTCCAGACTTCACCTTCTCCTTCTACTTCTTCTGCTTCTTCTGATTCACCCTCCAGACTTCACCTTCTCTTTTTCCTTCTTCTGCTTCTTCTGATTCACCCTCCAGATTTCACCTTCTCCTTCTCCTTCTTCTGCTTCTTCTGATTCACCCTCCAGACTTCACCTTCTCCTTCTCCTTCTTCTACTTCTTCTGATTCATCCTCCAGACTTCATCTTCTCCTTCTCCTTCTTCTGCTTCTTCTGATTCACCCTCCACACTTCACCTTCTCCTTCTCCTTCTTCTGCTTCTTCTGATTCACCCTCCAGACTACACCTTCTCCTTCTCCTTCTTCTACTTCTTCTGATTCACCCTCCAGACTTCACCTTCTCCTTCTCCTTCTTCTGCTTCTTCTGACTCACCCTCCAGACTTCACCTTCTCCTTCTCCTTCTTCTACTTCTTCTGATTCACCCTCCAGACTTCACCTTCTCCTTCTCCTTCTTCTGCTTCTTCTGATTCACCCTCCAGACTTCACCTTCTCCTTCTCCTTCTTCTACTTCTTCTGATTCACCCTCCAGACTTCACCTTCTCCTTCTCCTTCTTCTACTTCTTCTGATTCACCATCCAGACTTCACCTTCTCCTTCTCCTTCTTCTACTTCTTCTGCTTCTCCCTCCAGACTTCACCTTCTCCTTCTCCTTCTTCTGCTTCTTCTGATTCTCCCTCCAGACTTCACCTTCTCCTTCTCCTTCTTCTACTTCTCCTGATTCACCCTAAAGACTTCACCTTCTCCTTCTCCTTCTTCTACTTCTTCTGATTCACCCTCCAGACTTCACCTTCTCCTTCTCCTTCTTCTACTTCTTATGATTCACCCTCCTGACTTCACCTTCTCCTTCTCCTTCTTCTGCTCCTTCTGCTTCACCCTCCAGATTTCACCTTCTCCTTCTCTTTCTTCTGCTTCTTCTGATTCACCCTCCAGACTTCACCTTCTCCTTCTCCTTCTTCTGATTCTTTTGATTCACCCTCCAGACTTCACCTTCTCCTTCTCCTTCTTCTGCTTCTTCTGATTCACCCTCCTGACTTCACCTTCTCCTTCTCCTTCTTCTACTTCTTCTGAATCACCCTCCTGACTTCACCTTCTCCTTCTCCTTCTTCTACTTCTTCTGCTTCACCCTCCAGACTTCACCTTCTCCTTCTCCTTCTTCTACTTCTTCTGATTCACCCTCCAGACTTCCCCTTCTCCTTCTCCTTCTTCTGCTTCTTCTGATTCACCCGCCAGACTTCACCTTCTCCTTCTCCTTATTCTGCTTCTCCTGATTCACCCTCCAGACTTCACCTTCTCATTCTCCTTCTTCTGCTTCTTTTGAATCACCCTCCTGACTTACCTTCTCCTTCTCCTTCTTCTGCTTCTTCTGATTCACCCTCCAGACTTCACCTTCTCCTTCTCCTTCATCTACTTCTTCTGATTCACCCTCCAGACTTCATCTTCTCCTTCTCCTTCTTCTGCTTCTTCTGATTTACCCTCCAGACTTCACCTTCTCCTTCTCCTTCTTCTGCTTTTTCTGATTCACCCTCCTGACTTCACCTTCTCCTTCTCCTTCTTCTACTTCTTCTGATTCACCCTCCAGACTTCACCTTCTCCGTCTCCTTCTTCTACTTCTTCTGATTCACCCACCAGACTTCACCTTCTCCTTCTCCTTCTTCTGCTTCTTCTGATTCACCCTCCAGACTTCACCTTCTCCTTCTCCTTCTTCTGCTTCTCCTGATTCACCCTCCAGACTTCACCTTCTCCTTCTCCTTCTTCTGCTTCTTTTGATTCACCCTTCAGACTTCACCTTCTCCTTCTCCTTCTTTTGCTTCTTCTGATTCACCCTCCAGACCTCACCTTCTCCTTCTCCTTCTTCTACTTCTTCTGATTCACCCTCCAGACTTCATCTTCTCCTTCTCCTTCTTTTGCTTCTTCTGATTGACCCTCCAGACTTCACCTTCTCCTTCTCCTTCTTCTGCTTCTTCTGATTCACCCTCCAGACTTCGCCTTCTCCTTCTCCTTCTTCTACTTCTTCTGATTCACCCTCCAGACTTCACCTTCTCCTTCTCCTTCTTCTACTTCTTCTGATTCACCCTCCAGTCTTTATCTTCTCCTTCTCCTTCTTCTGCTTCTTCTGATTCACCCTCCAGACTTCACCTTCTCCTTCTCCTTCTTCTGCTTCTCCTGATTCACCCTTCTGACTTCACCTTCTCCTTCTCCTTCTTCTGCTTCTTCTGATTCACCCTCCAGACTTCACCTTCTCCTTCTCCTTCTTCTACTTCTTCTGATTCACCCTCCAGACTTCACCTTCTCCTTCTACTCCTTCTGCTTCATCTGATTCACCCTCCAGACTTCACCTTCTCCTTTTCCTTCTTCTGCTTCTTCTGATTCACCCTCCAGATTTCACCTTCTCCTTCTCCTTCTTCTGCTTCTTCTGATTCACCCTCCAGACTTCACCTTCTCCTTCTCCTTCTTCTGCTTCTTCTGATTCACCCTCCAGACTTCACCTTCTCCTTCACCTTCTTCTACTTCTTCTGATTCACCCTCCAGACTTCACCTTCTCCTTCTCCTTCTTCTGCTTCTTCTGATTCACCCTCCAGACTTCACCTTCTCCTTCTCCTTCGTCTACTTCTTCTGATTCACCCTCCAGACTACACCTTCTCCTTCTCCTTCTTCTACTTCTTCTGATTCATCCTCCAGACTTCACCTTCTCCTTCTCCTTCTTCTGCTTCTCCTGATTCACCCTCCAGACTTCACCTTCTCCTTCTCCTTCTTCTACTTCTTCTGATTCACCCTCCAGACTTCACCTTCTCCTTCTCCTTCTTCTACTTCTTCTGATTCACCCTCCAGACTTCACCTTCTCCTTCTCCTTCTTCTACTTCTTCTGCTTTTCCCTCCAGACTTCACCTTCTCCTTCTCCTTCTTCTGCTTCTTCTGATTCACCCTCCAGACTTCACCTTCTCCTTCTCCTTCTTCTACTTCTTCTGATTCACCCTCCAGACTTCACTTTCTCCTTCTCCTTCTTCTACTTCTTCTGATTCACCCTCCAGACTTCACCTTCTCCTTCTCCTTCTTCTACTACTTATGATTCACCCTCCTGACTTCACCTTCTCCTTCTCCTCCTTCTGCTTCTTCTGCTTCACCCTCCAGACTTCACCTTCTCCTTCTCCTTCTTCTGCTTCTTCTGCTTCACCCTCCAGACTTCACCTTCTCCTTCTCCTTCTTCTGCTTCTTCTGCTTCACCCTCCTGACTTCACCTTCTCCTTCTCCTTCTTCTTCTTCTTCTGATTCACCCTCCAGACTTCACCTTCTCCTTCTCCTTCTTCTGCTTCTTCTGCTTCACCCTCCTGACTTCACCTTCGCCTTCTCCTTCTTCTGCTTCTTCTGATTCACCCTCCTGACTTCACCTTCTCCTTCTCCTTCTTCTGATTCTTTTGATTCACCCTCCAGACTTCACCTTCTCCTTCTCCTTCTTCTGCTTCTTCTGATTCACCCTCCAGACTTCACCTTCTCCTTCTCCTTCTTCTAGTCTTCTGATTCACCCTCCTGACTTAACCTTCTCCTTCTCCTTCTTCTGATTCTTTTGATTCACCCTCCAGTCTTCACCTTCTCCTTCTCCTTCTTCTGCTTCTTCTGATTCACCCTCCAGACTTCACCTTCTCCTCCTTCTTCTGATTCTTTTGATTCACCCTCCAGACTTCACCTTCTACTTCTCCTTCTTCTGCTTCTTCTGATTCACCCTCCTGACTTCACCCTCTCCTTCTCCTTCTTCTACTTCTTCTGATTCACCCTCCTGACTTCACCTTCTCCTTCTCCTTCATCTACTTCTTCTGCTTCACCCTCCAGACTTCACCTTCTCCTTCTCCTTCTTCTACTTCTTCTGATTCACCCTCCAGACTTCACCTTCTCCTTCTCCTTCTTCTGCTTCTTCTGATTCACCCTCCAGACTTCACCTTCTCCTTCTCCTTATTCTGCTTCTTCTGATTCACCCGCCAGACTTCACCTTCTCCTTCTCCTTATTCTGCTTCTTCTGATTCACCCTCCAGACTTCACCTTCTCCTTCTCCTTCTTCTGCTTCTTCTGATTCACCTTCAGACTTTACCTTCTCCTTCTCCTTCTTCTGCTTCTTCTGATTCACCCTCCAGACTTCACCTTCTCCTTCTCCTTCATCTACTTCTTCTGATTCACCCTCCAGACTTCATCTTCTCCTTCTCCTTCTTCTGCTTCTTCTGATTCACCCTCCAGACTTCACCTTCTCCTTCTTCTGCTTTTTCTGATTCACCCTCCTGACTTCACCTTCTCCTTCTCCTTCTTCTACTTCTTCTGATTCACCCTCCAGACTTCACCTCCTCCTTCTCCTTTTTCTACTTCTTCTGATTCACCCACCAGACTTCACCTTCTCCTTCTCCTTCTTCTGCTTCTTCTGATTCACCCTCCAGACTTCACCTTCTCCTTCTCCTTCTTCTGCTTCTTCTGATTCACCCTCCAGACTTCACCTTCTCCTTCTCCTTCTTCTGCTTCTTTTGATTCACCCTTCAGACTTCACCTTCTCCTTCTCCTTCTTCTGCTTCTTCTGATTCACCCTCCAGACCTCACCTTCTCCTTCTCCTTCTTCAACTTCTTCTGATTCACCCTCCAGACTTCATCTTCTCCTTCTCCTTCTTTTGCTTCTTCTGATTCACCCTCCAGACTTCACCTTCTCCTTCTCCTTCTTCTGCTTCTTCTGATTCACCCTCCAGACTTCGCCTTCTCCTTCTCCTTCTTCTCCTTCTTCTGATTCACCCTTCAGACTTTACCTTCTCCTTCTCCTTCTTTTGCTTCTTCTGATTCACCCTCCAGACTTCCCCTTCTCCTTCTCCTTCTTCTGCTTCTTCTGATTCACCCGCCAGACTTCACCTTCTCCTTCTCCTTCTTCTGCTTCTTCTGATTCACCCTCCAGACTTCACCTTCTCCTTCTCCTTCTTCTGCTTCTTTTGATTCACCCTTCAGACTTCACCTTCTCCTTCTCCTTCTTCTGCTTCTTCTGATTCACCCTCCAGACTTCACCTTCTCCTTCTCCTTATTCTGCTTCTCCTGATTCACCCTCCAGACTTCACCTTCTCCTTCTCCTTCTTCTGCTTCTTTTGAACCACCCTCCTGACTTACCTTCTCCTTCTCCTTCTTCTGCTTCTTCTGATTCACCCTCCAGACATCACCTTCTCCTTCTCCTTCATCTACTTCTTCTGATTCACCCTCCAGACTTCATCTTCTCCTTCTCCTTCTTCTGCTTCTTCTGATTTACCCTCCAGACTTCACCTTCTCCTTCTCCTTCTTCTGCTTTTTCTGATTCACCCTCCTGACTTCACCTTCTCCTTCTCCTTCTTCTGCTTCTTCTGATTCACCCTCCAGACTTCACCTTCTCCTTCTCCTTCTTCTGCTTCTTCTGATTCACCCTCCAGACTTCACCTTCTCCTTCTCCTTCTTCTGCTTCTTTTGATTTTCCCTTCAGACTTCACCTTCTCCTTCTCCTTCTTTTGCTTCTTCTGATTCACCCTCCAGACCTCACCTTCTCCTTCTCCTTCTTCTACTTCTTCTGATTCACCCTCCAGACTTCATCTTCTCCTTCTCCTTCTTTTGCTTCTTCTGATTGACCCTCCAGACTTCACCTTCTCCTTCTCCTTCTTTTGCTTCTTCTGATTCACCCTCCAGACTTCGCCTTCTCCTTCTCCTTCTTCTATTTCTTCTGATTCACCCTCCAGACTTCACCTTCTCCTTCTCCTTCTTCTACTTCTTCTGATTCACCCTCCAGTCTTCATCTTCTCCTTCTCCTTCTTCTGCTTCTTCTGATTCACCCTCCAGACTTCACCTTCTCCTTCTCCTTCTTCTGCTTCTCCTGATTCACCCTCCCGACTTCACCTTCTCCTTCTCCTTCTTCTGCTTCTTCTGATTCACCCTCCAGACTTCACCTTCTCCTTCTCCTTCTTCTACTTCTTCTGATTCACCCTCCAGACTTCACCTTCTCCTGCTACTCCTTCTGCTTCATCTGATTCACCCTCCAGACTTCTCCTTCTCCTTTTCCTTCTTCTGCTTCTTCTGATTCACCCTCCAGATTTCACCTTCTCCTTCTCCTTCTTCTGCTTCTTCTGATTCACCCTCCAGACTTCACCTTCTCCTTCTCCTTCTTCTGCTTCTTCTGATTCACCCTCCAGACTTCACCTTCTCCTTCACCTTCTTCTACTTCTTCTGATTCACCCTCCAGACTTCACCTTCTCCTTCTCCTTCTTCTGCTTCTTCTGATTCACCCTCCAGACTTCACCTTCTCCTTCTCCTTCGTCTACTTCTTCTGATTCACCCTCCAGACTACACCTTCTCCTTCTCCCTCTTCTACTTCTTCTGATTCATCCTCCAGACTTCACCTGCTCCTTCTCCTTCTTCTGCTTCTTCTGATTCACCCTCCAGACTTCACCTTCTCCTTCTCCTTCTTCTACTTCTTCTGATTCACCCTCCAGACTTCACCTTCTCCTTCTCCTTCTTCTACTTCTTCTGATTCACCCTCCAGACTTCACCTTCTCCTTCTCCTTCTTCTACTTCTTCTGCTTCTCCCTCCAGACTTCACCTTCTCCTTCTCCTTCTTCTGCTTCTTCTGATTCACCCTCCAGACTTCACCTTCTCCTTCTCCTTCTTCTACTTCTTCTGATTCACCCTCCAGACTTCACCTTCTCCTTCTCCTTCTTCTACTACTTATGATTCACCCTCCTGACTTCACCTTCTCCTTCTCCTCCTTCTGCTTCTTCTGCTTCACCCTCCAGACTTCACCTTCTCCTTCTCCTTCTTCTGCTTCTTCTGCTTCACCCTCCAGACTTCACCTTCTCCTTCTCCTTCTTCTGCTTCTTCTGATTCACCCTCCAGACTTCACCTTCTCCTTCTCCTTCTTCTACTTCTTCTGATTCACCCTCCAGACTTCACCTTCTCCTTCTCCTTCTTCTGCTTCTTCTGATTCACCCTCCAGACTTCACCTTCTCCTTCTCCTTCTTCTGCTTCTTCTGATTCACCCTCCAGACTTCACCTTCTCCTTCTCCTTCTTCTACTTCTTCTGATTCACCCTCCAGACTTCACCTTCTCCTTCTCCTTCTTCTACTACTTATGATTCACCCTCCTGACTTCACCTTCTCCTTCTCCTCCTTCTGCTTCTTCTGCTTCACCCTCCAGACTTCACCTTCTCCTTCTCCTTCTTCTGCTTCTTCTGCTTCACCCTCCAGACTTCACCTTCTCCTTCTCCTTCTTCTGCTTCTTCTGCTTCACCCTCCTGACTTCACCTTCTCCTTCTCCTTCTTCTTCTTCTTCTGATTCACCCTCCAGACTTCACCTTCTCCTTCTCCTTCTTCTGCTTCTTCTGCTTCACCCTCCTGACTTCACCTTCGCCTTCTCCTTCTTCTGCTTCTTCTGATTCACCCTCCTGACTTCACCTTCTCCTTCTCCTTCTTCTGATTCTTTTGATTCACCCTCCAGACTTCACCTTCTCCTTCTCCTTCTTCTGCTTCTTCTGATTCACCCTCCTGACTTCACCCTCTCCTTCTCCTTCTTCTACTTCTTCTGATTCACCCTCCTGACTTCACCTTCTCCTTCTCCTTCATCTACTTCTTCTGCTTCACCCTCCAGACTTCACCTTCTCCTTCTCCTTCTTCTACTTCTTCTGATTCACCCTCCAGACTTCACCTTCTCCTTCTCCTTCTTCTGCTTCTTCTGATTCACCCTCCAGACTTCACCTTCTCCTTCTCCTTATTCTGCTTCTTCTGATTCACCCGCCAGACTTCACCTTCTCCTTCTCCTTCTTCTGCTTCTTCTGATTCACCTTCAGACTTTACCTTCTCCTTCTCCTTCTTCTGCTTCTTCTGATTCACCCTCCAGACTTCACCTTCTCCTTCTCCTTCATCTACTTCTTCTGATTCACCCTCCAGACTTCATCTTCTCCTTCTCCTTCTTCTGCTTCTTCTGATTCACCCTCCAGACTTCACCTTCTCCTTCTCCTTCTTCTGCTTTTTCTGATTCACCCTCCTGACTTCACCTTCTCCTTCTCCTTCTTCTACTTCTTCTGATTCACCCTCCAGACTTCACCTCCTCCTTCTCCTTTTTCTACTTCTTCTGATTCACCCACCAGACTTCACCTTCTCCTTCTCCTTCTTCTGCTTCTTCTGATTCACCCTCCAGACCTCACCTTCTCCTTCTCCTTCTTCTGCTTCTTCTAATTCACCCTCCAGACTTCACCTTCTCCTTCTCCTTCTTCTGCTTCTTTTGATTCACCCTTCAGACTTCACCTTCTCCTTCTCCTTCTTCTGCTTCTTCTGATTCACCCTCCAGACCTCACCTTCTCCTTCTCCTTCTTCAACTTCTTCTGATTCACCCTCCAGACTTCATCTTCTCCTTCTCCTTCTTTTGCTTCTTCTGATTCACCCTCCAGACTTCACCTTCTCCTTCTCCTTCTTCTGCTTCTTCTGATTCACCCTCCAGAGTTCGCCTTCTCCTTCTCCTTCTTCTCCTTCTTCTGATTCACCCTCCAGACTTCACCTTCTCCTTCTCCTTCTTCTACTTCTTCTGATTCACCCTCCAGTCTTCACCTTCTCCTTCTCCTTCTTCTGCTTCTTCTGATTCACCCTCCAGACTTCACCTTCTCCTTCTCCTTCTTCTGCTTCTCCTGATTCACCCTCCAGACTTCACCTTCTCCTTCTACTTCTTCTGCTTCTTCTGATTCACCCTCCAGACTTCACCTTCTCCTTCTCCTTCTTCTGCTTCTTCTGATTCACCCTCCAGACTTCACCTTCTCCTTCTCCTTCTTCTACTTCTTCTGATTCACCCTCCAGACTTCACCTTCTCCTTCTCCTTCTTCTGCTTCTTCTGATTCACCCTCCAGACTTCAACTTCTCCTTCTCCTTCGTCTACTTCTTCTGATTCACCCTCCAGACTACACCTTCTCCTTCTCCTTCTTCTACTTCTTCTGATTCACCCTCCAGACTTCACCATCTCCTTCTCCTTCTTCTGCTTCCTCTGATTCACCCTCCAGACTTCACCTTCTCCTTCTCCTTCTTCTACATCTTCTGATTCACCCTCCAGACTTCACCTTCTCCTTCTCCTTCTTCTACTTCTTCTGCTTTTCCCTCCAGACTTCACCTTCTCCTTCTCCTTCTTCTGCTTCTTCTGATTCACCCTCCAGACTTCACCTTCTCCTTCTCCTTCTTCTACTTCTTCTGATTCACCCTCCAGACTTCACCTTCTCCTTCTCCTTCTACTACTTCTTCTGATTCACCCTCCAGACTTCATCTTCTCCTTCTCCTTCTTTTGCTTCTTCTGATTCACCCTCCAGACTTCACCTTCTCCTTCTCCTTCTTCTGCTTCTTCTGATTCACCCTCCAGAGTTCGCCTTCTCCTTCTCCTTCTTCTCCTTCTTCTGATTCACCCTCCAGACTTCACCTTCTCCTTCTCCTTCTTCTACTTCTTCTGATCCACCCTCCAGTCTTCACCTTCTCCTTCTCCTTCTTCTGCTTCTTCTGATTCACCCTCCAGACTTCACCTTCTCCTTCTCCTTCTTCTGCTTCTCCTGATTCACCCTCCAGACTTCACCTTCTCCTTCTACTTCTTCTGCTTCTTCTGATTCACCCTCCAGACTTCACCTTCTCCTTCTCCTTCTTCTGCTTCTTCTGATTCACCCTCCAGACTTCACCTTCTCCTTCTCCTTCTTCTACTTCTTCTGATTCACCCTCCAGACTTCACCTTCTCCTTCTCCTTCTTCTGCTTCTTCTGATTCACCCTCCAGACTTCACCTTCTCCTTCTCCTTCGTCTACTTCTTCTGATTCACCCTCCAGACTACACCTTCTCCTTCTCCTTCTTCTACTTCTTCTGATTCACCCTCCAGACTTCACCATCTCCTTCTCCTTCTTCTGCTTCCTCTGATTCACCCTCCAGACTTCACCTTCTCCTTCTCCTTCTTCTACATCTTCTGATTCACCCTCCAGACTTCACCTTCTCCTTCTCCTTCTTATACTTCTTCTGCTTTTCCCTCCAGACTTCACCTTCTCCTTCTCCTTCTTCTGCTTCTTCTGATTCACCCTCCAGACTTCACCTTCTCCTTCTCCTTCTTCTACTTCTTCTGATTCACCCTCCAGACTTCACCTTCTCCTTCTCCTTCTTCTACTTCTTCTGATTCACCCTCCAGACTTCACCATCTCCTTCTCGTTCTTCTACTTCTTATGATTCACCCTCCTGACTTCACCTTCTCCTTCTCCTTCTTCTGCTTCTTCCGCTTCAACCTCCAGACTTCACCTTCTCCTTCTCCTTCTTCTGCTTCTTCTGCTTCACCCTCCAGACTTCACCTTCTCCTTCTCCTTCTTCTGCTTCTTCTGCTTCACCCTCCTGACTTCACCTTCTCCTTCTCCTTCTTCTGCTTCTTCTGCTTCACCCTCCAGACTTCACCTTCTCCTTCTCCTTCTTCTGCTTCTTCTGCTTCACCCTCCAGACTTCACCTTCTCCTTCTCCTTCTTCTGCTTCTTCTGCTTCACCCTCCAGACTTCACCTTCTCCTTCTCCTTCTTCTGCTTCTTCTGCTTCGCCCTCCAGACTTCACCTTCTCCTTCTCCTTCTTCTGCTTCTTCTGATTCGCCCTCCAGACTTCACCTTCTCCTTCTCCTTCTTCTACTTCTTCTGATTCACCCTCCAGACTTCACCTTCTCGTTCTCCTTCTTCTGCTTCTTCTGCTGCGCCCCCCAGACTTCACCT
Source organism: Somniosus microcephalus (assembly GCF_052327205.1). NCBI lineage: Eukaryota > Metazoa > Chordata > Chondrichthyes > Squaliformes > Somniosidae > Somniosus > Somniosus microcephalus. Next base: position 107,868 of record NW_028225322.1, on the reverse strand, counting down.
TCTCCTTCTCCTTCTTCTGCTTCTTCTGCTTCACCCTCCTGACTTCATCTTCTCCTTCTCCTTCTTCTACTTCTTCTGCTTCACCCCCCTGACTTCACCTTCTTCTTCTCCTTCTTCTGCTTCTTCTGATTCACCCTCCTAACTTCACCTTCTCCTTCTCCTTCTTCTGCTTCTTCTGATTCACCCACCTGACTTCACCTTCTTCTTCTCCTTCTTCTGCTTCTTCTGATTCAGCCTCCAGACTTCACCTTCTCCTTCTCCTTCTTCTGCTTCTTCTGATTCACCCTCCTGACTTCACCTTCTCCTTCTCCTTCTTCTGCTTCTTCTGCTTCACCCTCCAGACTTCACCTTCTCCTTCTCCTTCTTCTGCTTCTTCTGCTTCACCCTCCAGACTTCACCTTCGCCTTCTCCTTCTTCTGCTTCTTCTGCTTCACCCTCCTGACTTCACCTTCTCCTTCTCCTTCTTCTACTTCTTCTGATTCACCCTCCAGACTTCACCTTCTCCTTCTCCTTCTTCTGCTTCTTCTGATTCACCCTCCAGACTTCACATTCTCCTTCTCCTTCTTCTACTTCTTCTGATTCACCCTCGAGACTTCATCTTCTCCTTCTCCTTCTTCTGCTTCTTCTGATTCACCCTCCAGACTTCACCTTCTCCTTCTCCTTCTTCTGCTTCTTTTGATTCACCCTTCAGACTTCACCTTCTCCTTCTCCTTCTTCTGCTTCTTCTGATTCACCCTCCAGACCTCACCTTCTCCTTCTCCTTCTTCAACTTCTTCTGATTCACCCTCCAGACTTCATCTTCTCCTTCTCCTTCTTTTGCTTCTTCTGATTCACCCTCCAGACTTCACCTTCTCCTTCTCCTTCTTCTGCTTCTTCTGATTCACCCTCCAGACTTCGCCTTCTCCTTCTCCTTCTTCTCCTTCTTCTGATTCACCCTTCAGACTTTACCTTCTCCTTCTCCTTCTTTTGCTTCTTCTGATTCACCCTCCAGACTTCCCCTTCTCCTTCTCCTTCTTCTGCTTCTTCTGATTCACCCGCCAGACTTCACCTTCTCCTTCTCCTTCTTCTGCTTCTTCTGATTCACCCTCCAGCCTTCACCTTCTCCTTCTCCTTCTTCTGCTTCTTTTGATTCACCCTTCAGTCTTCACCTTCTCCTTCTCCTTCTTCTGCTTCTTCTGGTTCACCCTCCAGACTTCACCTTCTCCTTCTCCTTATTCTGCTTCTCCTGATTCACCCTCCAGACTTCACCTTCTCCTTCTCCTTCTTCTGCTTCTTTTGAACCACCCTCCTGACTTACCTTCTCCTTCTCCTTCTTCTGCTTCTTCTGATTCACCCTCCAGACTTCACCTTCTCCTTCTCCTTCATCTACTTCTTCTGATTCACCCTCCAGACTTCATCTTCTCCTTCTCCTTCTTCTGCTTCTTCGGATTTACCCTCCAGACTTCACCTTCTCCTTCTCCTTCTTCTGCTTTTTCTGATTCACCCTCCTGACTTCACCTTCTCCTTCTCCTTCTTCTGCTTCTTCTGATTCACCCTCCAGACTTCACCTTCTCCTTCTCCTTCTTCTGCTTCTTCTGATTCACCCTCCAGACTTCACCTTCTCCTTCTCCTTCTTCTGCTTCTTTTGATTTTCCCTTCAGACTTCACCTTCTCCTTCTCCTTCTTTTGCTTCTTCTGATTCACCCTCCAGACTTCACCTTCTCCTTCTCCTTCTTCTACTTCTTCTGATTCACCCTCCAGTCTTCATCTTCTCCTTCTCCTTCTTCTGCTTCTTCTGATTCACCCTCCAGACTTCACCTTCTCCTTCTCCTTCTTCTGCTTCTCCTGATTCACCCTCCTGACTTCACCTTCTCCTTCTCCTTCTTCTGCTTCTTCTGATTCACCCTCCAGACTTCACCTTCTCCTTCTCCTTCTTCTACTTCTTCTGATTCACCCTCCAGACTTCACCTTCTCCTGCTACTCCTTCTGCTTCATCTGATTCACCCTCCAGACTTCACCTTCTCCTTTTCCTTCTTCTGCTTCTTCTGATTCACCCTCCAGATTTCACCTTCTCCTTCTCCTTCTTCTGCTTCTTCTGATTCACCCTCCAGACTTCACCTTCTCCTTCTCCTTCTTCTGCTTCTTCTGATTCACCCTCCAGACTTCACCTTCTCCTTCACCTTCTTCTACTTCTTCTGATTCACCCTCCAGACTTCACCTTCTCCTTCTCCTTCTTCTGCTTCTTCTGATTCACCCTCCAGACTTCACCTTCTCCTTCTCCTTCGTCTACTTCTTCTGATTCACCCTCCAGACTACACCTTCTCCTTCTCCCTCTTCTACTTCTTCTGATTCATCCTCCAGACTTCACCTGCTCCTTCTCCTTCTTCTGCTTCTTCTGATTCACCCTCCAGACTTCACCTTCTCCTTCTCCTTCTTCTACTTCTTCTGATTCACCCTCCAGACTTCACCTTCTCCTTCTCCTTCTTCTACTTCTTCTGATTCACCCTCCACACTTCACCTTCTCCTTCTCCTTCTTCTACTTCTTCTGCTTCTCCCTCCAGACTTCACCTTCTCCTTCTCCTTCTTCTGCTTCTTCTGATTCACCCTCCAGACTTCACCTTCTCCTTCTCCTTCTTCTACTTCTTCTGATTCACCCTCCAGACTTCACCTTCTCCTTCTCCTTCTTCTACTTCTTCTGATTCACCCTCCAGTCTTCACCTTCTCCTTCTCCTTCTTCTGCTTCTTCTGATTCACCCTCCAGACTTCACCTTCTCCTTCTCCTTCTTCTGCTTCTCCTGATTCACCCTCCAGACTTCACCTTCTCCTTCTACTTCTTCTGCTTCTTCTGATTCACCCTCCAGACTTCACCTTCTCCTTCTCCTTCTTCTGCTTCTTCTGATTCACCCTCCAGACTTCACCTTCTCCTTCTCCTTCTTCTACTTCTTCTGATTCACCCTCCAGACTTCACCTTCTCCTTCTCCTTCTTCTGCTTCTTCTGATTCACCCTCCAGACTTCACCTTCTCCTTCTCCTTCGTCTACTTCTTCTGATTCACCCTCCAGACTACACCTTCTCCTTCTCCTTCTTCTACTTCTTCTGATTCACCCTCCAGACTTCACCATCTCCTTCTCCTTCTTCTGCTTCCTCTGATTCACCCTCCAGACTTCACCTTCTCCTTCTCCTTCTTCTACATCTTCTGATTCACCCTCCAGACTTCACCTTCTCCTTCTCCTTCTTCTACTTCTTCTGCTTTTCCCTCCAGACTTCACCTTCTCCTTCTCCTTCTTCTGCTTCTTCTGATTCACCCTCCAGACTTCACCTTCTCCTTCTCCTTCTTCTACTTCTTCTGATTCACCCTCCAGACTTCACCTTCTCCTTCTCCTTCTTCTACTTCTTCTGATTCACCCTCCAGACTTCACCATCTCCTTCTCCTTCATCTACTTCTTATGATTCACCCTCCTGACTTCACCTTCTCCTTCTCCTTCTTCTGCTTCTTCCGCTTCAACCTCCAGACTTCACCTTCTCCTTCTCCTTCTTCTGCTTCTTCTGCTTCACCCTCCAGACTTCACCTTCTCCTTCTCCTTCTTCTGCTTCTTCTGCTTCACCCTCCTGACTTCACCTTCTCCTTCTCCTTCTTCTGCTTCTTCTGCTTCACCCTCCAGACTTCACCTTCTCCTTCTCCTTCTTCTGCTTCTTCTGCTTCACCCTCCAGACTTCACCTTCTCCTTCTCCTTCTTCTGCTTCTTCTGCTTCACCCTCCAGACTTCACCTTCTCCTTCTCCTTCTTCTGCTTCTTCTGCTTCGCCCTCCAGACTTCACCTTCTCCTTCTCCTTCTTCTGCTTCTTCTGATTCACCCTCCAGACTTCACCTTCTCCTTCTCCTTCTTCTGCTTCTTCTGATTCACCCTCCTGACTTCACCTTCTCCTTCTCCTTCTTCTGCTTCTTCTGCTTCACCCTCCAGACTTCACCTTCTCCTTCTCCTTCTTCTGCTTCTTCTGCTTCACCCTCCAGACTTCACCTTCACCTTCTCATTCTTCTGCTTCTTCTGCTTCACCCTCCTGACTTCACCTTCTCCTTCTCCTTCTTCTACTTCTTCTGATTCACCCTCCAGACTTCACCTTCTCCTTCTCCTTCTTCTGCTTCTTCTGATTCACCCTCCAGACTTCACATTCTCCTTCTCCTTCTTCTACTTCTTCTGATTCACCCTCGAGACTTCATCTTCTCCTTCTCCTTCTTCTGCTTCTTCTGATTCACCCTCCAGACTTCACCTTCTCCTTCTCCTTCTTCTGCTTCTTTTGATTCACCCTTCAGACTTCACCTTCTCCTTCTCCTTCTTCTGCTTCTTCTGCTTCACCCCCCTGACTTCACCTTCTCCTTCTCCTTCTTCTGCTTCTTCTGATTCACCCTCCTAACTTCACCTTCTCCTTCTCCTTCTTCTGCTTCTTCTATTTCACCCACCTGACTTCACCTTCTTCTTCTCCTTCTTCTGCTTCTTCTGATTCAGCCTCCAGACTTCACCTTCTCCTTCTCCTTCTTCTGCTTCTTCTGATTCACCCTCCTGACTTCACCTTCTCCTTCTCCTTCTTCTGCTTCTTCTGCTTCACCCTCCAGACTTCACCTTCTCCTTCTCCTTCTTCTGCTTCTTCTGCTTCACCCTCCAGACTTCACCTTCGCCTTCTCCTTCTTCTGCTTCTTCTGCTTCACCCTCCTGACTTCACCTTCTCCTTCTCCTTCTTCTACTTCTTCTGATTCACCCTCCAGACTTCACCTTCTCCTTCTCCTTCTTCTGCTTCTTCTGATTCACCCTCCAGACTTCACATTCTCCTTCTCCTTCTTCTACTTCTTCTGATTCACCCTCGAGACTTCATCTTCTCCTTCTCCTTCTTCTGCTTCTTCTGATTCACCCTCCAGACTTCACCTTCTCCTTCTCCTTCTTCTGCTTCTTTTGATTCACCCTTCAGACTTCACCTTCTCCTTCTCCTTCTTCTGCTTCTTCTGATTCACCCTCCAGACCTCACCTTCTCCTTCTCCTTCTTCAACTTCTTCTGATTCACCCTCCAGACTTCATCTTCTCCTTCTCCTTCTTTTGCTTCTTCTGATTCACCCTCCAGACTTCACCTTCTCCTTCTCCTTCTTCTGCTTCTTCTGATTCACCCTCCAGACTTCGCCTTCTCCTTCTCCTTCTTCTCCTTCTTCTGATTCACCCTTCAGACTTTACCTTCTCCTTCTCCTTCTTTTGCTTCTTCTGATTCACCCTCCAGACTTCCCCTTCTCCTTCTCCTTCTTCTGCTTCTTCTGATTCACCCGCCAGACTTCACCTTCTCCTTCTCCTTCTTCTGCTTCTTCTGATTCACCCTCCAGACTTCACCTTCTCCTTCTCCTTCTTCTGCTTCTTTTGATTCACCCTTCAGTCTTCACCTTCTCCTTCTCCTTCTTCTGCTTCTTCTGGTTCACCCTCCAGACTTCACCTTCTCCTTCTCCTTATTCTGCTTCTCCTGATTCACCCTCCAGACTTCACCTTCTCCTTCTCCTTCTTCTGCTTCTTTTGAACCACCCTCCAGACTTACCTTCTCCTTCTCCTTCTTCTGCTTCTTCTGATTCACCCTCCAGACTTCACCTTCTCCTTCTCCTTCATCTACTTCTTCTGATTCACCCTCCAGACTTCATCTTCTCCTTCTCCTTCTTCTGCTTCTTCGGATTTACCCTCCAGACTTCACCTTCTCCTTCTCCTTCTTCTGCTTTTTCTGATTCACCCTCCTGACTTCACCTTCTCCTTCTCCTTCTTCTGCTTCTTCTGATTCACCCTCCAGACTTCACCTTCTCCTTCTCCTTCTTCTGCTTCTTCTGATTCACCCTCCAGACTTCACCTTCTCCTTCTCCTTCTTCTGCTTCTTTTGATTTTCCCTTCAGACTTCACCTTCTCCTTCTCCTTCTTTTGCTTCTTCTGATTCACCCTCCAGACTTCGCCTTCTCCTTCTCCTTCTTCTACTTCTTCTGATTCACCCTCCAGACTTCACCTTCTCCTTCTCCTTCTTCTACTTCTTCTGATTCACCCTCCAGTCTTCATCTTCTCCTTCTCCTTCTTCTGCTTCTTCTGATTCACCCTCCAGACTTCACCTTCTCCTTCTCCTTCTTCTGCTTCTCCTGATTCACCCTCCTGACTTCACCTTCTCCTTCTCCTTCTTCTGCTTCTTCTGATTCACCCTCCAGACTTCACCTTCTCCTTCTCCTTCTTCTACTTCTTCTGATTCACCCTCCAGACTTCACCTTCTCCTGCTACTCCTTCTGCTTCATCTGATTCACCCTCCAGACTTCACCTTCTCCTTTTCCTTCTTCTGCTTCTTCTGATTCACCCTCCAGATTTCACCTTCTCCTTCTCCTTCTTCTGCTTCTTCTGATTCACCCTCCAGACTTCACCTTCTCCTTCTCCTTCTTCTGCTTCTTCTGATTCACCCTCCAGACTTCACCTTCTCCTTCACCTTCTTCTACTTCTTCTGATTCACCCTCCAGACTTCACCTTCTCCTTCTCCTTCTTCTGCTTCTTCTGATTCACCCTCCAGACTTCACCTTCTCCTTCTCCTTCGTCTACTTCTTCTGATTCACCCTCCAGACTACACCTTCTCCTTCTCCCTCTTCTACTTCTTCTGATTCATCCTCCAGACTTCACCTGCTCCTTCTCCTTCTTCTGCTTCTTCTGATTCACCCTCCAGACTTCACCTTCTCCTTCTCCTTCTTCTACTCCTTCTGATTCACCCTCCAGACTTCACCTTCTCCTTCTCCTTCTTCTACTTCTTCTGATTCACCCTCCACACTTCACCTTCTCCTTCTCCTTCTTCTACTTCTTCTGCTTCTCCCTCCAGACTTCACCTTCTCCTTCTCCTTCTTCTGCTTCTTCTGATTCACCCTCCAGACTTCACCTTCTCCTTCTCCTTCTTCTACTTCTTCTGATTCACCCTCCAGACTTCACCTTCTCCTTCTCCTTCTTCTACTTCTTCTGATTCACCCTCCAGTCTTCACCTTCTCCTTCTCCTTCTTCTGCTTCTTCTGATTCACCCTCCAGACTTCACCTTCTCCTTCTCCTTCTTCTACTTCTTCTGATTCACCCTCCAGACTTCACCTTCTCCTTCTCCTTCTTCTGCTTCTTCTGATTCACCCTCCAGACTTCACCTTCTCCTTCTCCTTCGTCTACTTCTTCTGATTCACCCTCCAGACTACACCTTCTCCTTCTCCTTCTTCTACTTCTTCTGATTCACCCTCCAGACTTCACCATCTCCTTCTCCTTCTTCTGCTTCCTCTGATTCACCCTCCAGACTTCACCTTCTCCTTCTCCTTCTTCTACATCTTCTGATTCACCCTCCAGACTTCACCTTCTCCTTCTCCTTCTTCTACTTCTTCTGCTTTTCCCTCCAGACTTCACCTTCTCCTTCTCCTTCTTCTGCTTCTTCTGATTCACCCTCCAGACTTCACCTTCTCCTTCTCCTTCTTCTACTTCTTCTGATTCACCCTCCAGACTTCACCTTCTCCTTCTCCTTCTTCTACTTCTTCTGATTCACCCTCCAGACTTCACCATCTCCTTCTCCTTCATCTACTTCTTATGATTCACCCTCCTGACTTCACCTTCTCCTTCTCCTTCTTCTGCTTCTTCCGCTTCAACCTCCAGACTTCACCTTCTCCTTCTCCTTCTTCTGCTTCTTCTGCTTCACCCTCCAGACTTCACCTTCTCCTTCTCCTTCTTCTGCTTCTTCTGCTTCACCCTCCTGACTTCACCTTCTCCTTCTCCTTCTTCTGCTTCTTCTGCTTCACCCTCCAGACTTCACCTTCTCCTTCTCCTTCTTCTGCTTCTTCTGCTTCACCCTCCAGACTTCACCTTCTCCTTCTCCTTCTTCTGCTTCTTCTGCTTCACCCTCCAGACTTCACCTTCTCCTTCTCCTTCTTCTGCTTCTTCTGCTTCGCCCTCCAGACTTCACCTTCTCCTTCTCCTTCTTCTGCTTCTTCTGATTCACCCTCCAGACTTCACCTTCTCCTTCTCCTTCTTCTGCTTCTTCTGATTCACCCTCCTGACTTCACCTTCTCCTTCTCCTTCTTCTGCTTCTTCTGCTTCACCCTCCAGACTTCACCTTCTCCTTCTCCTTCTTCTGCTTCTTCTGCTTCACCCTCCAGACTTCACCTTCGCCTTCTCCTTCTTCTGCTTCTTCTGCTTCACCCTCCTGACTTCACCTTCTCCTTCTCCTTCTTCTACTTCTTCTGATTCACCCTCCAGACTTCACCTTCTCCTTCTCCTTCTTCTGCTTCTTCTGATTCACCCTCCAGACTTCACATTCTCCTTCTCCTTCTTCTACTTCTTCTGATTCACCCTCGAGACTTCATCTTCTCCTTCTCCTTCTTCTGCTTCTTCTGATTCACCCTCCAGACTTCACCTTCTCCTTCTCCTTCTTCTGCTTCTTTTGATTCACCCTTCAGACTTCACCTTCTCCTTCTCCTTCTTCTGCTTCTTCTGATTCACCCTCCAGACCTCACCTTCTCCTTCTCCTTCTTCAACTTCTTCTGATTCACCCTCCAGACTTCATCTTCTCCTTCTCCTTCTTTTGCTTCTTCTGATTCACCCTCCAGACTTCACCTTCTCCTTCTCCTTCTTCTGCTTCTTCTGATTCACCCTCCAGACTTCGCCTTCTCCTTCTCCTTCTTCTCCTTCTTCTGATTCACCCTTCAGACTTTACCTTCTCCTTCTCCTTCTTTTGCTTCTTCTGATTCACCCTCCAGACTTCCCCTTCTCCTTCTCCTTCTTCTGCTTCTTCTGATTCACCCGCCAGACTTCACCTTCTCCTTCTCCTTCTTCTGCTTCTTCTGATTCACCCTCCAGACTTCACCTTCTCCTTCTCCTTCTTCTGCTTCTTTTGATTCACCCTTCAGACTTCACCTTCTCCTTCTCCTTCTTCTGCTTCTTCTGATTCACCCTCCAGACTTCACCTTCTCCTTCTCCTTCATCTACTTCTTCTGATTCACCCTCCAGACTTCATCTTCTCCTTCTCCTTCTTCTGCTTCTTCTGATTTACCCTCCAGACTTCACCTTCTCCTTCTCCTTCTTCTGCTTTTTCTGATTCACCCTCCTGACTTCACCTTCTCCTTCTCCTTCTTCTGCTTCTTCTGATTCACCCTCCAGACTTCACCTTCTCCTTCTCCTTCTTCTGCTTCTTCTGATTCACCCTCCAGACTTCACATTCTCCTTCTCCTTCTTCTACTTCTTCTGATTCACCCTCGAGACTTCATCTTCTCCTTCTCCTTCTTCTGCTTCTTCTGATTCACCCTCCAGACTTCACCTTCTCCTTCTCCTTCTTCTGCTTCTTTTGATTCACCCTTCAGACTTCACCTTCTCCTTCTCCTTCTTCTGCTTCTTCTGATTCACCCTCCAGACCTCACCTTCTCCTTCTCCTTCTTCAACTTCTTCTGATTCACCCTCCAGACTTCATCTTCTCCTTCTCCTTCTTTTGCTTCTTCTGAATCACCCTCCAGACTTCACCTTCTCCTTCTCCTTCTTCTGCTTCTTCTGATTCACCCTCCAGACTTCGCCTTCTCCTTCTCCTTCTTCTCCTTCTTCTGATTCACCCTTCAGACTTTACCTTCTCCTTCTCCTTCTTTTGCTTCTTCTGATTCACCCTCCAGACTTCCCCTTCTCCTTCTCCTTCTTCTGCTTCTTCTGATTCACCCGCCAGACTTCACCTTCTCCTTCTCCTTCTTCTGCTTCTTCTGATTCACCCTCCAGACTTCACCTTCTCCTTCTCCTTCTTCTGCTTCTTTTGATTCACCCTTCAGTCTTCACCTTCTCCTTCTCCTTCTTCTGCATCTTCTGGTTCACCCTCCAGACTTCACCTTCTCCTTCTCCTTATTCTGCTTCTCCTGATTCACCCTCCAGACTTCACCTTCTCCTTCTCCTTCTTCTGCTTCTTTTGAACCACCCTCCTGACTTACCTTCTCCTTCTCCTTCTTCTGCTTCTTCTGATTCACCCTCCAGACTTCACCTTCTCCTTCTCCTTCATCTACTTCTTCTGATTCACCCTCCAGACTTCATCTTCTCCTTCTCCTTCTTCTGCTTCTTCGGATTTACCCTCCAGACTTCACCTTCTCCTTCTCCTTCTTCTGCTTTTTCTGATTCACCCTCCTGACTTCACCTTCTCCTTCTCCTTCTTCTGCTTCTTCTGATTCACCCTCCAGACTTCACCTTCTCCTTCTCCTTCTTCTGCTTCTTCTGATTCACCCTCCAGACTTCACCTTCTCCTTCTCCTTCTTCTGCTTCTTTTGATTTTCCCTTCAGACTTCACCTTCTCCTTCTCCTTCTTTTGCTTCTTCTGATTCACCCTCCAGACTTCGCCTTCTCCTTCTCCTTCTTCTACTTCTTCTGATTCACCCTCCAGACTTCACCTTCTCCTTCTCCTTCTTCTACTTCTTCTGATTCACCCTCCAGTCTTCATCTTCTCCTTCTCCTTCTTCTGCTTCTTCTGATTCACCCTCCAGACTTCACCTTCTCCTTCTCCTTCTTCTGCTTCTCCTGATTCACCCTCCTGACTTCACCTTCTCCTTCTCCTTCTTCTGCTTCTTCTGATTCACCCTCCAGACTTCACCTTCTCCTTCTCCTTCTTCTACTTCTTCTGATTCACCCTCCAGACTTCACCTTCTCCTGCTACTCCTTCTGCTTCATCTGATTCACCCTCCAGACTTCACCTTCTCCTTTTCCTTCTTCTGCTTCTTCTGATTCACCCTCCAGATTTCACCTTCTCCTTCTCCTTCTCCTGCTTCTTCTGATTCACCCTCCAGACTTCACCTTCTCCTTCTCCTTCTTCTGCTTCTTCTGATTCACCCTCCAGACTTCACCTTCTCCTTCACCTTCTTCTACTTCTTCTGATTCACCCTCCAGACTTCACCTTCTCCTTCTCCTTCTTCTGCTTCTTCTGATTCACCCTCCAGACTTCACCTTCTCCTTCTCCTTCGTCTACTTCTTCTGATTCACCCTCCAGACTACACCTTCTCCTTCTCCCTCTTCTACTTCTTCTGATTCATCCTCCAGACTTCACCTGCTCCTTCTCCTTCTTCTGCTTCTTCTGATTCACCCTCCAGACTTCACCTTCTCCTTCTCCTTCTTCTACTTCTTCTGATTCACCCTCCAGACTTCACCTTCTCCTTCTCCTTCTTCTACTTCTTCTGATTCACCCTCCACACTTCACCTTCTCCTTCTCCTTCTTCTACTTCTTCTGCTTCTCCCTCCAGACTTCACCTTCTCCTTCTCCTTCTTCTGCTTCTTCTGATTCACCCTCCAGACTTCACCTTCTCCTTCTCCTTCTTCTACTTCTTCTGATTCACCCTCCAGACTTCACCTTCTCCTTCTCCTTCTTCTACTTCTTCTGATTCACCCTCCAGTCTTCACCTTCTCCTTCTCCTTCTTCTGCTTCTTCTGATTCACCCTCCAGACTTCACCTTCTCCTTCTCCTTCTTCTGCTTCTCCTGATTCACCCTCCAGACTTCACCTTCTCCTTCTACTTCTTCTGCTTCTTCTGATTCACCCTCCAGACTTCACCTTCTCCTTCTCCTTCTTCTGCTTCTTCTGATTCACCCTCCAGACTTCACCTTCTCCTTCTCCTTCTTCTACTTCTTCTGATTCACCCTCCAGACTTCACCTTCTCCTTCTCCTTCTTCTGCTTCTTCTGATTCACCCTCCAGACTTCACCTTCTCCTTCTCCTTCGTCTACTTCTTCTGATTCACCCTCCAGACTACACCTTCTCCTTCTCCTTCTTCTACTTCTTCTGATTCACCCTCCAGACTTCACCATCTCCTTCTCCTTCTTCTGCTTCCTCTGATTCACCCTCCAGACTTCACCTTCTCCTTCTCCTTCTTCTACATCTTCTGATTCACCCTCCAGACTTCACCTTCTCCTTCTCCTTCTTCTACTTCTTCTGCTTTTCCCTCCAGACTTCACCTTCTCCTTCTCCTTCTTCTGCTTCTTCTGATTCACCCTCCAGACTTCACCTTCTCCTTCTCCTTCTTCTACTTCTTCTGATTCACCCTCCAGACTTCACCTTCTCCTTCTCCTTCTTCTACTTCTTCTGATTCACCCTCCAGACTTCACCATCTCCTTCTCCTTCATCTACTTCTTATGATTCACCCTCCTGACTTCACCTTCTCCTTCTCCTTCTTCTGCTTCTTCCGCTTCAACCTCCAGACTTCACCTTCTCCTTCTCCTTCTTCTGCTTCTTCTGCTTCACCCTCCAGACTTCACCTTCTCCTTCTCCTTCTTCTGCTTCTTCTGCTTCACCCTCCTGACTTCACCTTCTCCTTCTCCTTCTTCTGCTTCTTCTGCTTCACCCTCCAGACTTCACCTTCTCCTTCTCCTTCTTCTGCTTCTTCTGCTTCACCCTCCAGACTTCACCTTCTCCTTCTCCTTCTTCTGCTTCTTCTGCTTCACCCTCCAGACTTCACCTTCTCCTTCTCCTTCTTCTGCTTCTTCTGCTTCGCCCTCCAGACTTCACCTTCTCCTTCTCCTTCTTCTGCTTCTTCTGATTCACCCTCCAGACTTCACCTTCTCCTTCTCCTTCTTCTGCTTCTTCTGATTCACCCTCCTGACTTCACCTTCTCCTTCTCCTTCTTCTGCTTCTTCTGCTTCACCCTCCAGACTTCACCTTCTCCTTCTCCTTCTTCTGCTTCTTCTGCTTCACCCTCCAGACTTCACCTTCGCCTTCTCCTTCTTCTGCTTCTTCTACTTCACCCTCCTGACTTCACCTTCTCCTTCTCCTTCTTCTACTTCTTCTGATTCACCCTCCAGACTTCACCTTCTCCTTCTCCTTCTTCTGCTTCTTCTGATTCACCCTCCAGACTTCACATTCTCCTTCTCCTTCTTCTACTTCTTCTGATTCACCCTCGAGACTTCATCTTCTCCTTCTCCTTCTTCTGCTTCTTCTGATTCACCCTCCAGACTTCACCTTCTCCTTCTCCTTCTTCTGCTTCTTTTGATTCACCCTTCAGACTTCACCTTCTCCTTCTCCTTCTTCTGCTTCTTCTGATTCACCCTCCAGACCTCACCTTCTCCTTCTCCTTCTTCAACTTCTTCTGATTCACCCTCCAGACTTCATCTTCTCCTTCTCCTTCTTTTGCTTCTTCTGATTCACCCTCCAGACTTCACCTTCTCCTTCTCCTTCTTCTGCTTCTTCTGATTCACCCTCCAGACTTCGCCTTCTCCTTCTCCTTCTTCTCCTTCTTCTGATTCACCCTTCAGACTTTACCTTCTCCTTCTCCTTCTTTTGCTTCTTCTGATTCACCCTCCAGACTTCCCCTTCTCCTTCTCCTTCTTCTGCTTCTTCTGATTCACCCGCCAGACTTCACCTTCTCCTTCTCCTTCTTCTGCTTCTTCTGATTCACCCTCCAGACTTCACCTTCTCCTTCTCCTTCTTCTGCTTCTTTTGATTCACACTTCAGACTTCACCTTCTCCTTCTCCTTCTTCTGCTTCTTCTGATTCACCCTCCAGACTTCACCTTCTCCTTCTCCTTCATCTACTTCTTCTGATTCACCCTCCAGACTTCATCTTCTCCTTCTCCTTCTTCTGCTTCTTCTGATTTACCCTCCAGACTTCACCTTCTCCTTCTCCTTCTTCTGCTTTTTCTGATTCACCCTCCTGACTTCACCTTCTCCTTCTCCTTCTTCTGCTTCTTCTGATTCACCCTCCAGACTTCACCTTCTCCTTCTCCTTCTTCTGCTTCTTCTGATTCACCCTCCAGACTTCACCTTCTCCTTCTCCTTCTTCTGCTTCTTTTGATTTTCCCTTCAGACTTCACCTTCTCCTTCTCCTTCTTTTGCTTCTTCTGATTCACCCTCCAGACCTCACCTTCTCCTTCTCCTTCTTCTACTTCTTCTGATTCACCCTCCAGACTTCATCTTCTCCTTCTCCTTCTTTTGCTTCTTCTGATTGACCCTCCAGACTTCACCTTCTCCTTCTCCTTCTTTTGCTTCTTCTGATTCACCCTCCAGACTTCGCCTTCTCCTTCTCCTTCTTCTACTTCTTCTGATTCACCCTCCAGACTTCACCTTCTCCTTCTCCTTCTTCTACTTCTTCTGATTCACCCTCCAGTCTTCATCTTCTCCTTCTCCTTCTTCTGCTTCTTCTGATTCACCCTCCAGACTTCACCTTCTCCTTCTCCTTCTTCTGCTTCTCCTGATTCACCCTCCTGACTTCACCTTCTCCTTCTCCTTCTTCTGCTTCTTCTGATTCACCCTCCAGACTTCACCTTCTCCTTCTCCTTCTTCTACTTCTTCTGATTCACCCTCCAGACTTCACCTTCTCCTGCTACTCCTTCTGCTTCATCTGATTCACCCTCCAGACTTCACCTTCTCCTTTTCCTTCTTCTGCTTCTTCTGATTCACCCTCCAGATTTCACCTTCTCCTTCTCCTTCTTCTGCTTCTTCTGATTCACCCTCCAGACTTCACCTTCTCCTTCTCCTTCTTCTGCTTCTTCTGATTCACCCTCCAGAATTCACCTTCTCCTTCACCTTCTTCTACTTCTTCTGATTCACCCTCCAGACTTCACCTTCTCCTTCTCCTTCTTCTGCTTCTTCTGATTCACCCTCCAGACTTCACCATCTCCTTCTCCTTCTTCTGCTTCCTCTGATTCACCCTCCAGACTTCACCTTATCCTTCTCCTTCTTCTACTTCTTCTGATTCTCCCTCCAGACTTCACCTTCTCCTTCTCCTTCTTCTACTTCTTCTGATTCACCCTCCAGACTTCACCATCTCCTTCTCCTTCATCTACTTCTTATGATTCACCCTCCTGACTTCACCTTCTCCTTCTCCTTCTTCTGCTTCTTCCGCTTCAACCTCCAGACTTCACCTTCTCCTTCTCCTTCTTCTGCTTCTTTTGCTTCACCCTTCAGACTTCACCTTCTCCTTCTCCTTCTTCTGCTTCTTCTGCTTCACCCTCCTGACTTCACCTTCTCCTTCTCCTTCTTCTGCTTCTTCTGCTTCACCCTCCAGACTTCACCTTCTCCTTCTCCTTCTTCTGCTTCTTCTGCTTCACCCTCCAGACTTCACCTTCTCCTTCTCCTTCTTCTGCTTCTTCTGCTTCACCCTCCAGACTTCACCTTCTCCTTCTCCTTCTTCTGCTTCTTCTGCTTCGCCCTCCAGACTTCACCTTCTCCTTCTCCTTCTTCTGCTTCTTCTGATTCACCCTCCAGACTTCACCTTCTCCTTCTCCTTCTTCTGCTTCTTCTGATTCACCCTCCTGACTTCACCTTCTCCTTCTCCTTCTTCTGCTTCTTCTGCTTCACCCTCCAGACTTCACCTTCTCCTTCTCCTTCTTCTGCTTCTTCTGCTTCACCCTCCAGACTTCACCTTCGCCTTCTCCTTCTTCTGCTTCTTCTGCTTCACCCTCCTGACTTCACCTTCTCCTTCTCCTTCTTCTACTTCTTCTGATTCACCCTCCAGACTTCACCTTCTCCTTCTCCTTCTTCTGCTTCTTCTGATTCACCCTCCAGACTTCACATTCTCCTTCTCCTTCTTCTACTTCTTCTGATTCACCCTCGAGACTTCATCTTCTCCTTCTCCTTCTTCTGCTTCTTCTGATTCACCCTCCAGACTTCACCTTCTCCTTCTCCTTCTTCTGCTTCTTTTGATTCACCCTTCAGACTTCACCTTCTCCTTCTCCTTCTTCTGCTTCTTCTGATTCACCCTCCAGACCTCACCTTCTCCTTCTCCTTCTTCAACTTCTTCTGATTCACCCTCCAGACTTCATCTTCTCCTTCTCCTTCTTTTGCTTCTTCTGATTCACCCTCCAGACTTCACCTTCTCCTTCTCCTTCTTCTGCTTCTTCTGATTCACCCTCCAGACTTCGCCTTCTCCTTCTCCTTCTTCTCCTTCTTCTGATTCACCCTTCAGACTTTACCTTCTCCTTCTCCTTCTTTTGCTTCTTCTGATTCACCCTCCAGACTTCCACTTCTCCTTCTCCTTCTTCTGCTTCTTCTGATTCACCCGCCAGACTTCACCTTCTCCTTCTCCTTCTTCTGCTTCTTCTGATTCACCCTCCAGACTTCACCTTCTCCTTCTCCTTCTTCTGCTTCTTTTGATTCACCCTTCAGACTTCACCTTCTCCTTCTCCTTCTTCTGCTTCTTCTGATTCACCCTCCAGACTTCACCTTCTCCTTCTCCTTATTCTGCTTCTCCTGATTCACCCTCCAGACTTCACCTTCTCCTTCTCCTTCTTCTGCTTCTTTTGAACCACCCTCCTGACTTACCTTCTCCTTCTCCTTCTTCTGCTTCTTCTGATTCACCCTCCAGACTTCACCTTCTCCTTCTCCTTCATCTACTTCTTCTGATTCACCCTCCAGACTTCATCTTCTCCTTCTCCTTCTTCTGCTTCTTCTGATTTACCCTCCAGACTTCACCTTCTCCTTCTCCTTCTTCTGCTTTTTCTGATTCACCCTCCTGACTTCACCTTCTCCTTCTCCTTCTTCTGCTTCTTCTGATTCACCCTCCAGACTTCACCTTCTCCTTCTCCTTCTTCTGCTTCTTCTGATTCACCCTCCAGACTTCACCTTCTCCTTCTCCTTCTTCTGCTTCTTTTGATTTTCCCTTCAGACTTCACCTTCTCCTTCTCCTTCTTTTGCTTCTTCTGATTCACCCTCCAGACCTCACCTTCTCCTTCTCCTTCTTCTACTTCTTCTGATTCACCCTCCAGACTTCTTCTTCTCCTTCTCCTTCTTTTGCTTCTTCTGATTGACCCTCCAGACTTCACCTTCTCCTTCTCCTTCTTTTGCTTCTTCTGATTCACCCTCCAGACTTCGCCTTCTCCTTCTCCTTCTTCTACTTCTTCTGATTCACCCTCCAGACTTCACCTTCTCCTTCTCCTTCTTCTACTTCTTCTGATTCACCCTCCAGTCTTCATCTTCTCCTTCTCCTTCTTCTGCTTCTTCTGATTCACCCTCCAGACTTCACCTTCTCCTTCTCCTTCTTCTGCTTCTCCTGATTCACCCTCCTGACTTCACCTTCTCCTTCTCCTTCTTCTGCTTCTTCTGATTCACCCTCCAGACTTCACCTTCTCCTTCTCCTTCTTCTACTTCTTCTGATTCACCCTCCAGACTTCACCTTCTCCTGCTACTCCTTCTGCTTCATCTGATTCACCCTCCAGACTTCACCTTCTCCTTTTCCTTCTTCTGCTTCTTCTGATTCACCCTCCAGATTTCACCTTCTCCTTCTCCTTCTTCTGCTTCTTCTGATTCACCCTCCAGACTTCACCTTCTCCTTCTCCTTCTTCTGCTTCTTCTGATTCACCCTCCAGACTTCACCTTCTCCTTCTCCTTCGTCTACTTCTTCTGATTCACCCTCCAGACTACACCTTCTCCTTCTCCCTCTTCTACTTCTTCTGATTCATCCTCCAGACTTCACCTGCTCCTTCTCCTTCTTCTGCTTCTTCTGATTCACCCTCCAGACTTCACCTTCTCCTTCTCCTTCTTCTACTTCTTCTGATTCACCCTCCAGACTTCACCTTCTCCTTCTCCTTCTTCTACTTCTTCTGATTCACCCTCCAGACTTCACCTTCTCCTTCTTCTACTTCTTCTGCTTCTCCCTCCAGACTTCACCTTCTCCTTCTCCTTCTTCTGCTTCTTCTGATTCACCCTCCAGACTTCACCTTCTCCTTCTCCTTCTTCTACTTCTTCTGATTCACCCTCCAGACTTCACCTTCTCCTTCTCCTTCTTCTACTTCTTCTGATTCACCCTCCAGACTTCACCTTCTCCTTCTCCTTCTTCTACTACTTATGATTCACCCTCCTGACTTCACCTTCTCCTTCTCCTCCTTCTGCTTCTTCTGCTTCACCCTCCAGACTTCACCTTCTCCTTCTCCTTCTTCTGCTTCTTCTGCTTCACCCTCCAGACTTCACCTTCTCCTTCTCCTTCATCTACTTCTTCTGATTCACCCTCCAGACTTCATCTTCTCCTTCTCCTTCTTCTGCTTCTTCTGATTTACCCTCCAGACTTCACCTTCTCCTTCTCCTTCTTCTGCTTTTTCTGATTCACCCTCCTGACTTCACCTTCTCCTTCTCCTTCTTCTGCTTCTTCTGATTCACCCTCCAGACTTCACCTTCTCCTTCTCCTTCTTCTGCTTCTTCTGATTCACCCTCCAGACTTCACCTTCTCCTTCTCCTTCTTCTGCTTCTTTTGATTTTCCCTTCAGACTTCACCTTCTCCTTCTCCTTCTTTTGCTTCTTCTGATTCACCCTCCAGACCTCACCTTCTCCTTCTCCTTCTTCTACTTCTTCTGATTCACCCTCCAGACTTCATCTTCTCCTTCTCCTTCTTTTGCTTCTTCTGATTGACCCTCCAGACTTCACCTTCTCCTTCTCCTTCTTTTGCTTCTTCTGATTCACCCTCCAGACTTCGCCTTCTCCTTCTCCTTCTTCTACTTCTTCTGATTCACCCTCCAGACTTCACCTTCTCCTTCTCCTTCTTCTACTTCTTCTGATTCACCCTCCAGTCTTCATCTTCTCCTTCTCCTTCTTCTGCTTCTTCTGATTCACCCTCCAGACTTCACCTTCTCCTTCTCCTTCTTCTGCTTCTCCTGATTCACCCTCCTGACTTCACCTTCTCCTTCTCCTTCTTCTGCTTCTTCTGATTCACCCTCCAGACTTCACCTTCTCCTTCTCCTTCTTCTACTTCTTCTGATTCACCCTCCAGACTTCACCTTCTCCTGCTACTCCTTCTGCTTCATCTGATTCACCCTCCAGACTTCACCTTCTCCTTTTCTTTCTTCTGCTTCTTCTGATTCACCCTCCAGATTTCACCTTCTCCTTCTCCTTCTTCTGCTTCTTCTGATTCACCCTCCAGACTTCACCTTCTCCTTCTCCTTCTTCTGCTTCTTCTGATTCACCCTCCAGAATTCACCTTCTCCTTCACCTTCTTCTACTTCTTCTGATTCACCCTCCAGACTTCACCTTCTCCTTCTCCTTCTTCTGCTTCTTCTGATTCACCCTCCAGACTTCACCTTCTCCTTCTCCTTCGTCTACTTCTTCTGATTCACCCTCCAGACTACACCTTCTCCTTCTCCCTCTTCTACTTCTTCTGATTCATCCTCCAGACTTCACCTGCTCCTTCTCCTTCTTCTGCTTCTTCTGATTCACCCTCCAGACTTCACCTTCTCCTTCTCCTTCTTCTACTTCTTCTGATTCACCCTCCAGACTTCACCTTCTCCTTCTCCTTCTTCTACTTCTTCTGATTCACCCTCCAGACTTCACCTTCTCCTTCTTCTACTTCTTCTGCTTCTCCCTCCAGACTTCACCTTCTCCTTCTCCTTCTTCTGCTTCTTCTGATTCACCCTCCAGACTTCACCTTCTCCTTCTCCTTCTTCTACTTCTTCTGATTCACCCTCCAGACTTCACCTTCTCCTTCTCCTTCTTCTACTTCTTCTGATTCACCCTCCAGACTTCACCTTCTCCTTCTCCTTCTTCTACTACTTATGATTCACCCTCCTGACTTCACCTTCTCCTTCTCCTCCTTCTGCTTCTTCTGCTTCACCCTCCAGACTTCACCTTCTCCTTCTCCTTCTTCTGCTTCTTCTGCTTCACCCTCCAGACTTCACCTTCTCCTTCTCCTTCTTCTGCTTCTTCTGCTTCACCCTCCTGACTTCACCTTCTCCTTCTCCTTCTTCTTCTTCTTCTGATTCACCCTCCAGACTTCACCTTCTCCTTCTCCTTCTTCTGCTTCTTCTGCTTCACCCTCCTGACTTCACCTTCGCCTTCTCCTTCTTCTGCTTCTTCTGATTCACCCTCCTGACTTCACCTTCTCCTTCTCCTTCTTCTGATTCTTTTGATTCACCCTCCAGACTTCACCTTCTCCTTCTCCTTCTTCTGCTTCTTCTGATTCACCCTCCAGACTTCACCTTCTCCTTCTCCTTCTTCTACTTCTTCTGATTCACCCTCCTGACTTCACCTTCTCCTTCTCCTTCTTCTGATTCTTTTGATTCACCCTCCAGTCTTCACCTTCTCCTTCTCCTTCTTCTGCTTCTTCTGATTCACCCTCCAGACTTCACCTTCTCCTTCTCCTTCTTCTGATTCTTTTGATTCACCCTCCAGACTTCACCTTCTCCTTCTCCTTCTTCTGCTTCTTCTGATTCACCCTCCTGACTTCACCCTCTCCTTCTCCTTCTTCTACTTCTTCTGATTCACCCTCCTGACTTCACCTTCTCCTTCTCCTTCATCTACTTCTTCTGCTTCACCCTCCAGACTTCACCTTCTCCTTCTCCTTCTTCTACTTCTTCTGATTCACCCTCCAGACTTCACCTTCTCCTTCTCCTTCTTCTGCTTCTTCTGATTCACCCTCCAGACTTCACCTTCTCCTTCTCCTTATTCTGCTTCTTCTGATTCACCCGCCAGACTTCACCTTCTCCTTCTCCTTCTTCTGCTTCTTCTGATTCACCTTCAGACTTTACCTTCTCCTTCTCCTTCTTCTGCTTCTTCTGATTCACCCTCCAGACTTCACCTTCTCCTTCTCCTTCATCTACTTCTTCTGATTCACCCTCCAGACTTCATCTTCTCCTTCTCCTTCTTCTGCTTCTTCTGATTCACCCTCCAGACTTCACCTTCTCCTTCTCCTTCTTCTGCTTTTTCTGATTCACCCTCCTGACTTCACCTTCTCCTTCTCCTTCTTCTACTTCTTCTGATTCACCCTCCAGACTTCACCTCCTCCTTCTCCTTTTTCTACTTCTTCTGATTCACCCACCAGACTTCACCTTCTCCTTCTCCTTCTTCTGCTTCTTCTGATTCACCCTCCAGACCTCACCTTCTCCTTCTCCTTCTTCTGCTTCTTCTAATTCACCCTCCAGACTTCACCTTCTCCTTCTCCTTCTTCTGCTTCTTTTGATTCACCCTTCAGACTTCACCTTCTCCTTCTCCTTCTTCTGCTTCTTCTGATTCACCCTCCCGACCTCACCTTCTCCTTCTCCTTCTTCAACTTCTTCTGATTCACCCTCCAGACTTCATCTTCTCCTTCTCCTTCTTTTGCTTCTTCTGATTCACCCTCCAGACTTCACCTTCTCCTTCTCCTTCTTCTGCTTCTTCTGATTCACCCTCCAGAGTTCGCCTTCTCCTTCTCCTTCTTCTCCTTCTTCTGATTCACCCTCCAGACTTCACCTTCTCCTTCTCCTTCTTCTACTTCTTCTGATTCACCCTCCAGTCTTCACCTTCTCCTTCTCCTTCTTCTGCTTCTTCTGATTCACCCTCCAGACTTCACCTTCTCCTTCTCCTTCTTCTGCTTCTCCTGATTCACCCTCCAGACTTCACCTTCTCCTTCTACTTCTTCTGCTTCTTCTGATTCACCCTCCAGACTTCACCTTCTCCTTCTCCTTCTTCTGCTTCTTCTGATTCACCCTCCAGACTTCACCTTCTCCTTCTCCTTCTTCTACTTCTTCTGATTCACCCTCCAGACTTCACCTTCTCCTTCTCCTTCTTCTGCTTCTTCTGATTCACCCTCCAGACTTCACCTTCTCCTTCTCCTTCGTCTACTTCTTCTGATTCACCCTCCAGACTACACCTTCTCCTTCTCCTTCTTCTACTTCTTCTGATTCACCCTCCAGACTTCACCATCTCCTTCTCCTTCTTCTGCTTCCTCTGATTCACCCTCCAGACTTCACCTTCTCCTTCTCCTTCTTCTACATCTTCTGATTCACCCTCCAGACTTCACCTTCTCCTTCTCCTTCTTCTACTTCTTCTGCTTTTCCCTCCAGACTTCACCTTCTCCTTCTCCTTCTTCTGCTTCTTCTGATTCACCCTCCAGACTTCACCTTCTCCTTCTCCTTCTTCTACTTCTTCTGATTCACCCTCCAGACTTCACCTTCTCCTTCTCCTTCTTCTACTTCTTCTGATTCACCCTCCAGACTTCATCTTCTCCTTCTCCTTCTTTTGCTTCTTCTGATTCACCCTCCAGACTTCACTTTCTCCTTCTCCTTCTTCTGCTTCTTCTGATTCACCCTCCAGAGTTCGCCTTCTCCTTCTCCTTCTTCTCCTTCTTCTGATTCACCCTCCATACTTCACCTTCTCCTTCTCCTTCTTCTACTTCTTCTGATTCACCCTCCAATCTTCACCTTCTCCTTCTCCTTCTTCTGCTTCTTCTGATTCACCCTCCAGACTTCACCTTCTCCTTCTCCTTCTTCTGCTTCTCCTGATTCACCCTCCAGACTTCACCTTCTCCTTCTACTTCTTCTGCTTCTTCTGATTCACCCTCCAGACTTCACCTTCTCCTTCTCCTTCTTCTGCTTCTTCTGATTCACCCTCCAGACTTCACCTTCTCCTTCTCCTTCTTCTACTTCTTCTGATTCACCCTCCAGACTTCACCTTCTCCTTCTCCTTCTTCTGCTTCTTCTGATTCACCCTCCAGACTTCACCTTCTCCTTCTCCTTCGTCTACTTCTTCTGATTCACCCTCCAGACTACACCTTCTCCTTCTCCTTCTTCTACTTCTTCTGATTCACCCTCCAGACTTCACCATCTCCTTCTCCTTCTTCTGCTTCCTCTGATTCACCCTCCAGACTTCACCTTCTCCTTCTCCTTCTTCTACATCTTCTGATTCACCCTCCAGACTTCACCTTCTCCTTCTCCTTCTTCTGCTTCTCCTGATTCACCCTCCAGACTTCACCTTCTCCTTCTACTTCTTCTGCTTCTTCTGATTCACCCTCCAGACTTCACCTTCTCCTTCTCCTTCTTCTGCTTCTTCTGATTCACCCTCCAGACTTCACCTTCTCCTTCTCCTTCTTCTACTTCTTCTGCTTTTCCCTCCAGACTTCACCTTCTCCTTCTCCTTCTTCTGCTTCTTCTGATTCACCCTCCAGACTTCACCTTCTCCTTCTCCTTCTTCTACTTCTTCTGATTCACCCTCCAGACTTCACCTTCTCCTTCTCCTTCTTCTACTTCTTCTGATTCACCCTCCAGACTTCACCATCTCCTTCTCCTTCTTCTACTTCTTATGATTCACCCTCCTGACTTCACCTTCTCCTTCTCCTTCTTCTGCTTCTTCCGCTTCAACCTCCAGACTTCACCTTCTCCTTCTCCTTCTTCTGCTTCATCTGCTTCACCCTCCAGACTTCACCTTCTCCTTCTCCTTCTTCTGCTTCTTCTGCTTCACCCTCCTGACTTCACCTTCTCCTTCTCCTTCTTCTGCTTCTTCTGCTTCACCCTCCAGACTTCACCTTCTCCTTCTCCTTCTTCTGCTTCTTCTGCTTCACCCTCCAGACTTCACCTTCTCCTTCTCCTTCTTCTGCTTCTTCTGCTTCACCCTCCAGACTTCACCTTCTCCTTCTCCTTCTTCTGCTTCTTCTGCTTCGCCCTCCAGACTTCACCTTCTCCTTCTCCTTCTTCTGCTTCTTCTGATTCACCCTCCAGACTTCACCTTCTCCTTCTCCTTCTTCTACTTCTTCTGATTCACCCTCCAGACTTCACCTTCTCGTTCTCCTTCTTCTGCTTCTTCTGCTGCGCCCCCCAGACTTCACCTTCTCCTTCTCCTTCTTCTGCTTCTTCTGCTTCACCCTCCTGACTTCATCTTCTCCTTCTCCTTCTTCTACTTCTTCTGCTTCACCCCCCTGACTTCACCTTCTCCTTCTCCTTCTTCTGCTTCTTCTGATTCACCCTCCTAACTTCACCTTCTCCTTCTCCTTCTTCTGCTTCTTCTGATTCACCCTCCTGACTTCACCTTCTTCTTCTCCTTCTTCTGCTTCTTCTGATTCACCCTCCAGACTTCACCTTCTCCTTCTCCTTCTTCTGCTTCTTCTGATTCACCCTCCTGACTTCACCTTCTCCTTCTCCTTCTTCTGCTTCTTCTGCTTCACCCTCCAGACTTCACCTTCTCCTTCTCCTTCTTCTGCTTCTTCTGCTCCACCCTCCAGACTTCACCTTCGCCTTCTCCTTCTTCTGCTTCTTCTGCTTCACCCTCCTGACTTCACCTTCTCCTTCTCCTTCTTCTACTTCTTCTGATTCACCCTCCAGACTTCACCTTCTCCTTCTCCTTCTTCTGCTTCTTCTGATTCACCCTCCAGACTTCACATTCTCCTTCTCCTTCTTCTACTTCTTCTGATTCACCCTCGAGACTTCATCTTCTCCTTCTCCTTCTTCTGCTTCTTCTGATTCACCCTCCAGACTTCACCTTCTCCTTCTCCTTCTTCTGCTTCTTCTGATTCACCCTCCAGACTTCACCTTCTCCTTCTCCTTCTTCTACTTCTTCTGATTCACCCTCTAGACTTCAACTTCTCCTTCTCCTTCTTCTGCTTCTTCTGCTTCACCCTCCAGACTTCACCTTCTCCTTCTCCTTCTTCTACTTCTTCTGCTTCACCCCCCTGACTTCACCTTCTCCTTCTCCTTCTTCTGCTTCTTCTGATTCACCCTCCTAACTTCACCTTCTCCTTCTCCTTCTTCTGCTTCTTCTGATTCACCCTCCTGACTTCACCTTCTCCTTCTCCTTCTTCTGCTTCTTCTGATTCACCCTCCAGACTTCACCTTCTCCTTTTCCTTCTTCTGCTTCTTCTGTTTCACCCTCCAGACATCACCTTCTCCTTCTCCTTCTTCTACTTCTTCTGATTCACCCTCCAGACTTCATCTTCTCCTTCTCCTTCTTCTGCTTCTTCTGATTCACCCTCCAGACTTCACCTTCTCCTTCTCCTTCTTCTGCTTCTTCTGATTCACCCTCCAGACTTCACCTTCTCCTTCTCCTTCTTCTACTTCTTCGGATTCACCCTCCAGACTTCACCTTCTCCTTCTCCTTCTTCTGCTTCTTCTGATTCACCCTCCAGTCTTCACCTCCTCCTTCTCCTTCTTCTGCTTCTTCTGATTCACCCTCCAGACTTCACCTTCTCATTCTCCTTCTTCTGATTCTTTTGATTCACCCTCCAGACTTCACCTTCTCCTTCTCCTTCTTCTGCTTCTTCTGATTCACCCTTCTGACTTCACCCTCTCCTTCTCCTTCTTCTGCTTCTTCTGATTCACCCTCCTGACTTCATCTTCTCCTTCTAATTCTTCTACTTCTTCTGCTTCACCCTCCAGACTTCACCTTCTCCTTTTCCTCCTTCTGCTTCTTCTGATTCACCCTCCTGACTTCACCCTCTCCTTCTCCTTCTTCTACTTCTTCTGATTCACCCTCCTGACTTCACCCTCTCCTTCTCCTTCTTCTACTTCTTCTGCTTCACCCTCCTGACTTCACCTTCTCCTTCTCCTTCTTCTACTTCTTCTGCTTCACCCTCCAGACTTCACCTTCTCCTTCTCCTTCTTCTGCTTTTTCTGACTCACCCTCCTGACATCACCTTCTCCTTCTCCTTCTTCTACTTCTTCTGATTCACCCTCCAGACTTCACCTTCTCCTTCTCCTTCTTCTACTTCTTCTGATTCAACCACCAGACTTCACCTTCTCCTTCTCCTTCTTCTGCTTCTTCTGATTCACCCTCCAGACTTCACCTTCTCCTTCTCCTTCTTCTGCTTCTTCTGATTCACCCTCCAGACTTCACCTTCTCCTTCTCCTTCTTCTGCTTCTTTTGATTCACCCTTCAGACTTCACCTTCTCCTTCTCCTTCTTCTGCTTCTTCTGATTCACCCTCCAGACCTCACCTTCTCCTTCTCCTTCTTCAACTTCTTCTGATTCACCCTCCAGACTTCATCTTCTCCTTCTCCTTCTTTTGCTTCTTCTGATTCACCCTCCAGACTTCACCTTCTCCTTCTCCTTCTTCTGCTTCTTCTGATTCACCCTCCAGACTTCGCCTTCTCCTTCTCCTTCTTCTACTTCTTCTGATTCACCCTCCAGACTTCACCTTCTCCTTCTCCTTCTTCTACTTCTTCTGATTCACCCTCCAGTCTTCACCTTCCCCTTCTCCTTTTTCTGCGTCTTCTGATTCACCCTCCAGAATTCACCTTCTCCTTCTCCTTCTTCTGCTTCTCCTGATTCACCCTCCTGACTTCACCTTCTCCTTCTCCTTCTTCTGCTTCTTCTGATTCACCCTCCAGACTTCACCTTCTCCTTCTCCTTCTTGTACTTCTTCTAATTCACCCTCCAGACTTCACCTTCTCCTTCTCCTTCTTCTGCTTCTTCTGATTCACCCTCCAGACTTCACCTTCTCCTTCTCCTTCGTCTACTTCTTCTGATTCACCCTCCAGACTACACCTTCTCCTTCTCCTTCTTCTACTTCTTCTGATTCACCCTCCAAACTTCACCTTCTCCTTCTCCTTCTTCTGCTTCTTCTGCCTCACCCTCCTGACTTCACCTTCGCCTTCTCCTTCTTCTGCTTCTTCTGATTCACCCTCCAGACTTCACCTTCTCCTTCTCCTTCTTCTGATTCTTTTGATTCACCCTCCAGACTTCACCTTCTCCTTCTCCTTCTTCTGCTTCTTCTGATTCACCCTCCAGACTTCACCTTCTCCTTCTCCTTCTTCTACTTCTTCTGATTCACCCTCCTGACTTCACCTTCTCCTTCTCCTTCTTCTGATTCTTTTGATTCACCCTCCAGTCTTCACCTTCTCCTTCTCCTTCTTCTGCTTCTTCTGATTCACCCTCCAGACTTCACCTTGTCCTTCTCCTTCTTCTGATTCTTTTGATTCACCCTCCAGACTTCACCTTCTCCTTCTCCTTCTTCTGCTTCTTCTGATTCACCCTCCTGACTTCACCCTCTCCTTCTCCTTCTTCTACTTCTTCTGATTCACCCTCCTGACTTCACCTTCTCCTTCTCCTTCATCTACTTCTTCTGCTTCACCCTCCAGACTTCACCTTCTCCTTCTCCTTCTTCTACTTCTTCTGATTCACCCTCCAGACTTCACCTTCTCCTTCTCCTTCTTCTGCTTCTTCTGATTCACCCTCCAGACTTCACCTTCTCCTTCTCCTTATTCTGCTTCTTCTGATTCACCCGCCAGACTTCACCTTCTCCTTCTCCTTATTCTGCTTCTTCTGATTCACCCTCCAGACTTCACCTTCTCCTTCTCCTTCTGCTTCTTCTGATTCATCATCAGACTTTACCTTCTCCTTCTCCTTCTTCTGCTTCTTCTGATTCACCCTCCAGACTTCACCTTCTCCTTCTCCTTCATCTACTTCTTCTGATTCACCCTCCAGACTTCATCTTCTCCTTCTCCTTCTTCTGCTTCTTCTGATTCACCCTCCAGACTTCACCTTCTCCTTCTCCTTCTTCTGCTTTTTCTGATTCACCCTCCTGACTTCACCTTCTCCTTCTCCTTCTTCTACTTCTTCTGATTCACCCTCCAGACTTCACCTCCTCCTTCTCCTTTTTCTACTTATTCTGATTCACCCACCAGACTTCACCTTCTCCTTCTCCTTCTTCTGCTTCTTCTGATTCACCCTCCAGACTTCACCTTCTCCTTCTCCTTCTTCTTCTTCTTCTGATTCACCCTCCAGACTTCACCTTCTCCTTCTCCTTCTTCTGCTTATTTTGATTCAC
Source organism: Somniosus microcephalus (assembly GCF_052327205.1). NCBI lineage: Eukaryota > Metazoa > Chordata > Chondrichthyes > Squaliformes > Somniosidae > Somniosus > Somniosus microcephalus. The sequence goes on along the minus strand of NW_028225322.1, from coordinate 80,455 downwards.
CCTTCAGACTTCACCTTCTCCTTCTCCTTCTTCTGCTTCTTCTGATTCACCCTCCAGACCTCACCTTCTCCTTCTCCTTCTTCAACTTCTTCTGATTCACCCTCCAGACTTCATCTTCTCCTTCTCCTTCTTTTGCTTCTTCTGATTCACCCTCCAGACTTCACCTTCTCCTTCTCCTTCTTCTGCTTCTTCTGATTCACCCTCCAGACTTCGCCTTCTCCTTCTCCTTCTTCTCCTTCTTCTGATTCACCCTCCAGACTTCACCTTCTCCTTCTCCCTCTTCTACTTCTTCTGATTCACCCTCCAGTCTTCACCTTCTCCTTCTCCTTCTTCTGCTTCTTCTGATTCACCCTCCAGACTTCACCTTCTCCTTCTCCTTCTTCTGCTTCTCCTGATTCACCCTCCTGACTTCACCTTCTCCTTCTCCTACTTCTGCTTCTTCTGATTCAGCCTCCAGACTTCACCTTCTCCTTCTCCTTCTTCTACTTCTTCTGATTCACCCTCCAGACTTCACCTTCTCCTTCTACTTCTTCTGCTTCTTCTGATTCACCCTCCAGATTTCACCTTCTCCTTCTCCTTCTTCTGCTTCTTCTGATTCACCCTCCAGACTTCACCTTCTCCTTCTCCCTCTTCTGCTTCTTCTGATTCACCCTCCAGACTTCAGCTTCTCCTTCTCCTTCTTCTACTTCTTCTGATTCACCCTCCAGACTTCACCTTCTCCTTCTCCTTCTTCTGCTTCTTCTGATTCACCCTCCAGACTTCACCTTCTCCTTCTCCTTCGTCTACTTCTTCTGATTCACCCTCCAGACTACACCTTCTCCTTCTCCTTCTTCTACTTCTTCTGATTCACCCTCCAGACTTCACCTTCTCCTTCTCCTTCTTCTGCTTCTTCTGATTCACCCTCCAGACTTCACCTTCTCCTTCTTCTTCTTCTACTTCTTCTGATTCACCCTCCAGACTTCACCTTCTCCTTCTCCTTCTTCTACTTCTTCTGCTTTTCCCTCCAGACTTCACCTTCTCCTTCTCCTTCTTCTGCTTCTTCTGATTCACCCTCCAGACTTCACCTTCTCCTTCTCCTTCTTCTACTTCTTCTGATTCACCCTCCAGACTTCACCTTCTCCTTCTCCTTCTTCTACTTCTTCTGATTCACCCTCCAGACTTCACCTTCTCCTTCTCCTTCTTCTACTTCTTATGATTCACCCTCCTGACTTCACCTTCTCCTTCTCCTTCTTCTGCTTCTTCTGCTTCAACCTCCAGACTTCACCTTCTCCTTCTCCTTCTTCTGCTTCTTCTGCTTCACCCTCCAGACTTCACCTTCTCCTTCTCCTTCTTCTGCTTCTTCTGCTTCACCCTCCTGACTTCACCTTCTCCTTCTCCTTCTTCTGCTTCTTCTGCTTCACCCTCCAGACTTCACCTTCTCCTTCTCCTTCTTCTGCTTCTTCTGCTTCACCCTCCAGACTTCACCTTCTCCTTCTCCTTCTTCTGCTTCTTCTGCTTCACCCTCCAGACTTCACCTTCTCCTTCTCCTTCTTCTGCTTCTTCTGCTTCGCCCTCCAGACTTCACCTTCTCCTTCTCCTTCTTCTGCTTCTTCTGCTTCACCCTCCAGACTTCACCTTCTCCTTCTCCTTCTTCTGCTTCTTCTGCTTCACCCTGCTGACTTCACCTTCTCCTTCTCCTTCCTCTACTTCTTCTGATTCACCCTCCAGACTTCACCTTCTCCTTCTCCTTCTTCTGCTTCTTCTGCTTCACCCTCCAGACTTCACCTTCTCGTTCTCCTTCTTCTGCTTCTTCTGCTGCGCCCTCCAGACTTCACCTTCTCCTTCTCCTTCTTCTGCTTCTTCTGCTTCAGCCTCCTGACTTCATCTTCTCCTTCTCCTTCTTCTACTTCTTCTGCTTCACCCCCCTGACTTCACCTTCTCCTTCTCCTTCTTCTGCTTCTTCTGATTCACCCTCCTAACTTCACCTTCTCCTTCTCCTTCTTCTGCTTCTTCTGATTCACCCTCCTGACTTCACCTTCTCCTTCTCCTTCTTCTGCTTCTTCTGATTCACCCTCCAGACTTCACCTTCTCCTTCTCCTTCTTCTGCTTCTTCTGATTCACCCTCCTTACTTCACCTTCTCCTTCTCCTTCTTCTGCTTCTTCTGCTTCACCCTCCAGACTTCACCTTCTCCTTCTCCTTCTTCTGCTTCTTCTGCTTCTCCCTCCAGACTTCACCTTCTCCTTCTCCTTCTTCTGCTTCTTCTGCTTCACCCTCCTGACTTCACCTTCTCCTTCTCCTTCTTCTACTTCTTCTGATTCACCCTCCAGACTTCACCTTCTCCTTCTCCTTCTTCTGCTTCTTCTGATTCACCCTCCAGACTTCACATTCTCCTTCTCCTTCTTCTACTTCTTCTGATTCACCCTCGAGACTTCATCTTCTCCTTCTCCTTCTTCTTCTGATTCACCCTCCAGACTTCACCTTCTCCTTCTCCTTCTTCTGCTTCTTCTGATTCACCCCCCAGACTTCACCTTCTCCTTCTCCTTCTTCTACTTCTTCTGATTCACCCTCTAGACTTCAACTTCTCCTTCTCCTTCTTCTGCTTCTTCTGCTTCACCCTCCAGACTTCACCTTCTCGTTCTCCTTCTTCTGCTTCTTCTGATTCACCCTCCTAACTTCACCTTCTCCTTCTCCTTCTTCTGCTTCTTCTGATTCACCCTCCTGACTTCACCTTCTCCTTCTCCTTCTTCTGCTTCTTCTGATTCACCCTCCAGACTTCACCTTCTCCTTCTCCTTCTTCTGCTTCTTCTGATTCACCCTCCAGACTTCACCTTCTCCTTTTCCTTCTTCTGCTTCTTCTGATTCACCCTCCAGACCTCACCTTCTCCTTCTCCTTCTTCTACTGCTTCTGATTCACCCTCCAGACTTCATCTTCTCCTTCTCCTTCTTCTGCTTCTTCTGATTCACCCTCCAGACTTCACCTTCTCCTTCTCCTTCTTCTGCTTCTTCTGATTCACCCTCCAGACTTCACCTTCTCCTTCTCCTTCTTCTCCTTCTTCTGAATCACCCTCCAGACTTCATCTTCTCCTTATCCTTCTTCTGCTTCTTCTGATTCACCCTCCAGACTTCACCTTCTCCTTCTCCTTCTTCTGCTTCTTCTGATTCACCCTCCAGACTTCACCTTCTCCTTCTCCTTCTTCTACTTCTTCTGATTCACCCTCTAGACTTCAACTTCTCCTTCTCCTTCTTCTGCTTCTTCTGCTTCACCCTCCAGACTTCACCTTCTCGTTCTCCTTCTTCTGCTTCTTCTCTTCACCCTCCTGACTTCACCTTCTCCTTCTCCTTCTTCTGCTTCTTCTGCTTCACCCCCCTGACTTCACCTTCTCCTTCTCCTTCTTCTGCTTCTTCTGATTCACCCTCCTAACTTCACCTTCTCCTTCTCCTTCTTCTGCTTCTTCTGATTCACCCTCCTGACTTCACCTTCTCCTTCTCCTTCTTCTGCTTCTTCTGATTCACCCTCCAGACTTCACCTTCTCCTTCTCCTTCTTCTGCTTCTTCTGATTCACCCTCCAGACTTCACCTTCTCCTTTTCCTTCTTCTGCTTCTTCTGATTCACCCTCCAGACCTCACCTTCTCCTTCTCCTTCTTCTACTTCTTCTGATTCACCCTCCAGACTTCATCTTCTCCTTCTCCTTCTTCTGCTTCTTCTGATTCACCCTCCAGACTTCACCTTCTCCTTCTCCTTCTTCTGCTTCTTCTGATTCACCCTCCAGACTTCACCTTCTCCTTCTCCTTCTTCTACTTCTTCTGATTCAACCTCCAGACTTCACCTTCTCCTTCTCCTTCTTCTGCTTCTTCTGATTCACCCTCCAGTCTTCACCTCCTCCTTCTCCTTCTTCTGCTTCTTCTGATTCACCCTCCAGACTTCACCTTCTCCTTCTCCTTCTTCTGATTCTTTTGATTCACCCTCCAGACTTCACCTTCTCCTTCTCCTTCTTCTGCTTCTTCTGATTCACCCTTCTGACTTCACCCTCTCCTTCTCCTTCTTCTACTTCTTCTGATTCACCCTCCTGACTTCATCTTCTCCTTCTCCTTCTTCTACTTCTTCTGCTTCACCCTCCAGACTTCACCTTCTCCTTCTCCTCCTTCTGCTTCTTCTGATTCACCCTCCTGACTTCACCCTCTCCTTCTCCTTCTTCTACTTCTTCTGATTCACCCTCCTGACTTCACCCTCTCCTTCTCCTTCTTCTACTTCTTCTGCTTCACCCTCCTGACTTCACCTTCTCCTTCTCCTTCTTCTACTTCTTCTGCTTCACCCTCCAGACTTCACCTTCTCCTTCTCCTTCTTCTGCTTTTTCTGACTCACCCTCCTGACATCACCTTCTCCTTCTCCTTCTTCTACATCTTCTGATTCACCCTCCAGACTTCACCTTCTCCTTCTCCTTCTTCTGCGTCTTCTGATTCACCCTCCAGAATTCACCTTCTCCTTCTCCTTCTTCTGCTTCTCCTGATTCACCCTCCTGACTTCACCTTCTCCTTCTCCTTCTTCTGCTTCTTCTGATTCACCCTCCAGACTTCACCTTCTCCTTCTCCTTCTTGTACTTCTTCTAATTCACCCTCCAGACTTCACCTTCTCCTTCTCCTTCTTCTGCTTCTTCTGATTCACCCTCCAGACTTCACCTTCTCCTTCTCCTTCGTCTACTTCTTCTGATTCACCCTCCAGACTACACCTTCTCCTTCTCCTTCTTCTGCTTCTTCTGATTCACCCTCCTGACTTCACCTTCTCCTTCTCCTTCTTCTGATTCTTTTGATTCACCCTCCAGACTTCACCTTCTCCTTCTCCTTCTTCTGCTTCTTCTGATTCATCCTCCAGACTTCACCTTCTCCTTCTCCTTCTTCTACTTCTTCTGATTCACCCTCCTGACTTCACCTTCTCCTTCTCCTTCTTCTGATTCTTTTGATTCACCCTCCAGTCTTCACCTTCTCCTTCTCCTTCTTCTGCTTCTTCTGATTCACCCTCCAGACTTCACCTTCTCCTTCTCCTTCTTCTGATTCTTTTGATTCACCCTCCAGACTTCACCTTCTCCTTCTCCTTCTTCTGCTTCTTCTGATTCACCCTCCTGACTTCACCCTCTCCTTCTCCTTCTTCTACTTCTTCTGATTCACCCTCCTGACTTCACCTTCTCCTTCTCCTTCATCTACTTCTTCTGCTTCACACTCCAGACTTCACCCTCTCCTTCTCCTTCTTCTACTTCTTCTGATTCACCCTCCTGACTTCACCGTCTCCTTCTCCTTCTTCTACTTCTTCTGCTTCACCCTCCTGACTTCACCTTCTCCTTCTCCTTCTTCTACTTCTTCTGCTTCACCCTCCAGACTTCACCTTCTCCTTCTCCTTCTTCTGCTTTTTCTGACTCACCCTCCTGACATCACCTTCTCCTTCTCCTTCTTCTACTTCTTCTGATTCACCCTCCAGACTTCATCTTCTCCTTCTCCTTCTTCTGCTTCTTCTGATTCACCCTCCAGACTTCACCTTCTCCTTCTCCTTCTTCTGCTTCTTCTGATTCACCCTCCAGACTTCACCTTCTCCTTCTCCTTCTTCTACTTCTTCGGATTCACCCTCCAGACTTCACCTTCTCCTTCTCCTTCTTCTGCTTATTTTGATTCACCCTTCAGACTTCACCTTCTCCTTCTCCTTCTTCTGCTTCTTCTGATTCACCCTCCAGACCTCACCTTCTCCTTCTCCTTCTTCAACTTCTTCTGATTCACCCTCCAGACTTCATCTTCTCCTTCTCCTTCTTTTGCTTCTTCTGATTCACCCTCCAGACTTCACCTTCTCCTTCTCCTTCTTCTGCTTCTTCTGATTCACCCTCCAGACTTCGCCTTCTCCTTCTCCTTCTTCTCCTTCTTCTGATTCACCCTCCAGACTTCACCTTCTCCTTCTCCCTCTTCTACTTCTTCTGATTCACCCTCCAGTCTTCACCTTCTCCTTCTCCTTCTTCTGCTTCTTCTGATTCACCCTCCAGACTTCACCTTCTCCTTCTCCTTCTTCTGCTTCTCCTGATTCACCCTCCTGACTTCACCTTCTCCTTCTCCTACTTCTGCTTCTTCTGATTCAGCCTCCAGACTTCACCTTCTCCTTCTCCTTCTTTTGCTTCTTCTGATTCACCCTCCAGAATTCACCTTCTCCTTCTCCTTCTTCTGCTTCTCCTGATTCACCCTCCTGACTTCACCTTCTCCTTCTCCTTCTTCTGCTTCTTCTGATTCACCCTCCAGACTTCACCTTCTCCTTCTCCTTCTTGTACTTCTTCTAATTCACCCTCCAGACTTCACCTTCTCCTTCTCCTTCTTCTGCTTCTTCTGATTCACCCTCCAGACTTCACCTTCTCCTTCTCCTTCGTCTACTTCTTCTGATTCACCCTCCAGACTACACCTTCTCCTTCTCCTTCTTCTGCTTCTTCTGATTCACCCTCCTGACTTCACCTTCTCCTTCTCCTTCTTCTGATTCTTTTGATTCACCCTCCAGACTTCACCTTCTCCTTCTCCTTCTTCTGCTTCTTCTGATTCATCCTCCAGACTTCACCTTCTCCTTCTCCTTCTTCTACTTCTTCTGATTCACCCTCCTGACTTCACCTTCTCCTTCTCCTTCTTCTGATTCTTTTGATTCACCCTCCAGTCTTCACCTTCTCCTTCTCCTTCTTCTGCTTCTTCTGATTCACCCTCCAGACTTCACCTTCTCCTTCTCCTTCTTCTGATTCTTTTGATTCACCCTCCAGACTTCACCTTCTCCTTCTCCTTCTTCTGCTTCTTCTGATTCACCCTCCTGACTTCACCCTCTCCTTCTCCTTCTTCTACTTCTTCTGATTCACCCTCCTGACTTCACCTTCTCCTTCTCCTTCATCTACTTCTTCTGCTTCACACTCCAGACTTCACCCTCTCCTTCTCCTTCTTCTACTTCTTCTGATTCACCCTCCTGACTTCACCGTCTCCTTCTCCTTCTTCTACTTCTTCTGCTTCACCCTCCTGACTTCACCTTCTCCTTCTCCTTCTTCTACTTCTTCTGCTTCACCCTCCAGACTTCACCTTCTCCTTCTCCTTCTTCTGCTTTTTCTGACTCACCCTCCTGACATCACCTTCTCCTTCTCCTTCTTCTACTTCTTCTGATTCACCCTCCAGACTTCATCTTCTCCTTCTCCTTCTTCTGCTTCTTCTGATTCACCCTCCAGACTTCACCTTCTCCTTCTCCTTCTTCTGCTTCTTCTGATTCACCCTCCAGACTTCACCTTCTCCTTCTCCTTCTTCTACTTCTTCGGATTCACCCTCCAGACTTCACCTTCTCCTTCTCCTTCTTCTGCTTATTTTGATTCACCCTTCAGACTTCACCTTCTCCTTCTCCTTCTTCTGCTTCTTCTGATTCACCCTCCAGACCTCACCTTCTCCTTCTCCTTCTTCAACTTCTTCTGATTCACCCTCCAGACTTCATCTTCTCCTTCTCCTTCTTTTGCTTCTTCTGATTCACCCTCCAGACTTCACCTTCTCCTTCTCCTTCTTCTGCTTCTTCTGATTCACCCTCCAGACTTCGCCTTCTCCTTCTCCTTCTTCTCCTTCTTCTGATTCACCCTCCAGACTTCACCTTCTCCTTCTCCCTCTTCTACTTCTTCTGATTCACCCTCCAGTCTTCACCTTCTCCTTCTCCTTCTTCTGCTTCTTCTGATTCACCCTCCAGACTTCACCTTCTCCTTCTCCTTCTTCTGCTTCTCCTGATTCACCCTCCTGACTTCACCTTCTCCTTCTCCTACTTCTGCTTCTTCTGATTCAGCCTCCAGACTTCACCTTCTCCTTCTCCTTCTTCTACTTCTTCTGATTCACCCTCCAGACTTCACCTTCTCCTTCTACTTCTTCTGCTTCTTCTGATTCACCCTCCAGATTTCACCTTCTCCTTCTCCTTCTTCTGCTTCTTCTGATTCACCCTCCAGACTTCACCTTCTCCTTCTCCCTCTTCTGCTTCTTCTGATTCACCCTCCAGACTTCAGCTTCTCCTTCTCCTTCTTCTACTTCTTCTGATTCACCCTCCAGACTTCACCTTCTCCTTCTCCTTCTTCTGCTTCTTCTGATTCACCCTCCAGACTTCACCTTCTCCTTCTCCTTCGTCTACTTCTTCTGATTCACCCTCCAGACTACACCTTCTCCTTCTCCTTCTTCTACTTCTTCTGATTCACCCTCCAGACTTCACCTTCTCCTTCTCCTTCTTCTGCTTCTTCTGATTCACCCTCCAGACTTCACCTTCTCCTTCTTCTTCTTCTACTTCTTCTGATTCACCCTCCAGACTTCACCTTCTCCTTCTCCTTCTTCTACTTCTTCTGCTTTTCCCTCCAGACTTCACCTTCTCCTTCTCCTTCTTCTGCTTCTTCTGATTCACCCTCCAGACTTCACCTTCTCCTTCTCCTTCTTCTACTTCTTCTGATTCACCCTCCAGACTTCACCTTCTCCTTCTCCTTCTTCTACTTCTTCTGATTCACCCTCCAGACTTCACCTTCTCCTTCTCCTTCTTCTACTTCTTATGATTCACCCTCCTGACTTCACCTTCTCCTTCTCCTTCTTCTGCTTCTTCTGCTTCAACCTCCAGACTTCACCTTCTCCTTCTCCTTCTTCTGCTTCTTCTGCTTCACCCTCCAGACTTCACCTTCTCCTTCTCCTTCTTCTGCTTCTTCTGCTTCACCCTCCTGACTTCACCTTCTCCTTCTCCTTCTTCTGCTTCTTCTGCTTCACCCTCCAGACTTCACCTTCTCCTTCTCCTTCTTCTGCTTCTTCTGCTTCACCCTCCAGACTTCACCTTCTCCTTCTCCTTCTTCTGCTTCTTCTGCTTCACCCTCCAGACTTCACCTTCTCCTTCTCCTTCTTCTGCTTCTTCTGCTTCGCCCTCCAGACTTCACCTTCTCCTTCTCCTTCTTCTGCTTCTTCTGCTTCACCCTCCAGACTTCACCTTCTCCTTCTCCTTCTTCTGCTTCTTCTGCTTCACCCTGCTGACTTCACCTTCTCCTTCTCCTTCCTCTACTTCTTCTGATTCACCCTCCAGACTTCACCTTCTCCTTCTCCTTCTTCTGCTTCTTCTGCTTCACCCTCCAGACTTCACCTTCTCGTTCTCCTTCTTCTGCTTCTTCTGCTGCGCCCTCCAGACTTCACCTTCTCCTTCTCCTTCTTCTGCTTCTTCTGCTTCAGCCTCCTGACTTCATCTTCTCCTTCTCCTTCTTCTACTTCTTCTGCTTCACCCCCCTGACTTCACCTTCTCCTTCTCCTTCTTCTGCTTCTTCTGATTCACCCTCCTAACTTCACCTTCTCCTTCTCCTTCTTCTGCTTCTTCTGATTCACCCTCCTGACTTCACCTTCTCCTTCTCCTTCTTCTGCTTCTTCTGATTCACCCTCCAGACTTCACCTTCTCCTTCTCCTTCTTCTGCTTCTTCTGATTCACCCTCCTTACTTCACCTTCTCCTTCTCCTTCTTCTGCTTCTTCTGCTTCACCCTCCAGACTTCACCTTCTCCTTCTCCTTCTTCTGCTTCTTCTGCTTCTCCCTCCAGACTTCACCTTCTCCTTCTCCTTCTTCTGCTTCTTCTGCTTCACCCTCCTGACTTCACCTTCTCCTTCTCCTTCTTCTACTTCTTCTGATTCACCCTCCAGACTTCACCTTCTCCTTCTCCTTCTTCTGCTTCTTCTGATTCACCCTCCAGACTTCACATTCTCCTTCTCCTTCTTCTACTTCTTCTGATTCACCCTCGAGACTTCATCTTCTCCTTCTCCTTCTTCTTCTGATTCACCCTCCAGACTTCACCTTCTCCTTCTCCTTCTTCTGCTTCTTCTGATTCACCCCCCAGACTTCACCTTCTCCTTCTCCTTCTTCTACTTCTTCTGATTCACCCTCTAGACTTCAACTTCTCCTTCTCCTTCTTCTGCTTCTTCTGCTTCACCCTCCAGACTTCACCTTCTCGTTCTCCTTCTTCTGCTTCTTCTGATTCACCCTCCTAACTTCACCTTCTCCTTCTCCTTCTTCTGCTTCTTCTGATTCACCCTCCTGACTTCACCTTCTCCTTCTCCTTCTTCTGCTTCTTCTGATTCACCCTCCAGACTTCACCTTCTCCTTCTCCTTCTTCTGCTTCTTCTGATTCACCCTCCAGACTTCACCTTCTCCTTTTCCTTCTTCTGCTTCTTCTGATTCACCCTCCAGACCTCACCTTCTCCTTCTCCTTCTTCTACTGCTTCTGATTCACCCTCCAGACTTCATCTTCTCCTTCTCCTTCTTCTGCTTCTTCTGATTCACCCTCCAGACTTCACCTTCTCCTTCTCCTTCTTCTGCTTCTTCTGATTCACCCTCCAGACTTCACCTTCTCCTTCTCCTTCTTCTCCTTCTTCTGAATCACCCTCCAGACTTCATCTTCTCCTTATCCTTCTTCTGCTTCTTCTGATTCACCCTCCAGACTTCACCTTCTCCTTCTCCTTCTTCTGCTTCTTCTGATTCACCCTCCAGACTTCACCTTCTCCTTCTCCTTCTTCTACTTCTTCTGATTCACCCTCTAGACTTCAACTTCTCCTTCTCCTTCTTCTGCTTCTTCTGCTTCACCCTCCAGACTTCACCTTCTCGTTCTCCTTCTTCTGCTTCTTCTCTTCACCCTCCTGACTTCACCTTCTCCTTCTCCTTCTTCTGCTTCTTCTGCTTCACCCCCCTGACTTCACCTTCTCCTTCTCCTTCTTCTGCTTCTTCTGATTCACCCTCCTAACTTCACCTTCTCCTTCTCCTTCTTCTGCTTCTTCTGATTCACCCTCCTGACTTCACCTTCTCCTTCTCCTTCTTCTGCTTCTTCTGATTCACCCTCCAGACTTCACCTTCTCCTTCTCCTTCTTCTGCTTCTTCTGATTCACCCTCCAGACTTCACCTTCTCCTTTTCCTTCTTCTGCTTCTTCTGATTCACCCTCCAGACCTCACCTTCTCCTTCTCCTTCTTCTACTTCTTCTGATTCACCCTCCAGACTTCATCTTCTCCTTCTCCTTCTTCTGCTTCTTCTGATTCACCCTCCAGACTTCACCTTCTCCTTCTCCTTCTTCTGCTTCTTCTGATTCACCCTCCAGACTTCACCTTCTCCTTCTCCTTCTTCTACTTCTTCTGATTCAACCTCCAGACTTCACCTTCTCCTTCTCCTTCTTCTGCTTCTTCTGATTCACCCTCCAGTCTTCACCTCCTCCTTCTCCTTCTTCTGCTTCTTCTGATTCACCCTCCAGACTTCACCTTCTCCTTCTCCTTCTTCTGATTCTTTTGATTCACCCTCCAGACTTCACCTTCTCCTTCTCCTTCTTCTGCTTCTTCTGATTCACCCTTCTGACTTCACCCTCTCCTTCTCCTTCTTCTACTTCTTCTGATTCACCCTCCTGACTTCATCTTCTCCTTCTCCTTCTTCTACTTCTTCTGCTTCACCCTCCAGACTTCACCTTCTCCTTCTCCTCCTTCTGCTTCTTCTGATTCACCCTCCTGACTTCACCCTCTCCTTCTCCTTCTTCTACTTCTTCTGATTCACCCTCCTGACTTCACCCTCTCCTTCTCCTTCTTCTACTTCTTCTGCTTCACCCTCCTGACTTCACCTTCTCCTTCTCCTTCTTCTACTTCTTCTGCTTCACCCTCCAGACTTCACCTTCTCCTTCTCCTTCTTCTGCTTTTTCTGACTCACCCTCCTGACATCACCTTCTCCTTCTCCTTCTTCTACATCTTCTGATTCACCCTCCAGACTTCACCTTCTCCTTCTCCTTCTTCTGCGTCTTCTGATTCACCCTCCAGAATTCACCTTCTCCTTCTCCTTCTTCTGCTTCTCCTGATTCACCCTCCTGACTTCACCTTCTCCTTCTCCTTCTTCTGCTTCTTCTGATTCACCCTCCAGACTTCACCTTCTCCTTCTCCTTCTTGTACTTCTTCTAATTCACCCTCCAGACTTCACCTTCTCCTTCTCCTTCTTCTGCTTCTTCTGATTCACCCTCCAGACTTCACCTTCTCCTTCTCCTTCGTCTACTTCTTCTGATTCACCCTCCAGACTACACCTTCTCCTTCTCCTTCTTCTGCTTCTTCTGATTCACCCTCCTGACTTCACCTTCTCCTTCTCCTTCTTCTGATTCTTTTGATTCACCCTCCAGACTTCACCTTCTCCTTCTCCTTCTTCTGCTTCTTCTGATTCATCCTCCAGACTTCACCTTCTCCTTCTCCTTCTTCTACTTCTTCTGATTCACCCTCCTGACTTCACCTTCTCCTTCTCCTTCTTCTGATTCTTTTGATTCACCCTCCAGTCTTCACCTTCTCCTTCTCCTTCTTCTGCTTCTTCTGATTCACCCTCCAGACTTCACCTTCTCCTTCTCCTTCTTCTGATTCTTTTGATTCACCCTCCAGACTTCACCTTCTCCTTCTCCTTCTTCTGCTTCTTCTGATTCACCCTCCTGACTTCACCCTCTCCTTCTCCTTCTTCTACTTCTTCTGATTCACCCTCCTGACTTCACCTTCTCCTTCTCCTTCATCTACTTCTTCTGCTTCACACTCCAGACTTCACCCTCTCCTTCTCCTTCTTCTACTTCTTCTGATTCACCCTCCTGACTTCACCGTCTCCTTCTCCTTCTTCTACTTCTTCTGCTTCACCCTCCTGACTTCACCTTCTCCTTCTCCTTCTTCTACTTCTTCTGCTTCACCCTCCAGACTTCACCTTCTCCTTCTCCTTCTTCTGCTTTTTCTGACTCACCCTCCTGACATCACCTTCTCCTTCTCCTTCTTCTACTTCTTCTGATTCACCCTCCAGACTTCATCTTCTCCTTCTCCTTCTTCTGCTTCTTCTGATTCACCCTCCAGACTTCACCTTCTCCTTCTCCTTCTTCTGCTTCTTCTGATTCACCCTCCAGACTTCACCTTCTCCTTCTCCTTCTTCTACTTCTTCGGATTCACCCTCCAGACTTCACCTTCTCCTTCTCCTTCTTCTGCTTCTTCTGATTCACCCTCCAGTCTTCACCTCCTCCTTCTCCTTCTTCTGCGTCTTCTGATTCACCCTCCAGACTTCACCTTCTCATTCTCCTTCTTCTGATTCTTCTGATTCACCCTCCAGACTTCACCTTCTCCTTCTCCTTCTTCTACTTCTTCGGATTCACCCTCCAGACTTCACCTTCTCCTTCTCCTTCTTCTGCTTCTTCTGATTCACCCTCCAGTCTTCACCTCCTCCTTCTCCTTCTTCTGCGTCTTCTGATTCACCCTCCAGACTTCACCTTCTCCTTCTCCTTCTTCTGCTTCTTCTGATTCACCCTCCAGACTTCACCTTCTCCTTCTCCTTCTTCTGCTTCTTCTGATTCACCCTCCAGACTTCACCTTCTCCTTCTCCTTCTTCTGCTTCTTCTGATTCACCCTTCTGACTTCACCCTCTCCTTCTCCTTCTTCTGCTTCTTCTGATTCACCCTCCTGACTTCATCTTCTCCTTCTAATTCTTCTACTTCTTCTGCTTCACCCTCCAGACTTCACCTTCTCCTTCTCCTCCTTCTGCTTCTTCTGATTCACCCTCCTGACTTCACCCTCTCCTTCTCCTTCTTCTACTTCTTCTGATTCACCCTCCTGACTTCACCCTCTCCTTCTCCTTCTTCTACTTCTTCTGCTTCACCCTCCTGACTTCACCTTCTCCTTCTCCTTCTTCTACTTCTTCTGCTTCACCCTCCAGACTTCACCTTCTCCTTCTCCTTCTTCTGCTTTTTCTGACTCACCCTCCTGACATCACCTTCTCCTTCTCCTTCTTCTACTTCTTCTGATTCACCCTCCAGACTTCACCTTCTCCTTCTCCTTCTTCTACTTCTTCTGATTCAACCACCAGACTTCACCTTCTCCTTCTCCTTCTTCTGCTTCTTCTGATTCACCCTCCAGACTTCACCTTCTCCTTCTCCTTCTTCTGCTTCTTCTGATTCACCCTCCAGACTTCACCTTCTCCTTCTCCTTCTTCTGCTTCTTTTGGTTCACCCTTCAGACTTCACCTTCTCCTTCTCCTTCTTCTGCTTCTTCTGATTCACCCTCCAGACCTCACCTTCTCCTTCTCCTTCTTCAACTTCTTCTGATTCACCCTCCAGACTTCATCTTCTCCTTCTCCTTCTTTTGCTTCTTCTGATTCACCCTCCAGACTTCACCTTCTCCTTCTCCTTCTTCTGCTTCTTCTGATTCACCCTCCAGACTTCGCCTTCTCCTTCTCCTTCTTCTACTTCTTCTGATTCACCCTCCAGACTTCACCTTCTCCTTCTCCTTCTTCTACTTCTTCTGATTCACCCTCCAGTCTTCACCTTCTCCTTCTCCTTTTTCTGCTTCTTCTGATTCACCCTCCAGAATTCACCTTCTCCTTCTCCTTCTTCTGCTTCTCCTGATTCACCCTCCTGACTTCACCTTCTCCTTCTCCTTCTTCTGCTTCTTCTGATTCACCCTCCAGACTTCACCTTCTCCTTCTCCTTCTTGTACTTCTTCTAATTCACCCTCCAGACTTCACCTTCTCCTTCTCCTTCTTCTGCTTCTTCTGATTCACCCTCCAGACTTCACCTTCTCCTTCTCCTTCGTCTACTTCTTCTGATTCACCCTCCAGACTACACCTTCTCCTTCTCCTTCTTCTACTTCTTCTGATTCACCCTCCAAACTTCACCTTCTCCTTCTCCTTCTTCTGCTTCTTCTGCTTCACCCTCCTGACTTCACCTTCGCCTTCTCCTTCTTCTGCTTCTTCTGATTCACCCTCCTGACTTCACCTTCTCCTTCTCCTTCTTCTGATTCTTTTGATTCACCCTCCAGACTTCACCTTCTCCTTCTCCTTCTTCTGCTTCTTCTGATTCACCCTCCAGACTTCACCTTCTCCTTCTCCTTCTTCTACTTCTTCTGATTCACCCTCCTGACTTCACCTTCTCCTTCTCCTTCTTCTGATTCTTTTGATTCACCCTCCAGTCTTCACCTTCTCCTTCTCCTTCTTCTGCTTCTTCTGATTCACCCTCCAGACTTCACCTTGTCCTTCTCCTTCTTCTGATTCTTTTGATTCACCCTCCAGACTTCACCTTCTACTTCTCCTTCTTCTGCTTCTTCTGATTCACCCTCCTGACTTCACCCTCTCCTTCTCCTTCTTCTACTTCTTCTGATTCACCCTCCTGACTTCACCTTCTCCTTCTCCTTCATCTACTTCTTCTGCTTCACCCTCCAGACTTCACCTTCTCCTTCTCCTTATTCTGCTTCTTCTGGTTCACCCTCCAGACTTCACCTTCTCCTTCTCCTTCTGCTTCTTCTGATTCACCTTCAGACTTTACCTTCTCCTTCTCCTTCTTCTGCTTCTTCTGATTCACCCTCCAGACTTCACCTTCTCCTTCTCCTTCATCTACTTCTTCTGATTCACCCTCCAGACTTCATCTTCTCCTTCTCCTTCTTCTGCTTCTTCTGATTCACCCTCCAGACTTCACCTTCTCCTTCTCCTTCTTCTGCTTTTTCTGATTCACCCTCCTGACTTCACCTTCTCCTTCTCCTTCTTCTACTTCTTCTGATTCACCCTCCAGACTTCACCTCCTCCTTCTCCTTTTTCTACTTATTCTGATTCACCCACCAGACTTCACCTTCTCCTTCTCCTTCTTCTGCTTCTTCTGATTCACCCTCCAGACTTCACCTTCTCCTTCTCCTTCTTCTGCTTCTTCTGATTCACCCTCCAGACTTCACCTTCTCCTTCTCCTTCTTCTGCTTCTTTTGATTCACCCTTCAGACTTCACCTTCTCCTTCTCCTTCTCCTGCTTCTTCTGATTCACCCTCCAGACCTCACCTTCTCCTTCTCCTTCTTCAACTTCTTCTGATTCACCCTCCAGACTTCATCTTCTCCTTCTCCTTCTTTTGCTTCTTCTGATTCACCCTCCAGACTTCACCTTCTCCTTCTCCTTCTTCTGCTTCTTCTGATTCACCCTCCAGACTTCGCCTTCTCCTTCTCCTTCTTCTCCTTCTTCTGATTCACCCTCCAGACTTCACCTTCTCCTTCTCCCTCTTCTACTTCTTCTGATTCACCCTCCAGTCTTCACCTTCTCCTTCTCCTTCTTCTGCTTCTTCTGATTCACCCTCCAGACTTCACCTTCTCCTTCTCCTTCTTCTGCTTCTCCTGATTCACCCTCCTGACTTCACCTTCTCCTTCTCCTACTTCTGCTTCTTCTGATTCAGCCTCCAGACTTCACCTTCTCCTTCTCCTTTTTCTACTTCTTCTGATTCACCCTCCAGACTTCACCTTCTCCTTCTACTTCTTCTGCTTCTTCTGATTCACCCTCCAGATTTCACCTTCTCCTTCTCCTTCTTCTGCTTCTTCTGATTCACCCTCCAGACTTCACCTTCTCCTTCTCCCTCTACTGCTTCTTCTGATTCACCCTCCAGACTTCAGCTTCTCCTTCTCCTTCTTCTACTTCTTCTGATTCACCCTCCAGACTTCACCTTCTCCTTCTCCTTCTTCTGCTTCTTCTGATTCACCCTCCAGACTTCACCTTCTCCTTCTCCTTCGTCTACTTCTTCTGATTCACCCTCCAGACTACACCTTCTCCTTCTCCTTCTTCTACTTCTTCTGATTCACCCTCCAGACTTCACCTTCTCCTTCTCCTTCTTCTGCTTCTTCTGATTCACCCTCCAGACTTCACCTTCTCCTTCTTCTTCTTCTACTTCTTCTGATTCACCCACCAGACTTCACCTTCTCCTTCTCCTTCTTCTACTTCTTCTGCTTTTCCCTCCAGACTTCACCTTCTCCTTCTCCTTCTTCTGCTTCTTCTGATTCACCCTCCAGACTTCACCTTCTCCTTCTCCTTCTTCTACTTCTTCTGATTCACCCTCCAGACTTCACCTTCTCCTTCTCCTTCTTCTACTTCTTCTGATTCACCCTCCAGACTTCACCTTCTCCTTCTCCTTCTTCTACTTCTTATGATTCACCCTCCTGACTTCACCTTCTCCTTCTCCTTCTTCTGCTTCTTCTGCTTCAACCTCCAGACTTCACCTTCTCCTTCTCCTTCTTCTGCTTCTTCTGCTTCACCCTCCAGACTTCACCTTATCCTTCTCCTTCTTCTGCTTCTTCTGCTTCACCCTCCTGACTTCACCTTCTCCTTCTCCTTCTTCTGCTTCTTCTGCTTCACCCTCCAGACTTCACCTTCTCCTTCTCCTTCTTCTGCTTCTTCTGCTTCACCCTCCAGACTTCACCTTCTCCTTCTCCTTCTTCTGCTTCTTCTGCTTCACCCTCCAGACTTCACCTTCTCCTTCTCCTTCTTCTGCTTCTTCTGCTTCGCCCTCCAGACTTCACCTTCTCCTTCTCCTTCTTCTGCTTCTTCTGCTTCACCCTCCAGACTTCACCTTCTCCGTCTCCTTCTTCTGCTTCTTCTGCTTCACCCTGCTGACTTCACCTTCTCCTTCTCCTTCCTCTACTTCTTCTGATTCACCCTCCAGACTTCACCTTCTCCTTCTCCTTCTTCTGCTTCTTCTGCTTCACCCTCCAGACTTCACCTTCTCGTTCTCCTTCTTCTGCTTCTTCTGCTGCGCCCTCCAGACTTCACCTTCTCCTTCTCCTTCTTCTGCTTCTTCTGCTTCACCCTCCTGACTTCATCTTCTCCTTCTCCTTCTTCTACTTCTTCTGCTTCACCCCCCTGACTTCACCTTCTCCTTCTCCTTCTTCTGCTTCTTCTGATTCACCCTCCTAACTTCACCTTCTCCTTCTCCTTCTTCTGCTTCTTCTGATTCACCCTCCTGACTTCACCTTCTCCTTCTCCTTCTTCTGCTTCTTCTGATTCACCCTCCAGACTTCACCTTCTCCTTCTCCTTCTTCTGCTTCTTCTGATTCACCCTCCTTACTTCACCTTCTCCTTCTCCTTCTTCTGCTTCTTCTGCTTCACCCTCCAGACTTCACCTTCTCCTTCTCCTTCTTCTGCTTCTTCTGCTTCACCCTCCAGACTTCACCTTCTCCTTCTCCTTCTTCTGCTTCTTCTGATTCACCCTCCAGACTTCACCTTCTCCTTCTCCTTCTTCTGCTTCTTCTGATTCACCCTCCAGACTTCACATTCTCCTTCTCCTTCTTCTACTTCTTCTGATTCACCCTCGAGACTTCATCTTCTCCTTCTCCTTCTTCTTCTGATTCACCCTCCAGACTTCACCTTCTCCTTCTCCTTCTTCTGCTTCTTCTGATTCACCCCCCAGACTTCACCTTCTCCTTCTCCTTCTTCTACTTCTTCTGATTCACCCTCTAGACTTCAACTTCTCCTTCTCCTTCTTCTGCTTCTTCTGCTTCACCCTCCAGACTTCACCTTCTCGTTCTCCTTCTTCTGCTTCTTCTGATTCACCCTCCTAACTTCACCTTCTCCTTCTCCTTCTTCTGCTTCTTCTGATTCACCCTCCTGACTTCACCTTCTCCTTCTCCTTCTTCTGCTTCTTCTGATTCACCCTCCAGATTTCACCTTCTCCTTCTCCTTCTACTGCTTCTTCTGCTTCAACCTCCAGACTTCACCTTCTCCTTCTCCTTCTTCTGCTTCTTCTGCTTCGCCCTCCAGACTTCACCTTCTCCTTCTCCTTCTTCTGCTTCTTCTGCTTCACCCTCCAGACTTCACCTTCTCCTTCTCCTTCTTCTGCTTCTTCTGCTTCACCCTGCTGACTTCACCTTCTCCTTCTCCTTCCTCTACTTCTTCTGATTCACCCTCCAGACTTCACCTTCTCCTTCTCCTTCTTCTGCTTCTTCTGCTTCACCCTCCAGACTTCACCTTCTCGTTCTCCTTCTTCTGCTTCTTCTGCTGCGCCCTCCAGACTTCACCTTCTCCTTCTCCTTCTTCTGCTTCTTCTGCTTCACCCTCCTGACTTCATCTTCTCCTTCTCCTTCTTCTACTTCTTCTGCTTCACCCCCCTGACTTCACCTTCTCCTTCTCCTTCTTCTGCTTCTTCTGATTCACCCTCCTAACTTCACCTTCTCCTTCTCCTTCTTCTGCTTCTTCTGATTCACCCTCCTGACTTCACCTTCTCCTTCTCCTTCTTCTGCTTCTTCTGATTCACCCTCCAGACTTCACCTTCTCCTTCTCCTTCTTCTGCTTCTTCTGATTCACCCTCCTTACTTCACCTTCTCCTTCTCCTTCTTCTGCTTCTTCTGCTTCACCCTCCAGACTTCACCTTCTCCTTCTCCTTCTTCTGCTTCTTCTGCTTCACCCTCCAGACTTCACCTTCTCCTTCTCCTTCTTCTGCTTCTTCTGATTCACCCTCCAGACTTCACCTTCTCCTTCTCCTTCTTCTGCTTCTTCTGATTCACCCTCCAGACTTCACATTCTCCTTCTCCTTCTTCTACTTCTTCTGATTCACCCTCGAGACTTCATCTTCTCCTTCTCCTTCTTCTTCTGATTCACCCTCCAGACTTCACCTTCTCCTTCTCCTTCTTCTGCTTCTTCTGATTCACCCCCCAGACTTCACCTTCTCCTTCTCCTTCTTCTACTTCTTCTGATTCACCCTCTAGACTTCAACTTCTCCTTCTCCTTCTTCTGCTTCTTCTGCTTCACCCTCCAGACTTCACCTTCTCGTTCTCCTTCTTCTGCTTCTTCTGATTCACCCTCCTAACTTCACCTTCTCCTTCTCCTTCTTCTGCTTCTTCTGATTCACCCTCCTGACTTCACCTTCTCCTTCTCCTTCTTCTGCTTCTTCTGAATCACCCTCCAGACTTCATCTTCTCCTTCTCCTTCTTCTGCTTCTTCTGATTCACCCTCCTAACTTCACCTTCTCCTTCTCCTTCTTCTGCTTCTTCTGATTCACCCTCCTGACTTCACCTTCTCCTTCTCCTTCTTCTGCTTCTTCTGATTCACCCTCCAGACTTCACCTTCTCCTTCTCCTTCTTCTGCTTCTTCTGATTCACCCTCCTTACTTCACCTTCTCCTTCTCCTTCTTCTGCTTCTTCTGCTTCACCCTCCAGACTTCACCTTCTCCTTCTCCTTCTTCTGCTTCTTCTGCTTCACCCTCCAGACTTCACCTTCTCCTTCTCCTTCTTCTGCTTCTTCTGATTCACCCTCCAGACTTCACCTTCTCCTTCTCCTTCTTCTGCTTCTTCTGATTCACCCTCCAGACTTCACATTCTCCTTCTCCTTCTTCTACTTCTTCTGATTCACCCTCGAGACTTCATCTTCTCCTTCTCCTTCTTCTTCTGATTCACCCTCCAGACTTCACCTTCTCCTTCTCCTTCTTCTGCTTCTTCTGATTCACCCCCCAGACTTCACCTTCTCCTTCTCCTTCTTCTACTTCTTCTGATTCACCCTCTAGACTTCAACTTCTCCTTCTCCTTCTTCTGCTTCTTCTGCTTCACCCTCCAGACTTCACCTTCTCGTTCTCCTTCTTCTGCTTCTTCTGATTCACCCTCCTAACTTCACCTTCTCCTTCTCCTTCTTCTGCTTCTTCTGATTCACCCTCCTGACTTCACCTTCTCCTTCTCCTTCTTCTGCTTCTTCTGATTCACCCTCCAGACTTCACCTTCTCCTTCTCCTTCTTCTGCTTCTTCTGATTCACCCTCCAGACTTCACCTTCTCCTTTTCCTTCTTCTGCTTCTTCTGATTCACCCTCCAGACCTCACCTTCTCCTTCTCCTTCTTCTACTTCTTCTGATTCACCCTCCAGACTTCATCTTCTCCTTCTCCTTCTTCTGCTTCTTCTGATTCACCCTCCAGACTTCACCTTCTCCTTCTCCTTCTTCTGCTTCTTCTGATTCACCCTCCAGACTTCACCTTCTCCTTCTCCTTCTTCTCCTTCTTCTGAATCACCCTCCAGACTTCATCTTCTCCTTATCCTTCTTCTGCTTCTTCTGATTCACCCTCCAGACTTCACCTTCTCCTTCTCCTTCTTCTGCTTCTTCTGATTCACCCTCCAGACTTCACCTTCTCCTTCTCCTTCTTCTGCTTCTTCTGCTTCACCCCCCTGACTTCACCTTCTCCTTCTCCTTCTTCTGCTTCTTCTGATTCACCCTCCTAACTTCACCTTCTCCTTCTCCTTCTTCTGCTTCTTCTGATTCACCCTCCTGACTTCACCTTCTCCTTCTCCTTCTTCTGCTTCTTCTGATTCACCCTCCAGACTTCACCTTCTCCTTCTCCTTCTTCTGCTTCTTCTGATTCACCCTCCAGACTTCACCTTCTCCTTTTCCTTCTTCTGCTTCTTCTGATTCACCCTCCAGACCTCACCTTCTCCTTCTCCTTCTTCTACTTCTTCTGATTCACCCTCCAGACTTCATCTTCTCCTTCTCCTTCTTCTGCTTCTTCTGATTCACCCTCCAGACTTCACCTTCTCCTTCTCCTTCTTCTGCTTCTTCTGCTTCACCCTCCAGACTTCACCTTCTCGTTCTCCTTCTTCTGCTTCTTCTGCTGCGCCCTCCAGACTTCACCTTCTCCTTCTCCTTCTTCTGCTTCTTCTGCTTCACCCTCCTGACTTCATCTTCTCCTTCTCCTTCTTCTACTTCTTCTGCTTCACCCCCCTGACTTCACCTTCTCCTTCTCCTTCTTCTGCTTCTTCTGATTCACCCTCCTAACTTCACCTTCTCCTTCTCCTTCTTCTGCTTCTTCTGATTCACCCTCCTGACTTCACCTTCTCCTTCTCCTTCTTCTGCTTCTTCTGATTCACCCTCCAGACTTCACCTTCTCCTTCTCCTTCTTCTGCTTCTTCTGATTCACCCTCCTTACTTCACCTTCTCCTTCTCCTTCTTCTGCTTCTTCTGCTTCACCCTCCAGACTTCACCTTCTCCTTCTCCTTCTTCTGCTTCTTCTGCTTCACCCTCCAGACTTCACCTTCTCCTTCTCCTTCTTCTGCTTCTTCTGATTCACCCTCCAGACTTCACCTTCTCCTTCTCCTTCTTCTGCTTCTTCTGATTCACCCTCCAGACTTCACATTCTCCTTCTCCTTCTTCTACTTCTTCTGATTCACCCTCGAGACTTCATCTTCTCCTTCTCCTTCTTCTTCTGATTCACCCTCCAGACTTCACCTTCTCCTTCTCCTTCTTCTGCTTCTTCTGATTCACCCTCCAGACTTCACCTTCTCCTTCTCCTTCTTCTACTTCTTCTGATTCACCCTCCAGACTTCACCTTCTCCTTCTCCTTCTTCTACTTCTTCTGATTCACCCTCCAGTCTTCACCTTCTCCTTCTCCTTCTTCTGTTTCTTCTGCTTCACCCTCCAGACTTCACCTTCTCCTTCTCTTTCTTCTGCTTCTTCTGATTCACCCTCCAGACTTCACCTTCTCCTTCTCCTTCTTCTGATTCTTCTGATTCACCCTCCAGACTTCACCTTCTCCTTCTCCTTCTTCTGCTTCTTCTGATTCACCCTCCTGACTTCACCTTCTCCTTCTCCTTCTTCTACTTCTTCTGCTTCACCCTCCAGACTTCACCTTCTCCTTCTCCTTCTTCTACTTCTTCTGATTCACCCTCCAGACTTCATCTTCTCCTTCTCCTTCTTCTGCTTCTTCTGATTCACCCTCCAGACTTCACCTTCTCCTTCTCCTTATTCTGCTTCTTCTGATTCACCCTCCAGACTTCACCTTCTCCTTCTCCTTATTCTGCTTCTTCTGATTCACCCTCCAGACTTCACCTTCTCCTTCTCCTTCCTCTGCTTCTTCTGATTCACCCTCCAGACTTCACCTTCTCCTTCTCCTTCTTCTGATTCTTCTGATTCACCCTCCAGACTTCACCTTCTCCTTCTCCTTCTTCTGCTTCTTCTGATTCACCCTCCTGACTTCACCTTGTCCTTCTCCTTCTTCTACTTCTTCTGATTCACCCTCCTGACTTCACCTTCTCCTTCTCCTTCTTCTACTTCTTCTGCTTCACCCTCCAGACTTCACCTTCTCCTTCTCCTTCTTCTACTTCTTCTGATTCACCCTCCAGACTTCACCTTCTCCTTCTCCTTATTCTGCTTCTTCTGATTCACTCTCCAGACTTCACCTTCTCCTTCTCCTTCTTCTGCTTCTTCTGATTCACACTCCAGACTTCACCTTCTCCTTCTCCTTCTTCTACTTCATCTGATTCACCCTCCAGACTTCACCTTCTCCTTCTCCTTCTTCTGCTTCTTCTGCTTCACCCTCCAGACTTCACCTTCTCCTTCTCCTTCTTCTACTTCTTCTGCTTCACCCTCCAGACTTCACCTTCTCCTTCTCCTTCTTCTGCTTCTTCTGCTTCACCTTCCTGACTTCACCTTATCCTTCTCCTTCTTCTACTTCTTCTGATTCACCCTCCAGACTTCACCTACTCCTTCTCCTTCTTCTGCTTCTTCTGCTTCACCCTCCAGACTTCACCTTCTCCTTCTCCTTCTTCTGCTTCTTCTGCTTCGCCCTCCAGACGTCACCTTCTCCTTCTCCTTCTTCTGCTTCTTCTGCTTCACTCTCCTGACTTCACATTCTCCTTCTCCTTCTTCTACTTCTTCTGATTCACCCTCCAGACTTCACCCTCTCCTTCTCCTTCTTCTGCTTCTTCTGCTTCACCCTCCAGACTTCACCTTCTCCTTCTCCTTCTTCTGCTTCTTCTGCTTCACCGTCCTGACTTCACCTTCTCCTTCTCCTTCTTCTACTTCTTCTGCTTCACCCCCCTGACTTCACCTGCTCCTTCTCCTTCTTCTGCTTCTTCTGATTCACCCTCCTAACTTCACCTTCTCCTTCTCCTTCTTCTGCTTCTTCTGATTCACGCTCCTGACTTCACCTTTTCCTTCTCCTTCTTCTGCTTCTTCTGATTCACCCTCCAGACTTCACCTTCTCCTTCTCCTTCCTCTGCTTCTTCTGATTCACCCTCCAGACTTCACCTTCTCCTTCTCCTTCTTCTGCTTCTTCTGATTCACCCTCCAGACCTCACCTTCTCCTTCTCCTTCTTCTACTTCTTCTGATTCACCCTCCAGACTTCATCTTCTCCTTCTCCTTCTTCTGCTTCTTCTGATTCACCCTCCAGACTTCACCTTCTCCTTCTCCTTCTTCTACTTCTTCTGATTCACCCTCCAGACTTCACCTTCTCCTTCTCCTTCTTCTACTTCGTCTGATTCACCCTCCAGACTTCACCTTCTCCTTCTCCTTCTTCTACTTCTTCTGATTCACCCTCCAGTCTTCACCTACTCCTTCTCCTTCTTCTGTTTCTTCTGCTTCACCCTCCAGACTTCACCTTCTCCTTCTCCTTCTTCTACTTCTTCTGATTCACCCTCCAGACTTGACCTTCTCCTTCTCCTTCTTCTACTTATTCTGATTCACCCTCCAGACTTCACCTTCTCCTTCTCCTTCTTCTGCTTCTTCTGCTTCACCGTCCTGACTTCACCTTCTCCTTCTCCTTCTTCTACTTCTTCTGCTTCATCCCGCTGACATCACCTGCTCCTTCTCCTTCTTCTGCTTCTTCTGATTCACCCTCCTAACTTCACCTTCTCCTTCTCCTTCTTCTGCTTCTTCTGATTCACCCTCCTGACTTCACCTTCTCCTTCTCCTTCTTCTGCTTCTTCTGATTCACTCTCCAGACTTCACCTTCTCCTTCTCCTTCTTCTGCTTCTTCTGATTCACCCTCCAGACTTCACCTTCTCCTTCTCCTTCTTCTGATTCTTCTGATTCACCCTCCAGACTTCACCTTCTCCTTCTCCTTCTTCTGCTTCTTCTGATTCACCCTCCTGACCTCACCTTCTCCTTCTCCTTCTTCTATTTCTTCTGATTCACCCTCCTGACTTCACCTTCTCCTTCTCCTTCTTCTACTTCTTCTGCTTCACCCTCCAGACTTCACCTTCTCCTTCTCCTTCTTCTGCTTCTTCTGATTCACCCTCCAGACTTCACCTTCTCCTTCTCCTTCTTCTGCTTCTTCTGATTCACCCTCCAGACTTCAACTTCTCCTTCTCCTTATTCTACTTCTTCTGATTCACCCTCCAGACTTCACCTTCTCCATTTCCTTCTTCTGCTTCTTCTGATTCACCCTCCAGACTTCACCTTCTCCTTCTCCTTCGTCTACTTCTTCTGATTGACCCTCCAGACTACACCTTCTCCTTCTCCTTCTTCTACTTCTTCTGATTCACCCTCCAGACTTCATCTTCTCCTTCTCCTTCTTCTGCTTCTTCTGATTCACCCTCCAGACTTCACCTTCTCCTTCTCCTTCTTCTGCTTCTTCTGATTCACCCTCCAGACTTCACCTTCTCCTTCTCCTTCTTCTACTTCTTCTGATTCACCCTCCAGACTTCACCTTCTCCTTCTCCTTCTTCTACTTCTTCTGATTCACCCTCCAGTCTTCACCTTCTCCTTCTCCTTCTTCTGTTTCTTCTGCTTCACCCTCCAGACTTCACCTTCTCCTTCTCTTTCTTCTGCTTCTTCTGATTCACCCTCCAGACTTCACCTTCTCCTTCTCCTTCTTCTGATTCTTCTGATTCACCCTCCAGACTTCACCTTCTCCTTCTCCTTCTTCTGCTTCTTCTGATTCACCCTCCTGACTTCACCTTCTCCTTCTCAATCTTCTACTTCTTCTGCTTCACCCTCCAGACTTCACCTTCTCCTTCTCCTTCTTCTACTTCTTCTGATTCACCATCCAGACTTCATCTTCTCCTTCTCCTTCTTCTGCTTCTTCTGATTCACCCTCCAGACTTCACCTTCTCCTTCTCCTTATTCTGCTTCTTCTGATTCACCCTCCAGACTTCACCTTCTCCTTCTCCTTATTCTGCTTCTTCTGATTCACCCTCCAGACTTCACCTTCTCCTTCTCCTTCCTCTGCTTCTTCTGATTCACCCTCCAGACTTCACCTTCTCCTTCTACTTCTTCTGATTCTTCTGATTCACCCTCCAGACTTCACCTTCTCCTTCTCCTTCTTCTGCTTCTTCTGATTCACCCTCCTGACTTCACCTTGTCCTTCTCCTTCTTCTACTTCTTCTGATTCACCCTCCTGACTTCACCTTCTCCTTCTCCTTCTTCTACTTCTTCTGATTCACCCTCCAGACTTCACCTTCTCCTTCTCCTTATTCTGCTTCTTCTGATTCACTCTCCAGACTTCACCTTCTCCTTCTCCTTCTTCTGCTTCTTCTGATTCACACTCCAGACTTCACCTTCTCCTTCTCCTTCTTCTACTTCTTCTGATTCACCCTCCAGACTTCACCTTCTCCTTCTCCTTCTTCTGCTTCTTCTGATTCACCCTCCAGACTTCACCTTCTCCTTCTCCTTCTTCTACTTCTTCTGATTCACCCTCCAGACTTCACCTTCTCCTTCTCCTTCTTCTACTTCTTCTGATTCACCCTCCAGTCTTCACCTTCTCCTTCTCCTTCTTCTGTTTCTTCTGCTTCACCCTCCAGACTTCACCTTCTCCTTCTCTTTCTTCTGCTTCTTCTGATTCACCCTCCAGACTTCACCTTCTCCTTCTCCTTCTTCTGCTTCTTCTGCTTCACTCTCCTGACTTCACATTCTCCTTCTCCTTCTTCTACTTCTTCTGATTCACCCTCCAGACTTCACCCTCTCCTTCTCCTTCTTCTGCTTCTTCTGCTTCACCCTCCAGACTTCACCTTCTCCTTCTCCTTCTTCTGCTTCTTCTGCTTCACCGTCCTGACTTCACCTTCTCCTTCTCCTTCTTCTACTTCTTCTGCTTCACCCCCCTGACTTCACCTGCTCCTTCTCCTTCTTCTGCTTCTTCTGATTCACCCTCCTAACTTCACCTTCTCCTTCTCCTTCTTCTGCTTCTTCTGATTCACGCTCCTGACTTCACCTTTTCCTTCTCCTTCTTCTGCTTCTTCTGATTCACCCTCCAGACTTCACCTTCTCCTTCTCCTTCCTCTGCTTCTTCTGATTCACCCTCCAGACTTCACCTTCTCCTTCTCCTTCTTCTGCTTCTTCTGATTCACCCTCCAGACCTCACCTTCTCCTTCTCCTTCTTCTACTTCTTCTGATTCACCCTCCAGACTTCATCTTCTCCTTCTCCTTCTTCTGCTTCTTCTGATTCACCCTCCAGACTTCACCTTCTCCTTCTCCTTCTTCTACTTCTTCTGATTCACCCTCCAGACTTCACCTTCTCCTTCTCCTTCTTCTACTTCGTCTGATTCACCCTCCAGACTTCACCTTCTCCTTCTCCTTCTTCTACTTCTTCTGATTCACCCTCCAGTCTTCACCTACTCCTTCTCCTTCTTCTGTTTCTTCTGCTTCACCCTCCAGACTTCACCTTCTCCTTCTCCTTCTTCTACTTCTTCTGATTCACCCTCCAGACTTGACCTTCTCCTTCTCCTTCTTCTACTTATTCTGATTCACCCTCCAGACTTCACCTTCTCCTTCTCCTTCTTCTGCTTCTTCTGCTTCACCGTCCTGACTTCACCTTCTCCTTCTCCTTCTTCTACTTCTTCTGCTTCATCCCGCTGACATCACCTGCTCCTTCTCCTTCTTCTGCTTCTTCTGATTCACCCTCCTAACTTCACCTTCTCCTTCTCCTTCTTCTGCTTCTTCTGATTCACCCTCCTGACTTCACCTTCTCCTTCTCCTTCTTCTGCTTCTTCTGATTCACTCTCCAGACTTCACCTTCTCCTTCTCCTTCTTCTGCTTCTTCTGATTCACCCTCCAGACTTCACCTTCTCCTTCTCCTTCTTCTGATTCTTCTGATTCACCCTCCAGACTTCACCTTCTCCTTCTCCTTCTTCTGCTTCTTCTGATTCACCCTCCTGACCTCACCTTCTCCTTCTCCTTCTTCTATTTCTTCTGATTCACCCTCCTGACTTCACCTTCTCCTTCTCCTTCTTCTACTTCTTCTGCTTCACCCTCCAGACTTCACCTTCTCCTTCTCCTTCTTCTGCTTCTTCTGATTCACCCTCCAGACTTCACCTTCTCCTTCTCCTTCTTCTGCTTCTTCTGATTCACCCTCCAGACTTCACCTTCTCCTTCTCCTTATTCTACTTCTTCTGATTCACCCTCCAGACTTCACCTTCTCCATTTCCTTCTTCTGCTTCTTCTGATTCACCCTCCAGACTTCACCTTCTCCTTCTCCTTCGTCTACTTCTTCTGATTGACCCTCCAGACTACACCTTCTCCTTCTCCTTCTTCTACTTCTTCTGATTCACCCTCCAGACTTCATCTTCTCCTTCTCCTTCTTCTGCTTCTTCTGATTCACCCTCCAGACTTCACCTTCTCCTTCTCCTTCTTCTGCTTCTTCTGATTCACCCTCCAGACTTCACCTTCTCCTTCTCCTTCTTCTACTTCTTCTGATTCACCCTCCAGACTTCACCTTCTCCTTCTCCTTCTTCTACTTCTTCTGATTCACCCTCCAGTCTTCACCTTCTCCTTCTCCTTCTTCTGTTTCTTCTGCTTCACCCTCCAGACTTCACCTTCTCCTTCTCTTTCTTCTGCTTCTTCTGATTCACCCTCCAGACTTCACCTTCTCCTTCTCCTTCTTCTGATTCTTCTGATTCACCCTCCAGACTTCACCTTCTCCTTCTCCTTCTTCTGCTTCTTCTGATTCACCCTCCTGACTTCACCTTCTCCTTCTCCTTCTTCTACTTCTTCTGCTTCACCCTCCAGACTTCACCTTCTCCTTCTCCTTCTTCTACTTCTTCTGATTCACCATCCAGACTTCATCTTCTCCTTCTCCTTCTTCTGCTTCTTCTGATTCACCCTCCAGACTTCACCTTCTCCTTCTCCTTATTCTGCTTCTTCTGATTCACCCTCCAGACTTCACCTTCTCCTTCTCCTTATTCTGCTTCTTCTGATTCACCCTCCAGACTTCACCTTCTCCTTCTCCTTCCTCTGCTTCTTCTGATTCACCCTCCAGACTTCACCTTCTCCTTCTACTTCTTCTGATTCTTCTGATTCACCCTCCAGACTTCACCTTCTCCTTCTCCTTCTTCTGCTTCTTCTGATTCACCCTCCTGACTTCACCTTGTCCTTCTCCTTCTTCTACTTCTTCTGATTCACCCTCCTGACTTCACCTTCTCCTTCTCCTTCTTCTACTTCTTCTGCTTCACCCTCCAGACTTCACCTTCTCCTTCTCCTTCTTCTACTTCTTCTGATTCACCCTCCAGACTTCACCTTCTCCTTCTCCTTATTCTGCTTCTTCTGATTCACTCTCCAGACTTCACCTTCTCCTTCTCCTTCTTCTGCTTCTTCTGATTCACACTCCAGACTTCACCTTCTCCTTCTCCTTCTTCTACTTCTTCTGATTCACCCTCCAGACTTCACCTTCTCCTTCTCCTTCTTCTGCTTCTTCTGATTCACCCTCCAGACTTCACCTTCTCCTTCTCCTTCTTCTACTTCTTCTGATTCACCCTCCAGACTTCACCTTCTCCTTCTCCTTCTTCTACTTCTTCTGATTCACCCTCCAGTCTTCACCTTCTCCTTCTCCTTCTTCTGTTTCTTCTGCTTCACCCTCCAGACTTCACCTTCTCCTTCTCTTTCTTCTGCTTCTTCTGATTCACCCTCCAGACTTCACCTTCTCCTTCTCCTTCTTCTGATTCTTCTGTTTCACCCTCCAGACTTCACCTTCTCCTTCTCCTTCTTCTGCTTCTTCTGATTCACCCTCCTGACTTCACCTTCTCCTTCTCCTTCTTCTACTTCTTCTGCTTCACCCTCCAGACTTCACCTTCTCCTTCTCCTTCTTCTACTTCTTCTGATTCACCCTCCAGACTTCATCTTCTCCTTCTCCTTCTTCTGCTTCTTCTGATTCACCCTCCAGACTTCACCTTCTCCTTCTCCTTATTCTGCTTCTTCTGATTCACCCTCCAGACTTCACCTTCTCCTTCTCCTTATTCTGCTTCTTCTGATTCACCCTCCAGACTTCACCTTCTCCTTCTCCTTCCTCTGCTTCTTCTGATTCACCCTCCAGACTTCACCTTCTCCTTCTCCTTCTTCTGATTCTTCTGATTCACCCTCCAGACTTCACCTTCTCCTTCTCCTTCTTCTGCTTCTTCTGATTCACCCTCCTGACTTCACCTTGTCCTTCTCCTTCTTCTACTTCTTCTGATTCACCCTCCTGACTTCACCTTCTCCTTCTCCTTCTTCTACTTCTTCTGCTTCACCCTCCAGACTTCACCTTCTCCTTCTCCTTCTTCTACTTCTTCTGATTCACCCTCCAGACTTCACCTTCTCCTTCTCCTTATTCTGCTTCTTCTGATTCACTCTCCAGACTTCACCTTCTCCTTCTCCTTCTTCTGCTTCTTCTGATTCACACTCCAGACTTCACCTTCTCCTTCTCCTTCTTCTACTTCATCTGATTCACCCTCCAGACTTCACCTTCTCCTTCTCCTTCTTCTGCTTCTTCTGCTTCACCCTCCAGACTTCACCTTCTCCTTCTCCTTCTTCTACTTCTTCTGCTTCACCCTCCAGACTTCACCTTCTCCTTCTCCTTCTTCTGCTTCTTCTGCTTCACCTTCCTGACTTCACCTTATCCTTCTCCTTCTTCTACTTCTTCTGATTCACCCTCCAGACTTCACCTACTCCTTCTCCTTCTTCTGCTTCTTCTGCTTCACCCTCCAGACTTCACCTTCTCCTTCTCCTTCTTCTGCTTCTTCTGCTTCGCCCTCCAGACTTCACCTTCTCCTTCTCCTTCTTCTGCTTCTTCTGCTTCACTCTCCTGACTTCACATTCTCCTTCTCCTTCTTCTACTTCTTCTGATTCACCCTCCAGACTTCACCCTCTCCTTCTCCTTCTTCTGCTTCTTCTGCTTCACCCTCCAGACTTCACCTTCTCCTTCTCCTTCTTCTGCTTCTTCTGCTTCACCGTCCTGACTTCACCTTCTCCTTCTCCTTCTTCTACTTCTTCTGCTTCACCCCCCTGACTTCACCTGCTCCTTCTCCTTCTTCTGCTTCTTCTGATTCACCCTCCTAACTTCACCTTCTCCTTCTCCTTCTTCTGCTTCTTCTGATTCACGCTCCTGACTTCACCTTTTCCTTCTCCTTCTTCTGCTTCTTCTGATTCACCCTCCAGACTTCACCTTCTCCTTCTCCTTCCTCTGCTTCTTCTGATTCACCCTCCAGACTTCACCTTCTCCTTCTCCTTCTTCTGCTTCTTCTGATTCACCCTCCAGACCTCACCTTCCCCTTCTCCTTCTTCTACTTCTTCTGATTCACCCTCCAGACTTCATCTTCTCCTTCTCCTTCTTCTGCTTCTTCTGATTCACCCTCCAGACTTCACCTTCTCCTTCTCCTTCTTCTACTTCTTCTGATTCACCCTCCAGACTTCACCTTCTCCTTCTCCTTCTTCTACTTCGTCTGATTCACCCTCCAGACTTCACCTTCTCCTTCTCCTTCTTCTACTTCTTCTGATTCACCCTCCAGTCTTCACCTACTCCTTCTCCTTCTTCTGTTTCTTCTGCTTCACCCTCCAGACTTCACCTTCTCCTTCTCCTTCTTCTACTTCTTCTGATTCACCCTCCAGACTTGACCTTCTCCTTCTCCTTCTTCTACTTATTCTGATTCACCCTCCAGACTTCACCTTCTCCTTCTCCTTCTTCTGCTTCTTCTGCTTCACCGTCCTGACTTCACCTTCTCCTTCTCCTTCTTCTACTTCTTCTGCTTCATCCCGCTGACATCACCTGCTCCTTCTCCTTCTTCTGCTTCTTCTGATTCACCCTCCTAACTTCACCTTCTCCTTCTCCTTCTTCTGCTTCTTCTGATTCACCCTCCTGACTTCACCTTCTCCTTCTCCTTCTTCTGCTTCTTCTGATTCACTCTCCAGACTTCACCTTCTCCTTCTCCTTCTTCTGCTTCTTCTGATTCACCCTCCAGACTTCACCTTCTCCTTCTCCTTCTTCTGATTCTTCTGATTCACCCTCCAGACTTCACCTTCTCCTTCTCCTTCTTCTGCTTCTTCTGATTCACCCTCCTGACCTCACCTTCTCCTTCTCCTTCTTCTATTTCTTCTGATTCACCCTCCTGACTTCACCTTCTCCTTCTCCTTCTTCTACTTCTTCTGCTTCACCCTCCAGACTTCACCTTCTCCTTCTCCTTCTTCTGCTTCTTCTGATTCACCCTCCAGACTTCACCTTCTCCTTCTCCTTCTTCTGCTTCTTCTGATTCACCCTCCAGACTTCACCTTCTCCTTCTCCTTCTTCTACTTCTTCTGATTCACCCTCCAGACTTCACCTTCTCCATTTCCTTCTTCTGCTTCTTCTGATTCACCCTCCAGACTTCACCTTCTCCTTCTCCTTCGTCTACTTCTTCTGATTGACCCTCCAGACTACACCTTCTCCTTCTCCTTCTTCTACTTCTTCTGATTCACCCTCCAGACTTCATCTTCTCCTTCTCCTTCTTCTGCTTCTTCTGATTCACCCTCCAGACTTCACCTTCTCCTTCTCCTTCTTCTGCTTCTTCTGATTCACCCTCCAGACTTCACCTTCTCCTTCTCCTTCTTCTACTTCTTCTGATTCACCCTCCAGACTTCACCTTCTCCTTCTCCTTCTTCTACTTCTTCTGATTCACCCTCCAGTCTTCACCTTCTCCTTCTCCTTCTTCTGTTTCTTCTGCTTCACCCTCCAGACTTCACCTTCTCCTTCTCTTTCTTCTGCTTCTTCTGATTCACCCTCCAGACTTCACCTTCTCCTTCTCCTTCTTCTGATTCTTCTGATTCACCCTCCAGACTTCACCTTCTCCTTCTCCTTCTTCTGCTTCTTCTGATTCACCCTCCTGACTTCACCTTCTCCTTCTCCTTCTTCTACTTCTTCTGCTTCACCCTCCAGACTTCACCTTCTCCTTCTCCTTCTTCTACTTCTTCTGATTCACCCTCCAGACTTCATCTTCTCCTTCTCCTTCTTCTGCTTCTTCTGATTCACCCTCCAGACTTCACCTTCTCCTTCTCCTTATTCTGCTTCTTCTGATTCACCCTCCAGACTTCACCTTCTCCTTCTCCTTATTCTGCTTCTTCTGATTCACCCTCCAGACTTCACCTTCTCCTTCTCCTTCCTCTGCTTCTTCTGATTCACCCTCCAGACTTCACCTTCTCCTTCTACTTCTTCTGATTCTTCTGATTCACCCTCCAGACTTCACCTTCTCCTTCTCCTTCTTCTGCTTCTTCTGATTCACCCTCCTGACTTCACCTTGTCCTTCTCCTTCTTCTACTTCTTCTGATTCACCCTCCTGACTTCACCTTCTCCTTCTCCTTCTTCTACTTCTTCTGCTTCACCCTCCAGACTTCACCTTCTCCTTCTCCTTCTTCTACTTCTTCTGATTCACCCTCCAGACTTCACCTTCTCCTTCTCCTTATTCTGCTTCTTCTGATTCACTCTCCAGACTTCACCTTCTCCTTCTCCTTCTTCTGCTTCTTCTGATTCACACTCCAGACTTCACCTTCTCCTTCTCCTTCTTCTACTTCTTCTGATTCACCCTCCAGACTTCACCTTCTCCTTCTCCTTCTTCTGCTTCTTCTGATTCACCCTCCAGACTTCACCTTCTCCTTCTCCTTCTTCTACTTCTTCTGATTCACCCTCCAGACTTCACCTTCTCCTTCTCCTTCTTCTACTTCTTCTGATTCACCCTCCAGTCTTCACCTTCTCCTTCTCCTTCTTCTGTTTCTTCTGCTTCACCCTCCAGACTTCACCTTCTCCTTCTCTTTCTTCTGCTTCTTCTGATTCACCCTCCAGACTTCACCTTCTCCTTCTCCTTCTTCTGATTCTTCTGATTCACCCTCCAGACTTCACCTTCTCCTTCTCCTTCTTCTGCTTCTTCTGATTCACCCTCCTGACTTCACCTTCTCCTTCTCCTTCTTCTACTTCTTCTGCTTCACCCTCCAGACTTCACCTTCTCCTTCTCCTTCTTCTACTTCTTCTGATTCACCCTCCAGACTTCATCTTCTCCTTCTCCTTCTTCTGCTTCTTCTGATTCACCCTCCAGACTTCACCTTCTCCTTCTCCTTATTCTGCTTCTTCTGATTCACCCTCCAGACTTCACCTTCTCCTTCTCCTTATTCTGCTTCTTCTGATTCACCCTCCAGACTTCACCTTCTCCTTCTCCTTCCTCTGCTTCTTCTGATTCACCCTCCAGACTTCACCTTCTCCTTCTCCTTCTTCTGATTCTTCTGATTCACCCTCCAGACTTCACCTTCTCCTTCTCCTTCTTCTGCTTCTTCTGATTCACCCTCCTGACTTCACCTTGTCCTTCTCCTTCTTCTACTTCTTCTGATTCACCCTCCTGACTTCACCTTCTCCTTCTCCTTCTTCTACTTCTTCT
Source organism: Somniosus microcephalus (assembly GCF_052327205.1). Lineage (NCBI taxonomy): Eukaryota > Metazoa > Chordata > Chondrichthyes > Squaliformes > Somniosidae > Somniosus > Somniosus microcephalus. The sequence goes on along the minus strand of NW_028225322.1, from coordinate 46,354 downwards.
GCTTCACCCTCCAGACTTCACCTTCTCCTTCTCCTTCTTCTACTTCTTCTGATTCACCCTCCAGACTTCACCTTCTCCTTCTCCTTATTCTGCTTCTTCTGATTCACTCTCCAGACTTCACCTTCTCCTTCTCCTTCTTCTGCTTCTTCTGATTCACACTCCAGACTTCACCTTCTCCTTCTCCTTCTTCTACTTCATCTGATTCACCCTCCAGACTTCACCTTCTCCTTCTCTTTCTTCTGCTTCATCTGATTCACCCTCCAGACTTCACCTTCTCCTTCTCCTTCTTCTGATTCTTCTGATTCACCCTCCAGACTTCACCTTCTTCTTCTCCTTCTTCTGCTTCTTCTGATTCACCCTCCTGACTTCACCTTCTCCTTCTCCTTCTTCTACTTCTTCTGATTCACCCTCCTGACTTCACCTTCTCCTTCTCCTTCTTCTACTTCTTCTGCTTCACCCTCCAGACTTCACCTTCTCCTTCTCCTTCTTCTACTTCTTCTGATTCACCCTCCAGACTTGACCTTCTCCTTCTCCTTCTTCTACTTCCTCTGATTCACCCTCCAGACTTCACCTTCTCCTTCTCCTTCTTCTGCTTCTTCTGCTTCACCGTCCTGACTTCACCTTCTCCTTCTCCTTCTTCTACTTCTTCTGTTTCATCCCCCTGACATCACCTGCTCCTTCTCCTTCTTCTGCTTCTTCTGATTCACCCTCCTAACTTCACCTTCTCCTTCTCCTTCTTCTGCTTCTTCTGATTCACCCTCCTGACTACACCTTCTCCTTCTCCTTCTTCTGCTTCTTCTGATTCACCCTCCAGACTTCACCTTCTCCTTCTCCTTCTTCTGCTTCTTCTGATTCACCCTCCAGACTTCACCTTCTCCTTCTCCTTCTTCTGCTTCTTCTGATTCACCCTCCAGACCTCACCTTCTCCTTCTCCTTCTTCTACTTCTTCTGATTCACCCTCCAGACTTCATCTGTTCCTTCTCCTTCTTCTACTTCTTCTGATTCACCCTCCTGACTTCACCTTCTCCTTCTCCTTCTTCTACTTCTTCTGCTTCACCCTCCAGACTTCACCTTCTCCTTCTCCTTCTTCTACTTCTTCTGATTCACCCTCCAGACTTCACCTTCTCCTTCTCCTTATTCTGCTTCTTCTGATTCACTCTCCAGACTTCACCTTCTCCTTCTCCTTCTTCTGCTTCTTCTGATTCACACTCCAGACTTCACCTTCTCCTTCTCCTTCTTCTACTTCATCTGATTCACCCTCCAGACTTCACCTTCTCCTTCTCTTTCTTCTGCTTCATCTGATTCACCCTCCAGACTTCACCTTCTCCTTCTCCTTCTTCTGATTCTTCTGATTCACCCTCCAGACTTCACCTTCTTCTTCTCCTTCTTCTGCTTCTTCTGATTCACCCTCCTGACTTCACCTTCTCCTTCTCCTTCTTCTACTTCTTCTGATTCACCCTCCTGACTTCACCTTCTCCTTCTCCTTCTTCTACTTCTTCTGCTTCACCCTCCAGACTTCACCTTCTCCTTCTCCTTCTTCTACTTCTTCTGATTCACCCTCCAGACTTGACCTTCTCCTTCTCCTTCTTCTACTTCCTCTGATTCACCCTCCAGACTTCACCTTCTCCTTCTCCTTCTTCTGCTTCTTCTGCTTCACCGTCCTAACTTCACCTTCTCCTTCTCCTTCTTCTACTTCTTCTGTTTCATCCCCCTGACATCACCTGCTCCTTCTCCTTCTTCTGCTTCTTCTGATTCACCCTCCTAACTTCACCTTCTCCTTCTCCTTCTTCTGCTTCTTCTGATTCACCCTCCTGACTTCACCTTCTCCTTCTCCTTCTTCTGCTTCTTCTGATTCACCCTCCAGACTTCACCTTCTCCTTCTCCTTCTTCTGCTACTTCTGATTCACCCTCCAGACTTCACCTTCTCCTTCTCCTTCTTCTGCTTCTTCTGATTCACCCTCCAGACCTCACCTTCTCCTTCTCCTTCTTCTACTTCTTCTGATTCACCCTCCAGACTTCATCTGTTCCTTCTCCTTCTTCTGCTTCTTCTGATTCACCCTCCAGACTTCACCTTCTCCTTCTCCTTCTTCTGCTTCTTCTGATTCACCCTCCAGACTTCACCTTCTCCTTCTTCTGCTTCTTCTGATTCACCCTCCAGACTTCACCTTCTCCTTCTCCTTCTTCTGCTTCTTCTGATTCACCCTCCAGACCTCACCTTCTCCTTCTCCTTCTTCTACTTCTTCTGTTTCACCCTCCAGACTTCATCTGTTCCTTCTCCTTCTTCTGCTTCTTCTGATTCACCCTCCAGACTTCACCTTCTCCTTCTCCTTCTTCTGCTTCTTCTGATTCACCCTCCAGACTTCACCTTCTCCTTCTCCTTCTTCTACTTCTTCTGATTCACCCTCCAGACTTCACCTTCTCCTTCTCCTTCTTCTACTTCTTCTGATTCACCCTCCAGTCTTCACCTTCTCCTTCTTCTGTTTCTTCTGCTTCACCCTCCAGACTTCACCTTCTCCTTCTCTTTCTTCTGCTTCTTCTGATTCACCCTCCAGACTTCACCTTCTCCTTCTCCTTCTTCTGATTCTTCTGATTCACCCTCCAGACGTCACCTTCTCCTTCTCCTTCTTCTGCTTCTTCTGATTCACCCTCCTGACTTCCCCTTCTCCTTCTCCTTCTTCTACTTCTTCTGATTCACCCTCCTGACTTCACCTTCTCCTTCTCCTTCTTCTACTTCTTCTGCTTCACCATCCAGACTTCACCTTCTCCTTCTCCTTCTTCTACTTCTTCTGATTCACCCTTCAGACTTCACCTTCTCCTTCTCAATTTTCTGCTTCTTCTGATTCACCCTCCAGACTCCACCTTCTCCTTCTCCTTATTCTGCTTCTTCTGATTCACCCTCCAGACTTCACCTTCTCCTTCTCCTTCTTCTGCTTCTTCTGATTCACCCTCCAGACTTCACCTTCTCCTTCTCCTTCGTCTACTTCTTCTGATTCACCCTCCAGACAACACCTTCTCCTTCTCCTTCTTCTACTTCTTCTGATTCACCCTCCAGACTTCACCTTCTCCTTCTCCTTCTTCTGCTTCTTCTGATTCACCCTCCTGACTTCACCTTCTCCTTCTCCTTCTTCTACTTCTTCTGATTCACCCTCCTGACTTCAACTTCTCCTTCTCCTTCTTCTACTTCTTCTGCTTCACCCTCCAGACTTCACCTTCTCCTTCTCCTTCTTCTACTTCTTCTGATTCACCCTCCAGACTTGACCTTCTCCTTCTCCTTCTTCTACTTATTCTGATTCACCCTCCAGACTTCACATTCTCCTTCTCCTTCTTCTGCTTCTTCTGCTTCACCGTCCTGACTTCACCTTCTCCTTCTCCTTCTTCTACTTCTTCTGCTTCATCCCGCTGACATCACCTGCTCCTTCTCCTTCTTCTGCTTCTTCTGATTCACCCTCCTAACTTCACCTTCTCCTTCTCCGTCTTCTGCTTCTTCTGATTCACCCTCCTGACTTCACCTTCTCCTTCTCCTTCTTCTGCTTCTTCTGATTCACCCTCCAGACTTCACCTTCTCCTTCTCCTTCTTCTGCTTCTTCTGATTCACCCTCCAGACTTCACCTTCTCCTTCTCCTTCTTCTGATTCTTCTGATTCACCCTCCAGACTTCACCTTCTCCTTCTCCTTCTTCTGCTTCTTCTGATTCACCCTCCTGACTTCATCTTCTCCTTCTCCTTCTTCTACTTCTTCTGATTCACCCTCCAGACTTCACCTTCTCCTTCTCCTTCTTCTGCTTCTTCTGATTCACCCTCCAGACTTCTCCTTCTCCTTCTCCTTCTTCTGCTTCTTCTGATTCACCCTCCAGACTTCACCTTCTCCTTCTCCTTCTTCTGCTTCTTCTGATTCACCCTCCAGACTTCACCTTCTCCTTCTCCTTCTTCTCCTTCTTCTGATTCACCCTCCAGACTTCACCTTCTCCTTCTCCTTCGTCTACTTCTTCTGATTCACCCTCCAGACTACACCTTCTCCTTCTCCTTCTTCTACTTCTTCTGATTCACCCTCCAGACTTCACCTTCTCCTTCTCCTTCTTCTGTTTCTTCTGATTCACCGTCCAGACTTCACCTTCACCTTCTCTTTCTTCTACTACTTCTGATTCTCCCTCCAGACTTCACCTTCTCCTTCTCCTTCTTCTACTTCTTCTGATTCACCCTCCAGACTTCATCTTCTCCTTCTCCTTCTTCTGCTTCTTCTGATTCACCGTCCAGACTTCACCTTCTCCTTCTCCTTCTTCTGCTTCTTCTGATTCACCCTCCAGACTTCACCTTCTCCTTCTCCTTCTTCTCCTTCTTCTGATTCACCCTCCAGACTTCACCTTCTCCTTCTCCTTCTTCTACTTCTTCTGATTCACCCTCCAGTCTTCACCTTCTCCTTCTCCTTCTTCTGTTTCTTCTGCTTCACCCTCCAGACTTCACCTTCTCCTTCTCTTTCTTCTGCTTCTTCTGATTCACCCTCCAGACTTCACCTTCTGCTTCTCCTTCTTCTGATTATTCTGATTCACCCTCCAGACTTCACCTTCTCCTTCTCCTTCTTCTGCTTCTTCTGATTCACCCTCCTGACTTCACCTTCTCCTTCTCCTTCTTCTATTTCTTCTGATTCACGCTCCTGACTTCACCTTCTCCTTCTCCTTCTTCTACTTCTTCTGCTTCACCCTCCAGACTTCACCTTCTCCTTCTTCTACTTCTTCTGCTTCACCCTCCAGACGTCACCTTCTCCTTCTCCTTCTTCTGCTTCTTCTGATTCACCCTCCAGACTTCACCTTCTCCTTCTCCTTCTTCTGCTTCTTCTGCTTCACCCTCCAGACTTCACCTTCTCCTTCTCCTTCTTCTGCTTCTTCTGCTTCACTCTCCTGACTTCACCTTCTCCTTCTCCTTCTTCTACTTCTTCTGATTCACCCTGCAGACTTCACCTTCTCCTTCTCCTTCTTCTGCTTCTTCTGCTGCGCCCTCCAGACTTCACCTTCTCCTTCTCCTTCTTCTGCTTCTTCTGCTTCACCCTCCTGACTTCACCTTCTCCTTCACCTTCTTCTACTTCTTCTGCTTCACCCCCCTGACTTCACCTGCTCCTTCTCCTTCTTCTGCTTCTTCTGATTCACCCTCCTGACTTCACCTTCTCCTTCTCCTTCTTCTGCTTCTTCTAATTCACCCTCCAGACTTCACCTTCTCCTTCTCCTTCTTCTGCTTCTTCTGATTCACCCTCCAGACTTCACCTTCTCCTTCTCCTTCTTCTGCTTCTTCTGATTCACCCTCCAGACCTCATCTTCTCCTTCTCCTTCTTCTACTTCTTCTGATTCACCCTCCAGACTTCATCTTCTCCTTCTCCTTCTTCTGCTTCTTCTTATTCACCCTCCAGACTTCACCTTCTCCTTCTCCTTCTTCTGCTTCTTCTGATTCACCCTCCAGACTTCACCTTCTCCTTCTCCTTCTTCTGCTTCTTCTGCTTCACCCTCCAGACTTCACCTTGTCCTTCTCCTTCTTCTGCTTCTTCTGCTTCACCCTCCTGACTTCACCTTCTCCTTCTCCTTCTTCTACTTCTTCTGATTCACCCTCCAGACTTCACCTACTCCTTCTCCTTCTTCTGCTTCTTCTGCTTCACCCTCCAGACTTCACCTTCTCCTTCTCCTTCTTCTGCTTCTTCTGCTTCGCCCTCCAGACTTCACCTTCTCCTTCTCCTTCTTCTGCTTCTTCTGCTTCACTCTCCTGACTTCACCTTCTCCTTCTCCTTCTTCTACTTCTTCTGATTCACCCTCCAGACTTCACCCTCTCCTTCTCCTTCTTCTGCTTCTTCTGCTTCACCCTCCAGACTACACCTTCTCTTTCTCCTTCTTCTGCTTCTTCTGCTGCGCCCTCCAGACTTCACTTTCTCCTTCTCCTTCTTCTGCTTCTTCTGATTCACCCTCCAGACTTCACCTTCTCCTTCTCCTTCTTCTACTTCTTCTGATCCACCCTCCTGACTTCACCTTCTCCTTCTCCTTCTTCTGCTTCTTCTGCTTCACCCTCCAGACTTCACCTTCTCCTTCTCCTTCTTCTACTTCTTCTGCTTCACCCTCCAGACTTCACCTTCTCCTTCTCCTTCTTCTGCTTCTTCTGCTTCACCATCCTGACTTCACCTTATCCTTCTCCTTCTTCTACTTCTTCTGATTCACCCTCCAGACTTCACCTACTCCTTCTCCTTCTTCTGCTTCTTCTGCTTCACCCTCCAGACTTCACCTTCTCCTTCTCCTTCTTCTGCTTCTTCTGCTTCGCCCTCCAGACTTCACCTTCTCCTTCTCCTTCTTCTGCTTCTTCTGCTTCACTCTCCTGACTTCACATTCTCCTTCTCCTTCTTCTACTTCTTCTGATTCACCCTCCAGACTTCACCCTCTCCTTCTCCTTCTTCTGCTTCTTCTGCTTCACCCTCCAGACTTCACCTTCTCCTTCTCCTTCTTCTGCTTCTTCTGCTTCACCGGCCTGACTTCACCTTCTCCTTCTCCTTCTTCTACTTCTTCTGCTTCACCCCCCTGACTTCACCTGCTCCTTCTCCTTCTTCTGCTTCTTCTGATTCACCCTCCTAACTTCACCTTCTCCTTCTCCTTCTTCTGCTTCTTCTGATTCACGCTCCTGACTTCACCTTTTCCTTCTCCTTCTTCTGCTTCTTCTGATTCACCCTCCAGACTTCACCTTCTCCTTCTCCTTCCTCTGCTTCTTCTGATTCACCCTCCAGACTTCACCTTCTCCTTCTCCTTCTTCTGCTTCTTCTGATTCACCCTCCAGACCTCACCTTCTCCTTCTCCTTCTTCTACTTCTTCTGATTCACCCTCCAGACTTCATCTTCTCCTTCTCCTTCTTCTGCTTCTTCTGATTCACCCTCCAGACTTCACCTTCTCCTTCTCCTTCTTCTACTTCTTCTGATTCACCCTCCAGACTTCACCTTCTCCTTCTTCTTCTTCTACTTCGTCTGATTCACCCTCCAGACTTCACCTTCTCCTTCTCCTTCTTCTACTTCTTCTGATTCACCCTCCAGTCTTCACCTACTCCTTCTCCTTCTTCTGTTTCTTCTGCTTCACCCTCCAGACTTCCCCTTCTCCTTCTCTTTCTTCTGCTTCTTCTGATCCACCCTCCAGACTTCATCTTCTCCTTCTCCTTCTTCTGATTCTTCTGATTCACCCTCCAGACTTCACCTTCTCCTTCTCCTTCTTCTGCTTCTTCTGATTCACCCTCCTGACTTCACCTTCTCCTTCTCCTTCTTCTACTTCTTCTGCTTCACCCTCCAGACTTCACCTTCCCCTTCTCCTTCTTCTACTTCTTCTGATTCACCCTCCAGACTTTACCTTCTCCTTCTCCTTCTTCTGCTTCTTCTGATTCACCCTCCAGACTTCACCTTCTCCTTCTCCTTATTCTGCTTCTTCTGATTCACCCTCCAGACTTCACCTTCTCCTTCTCCTTCTTCTGCTTCTTCTGATTCACCCTCCAGACTTCACCTTTTCCTTCTCCTTCTTCTGCTTCTTCTGATTCACCCTCCAGACTTCACCTTCTCCTTCTCCTTCTTCTGCTTCTTCTGATTCACCCTCCAGACTTCACCTTCTCCTTCTCCTTCTTCTACTTCTTCTGATTCACCCTCCAGACTTCACCTTCTCCTTCTCTTTCTTCTGCTTCTTCTGATTCTCCCTCCAGACTTCATCTTCTCCTTCTCCTTCTTCTGATTCTTCTGATTCACCCTCCAGACTTCACCTTCTCCTTCTCCTTCTTCTGCTTCTTCTGATTCACCCTCCTGACTTCACCTTCTCCTTCTCCTTCTTCTACTTCTTCTGATTCACCCTGCTGACTTCACCTTCTCCTTCTCCTTCTTCTACTTCTTCTGCTTCACCCTGCAGACTTCACCTTCTCCTTCTCCTTCTTCTGCTTCTTCTGCTGCGCCCTCCAGACTTCACCTTCTCCTTCTCCTTCTTCTGCTTCTTCTGCTTCACCCTCCTGACTTCACCTTCTCCTTCTCCTTCTTCTACTTCTTCTGCTTCACCCCCCTGACTTCACCTGCTCCTTCTCCTTCTTCTGCTTCTTCTGATTCACCCTCCTGACTTCACCTTCTCCTTCTCCTTCTTCTGCTTCTTCTAATTCACCCTCCAGACTTCACCTTCTCCTTCTCCTTCTTGTGCTTCTTCTGATTCACCTTCCAGACTTCACCTTCTCCTTCTCCTTCTTCTGCTTCTTCTGATTCACCCTCCAGACCTCATCTTCTCCTTCTCCTTCTTCTACTTCTTCTGATTCACCCTCCAGACTTCATCTTCTCCTTCTCCTTCTTCTGCTTCTTCTTATTCACCCTCCAGACTTCACCTTCTCCTTCTCCTTCTTCTGCTTCTTCTGATTCACCCTCCAGACTTCACCTTCTCTTTCTCCTTCTTCTGCTTCTTCTGCTTCACCCTCCAGACTTGACCTTCTCCTTCTCCTTCTTCTGCTTCTTCTGCTTCACCCTCCTGACTTCACCTTCTCCTTCTCCTTCTTCTACTTCTTCTGATTCACCCTCCAGACTTCACCTACTCCTTCTCCTTCTTCTGCTTCTTCTGCTTCACCCTCCAGACTTCACCTTCTCCTTCTCCTTCTTCTGCTTCTTCTGCTTCGCCCTCCAGACTTCACCTTCTCCTTCTCCTTCTTCTTCTTCTTCTGCTTCACTCTCCTGACTTCACCTTCTCCTTCTCCTTCTTCTACTTCTTCTGATTCACCCTCCAGACTTCACCCTCTCCTTCTCCTTCTTCTGCTTCTTCTGCTTCACCCTCCAGACTACACCTTCTCTTTCTCCTTCTTCTGCTTCTTCTGCTGCGCCCTCCAGACTTCACTTTCTCCTTCTCCTTCTTCTGCTTCTTCTGATTCACCCTCCAGACTTCACCTTCTCCTTCTCCTTCTTCTACTTCTTCTGATCCACCCTCCTGACTTCACCTTCTCCTTCTCCTTCTTCTGCTTCTTCTGCTTCACCCTGCAGACTTCACCTTCTCCTTCTCCTTCTTCTACTTCTTCTGCTTCACCCTCCAGACTTCACCTTCTCCTTCTCCTTCTTCTGCTTCTTCTGCTTCACCATCCTGACTTCACCTTATCCTTCTCCTTCTTCTGCTTCTTCTGCTTCACCCTCCAGACTTCACCTTCTCCTTCTCCTTCTTCTGCTTCTTCTGCTTCGCCCTCCAGACTTCACCTTCTCCTTCTCCTTCTTCTGCTTCTTCTGCTTCACTCTCCTGACTTCACATTCTCCTTCTCCTTCTTCTACTTCTTCTGATTCACCCTCCAGACTTCACCCTCTCCTTCTCCTTCTTCTGCTTCTTCTGCTTCACCCTCCAGACTTCACCTTCTCCTTCTCCTTCTTCTGCTTCTTCTGCTTCACCGTCCTGACTTCACCTTCTCCTTCTCCTTCTTCTACTTCTTCTGCTTCACCCCCCTGACTTCACCTGCTCCTTCTCCTTCTTCTGCTTCTTCTGATTCACCCTCCTAACTTCACCTTCTCCTTCTCCTTCTTCTGCTTCTTCTGATTCACGCTCCTGACTTCACCTTTTCCTTCTCCTTCTTCTGCTTCTTCTGATTCACCCTCCAGACTTCACCTTCTCCTTCTCCTTCCTCTGCTTCTTCTGATTCACCCTCCAGACTTCACCTTCTCCTTCTCCTTCTTCTGCTTCTTCTGATTCACCCTCCAGACCTCACCTTCTCCTTCTCCTTCTTCTACTTCTTCTGATTCACCCTCCAGACTTCATCTTCTCCTTCTCCTTCTTCTGCTTCTTCTGATTCACCCTCCAGACTTCACCTTCTCCTTCTCCTTCTTCTACTTCTTCTGATTCACCCTCCAGACTTCACCTTCTCCTTCTCCTTCTTCTACTTCGTCTGATTCACCCTCCAGACTTCACCTTCTCCTTCTCCTTCTTCTACTTCTTCTGATTCACCCTCCAGTCTTCACCTACTCCTTCTCCTTCTTCTGTTTCTTCTGCTTCACCCTCCAGACTTCCCCTTCTCCTTCTCTTTCTTCTGCTTCTTCTGATTCACCCTCCAGACTTCATCTTCTCCTTCTCCTTCTTCTGATTCTTCTGATTCACCCTCCAGACTTCACCTTCTCCTTCTCCTTCTTCTGCTTCTTCTGATTCACCCTCCTGACTTCACCTTCTCCTTCTCCTTCTTCTACTTCTTCTGCTTCACCCTCCAGACTTCACCTTCCCCTTCTCCTTCTTCTACTTCTTCTGATTCACCCTCCAGACTTCACCTTCTCCTTCTCCTTCTTCTGCTTCTTCTGATTCACCCTCCAGACTTCACCTTCTCCTTCTCCTTATTCTGCTTCTTCTGATTCACCCTCCAGACTTCACCTTCTCCTTCTCCTTCTTCTGCTTCTTCTGATTCACCCTCCAGACCTCACCTTCTCCTTCTCCTTCTTCTACTTCTTCTGATTCACCCTCCAGACTTCATCTTCTCCTTCTCCTTCTTCTGCTTCTTCTGATTCACCCTCCAGACTTCACCTTCTCCTTCTCCTTCTTCTACTTCTTCTGATTCACCCTCCAGACTTCACCTTCTCCTTCTCCTTCTTCTACTTCGTCTGATTCACCCTCCAGACTTCACCTTCTCCTTCTCCTTCTTCTACTTCTTCTGATTCACCCTCCAGTCTTCACCTACTCCTTCTCCTTCTTCTGTTTCTTCTGCTTCACCCTCCAGACTTCCCCTTCTCCTTCTCCTTCTTCTGCTTCTTCTGATTCACGCTCCTGACTTCACCTTTTCCTTCTCCTTCTTCTGCTTCTTCTGATTCACCCTCCAGACTTCACCTTCTCCTTCTCCTTCCTCTGCTTCTTCTGATTCACCCTCCAGACTTCACCTTCTCCTTCTCCTTCTTCTGCTTCTTCTGATTCACCCTCCAGACCTCACCTTCTCCTTCTCCTTCTTCTACTTCTTCTGATTCACCCTCCAGACTTCATCTTCTCCTTCTCCTTCTTCTGCTTCTTCTGATTCACCCTCCAGACTTCACCTTCTCCTTCTCCTTCTTCTACTTCTTCTGATTCACCCTCCAGACTTCACCTTCTCCTTCTCCTTCTTCTACTTCGTCTGATTCACCCTCCAGACTTCACCTTCTCCTTCTCCTTCTTCTACTTCTTCTGATTCACCCTCCAGTCTTCACCTACTCCTTCTCCTTCTTCTGTTTCTTCTGCTTCACCCTCCAGACTTCCCCTTCTCCTTCTCTTTCTTCTGCTTCTTCTGATTCACCCTCCAGACTTCATCTTCTCCTTCTCCTTCTTCTGATTCTTCTGATTCACCCTCCAGACTTCACCTTCTCCTTCTCCTTCTTCTGCTTCTTCTGATTCACCCTCCTGACTTCACCTTCTCCTTCTCCTTCTTCTACTTCTTCTGCTTCACCCTCCAGACTTCACCTTCCCCTTCTCCTTCTTCTACTTCTTCTGATTCACCCTCCAGACTTCACCTTCTCCTTCTCCTTCTTCTGCTTCTTCTGATTCACCCTCCAGACTTCACCTTCTCCTTCTCCTTATTCTGCTTCTTCTGATTCACCCTCCAGACTTCACCTTCTCCTTCTCCTTCTTCTGCTTCTTCTGATTCACCCTCCAGACTTCACCTTTTCCTTCTCCTTCTGCTTCTTCTGATTCACCCTCCAGACTTCACCTTCTCCTTCTCCTTCTTCTGCTTCTTCTGATTCACCCTCCAGACTTCACCTTCTCCTTCTCCTTCTTCTACTTCTTCTGATTCACCCTCCAGACTTCACATTCTCCTTCTCTTTCTTCTGCTTCTTCTGATTCTCCCTCCAGACTTCACCTTCTCCTTCTCCTTCTTCTGATTCTTCTGATTCACCCTCCAGACTTCACCTTCTCCTTCTCCTTCTTCTGCTTCTTCTGATTCACCCTCCTGACTTCACCTTCTCCTTCTCCTTCTTCTACTTCTTCTGATTCACCCTCCTGACTTCACCTTCTCCTTCTTCTGCTTCACCCTCCAGACTTCACCTTCTCCTTCTCCTTCTTCTACTTCTTCTGATTCACCCTCCAGACTTCACCTTCTCCTTCTCCTTCTTCTACTTCTTCTGATTCACCCTCCAGACTTCACCTTCTCCTTCTCCTTCTTCTACTTCTTCTGATTCACCCTCCAGACTTCACCTTCTCCTTCTCCTTATTCTGCTTCTTCTGTTTCACCCTCCAGACTTCACCTTCTCCTTCTCCTTCTTCTGCTTCTTCTGATTCACCCTCCAGACTTCACCTTCTCCTTCTCCTTCTTCTGCTTCTTCTGATTCACCCTCCAGACTTCACCTTCTCCTTCTCCTTCTTCTACTTCTTCTGATTCACCCTCCAGACTTCATCTTCTCCTTCTCCTTCTTCTGCTTCTTCTGATTCACCCTCCAGACTTCACCTTCTCCTTCTCCTTCTTCTACTTCTTCTGATTCACCCTCCAGACTTCACCTTCTCCTTCTCCTTCTTCTGTTTCTTCTGATTCACCCTCCAGACTTCACCTTCTCCTTCTCCTTCTTCTACTTCTTCTGATTCACCCTCCAGACTTCACCTTCTCCTTCTCCTTCTTCTACTTCTTCTGATTCACCCTCCAGACTTCATCTTCTCCTTCTCCGTCTTCTGCATCTTCTGATTCACCCTCCAGACTTCACCTTCTCCTTCTCCTTCTTCTGCTTCTTCTGATTCACCCTCCAGACTTCACCTTCTCCTTCTCCTTCTTCTACTTCTTCTGATTCACCCTCCAGACTTCACCTTCTCCTTCTCCTTCTTCTACTTCTTCTGATTCACCCTCCAGTCTTCACATTCTCCTTCTCCTTCTTCTGTTTCTTCTGCTTCAGCCTCCAGACTTCACCTTCTCCTTCTCTTTCTTCTGATTCTTCTGATTCACCCTCCAGACTTCACCTTCTCCTTCTCCTTCTTCTGATTCTTCTGATTCACCCTCCAGACTTCACCTTCTCCTTCTCCTTCTTCTGCTTCTTCTGATTCACCCTCCTAACTTCACCTTCTCCTTCTCCTTCTTCTGCTTCTTCTGATTCACGCTCCTGACTTCACCTTTTCCTTCTCCTTCTTCTGCTTCTTCTGATTCACCCTCCAGACTTCACCTTCTCCTTCTCCTTCCTCTGCTTCTTCTGATTCACCCTCCAGACTTCACCTTCTCCTTCTCCTTCTTCTGCTTCTTCTGATTCACCCTCCAGACCTCACCTTCTCCTTCTCCTTCTTCTACTTCTTCTGATTCACCCTCCAGACTTCATCTTCTCCTTCTCCTTCTTCTGCTTCTTCTGATTCACCCTCCAGACTTCACCTTCTCCTTCTCCTTCTTCTACTTCTTCTGATTCACCCTCCAGACTTCACCTTCTCCTTCTCCTTCTTCTACTTCGTCTGATTCACCCTCCAGACTTCACCTTCTCCTTCTCCTTCTTCTACTTCTTCTGATTCACCCTCCAGTCTTCACCTACTCCTTCTCCTTCTTCTGTTTCTTCTGCTTCACCCTCCAGACTTCCCCTTCTCCTTCTCTTTCTTCTGCTTCTTCTGATTCACCCTCCAGACTTCATCTTCTCCTTCTCCTTCTTCTGATTCTTCTGATTCACCCTCCAGACTTCACCTTCTCCTTCTCCTTCTTCTGCTTCTTCTGATTCACCCTCCTGACTTCACCTTCTCCTTCTCCTTCTTCTACTTCTTCTGCTTCACCCTCCAGACTTCACCTTCCCCTTCTCCTTCTTCTACTTCTTCTGATTCACCCTCCAGACTTCACCTTCTCCTTCTCCTTCTTCTGCTTCTTCTGATTCACCCTCCAGACTTCACCTTCTCCTTCTCCTTATTCTGCTTCTTCTGATTCACCCTCCAGACTTCACCTTCTCCTTCTCCTTCTTCTGCTTCTTCTGATTCACCCTCCAGACTTCACCTTTTCCTTCTCCTTCTGCTTCTTCTGATTCACCCTCCAGACTTCACCTTCTCCTTCTCCTTCTTCTGCTTCTTCTGATTCACCCTCCAGACTTCACCTTCTCCTTCTCCTTCTTCTACTTCTTCTGATTCACCCTCCAGACTTCACATTCTCCTTCTCTTTCTTCTGCTTCTTCTGATTCTCCCTCCAGACTTCACCTTCTCCTTCTCCTTCTTCTGATTCTTCTGATTCACCCTCCAGACTTCACCTTCTCCTTCTCCTTCTTCTGCTTCTTCTGATTCACCCTCCTGACTTCACCTTCTCCTTCTCCTTCTTCTACTTCTTCTGATTCACCCTCCTGACTTCACCTTCTCCTTCTCCTTCTTCTACTTCTTCTGCTTCACCCTCCAGACTTCACCTTCTCCTTCTCCTTCTTCTACTTCTTCTGATTCACCCTCCAGACTTCACCTTCTCCTTCTCCTTCTTCTACTTCTTCTGATTCACCCTCCAGACTTCACCTTCTCCTTCTCCTTCTTCTACTTCTTCTGATTCACCCTCCAGACTTCACCTTCTCCTTCTCCTTATTCTGCTTCTTCTGTTTCACCCTCCAGACTTCACCTTCTCCTTCTCCTTCTTCTGCTTCTTCTGATTCACCCTCCAGACTTCACCTTCTCCTTCTCCTTCTTCTGCTTCTTCTGATTCACCCTCCAGACTTCACCTTCTCCTTCTCCTTCTTCTACTTCTTCTGATTCACCCTCCAGACTTCATCTTCTCCTTCTCCTTCTTCTGCTTCTTCTGATTCACCCTCCAGACTTCACCTTCTCCTTCTCCTTCTTCTACTTCTTCTGATTCACCCTCCAGACTTCACCTTCTCCTTCTCCTTCTTCTGTTTCTTCTGATTCACCCTCCAGACTTCACCTTCTCCTTCTCCTTCTTCTACTTCTTCTGATTCACCCTCCAGACTTCACCTTCTCCTTCTCCTTCTTCTACTTCTTCTGATTCACCCTCCAGACTTCATCTTCTCCTTCTCCGTCTTCTGCATCTTCTGATTCACCCTCCAGACTTCACCTTCTCCTTCTCCTTCTTCTGCTTCTTCTGATTCACCCTCCAGACTTCACCTTCTCCTTCTCCTTCTTCTACTTCTTCTGATTCACCCTCCAGACTTCACCTTCTCCTTCTCCTTCTTCTACTTCTTCTGATTCACCCTCCAGTCTTCACATTCTCCTTCTCCTTCTTCTGTTTCTTCTGCTTCAGCCTCCAGACTTCACCTTCTCCTTCTCTTTCTTCTGATTCTTCTGATTCACCCTCCAGACTTCACCTTCTCCTTCTCCTTCTTCTGATTCTTCTGATTCACCCTCCAGACTTCACCTTCTCCTTCTCCTTCTTCTGCTTCTTCTGATTCACCCTCCTGGCTTCACCTTCTCCTTCTCCTTCTTCTACTTCTTCTGATTCACCCTCCTGGCTTCACCTTCTCCTTCTCCTTCTTCTCCTTCTTCTGCTTCACCCTCCAGACTTCACCTTCTCCTTCTCCTTCTTCTACCTCTTCTGATTCACCCTCCAGACTTCACCTTCTCCTTCTCCTTCTTCTGCTTCTTCTGATTCACCCTCCAGACTTCACCTTCTCCTTCTCCTTATTCTGCTTCTTCTGATTCACCCTCCAGACTTCACCTTCTCCTTCTCCTTATTCTGCTTCTTCTGATTCAACCTCCAGACTTCACCTTCTCCTTCTCCTTCTTCTGCTTGTTCTGATTCACCCTCCAGATTTCACCTTCTCCTTCTCCTTCTTCTGTTTCTTCTGATTCGCCCTCCAGACTTCACCTTTTCCTTCTCCTTCTTCTGCTTCTTCTGATTCACCCTCCTGACTTCACCTTCTCCTTCTCCTTCTTCTACTTCTTCTGATTCACCCTCCTGACTTCACCTTCTCCTTCTCCTTCTTCTACTTCTTCTGCTTCACCCCCCAGACTTCACCTTCTCCTTCTCCTTCTTCTACTTCTTCTGATTCACCCTCCAGACTTCACCTTCTCCTTCTCCTTCTTCTGCTTCTTCTGATTCACCCTCCAGACTTCACCTTCTCCTTCTCCTTATTCTGCTTCTTCTGATTCACCCTCCAGACTTCACCTTCTCCTTCTCCTTCTTCTGCTTCTTCTGATTCACCCTCCAGACTTCACCTTCTCCTTCTCCTTCTTCTGCTTCTTCTGATTCACCCTCCAGACATCACCTTCTCCTTCTCCTTCTTCTGCTTCTTCTGATTCACCCTCCAGACTTCACCTTCTCCTTCTCCTTCTTCTACTTCTTCTGATTCACCCTCCAGACTTCACCTTCTCCTTCTCTTTCTTCTGCTTCTTCTGATTCACCCTCCAGACTTCACCTTCTCCTTCTCCTTCTTCTGATTCTTCTGATTCACCCTCCAGACTTCACCTTCTCCTTCTCCTTCTTCTGCTTCTTCTGATTCACCCTCCTGACTTCACCTTCTCCTTCTCCTTCTTCTACTTCTTCTGATTCACCCTCCTGACTTCACCTTCTCCTTCTCCTTCTTCTACTTCTTCTGCTTCACCCTCCAGACTTCACCTTCTCCTTCTCCTTTTTCTACTTCTTCTGATTCACCCTCCAGACTTCACCTTCTCCTTCTCCTTCTTCTACTTCTTCTGATTCACCCTACAGACTTCACCTTCTCCTTCTCCTTCTTCTGCTTCTTCTGATTCACCCTCCAGACTTCACCTTCTCCTTCTCCTTCTTCTGCTTCTTCTGATTCACCCTCCAGACTTCACCTTCTCCTTCTCCTTCTTCTACTTCTTCTGATTCACCCTCCAGACTTCACCTTCTCCTTCTTCTGCTTCTTCTGATTCACCCTCCAGACTTCACCTTCTCCTTCTCCTTCGTCTACTTCTTCTGATTCACCCTCCAGACTTCACCTTCTCCTTCTCCTTCTTCTACTTCTTCTGATTCACCCTCCAGACTTCACCTTCTCCTTCTCCTTCTTCTACTTCTTCTGATTCACCCTCCAGTCTTCACCTTCTCCTTCTCCTTCTTCTGTTTCTTCTGTTTCACCCTCCAGACTTCATCTTCTCCTTCTCCTTCTTCTCCTTCTTCTGATTCACCCTCCAGACTTCACCTTCTCCTTCTCCTTCTTCTACTTCTTCTGATTCACCCTCCAGACTTCATCTTCTCCTTCTCCTTCTGCTCCTTCTTCTGATTCACCCTCCAGACTTCACCTTCTCCTTCTCCTTCTTCTGCTTCTTCTGATTCACCCTCCAGACTTCACCTTCTCCTTCTCCTTCTTCTACTTCTTCTGATTCACCCTCCAGACTTCACCTTCTCCTTCTCCTTCTTCTACTTCTTCTGATTCACCCTCCAGTCTTCACCTTCCCCTTCTCCTTCTTCTGTTTCTTCTGCTTCACCCTCCAGACTTCACCTTCTCCTTCTCTTTCTTCTGCTTCTTCTGATTCACCCTCCAGACTTCACCTTCTCCTTCTCCTTCTTCTGATTCTTCTGATTCACCCTCCAGACTTCACCTTCTCCTTCTCCTTCTTCTGCTTCTTCTGATTCACCCTCCAGACCTCACCTTCTACTTCTCCTTCATCTACTTCTTCTGCTTCACCCTCCAGACTTCACCTTCTCCTTCTCCTTCTTCTACTTCTTCTGATTCACCCTCCAGACTTCACCTTCTCCTTCTCCTTCTTCTACTTCTTCTGATTCACCCTCCAGACTTCACCTTCTCCTTCTCCTTCTTCTGCTTCTTCTGATTCACCCTCCAGACTTCACCTTCTCCTTCTCCTTATTCTGCTTCTTCTGATTCACCCTCCAGACTTCACCTTCTCCTTCTCCTTCTTCTGCTTCTTCTGATTCACCCTCCAGACTTCACCTTCTCCTTCTCCTTCTTCTGCTTCTTCTGATTCACCCTCCAGACTTCACCTTCTCCTTCTCCTTCTTCTACTTCTTCTGATTCACCCTCCAGACTTCACCTTCTCCTTCTCCTTCTTCTGCTTCTTCTGATTCACCCTCCAGACTTCACCTTCTCCTTCTCCTTCGTCTACTTCTTCTGATTCACCCTCCAGACTACACCTTCTCCTTCTCCTTCTTCTACTTCTTCTGATTCACCCTCCAGACTTCACCTTCTCCTTCTCCTTCTTCTGATTCACCCTCCAGACTTCATCTTCTCCTTCTCCTTCTTCTACTTCTTCTGATTCACCCTCCAGACTTCACCTTCTCCTTCTCCTTCTTCTACTTCTTCTGATTCACCCTCCAGACTTCATCTTCTCCTTCTCCTTCTTCTGCTTCTTCTGATTCACCCTCCAGACTTCACCTTCTCCTTCTCCTTCTTCTGCTTCTTCTGATTCACCCTACAGACTTCAACTTCTCCTTCTCCTTCTTCTACTTCTTCTGATTCACCCTCCAGACTTCACCTTCTCCTTCTCCTTCTTCTACTTCTTCTGATTCACCCTCCAGTCTACACCTTCTCCTTCTCCTTCTTCTGTTTCTTCTGCTTCACCCTCCAGACTTCACCTTCTCCTTCTCTTTCTTCTGCTTCTTCTGATTCACCCTCCAGACTTCACCTTCTCCTTCTCCTTCTTCTGATTCTTCTGATTCACCCTCCAGACTTCACCTTCTCCTTCTCCTTCTTCTACTTCTTCTGATTCACCCTCCTGACTTCACCTTCTCCTTCTCCTTCTTCTACTTCTTCTGATTCACCCTCCTGACTTCACCTTCTCCTTCTCCTTCTTCTACTTCTTCTGCTTCACCCTCCAGACTTCACCTTCTCCTTCTCCTTCTTCTACTTCTTCTGATTCACCCTCCAGACTTCACCTTCTCCTTCTCCTTCTTCTGCTTCTTCTGATTCACCCTCCAGACTTCACCTTCTCCTTCTCCTTATTCTGCTTCTTCTGTTTCACCCTCCAGACTTCACCTTGTCCTTCTCCTTCTTCTACTTCTTCTGATTCACCCTCCAGACTTCACCTTCTCCTTCTCCTTCTTCTACTTCTTCTGATTCACCCTCCAGTCTACACCTTCTCCTTCTCCTTCTTCTGTTTCTTCTGCTTCACCCTCCAGACTTCACCTTCTCCTTCTCCTTCTTCTGCTTCTTCTGATTCACCCTCCAGACTTCACCTTCTCCTTCTCCTTCTTCTGCTTCTTCTGATTCACCCTCCAGACTTCACCTTGTCCTTCTCCTTCTTCTACTTCTTCTGATTCACCCTCCAGACTTCACCTTCTCCTTCTCCTTCTTCTGCTTCTTCTGATTCACCCTCCAGACTTCACCTTCTCCTTCTCCTTCGTCTACTTCTTCTGATTCACCCTCCAGACTACACCTTCTCCTTCTCCTTCTTCTACTTCTTCTGATTCACCCTCCAGACTTCACCTTCTCCTTCTCCTTCTTCTACTTCTTCTGATTCACCCTCCAGACTTCATCTTCTCCTTCTCCTTCTTCTCCTTCTTCTGATTCACCCTCCAGACTTCACCTTCTCCTTCTCCTTCTTCTGCTTCTTCTGATTCACCCTCCAGACTTCACCTTCTCCTTCTCCTTCTTCTACTTCTTCTGATTCACCCTCCAGACTTCACCTTCTCCTTCTCCTTCTTCTACTTCTTCTGATTCACCCTCCAGTCTTCACCTTCTCCTTCTCCTTCTTCTGTTTCTTCTGCTTCACCCTCCAGACTTCACCTTCTCCTTCTCTTTCTTCTGCTTCTTCTGATTCACCCTCCAGACTTCACCTTCTCCTTCTCCTTCTTCTGATTCTTCTGATTCACCCTCCAGACTTCACCTTCTCCTTCTCCTTCTTCTGCTTCTTCTGATTCACCCTCCAGACCTCACCTTCTCCTTCTCCTTCTTCTACTACTTCTGATTCACCCTCCTGACTTCACCTTCTCCTTCTCCTTCATCTACTTCTTCTGCTTCACCCTCCAGACTTCACCTTCTCCTTCTCCTTCTTCTACTTCTTCTGATTCACCCTCCAGACTTCACCTTCTCCTTCTCCTTCTTCTACTTCTTCTGATTCACCCTCCAGACTTCACCTTCTCCTTCTCCTTCTTCTACTTCTTCTGATTCACCCTCCAGACTTCACCTTCTCCTTCTCCTTCTTCTACTTCTTCTGATTCACCCTCCAGACTTCACCTTCTCCTTCTTCTGCTTCTTCTGATTCACCCTCCAGACTTCACCTTCTCCTTCTCCTTCGTCTACTTCTTCTGATTCACCCTCCAGACTTCACCTTCTCCTTCTCCTTCTTCTACTTCTTCTGATTCACCCTCCAGACTTCACCTTCTCCTTCTCCTTCTTCTACTTCTTCTGATTCACCCTCCAGTCTTCACCTTCTCCTTCTCCTTCTTCTGTTTCTTCTGTTTCACCCTCCAGACTTCATCTTCTCCTTCTCCTTCTTCTCCTTCTTCTGATTCACCCTCCAGACTTCACCTTCTCCTTCTCCTTCTTCTACTTCTTCTGATTCACCCTCCAGACTTCATCTTCTCCTTCTCCTTCTGCTCCTTCTTCTGATTCACCCTCCAGACTTCACCTTCTCCTTCTCCTTCTTCTGCTTCTTCTGATTCACCCTCCAGACTTCACCTTCTCCTTCTCCTTCTTCTACTTCTTCTGATTCACCCTCCAGACTTCACCTTCTCCTTCTCCTTCTTCTACTTCTTCTGATTCACCCTCCAGTCTTCACCTTCCCCTTCTCCTTCTTCTGTTTCTTCTGCTTCACCCTCCAGACTTCACCTTCTCCTTCTCTTTCTTCTGCTTCTTCTGATTCACCCTCCAGACTTCACCTTCTCCTTCTCCTTCTTCTGATTCTTCTGATTCACCCTCCAGACTTCACCTTCTCCTTCTCCTTCTTCTGCTTCTTCTGATTCACCCTCCAGACCTCACCTTCTACTTCTCCTTCATCTACTTCTTCTGCTTCACCCTCCAGACTTCACCTTCTCCTTCTCCTTCTTCTACTTCTTCTGATTCACCCTCCAGACTTCACCTTCTCCTTCTCCTTCTTCTACTTCTTCTGATTCACCCTCCAGACTTCACCTTCTCCTTCTCCTTCTTCTGCTTCTTCTGATTCACCCTCCAGACTTCACCTTCTCCTTCTCCTTATTCTGCTTCTTCTGATTCACCCTCCAGACTTCACCTTCTCCTTCTCCTTCTTCTGCTTCTTCTGATTCACCCTCCAGACTTCACCTTCTCCTTCTCCTTCTTCTGCTTCTTCTGATTCACCCTCCAGACTTCACCTTCTCCTTCTCCTTCTTCTACTTCTTCTGATTCACCCTCCAGACTTCACCTTCTCCTTCTCCTTCTTCTGCTTCTTCTGATTCACCCTCCAGACTTCACCTTCTCCTTCTCCTTCGTCTACTTCTTCTGATTCACCCTCCAGACTACACCTTCTCCTTCTCCTTCTTCTACTTCTTCTGATTCACCCTCCAGACTTCACCTTCTCCTTCTCCTTCTTCTGATTCACCCTCCAGACTTCATCTTCTCCTTCTCCTTCTTCTACTTCTTCTGATTCACCCTCCAGACTTCACCTTCTCCTTCTCCTTCTTCTACTTCTTCTGATTCACCCTCCAGACTTCATCTTCGCCTTCTCCTTCTTCTGCTTCTTCTGATTCACCCTCCAGACTTCACCTTCTCCTTCTCCTTCTTCTGCTTCTTCTGATTCACCCTACAGACTTCAACTTCTCCTTCTCCTTCTTCTACTTCTTCTGATTCACCCTCCAGACTTCACCTTCTCCTTCTCCTTCTTCTACTTCTTCTGATTCACCCTCCAGTCTACACCTTCTCCTTCTCCTTCTTCTGTTTCTTCTGCTTCACCCTCCAGACTTCACCTTCTCCTTCTCTTTCTTCTGCTTCTTCTGATTCACCCTCCAGACTTCACCTTCTCCTTCTCCTTCTTCTGATTCTTCTGATTCACCCTCCAGACTTCACCTTCTCCTTCTCCTTCTTCTACTTCTTCTGATTCACCCTCCTGACTTCACCTTCTCCTTCTCCTTCTTCTACTTCTTCTGATTCACCCTCCTGACTTCACCTTCTCCTTCTCCTTCTTCTACTTCTTCTGCTTCACCCTCCAGACTTCACCTTCTCCTTCTCCTTCTTCTACTTCTTCTGATTCACCCTCCAGACTTCACCTTCTCCTTCTCCTTCTTCTGCTTCTTCTGATTCACCCTCCAGACTTCACCTTCTCCTTCTCCTTATTCTGCTTCTTCTGTTTCACCCTCCAGACTTCACCTTGTCCTTCTCCTTCTTCTACTTCTTCTGATTCACCCTCCAGACTTCACCTTCTCCTTCTCCTTCTTCTACTTCTTCTGATTCACCCTCCAGTCTACACCTTCTCCTTCTCCTTCTTCTGTTTCTTCTGCTTCACCCTCCAGACTTCACCTTCTCCTTCTCCTTCTTCTGCTTCTTCTGATTCACCCTCCAGACTTCACCTTCTCCTTCTCCTTCTTCTGCTTCTTCTGATTCACCCTCCAGACTTCACCTTGTCCTTCTCCTTCTTCTACTTCTTCTGATTCACCCTCCAGACTTCACCTTCTCCTTCTCCTTCTTCTGCTTCTTCTGATTCACCCTCCAGACTTCACCTTCTCCTTCTCCTTCGTCTACTTCTTCTGATTCACCCTCCAGACTACACCTTCTCCTTCTCCTTCTTCTACTTCTTCTGATTCACCCTCCAGACTTCACCTTCTCCTTCTCCTTCTTCTACTTCTTCTGATTCACCCTCCAGACTTCATCTTCTCCTTCTCCTTCTTCTCCTTCTTCTGATTCACCCTCCAGACTTCACCTTCTCCTTCTCCTTCTTCTGCTTCTTCTGATTCACCCTCCAGACTTCACCTTCTCCTTCTCCTTCTTCTACTTCTTCTGATTCACCCTCCAGACTTCACCTTCTCCTTCTCCTTCTTCTACTTCTTCTGATTCACCCTCCAGTCTTCACCTTCTCCTTCTCCTTCTTCTGTTTCTTCTGCTTCACCCTCCAGACTTCACCTTCTCCTTCTCTTTCTTCTGCTTCTTCTGATTCACCCTCCAGACTTCACCTTCTCCTTCTCCTTCTTCTGATTCTTCTGATTCACCCTCCAGACTTCACCTTCTCCTTCTCCTTCTTCTGCTTCTTCTGATTCACCCTCCAGACCTCACCTTCTCCTTCTCCTTCTTCTACTACTTCTGATTCACCCTCCTGACTTCACCTTCTCCTTCTCCTTCATCTACTTCTTCTGCTTCACCCTCCAGACTTCACCTTCTCCTTCTCCTTCTTCTACTTCTTTTGATTCACCCTCCAGACTTCACCTTCTCCTTCTCCTTCTTCTACTTCTTCTGATTCACCCTCCAGACTTCACCTTCTCCTTCTCCTTCTTCTACTTCTTCTGATTCACCCTCCAGACTTCACCTTCTCCTTCTCCTTCTTCTGATTCACCCTCCAGACTTCACCTTCTCCTTCTCCTTATTCTGCTTCTTCTGATTCACCCTCCAGACTTCACCTTCTCCTTCTCCTTCTTCTGCTTCTTCTGATTCACCCTCCAGACTTCACCTTCTCCTTCTCCTTCTTCTGCTTCTTCTGATTCACCCTCCAGACTTCACCTTCTCCTTCTCCTTCTTCTACTTCTTCTGATTCACCCTCCAGACTTCACCTTCTCCTTCTCCTTCTTCTGCTTCTTCTGATTCACCCTCCAGACTTCACCTTCTCCTTCTCCTTCGTCTACTTCTTCTGATTCACCCTCCAGACTACACCTTCTCCTTCTCCTTCTTCTACTTCTTCTGATTCACCCTCCAGACTTCACCTTCTCCTTCTACTTCTTCTCTTTCTTCTGATTCACCCTCCAGACTTCATCTTCTCCTTCTCCTTCTTCTACTTCTTCTGATTCACCCTCCAGACTTCACCTTCTCCTTCTCCTTCTTCTACTTCTTCTGATTCACCCTCCAGACTTCATCTTCTCCTTCTCCTTCTTCTGCTTCTTCTGATTCACCCTCCAGACTTCACCTTCTCCTTCTCCTTCTTCTGCTTCTTCTGATTCACCCTCCAGACTTCAACATCTCCTTCTCCTTCTTCTACTTCTTCTGATTCACCCTCCAGACATCACCTTCTCCTTCTCCTTCTTCTACTTCTTCTGATTCACCCTCCAGTCTTCACCTTCTCCTTCTCCTTCTTCTGTTTCTTCAGCTTCACCCTCCAGACTTCACCTTCTCCTTCTCCTTCTTCTGCTTCTTCTGCTTCACACTCCAGACTTCACCTTCTCCTTCTCCTTCTTCTGCTTCTTCTGCTGCGCCCTCCAGGCTTCACCTTCTCCTTCTACTTCTTCTGCTTCTTCTGCTTCACCATCCTGACTTCACCTTCTCCTTCTCCTTCTTCTACTTTTTTTGCTACACCCCCCTGACTTCACCTGCTCCTTCTCCTTCTTCTGCTTCTTCTGCTTCACCCTCCTAAATTCACCTTCTCCTTCTCCTTCTTCTGCTTCTTCTGATTCACCCTCCTGACTTCTCCTTCTCCTTCTCCTTCTTCTGCTTCTTCTGATTCACCCTCCAGACTTCACCTTCTCCTTCTCCTTCTTCTGCTTCTTCTGATTCACCCTCCAGACTTCACCTTCTCCTTCTCCTTCTTCTGCTTCTTCTGCTTCACCCTCCAGACTTCACCTTCTCCTTCTCCTTCTTCTGCTTCTTCTGCTTCACCCTCCTGACTTCACCTTCTCCTTCTCCTTCTTCTACTTCTTCTGATTCACCCTCCAGACTTCACCTACTCCTTCTCCTTCTTCTGCTTCTTCTGCTTCACCCTCCAGACTTCACCTTCTCCTTCTCCTTCTTCTGCTTCTTCTGCTTCGCCCTCCAGACTTCACCTTCTCCTTCTCCTTCTTCTGCTTCTTCTGCTTCACTCTCCTGACTTCACCTTCTCCTTCTCCTTCTTCTACTTCTTCTGATTCACCCTCCAGACTTCACCCTCTCCTTCTCCTTCTTCTGCTTCTTCTGCTTCACCCTCCAGACTTCACCTTCTCTTTCTCCTTCTTCTGCTTCTTCTGCAGCGCCCTCCAGACTTCACCTTCTCCTTCTCCTTCTTCTGCTTCTTCTGATTCACCCTCCAGGCTTCACCTTCTCCTTCTCCTTCTTCTACTTCTTCTGATCCACCCTCCTGACTTCACCTTCTCCTTCTCCTTCTTCTGCTTCTTCTGCTTCACCCTCCAGACACCACCTTCTCCTTCTCCTTCTTCTGCTTCTTCTGCTTCACCCACCAGACTTCACCTTCTCCTTCTCCTTCTTCTGCTTCTTCTGCTTCACCCTCCTGACTTCACCTTATCCTTCTCCTTCTTCTACTTCTTCTGATTCACCCTCCAGACTTCACCTACTCCTTCTCCTTCTTCTGCTTCTTCTGCTTCACCCTCCAGACTTCACCTTCTCCTTCTCCTTCTTCTGCTTCTTCTGCTTCGCCCTCCAGACTTCACCTTCTCCTTCTCCTTCTTCTGCTTCTTCTGCTTCACTCTCCTGACTTCACCTTCTCCTTCTCCTTCTTCTACTTCTTCTGATTCACCCTCCAGACTTCACCCTCTCCTTCTCCTTCTTCTGCTTCTTCTGCTTCACCCTCCAGACTTCACCTTCTCCTTCTCCTTCTTCTGCTTCTTCTGCTTCACCGTCCTGACTTCACCTTCTCCTTCTCCTTCTTCTACTTCTTCTGCTTCACCCCCCTGACTTCACCTGCTCCTTCTCCTTCTTCTGCTTCTTCTGATTCACCCTCCTAACTTCACCTTCTCCTTCTCCTTCTTCTGCTTCTTCTGATTCACCCTCCAGACTTCACCTTCTCCTTCTCCTTCATCTACTTCGTCTGATTCACCCTCCAGACTTCACCTTCTCCTTCTCCTTCTTCTACTTCTTCTGATTCACCCTCCAGTCTTCACCTACTCCTTCTCCTTCTTCTGCTTCTTCTGATTCACCCTCCAGACTTCACCTTCTCCTTCTCCTTCTTCTGCTTCTTCTGATTCACCCTCCAGACTTCAACTTCTCCTTCTCCTTCTTCTACTTCTTCTGATTCACCCTCCAGACTTCACCTTCTCCTTCTCCTTCTTCTACTTCTTCTGATTCACCCTCCAGTCTTCACCTTCTCCTTCTCCTTCTTCTGTTTCTTCTGCTTCACCCTCCAGACTTCACCTTCTCCTTCTCCTTCTTCTGCTTCTTCTGCTTCACACTCCAGACTTCACCTTCTCCTTCTCCTTCTTCTGCTTCTTCTGCTGCGCCCTCCAGGCTTCACCTTCTCCTTCTCCTTCTTCTGCTTCTTCTGCTTCACCGTCCTGACTTCACCTTCTCCTTCTCCTTCTTCTACTTCTTCTGCTACACCCCCCTGACTTCACCTGCTCCTTCTCCTTCTTCTGCTTCTTCTGATTCACCCTCCTAAATTCACCTTCTCCTTCTCCTTCTTCTGCTTCTTCTGATTCACCCTCCTGACTTCACCTTCTCCTTCTCCTTCTTCTGCTTCTTCTGATTCACCCTCCAGACTTCACCTTCTCCTTCTCCTTTTTCTGCTTCTTCTGATTCACCCTCCAGACTTCACCTTCTCCTTCTCCTTCTTCTGCTTCTTCTGCTTCACCCTCCAGACTTCACCTTCTCCTTCTCCTTCTTCTGCTTCTTCTGCTTCACCCTCCTGACTTCACCTTCTCCTTCTCCTTCTTCTGCTTCTTCTGATTCACCCTCCTGACTTCACCTTCTCCTTCTCCTTCTTCTACTTCTTCTGATTCACCCTCCAGTCTTCACCTACTCCTTCTCCTTCTTCTGTTTCTTCTGCTTCACCCTCCAGACTTCACCTTCTCCTTCTCTTTCTTCTGCTTCTTCTGATTCACCCTCCAGACTTCATCTTCTCCTTCTCCTTCTTCTGATTCTTCTGATTCACCCTCCAGACTTCACCTTCTCCTTCTCCTTCTTCTACTTCTTCTGATTCACCCTCCAGACTTCACCTTCTCCTTCTCTTTCTTCTGCTTCTTCTGATTCACCCTCCAGACTTAGCCTTCTCCTTCTCCTTCTTCTACTTCTTCTGATTCACCCTCCAGACTTCACCTTCTCCTTCTCCTTCTTCTGCTTCTTCTGATTCACCCTCCAGACTTCACCTTCTCCTTCTCCTTCGTCTACTTCTTCTGATTCACCCTCCAGACTACACCTTCTCCTTCTCCTTCTTCTACTTCTTCTCATTCACCCTCCAGACTTCACCTTCTCCTTCTCCTTCTTCTCTTTCTTCTGATTCACCCTCCAGACTTCATCTTCTCCTTCTCCTTCTTCTACTTGTTCTGATTCACCCTCCAGACTTCACCTTCTCCTTCTCCTTCTTCTACTTCTTCTGATTCACCCTCCAGACTTAATCTTCTCCTTCTCCTTCTTCTGCTTCTTCTGATTCACCCTCCAGACTTCACCTTCTCCTTCTCCTTCTTCTGCTTCTTCTGATTCACCCTCCAGACTTCAACTTCTCCTTCTCCTTCTTCTACTTCTTCTGATTCACCCTCCAGACTTCACCTTCTCCTTCTCCTTCTTCTACTTCTTCTGATTCACCCTCCAGTCTTCACCTTCTCCTTCTCCTTCTTCTGTTTCTTCTGCTTCACCCTCCAGACTTCACCTTCTCCTTCTCCTTCTTCTGCTTCTTCTGCTTCACACTCCAGACTTCACCTTCTCCTTCTCCTTCTTCTGCTTCTTCTGCTGCGCCCTCCAGGCTTCACCTTCTCCTTCTCCTTCTTCTGCTTCTTCTGCTTCACCGTCCTGACTTCACCTTCTCCTTCTCCTTCTTCTACTTCTTCTGCTACACCCCCCTGACTTCACCTGCTCCTTCACCTTCTTCTGCTTCTTCTGATTCACCCTCCTAAATTCACCTTCTCCTTCTCCTTCTTCTGCTTCTTCTGATTCACCCTCCTGACTTCACCTTCTCCTTCTCCTTCTTCTGCTTCTTCTGATTCACCCTCCAGACTTCAACTTCTCCTTCTCCTTCTTCTGCTTCTTCTGATTCACCCTCCAGACTTCACCTTCTCCTTCTCCTTCTTCTGCTTCTTCTGCTTCACCCTCCAGACTTCACCTTCTCCTTCTCCTTCTTCTGCTTCTTCTGCTTCACCCTCCTGACTTCACCTTCTCCTTCTCCTTCTTCTGCTTCTTCTGATTCACCCTCCTGACTTCACCTTCTCCTTCTCCTTCTTCTACTTCTTCTGATTCACCCTCCAGTCTTCACCTACTCCTTCTCCTTCTTCTGTTTCTTCTGCTTCACCCTCCAGACTTCACCTTCTCCTTCTCTTTCTTCTGCTTCTTCTGATTCACCCTCCAGACTTCATCTTCTCCTTCTCCTTCTTCTGATTCTTCTGATTCACCCTCCAGACTTCACCTTCTCCTTCTCCTTCTTCTACTTCTTCTGATTCACCCTCCAGACTTCACCTTCTCCTTCTCTTTCTTCTGCTTCTTCTGATTCACCCTCCAGACTTCACCTTCTCCTTCTCCTTCTTCTACTTCTTCTGATTCACCCTCCAGACTTCACCTTCTCCTTCTCCTTCTTCTGCTTCTTCTGATTCACCCTCCAGACTTCACCTTCTCCTTCTCCTTCGTCTACTTCTTCTGATTCACCCTCCAGACTACACCTTCTCCTTCTCCTTCTTCTACTTCTTCTCATTCACCCTCCAGACTTCACCTTCTCCTTCTCCTTCTTCTCTTTCTTCTGATTCACCCTCCAGACTTCATCTTCTCATTCTCCTTCTTCTACTTGTTCTGATTCACCCTCCAGACTTCACCTTCTCCTTCTCCTTCTTCTACTTCTTCTGATTCACCCTCCAGACTTCATCTTCTCCTTCTCCTTCTTCTGCTTCTTCTGATTCACCCTCCAGACTTCACCTTCTCCTTCTCCTTCTTCTGCTTCTTCTGATTCACCCTCCAGACTTCAACTTCTCCTTCTCCTTCTTCTACTTCTTCTGATTCACCCTCCAGACTTCACCTTCTCCTTCTCCTTCTTCTACTTCTTCTGATTCACCCTCCAGTCTTCACCTTCTCCTTCTCCTTCTTCTGTTTCTTCTGCTTCACCCTCCAGACTTCACCTTCTCTTTCTCCTTCTTCTGCTTCTTCTGCTTCACACTCCAGACTTCACCTTCTCCTTCTCCTTCTTCTGCTTCTTCTGCTGCGCCCTCCAGGCTTCACCTTCTCCTTCTCCTTCTTCTGCTTCTTCTGCTTCACCGTCCTGACTTCACCTTCTCCTTCTCCTTCTTCTACTTCTTCTGCTACACCCCCCTGACTTCACCTGCTCCTTCTCCTTCTTCTGCTTCTTCTGATTCACCCTCCTAAATTCACCTTCTCCTTCTCCTTCTTCTGCTTCTTCTGATTCACCCTCCTGACTTCACCTTCTCCTTCTCCTTCTTCTGCTTCTTCTGATTCACCCTCCAGACTTCACCTTCTCCTTCTCCTTCTTCTGCTTCTTCTGATTCACCCTCCAGACTTCACCTTCTCCTTCTCCTTCTTCTGCTTCTTCTGCTTCACCCTTCAGACTTCACCTTCTCCTTCTCCTTCTTCTGCTTCTTCTGCTTCACCCTCCTGACTTCACCTTCTCCTTCTCCTTCTTCTGCTTCTTCTGATTCACCCTCCTGACTTCACCTTCTCCTTCTCCTTCTTCTACTTCTTCTGATTCACCCTCCAGTCTTCACCTACTCCTTCTCCTTCTTCTGTTTCTTCTGCTTCACCCTCCAGACTTCACCTTCTCCTTCTCTTTCTTCTGCTTCTTCTGATTCACCCTCCAGACTTCATCTTCTCCTTCTCCTTCTTCTGATTCTTCTGATTCACCCTCCAGACTTCACCTTCTCCTTCTCCTTCTTCTGCTTCTTCTGATTCACCCTCCTGACTTCACCTTCTCCTTCTCCTTCTTCTACTTCTTCTGCTTCACCCTCCAGACTTCACCTTCTCCTTCTCCTTCTTCTACTTCTTCTGATTCACCCTCCAGACTTCACCTTCTCCTTCTCCTTCTTCTGCTTCTTCTGATTCACCCTCCAGACTTCACCTTCTCCTTCTCCTTCTTCTGCTTCTTCTGATTCACCCTCCAGACTTCACCTTCTCCTTCTCGTTCTTCTGCTTCTTCTGATTCACCCTCCAGACTTCACCTTCTCCTTCTCCTTCTTCTACTTCTTCTGATTCACCCTCCAGACTTCACCTTCTCCTTCTCTTTCTTCTGCTTCTTCTGATTCACCCTCCAGACTTCACCTTCTCCTTCTCCTTCTTCTACTTCTTCTGATTCACCCTCCAGACTTCACCTTCTCCTTCTCCTTCTTCTGCTTCTTCTGATTCACCCTCCAGACTTCACCTTCTCCTTCTCCTTCGTCTACTTCTTCTGATTCACCCTCCAGACAACACCTTCTCCTTCTCCTTCTTCTACTTCTTCTCATTCACCCTCCAGACTTCACCTTCTCCTTCTCCTTCTTCTCTTTTTTCTGATTCACCCTCCAGACTTCATCTTCTCCTTCTCCTTCTTCTACTTGTTCTGATTCACCCTCCAGACTTCACCTTCTCCTTCTCCTTCTTCTACTTCTTCTGATTCACCCTCCAGACTTCATCTTCTCCTTCTCCTTCTTCTGCTTCTTCTGATTCACCCTCCAGACTTCACCTTCTCCTTCTCCTTCTTCTGCTTCTTCTGATTCACCCTCCAGACTTCAACTTCTCCTTCTCCTTCTTCTACTTCTTCTGATTCACCCTCCAGACTTCACCTTCTCCTTCTCCTTCTTCTACTTCTTCTGATTCACCCTCCAGTCTTCACCTTCTCCTTCTCCTTTTTCTGTTTCTTCTGCTTCACCCTCCAGACTTCACCTTCTCCTTCTCCTTCTTCTGCTTCTTCTGCTTCACACTCCAGACTTCACCTTCTCCTTCTCCTTCTTCTGCTTCTTCTGCTGCGCCCTCCAGGCTTCACCTTCTCCTTCTCCTTCTTCTACTTCTTCTGCTACACCCCCCTGACTTCACCTGCTCCTTCTCCTTCTTCTGCTTCTTCTGATTCACCCTCCTAAATTCACCTTCTCCTTCTCCTTCTTCTGCTTCTTCTGATTCACCCTCCTGACTTCACCTTCTCCTTCTCCTTCTTCTGCTTCTTCTGATTCACCCTCCAGACTTCACCTTCTCCTTCTCCTTCTTCTGCTTCTTCTGATTCACCCTCCAGACTTCACCTTCTCCTTCTCCTTCTTCTGCTTCTTCTGCTTCACCCTTCAGACTTCACCTTCTCCTTCTCCTTCTTCTGCTTCTTCTGCTTCACCCTCCTGACTTCACCTTCTCCTTCTCCTTCTTCTGCTTCTTCTGATTCACCCTCCTGACTTCACCTTCTCCTTCTCCTTCTTTTACTTCTTCTGATTCACCCTCCAGTCTTCACCTACTCCTTCTCCTTCTTCTGTTTCTTCTGCTTCACCCTCCAGACTTCACCTTCTCCTTCTCTTTCTTCTGCTTCTTCTGATTCACCCTCCAGACTTCATCTTCTCCTTCTCCTTCTTCTGATTCTTCTGATTCACCCTCCAGACTTCACCTTCTCCTTCTCCTTCTTCTGCTTCTTCTGATTCACCCTCCTGACTTCACCTTCTCCTTCTCCTTCTTCTACTTCTTCTGCTTCACCCTCCAGACTTCACCTTCTCCTTCTCCTTCTTCTACTTCTTCTGATTCACCCTCCAGACTTCACCTTCTCCTTCTCCTTCTTCTGCTTCTTCTGATTCACCCTCCAGACTTCACCTTCTCCTTCTCCTTATTCTGCTTCTTCTGATTCACCCTCCAGACTTCACCTTCTCCTTCTCCTTCTTCTGCTTCTTCTGATTCACCCTCCAGACTTCACCTTTTCCTTCTCCTTCTTCTGCTTCTTCTGATTCACCCTCCAGACTTCACCTTCTCCTTCTCCTTCTTCTGCTTCTTCTGATTCACCCTCCAGACTTCACCTTCTCCTTCTCCTTCTTCTACTTCTTCTGATTCACCCTCCAGACTTCACCTTCTCCTTCTCTTTCTTCTGCTTCTTCTGATTCACCCTCCAGACTTCACCTTCTCCTTCTCCTTCTTCTACTTCTTCTGATTCACCCTCCAGACTTCACCTTCTCCTTCTCCTTCTTCTGCTTCTTCTGATTCACCCTCCAGACTTCACCTTCTCCTTCTCCTTCGTCTACTTCTTCTGATTCACCCTCCAGACTACACCTTCTCCTTCTCCTTCTTCTACTTCTTCTCATTCACCCTCCAGACTTCACCTTCTCCTTCTCCTTCTTCTCTTTTTTCTGATTCACCCTCCAGACTTCATCTTCTCCTTCTCCTTCTTCTACTTGTTCTGATTCACCCTCCAGACTTCACCTTCTCCTTCTCCTTCTTCTACTTCTTCTGATTCACCCTCCAGACTTCATCTTCTCCTTCTCCTTCTTCTGCTTCTTCTGATTCACCCTCCAGACTTCACCTTCTCCTTCTCCTTCTTCTGCTTCTTCTGATTCACCCTCCAGACTTCAACTTCTCCTTCTCCTTCTTCTACTTCTTCTGATTCACCCTCCAGACTTCACCTTCTCCTTCTCCTTCTTCTACTTCTTCTGATTCACCCTCCAGTCTTCACCTTCTCCTTCTCCTTCTTCTGTTTCTTCTGCTTCACCCTCCAGACTTCACCTTCTCCTTCTCCTTCTTCTGCTTCTTCTGCTTCACACTCCAGACTTCACCTTCTCCTTCTCCTTCTTCTGCTTCTTCTGCTGCGCCCTCCAGGCTTCACCTTCTCCTTCTCCTTCTTCTGCTTCTTCTGCTTCACCGTCCTGACTTCACCTTCTCCTTCTCCTTCTTCTACTTCTTCTGCTACACCCCCCTGACTTCACCTGCTCCTTCTCCTTCTTCTGCTTCTTCTGATTCACCCTCCTAAATTCACCTTCTCCTTCTTCTTCTGCTTCTTCTGATTCACCCTCCTGACTTCACCTTCTCCTTCTCCTTCTTCTGCTTCTTCTGATTCACCCTCCAGACTTCACCTTCTCCTTCTCCTTCTTCTGCTTCTTCTGATTCACCCTCCAGACTTCACCTTCTCCTTCTCCTTCTTCTGCTGCTTCTGCTTCACCCTCCAGACTTCACCTTCTCCTTCTCCTTCTTCTGCTTCTTCTGCTTCACCCTCGTGACTTCACCTTCTCCTTCTCCTTCTTCTACTTCTTCTGATTCACCCTCCAGACTTCACCTACTCCTTCTCCTTCTTCTGCTTCTTCTGCTTCACCCTCCAGACTTCACCTTCTCCTTCTCCTTCTTCTGCTTCTTCTGCTTCGCCCTCCAGACTTCACCTTCTCCTTCTCCTTCTTCTGCTTCTTCTGCTTCACTCTCCTGACTTCACCTTCTCCTTCTCCTTCTTCTACTTCTTCTGATTCACCCTCCAGACTTCACCCTCTCCTTCTCCTTCTTCTGCTTCTTCTGCTTCACCCTCCAGACTTCACCTTCTCTTTCTCCTTCTTCTGCTTCTTCTGCTGCGCCCTCCAGACTTCACCTTCTCCTTCTCCTTCTTCTGCTTCTTCTGATTCACCCTCCAGACTTCACCTTCTCCTTCTCCTTCTTCTACTTCTTCTGATCCACCCTCCTGACTTCACCTTCTCCTTCTCCTTCTTTTGCTTCTTCTGCTTCACCCTCCAGACTTCACCTTCTCCTTCTCCTTCTTCTGCTTCTTCTGCTTCACCCACCAGACTTCACCTTCTCCTTCTCCTTCTTCTGCTTCTTCTGCTTCACCCTCCTGACTTCACCTACTCCTTCTCCTTCTTCTGCTTCTTCTGCTTCACCCTCCAGACTTCACCTACTCCTTCTCCTTCTTCTGCTCCTTCTGCTTCGCCCTCCAGACTTCACCTTCTCCTTCTCCTTCTTCTGCTTCTTCTGCTTCACTCTCCTGACTTCACCTTCTCCTTCTCCTTCTTCTACTTCTTCTGATTCACCCTCCAGACTTCACCCTCTCCTTCTCCTTCTTCTGCTTCTTCTGCTTCACCCTCCAGACTTCACCTTCTCTTTCTCCTTCTTCTGCTGCGCCCTCCAGACTTCACCTTCTCCTTCTCCTTCTTCTGCTTCTTCTGATTCACCCTCCAGACTTCACCTTCTCCTTCTCCTTCTTCTACTTCTTCTGATCCACCCTCCTGACTTCACCTTCTCCTTCTCCTTCTTCTGCTTCTTCTGCTTCACCCTCCAGACTTCACCTTCTCCTTCTCCTTCTTCTGCTTCTTCTGCTTCACCCACCAGACTTCGCCTTCTCCTTCTCCTTCTTCTGCTTCTTCTGCTTCACCCTCCTGACTTCACCTTATCCTTCTCCTTCTTCTACTTCTTCTGATTCACCCTCCAGACTTCACCTACTCCTTCTCCTTCTTCTGCTTCTTCTGCTTCACCCTCCAGACTTCTCCTTCTCCTTCTCCTTCTTCTGCTTCTTCTGCTTCGCCCTCCAGACTTCACCTTCTCCTTCACCTTCTTCTGCTTCTTCTGCTTCACTCTCCTGACTTCACCTTCTCCTTCTCCTTCTTCTACTTCTTCTGATTCACCCTCCAGACTTCACCCTCTCCTTCCCCTTCTTCTGCTTCTTCTGCTTCACCCTCCAGACTTCACCTTCTCCTTCTCCTTCTTCTGCTTCTTCTGCTTCACCGTCCTGACTTCACCTTCTCCTTCTCCTTCTTCTACTTCTTCTGCTTCACCACCTGACTTCACCTGCTCCTTCTCCTTCTTCTGCTTCTTCTGATTCACCCTCCTAACTTCACCTTCTCCTTCTCCTTCTTCTGCTTCTTCTGATTCACCCTCCAGACTTCACCTTCTCCTTCTCCTTCTTCTACTTCGTCTGATTCACCCTCCAGACTTCACCTTCTCCTTCTCCTTCTTCTACTTCTTCTGATTCACCCTCCAGTCTTCACCTACTCCTTCTCCTTCTTCTGTTTCTTCTGCTTCACCCTCCAGACTTCACCTTCTCCTTCTCTTTCTTCTGCTTCTTCTGATTCACCCTCCAGACTTCATCTTCTCCTTCTCCTTCTTCTGATTCTTCTGATTCACCCTCCAGACTTCACCTTCTCCTTCTCCTTCTTCTGCTTCTTCTGCTTCACCCTCCAGACTTCACCTTCTCCTTCTCCTTCTTCTGCTTCTTCTGCTTCACCCTCCTGACTTCACCTTCTCCTTCTCCTTCTTCTACTTCTTCTGATTCACCCTCCAGACTTCACCTACTCCTTCTCCTTCTTCTGCTTCTTCTGCTTCACCCTCCAGACTTCACCTTCTCCTTCTCCTTCTTCTGCTTCTTCTGCTTCGCCCTCCAGACTTCACCTTCTCCTTCTCCTTCTTCTGCTTCTTCTGCTTCACTCTCCTGACTTCACCTTCTCCTTCTCCTTCTTCTACTTCTTCTGATTCACCCTCCAGACTTCACCCTCTCCTTCTCCTTCTTCTGCTTCTTCTGCTTCAACCTCCAGACTTCACCTTCTCTTTCTCCTTCTTCTGCTTCTTCTGCTGCGCCCTCCAGACTTCACCTTCTCCTTCTCCTTCTTCTGCTTCTTCTGATTCACCCTCCAGACTTCACCTTCTCCTTCTCCTTCTTCTACTTCTTCTGATCCACCCTCCTGACTTCACCTTCTCCTTCTCCTTCTTTTGCTTCTTCTGCTTCACCCTCCAGACTTCACCTTCTCCTTCTCCTTCTTCTGCTTCTTCTGCTTCACCCACCAGACTTCACCTTCTCCTTCTCCTTCTTCTGCTTCTTCTGCTTCACCCTCCTGACTTCACCTACTCCTTCTCCTTCTTCTGCTTCTTCTGCTTCACCCTCCAGACTTCACCTACTCCTTCTCCTTCTTCTGCTCCTTCTGCTTCGCCCTCCAGACTTCACCTTCTCCTTCTCCTTCTTCTGCTTCTTCTGCTTCACTCTCCTGACTTCACCTTCTCCTTCTCCTTCTTCTACTTCTTCTGATTCACCCTCCAGACTTCACCCTCTCCTTCTCCTTCTTCTGCTTCTTCTGCTTCACCCTCCAGACTTCACCTTCTCTTTCTCCTTCTTCTGCTGCGCCCTCCAGACTTCACCTTCTCCTTCTCCTTCTTCTGCTTCTTCTGATTCACCCTCCAGACTTCACCTTCTCCTTCTCCTTCTTCTACTTCTTCTGATCCACCCTCCTGACTTCACCTTCTCCTTCTCCTTCTTCTGCTTCTTCTGCTTCACCCTCCAGACTTCACCTTCTCCTTCTCCTTCTTCTGCTTCTTCTGCTTCACCCACCAGACTTCGCCTTCTCCTTCTCCTTCTTCTGCTTCTTCTGCTTCACCCTCCTGACTTCACCTTATCCTTCTCCTTCTTCTACCTCTTCTGATTCACCCTCCAGACTTCACCTACTCCTTCTCCTTCTTCTGCTTCTTCTGCTTCACCCTCCAGACTTCTCCTTCTCCTTCTCCTTCTTCTGCTTCTTCTGCTTCGCCCTCCAGACTTCACCTTCTCCTTCTCCTTCTTCTGCTTCTTCTGCTTCACTCTCCTGACTTCACCTTCTCCTTCTCCTTCTTCTACTTCTTCTGATTCACCCTCCAGACTTCACCCTCTCCTTCTCCTTCTTCTGCTTCTTCTGCTTCACCCTCCAGACTTCACCTTCTCCTTCTCCTTCTTCTGCTTCTTCTGCTTCACCGTCCTGACTTCACCTTCTCCTTCTCCTTCTTCTAATTCTTCTGCTTCACCCCCTGACTTCACCTGCTCCTTCTCCTTCTTCTGCTTCTTCTGATTCACCCTCCTAACTTCACCTTCTCCTTCTCCTTCTTCTGCTTCTTCTGATTCACCCTCCAGACTTCACCTTCTCCTTCTCCTTCTTCTACTTCGTCTGAATCACCCTCCAGACTTCACCTTCTCCTTCTCCTTCTTCTACTTCTTCTGATTCACCCTCCAGTCTTCACCTACTCCTTCTCCTTCTTCTGTTTCTTCTGCTTCACCCTCCAGACCTCACCTTCTCCTTCTCTTTCTTCTGCTTCTTCTGATTCACCCTCCAGACTTCATCTTCTCCTTCTCCTTCTTCTGATTCTTCTGATTCACCCTCCAGACTTCACCTTCTCCTTCTCCTTCTTCTGCTTCTTCTGATTCACCCTCCTGACTTCACCTTCTCCTTCTCCTTCTTCTACTTCTTCTGCTTCACCCTCCAGACTTCACCTTCTCCTTCTCCTTCTTCTACTTCTTCTGATTCACCCTCCAGACTTCACCCTCTCCTTCTCCTTCTTCTGCTTCTTCTGCTTCACCCTCCAGACTTCACCTTCTCTTTCTCCTTCTTCTGCTGCGCCCTCCAGACTTCACCTTCTCCTTCTCCTTCTTCTGCTTCTTCTGATTCACCCTCCAGACTTCACCTTCTCCTTCTCCTTCTTCTACTTCTTCTGATCCACCCTCCTCACTTCACCTTCTCCTTCTCCTTCTTCTGCTTCTTCTGCTTCACCCTCCAGACTTCACCTTCTCCTTCTCCTTCTTCTGCTTCTTCTGCTTCACCCACCAGACTTCACCTTCTCCTTCTCCTTCTTCTGCTTCTTCTGCTTCACCCTCCTGACTTCACCTTATCCTTCTCCTTCTTCTACTTCTTCTGATTCACCCTCCAGACTTCACCTACTCCTTCTCCTTCTTCTGCTTCTTCTGCTTCACCCTCCAGACTTCACCTTCTCCTTCTCCTTCTTCTGCTTCTTCTGCTTCGCCCTCCAGACTTCACCTTCTCCTTCTCCTTCTTCTGCTTCTTCTGCTTCACTCTCCTGACTTCACCTTCTCCTTCTCCTTCTTCTACTTCTTCTGATTCACCCTCCAGACTTCACCCTCTCCTTCTCCTTCTTCTGCTTCTTCTGCTTCACCCTCCAGACT
Organism: Somniosus microcephalus; assembly: GCF_052327205.1. NCBI lineage: Eukaryota > Metazoa > Chordata > Chondrichthyes > Squaliformes > Somniosidae > Somniosus > Somniosus microcephalus. The sequence goes on along the minus strand of NW_028225322.1, from coordinate 8,797 downwards.
TCACCTTCTCCTTCTCCTTCTTCTGCTTCTTCTGCTTCACCGTCCTGACTTCACCTTCTCCTTCTCCTTCTTCTACTTCTTCTGCTTCACCCCCCTGACTTCACCTGCTCCTTCTCCTTCTTCTGCTTCTTCTGATTCACCCTCCTAACTTCACCCTCTTTTCTCCTTCTTCTGCTTCTTCTGATTCACCCTCCAGACTTCACCTTCTCCTTCTCCTTCTTCTACTTCGTCTGATTCACCCTCCAGACTTCACCTTCTCCTTCTCCTTCTTCTACTTCTTCTGATTCACCCTCCAGTCTTCACCTACTCCTTCTCCTTCTTCTGTTTCTTCTGCTTCACCCTCCAGACTTCACCTTCTCCTTCTCTTTCTTCTGCTTCTTCTGATTCACCCTCCAGACTTCATCTTCTCCTTCTCCTTCTTCTGATTCTTCTGATTCACCCTCCAGACTTCACCTTCTCCTTCTCCTTCTTCTGCTACTTCTGATTCACCCTCCTGACTTCACCTTCTCCTTCTCCTTCTTCTACTTCTTCTGCTTCACCCTCCAGACTTCACCTTCTCCTTCTCCTTCTTCTACTTCTTCTGATTCACCCTCCAGACTTCACCTTCTCCTTCTCCTTCTTCTGCTTCTTCTGATTCACCCTCCAGACTTCACCTTCTCCTTCTCCTTATTCTGCTTCTTCTGATTCACCCTCCAGACTTCACCTTCTCCTTCTCCTTCTTCTGCTTCTTCTGATTCACCCTCCAGACTTCACCTTTTCCTTCTCCTTCTTCTGCTTCTTCTGATTCACCCTCCAGACTTCACCTTCTCCTTCTCCTTCTTCTGCTTCTTCTGATTCACCCTCCAGACTTCACCTTCTCCTTCTCCTTCTTCTACTTCTTCTGATTCACCCTCCAGACTTCACCTTCTCCTTCTCTTTCTTCTGTTTCTTCTGATTCACCCTCCAGACTTCACCTTCTCCTTCTCCTTCTTCTGCTTCTTCTGCTTCACCCTCCAGACTTCACCTTCTCCTTCTCCTTCTTCTGCTTCTTCTGCTTCACCCTCCTGACTTCACCTTCTCCTTCTCCTTCTTCTACTTCTTCTGATTCACCCTCTGACTTCACCTTCTCCTTCTCCTTCTTCTACTTCTTCTGCTTCACCCTCCAGACTTCACCTTCTCCTTCTCCTTCTTCTACTTCTTCTGATTCACCCTCCAGACTTCACCTTCTCCTTCTCCTTCTTCTACTTCTTCTGATTCACCCTCCAGACTTCACCTTCTCCTTCTCCTTCTTCTACTTCTTCTGATTCATCCTCCAGACTTCACCTTCTCCTTCTCCTTCTTCTGCTTCTTCTGATTCACCCTCCAGACTTCACCTTCTCCTTCTCCTTATTCTGCTTCTTCTGATTCACCCTCCAGACTTCACCTTCTCCTTCTCCTTCTTCTGCTTCTTCTGATTCACCCTCCAGACTTCACCTTCTCCTTCTCCTTCTTCTGCTTCTTCTGATTCACCCTCCAGACTTCACCTTCTCCTTCTCCTTCTTCTGTTTCTTCTGATTCACCCTCCAGACTTCACCTTCTCCTTCTCCTTCTTCTACTTTTTCTGATTCACCCTCCAGACTTCACCTTCTCCTTCTCCTTCTTCTACTTCTTCTGATTCACCCTCCAGACTTCATCTTCTCCTTCTCCTTCTTCTGCATCTTCTGATTCACCCTCCAGACTTCACCTTCTCCTTCTCCTTCTTCTGCTTCTTCTGATTCACCCTCCAGACTTCACCTTCTCCTTCTCCTTCTTCTACTTCTTCTGATTCACCCTCCAGACTTCACCTTCTCCTTCTCCTTCTTCTACTTCTTCTGATTCACCCTCCAGTCTTCACATTCTCCTTCTCCTTCTTCTGTTTCTTCTGCTTCAGCCTCCAGACTTCACCTTCTCCTTCTCTTTCTTCTGATTCTTCTGATTCACCCTCCAGACTTCACCTTCTCCTTCTCCTTCTTCTGATTCTTCTGATTCACCCTCCAGACTTCACCTTCTCCTTCTCCTTCTTCTGCTTCTTCTGATTCACCCTCCTGGCTTCACCTTCTCCTTCTCCTTCTTCTGCTTCTTCTGATTCACCCTCCTGACTTCACCTTCTCCTTCTCCTTCTTCTCCTTCTTCTGCTTCACCCTCCAGACTTCACCTTCTCCTTCTCCTTCTTCTACCTCTTCTGATTCACCCTCCAGACTTCACCTTCTCCTTCTCCCTCTTCTGCTTCTTCTGATTCACCCTCCAGACTTCACCTTCTCCTTCTCCTTATTCTGCTTCTTCTGATTCACCCTCCAGACTTCACCTTCTCCTTCTCGTTATTCTGCTTCTTCTGATTCAACCTCCAGACTTCACCTTCTCCTTCTCCTTCTTCTGCTTCTTCTGATTCACCCTCCAGACTTCACCTTCTCCTTCTCCTTCTTCTGTTTCTCCTGATTCGCCCTCCAGACTTCACCTTCTCCTTCTCCTTCTTCTGCTTCTTCTGATTCACCCTCCTGACTTCACCTTCTCCTTCTCCTACTTCTACTTCTTCTGATTCACCCTCCTGACTTCACCTTCTCCTTCTCCTTCTTCTCCTTCTTCTGATTCACCCTCCAGACTTCACCTTCTCCTTCTCCTTCTTCTGCTTCTTCTGATTCACCCTCCAGACTTCACCTTCTCATTCTCCTTCTTCTGCTTCTTCTGCTGCGCCCTCCAGACTTCACCTTCTCCTTCTCCTTCTTCTGCTTCTTCTGCTTCACACTCCAGACTTCACCTTCTCCTTCTCCTTCTTCTGCTTCTTCTGCTGCGCCCTCCAGGCTTCACCTTCACCTTCTCCTTCTTCTGCTTCTTCTGCTTCACCGTCCTGACTTCACCTTCTCCTTCTCCTTCTTCTACTTCTTCTGCTACACCCCCCTGACTTCACCTGCTCCTTCTCCTTCTTCTGCTTCTTCTGATTCACCCTCCTAAATTCACCTTCTCCTTCTCCTTCTTCTGCTTCTTCTGATTCACCCTCCTGACTTCACCTTCTCCTTCTCCTTCTTCTGCTTCTTCTGATTCACCCTCCAGACTTCACCTTCACCTTCTCCTTCTTCTGCTTCTTCTGATTCACCCTCCAGACTTCACCTTCTCCTTCTCCTTCTTCTGCTTCTTCTGCTTCACCCTCCAGACTTCACCTTCTCCTTCTCCTTCTTCTGCTTCTTCTGCTTCACCCTCCTGACTTCACCTTCTCCTTCTCCTTCTTCTACTTCTTCTGATTCACCCTCCAGACTTCACCTACTCCTTCTCCTTTTTCTGCTTCTTCTGCTTCACCCTCCAGACTTCACCTTCTCCTTCTCCTTCTTCTGCTTCTTCTGCTTCGCCCTCCAGACTTCACCTTCTCCTTCTCCTTCTTCTGCTTCTTCGGCTTCACTCTCCTGACTTCACCTTCTCCTTCTCCTTCTTCTACTTCTTCTGATTCACCCTCCAGACTTCACCCTCTCCTTCTCCTTCTTCTGCTTCTTCTGCTTCACCCTCCAGACTTCACCTTCTCTTTCTCCTTCTTCTGCTTCTTCTGCTGCGCCCTCCAGACTTCACCTTCTCCTTCTCCTTCTTCTGCTTCTTCTGATTCACCCTCCAGACTTCACCTTCTCCTTCTCCTTCTTCTACTTCTTCTGATCCACCCTCCTGACTTCACCTTCTCCTTCTCCTTCTTCTGCTTCTGCTGCTTCACCCACCATACTTAACCTTCTCCTTCTCCTTCTTCTGCTTCTTCTGCTTCACCCTCCTGACTTCACCTTCTCCTTCTCCTTCTTCTACCTCTTCTGATTCACCCTCCAGACATCACCATCTCCTTCTCCTTCTTCTGCTTCTTCTGATTCACCCACCAGACTTCACCTTCTCCTTCTCCTTATTCTGCTTCTTCTGATTAACCCTCCAGACTTCACCTTCTCCTTCTCGTTATTCTGCTTCTTCTGATTCAACCTCCAGACTTCACCTTCTCCTTCTCCTTCTTCTGCTTCTTCTGATTCACCCTCCAGACTGCACCTTCTCCTTCTCCTTCTTCTACTTCTTCTGATCCACCCTCCTGACTTCACCTTCTCCTTCTCCTTCTTCTGCTTCTTCTGATTCACCCTCCTGGCTTCACCTTCTCCTTCTCCTTCTTCTACTTCTTCTGATTCACCCTCCTGACTTCACCTTCTCCTTCTCCTTCTTCTCCTTCTTCTGCTTCACCCTCCAGACTTCACCTTCTCCTTCTCCTTCTTCTACCTCTTCTGATTCACCCTCCAGACTTCACCTTCTCCTTCTCCTTCTTCTGCTTCTTCTGATTCACCCTCCAGACTTCACCTTCTCCTTCTCCTTATTCTGCCTCTTCTGATTCACCCTCCAGACTTCACCTTCTCCTTCTCGTTATTCTGCTTCTTCTGATTCAACCTCCAGACTTCACCTTCTCCTTCTCCTTCTTCTGCTTCTTCTGATTCACCCTCCAGACTTCACCTTCTCCTTCTCCTTCTTCTGTTTCTTCTGATTCGCCCTCCAGACTTCACCTTCTCCTTCTCCTTCTTCTGCTTCTTCTGATTCACCCTCCTGACTTCACCTTCTCCTTCTCCTTCTTCTACTTCTTCTGATTCACCCTCCTGACTTCACCTTCTCCTTCTCCTTCTTCTACTTCTTCTGATTCACCCTCCAGACTTCACCTTCTCCTTCTCCTTCTTCTTCTTCTTCTGATTCACCCTCCAGACTTCACCTTCTCATTCTCCTTCTTCTGCTTCTTCTGCTGCGCCCTCCAGACTTCACCTTCTCCTTCTCCTTCTTCTGCTTCTTCTGCTTCACACTCCAGACTTCACCTTCTCCTTCTCCTTCTTCTGCTTCTTCTGCTGCGCCCTCCAGGCTTCACCTTCTCCTTCTCCTTCTTCTGCTTCTTCTGCTTCACCGTCCTGACTTCACCTTCTCCTTCTCCTTCTTCTACTTCTTCTGCTACACCCCCCTGACTTCACCTGCTCCTTCTCCTTCTTCTGCTTCTTCTGATTCACCCTCCTAAATTCACCTTCTCCTTCTCCTTCTTCTGCTTCTTCTGATTCACCCTCCTGACTTCACCTTCTCCTTCTCCTTCTTCTGCTTCATCTGATTCACCCTCCAGACTTCACCTTCTCCTTCTCCTTCTTCTGCTTCTTCTGATTCACCCTCCAGACTTCACCTCCTCCTTCTCCTTCTTCTGCTTCTTCTGCTTCACCCTCCAGACTTCACCTTCTCCTTCTCCTTCTTCTGCTTCTTCTGCTTCACCCTCCTGACTTCACCTTCTCCTTCTCCTTCTTCTACTTCTTCTGTTTCACCCTCCAGACTTCACCTACTCCTTCTCCTTCTTCTGCTTCTTCTGCTTCACCCTCCAGACTTCACCTTCTCCTTCTCCTTCTTCTGCTTCTTCTGCTTCGCCCTCCAGACTTCACCTTCTCCTTCTCCTTCTTCTGCTTCTTCTGCTTCACTCTCCTGACCTCACCTTCTCCTTCTCCTTCTTCTACTTCTTCTGATTCACCCTCCAGACTTCACCCTCTCCTTCTCCTTCTTCTGCTTCTTCTGCTTCACCCTCCAGACTTCACCTTCTCTTTCTCCTTCTTCTGCTTCTTCTGCTGCGCCCTCCAGACTTCACCTTCTCCTTCTCCTTCTTCTGCTTCTTCTGATTCACCCTCCAGACTTCACCTTCTCCTTCTCCTTCTTCTACTTCTTCTGATCCACCCTCCTGACTTCACCTTCTCCTTCTCCTTCTTCTGCTTCTTCTGCTTCACCCTCCAGACTTCACCTTCTCCTTCTCCTTCTTCTGCTTCTTCTGCTTCACCCACCAGACTTCACCTTCTCCTTCTCCTTCTTCTGCTTCTTCTGCTTCACCCTCCTGACTTCACCTTCTCCTTCTCCTTCTTCTTCCTCTTCTGATTCACCCTCCAGACTTCACCTTCTCCTTCTCCTTCTTCTGCTTCTTCTGATTCACCCTCCAGACTTCACCTTCTCCTTCTCCTTATTCTGCTTCTTCTGATTCACCCTCCAGACTTCACCTTCTCCTTCTCGTTATTCTGCTTCTTCTGATTCAACCTCCAGACTTCACCTTCTCCTTCTCCTTCTTCTGCTTCTTCTGATTCACCCTCCTGACTTCACCTTCTCCTTCTCCTTCTTCTCCTTCTTCTGCTTCACCCTCCAGACTTCACCTTCTCCTTCTCCTTCTTCTACTTCTTCTGATTCACCCTCCAGACTTCACCTTCTCCTTCTCCTTCTTCTACTTCTTCTGATTCACCCTCCAGACTTCATCTTCTCCTTCTCCTTCTTCTGCATCTTCTGATTCACCCTCCAGACTTCACCTTCTCCTTCTCCTTCTTCTGCTTCTTCTGATTCACCCTCCAGACTTCACCTTCTCCTTCTCCTTCTTCTACTTCTTCTGATTCACCCTCCAGACTTCACCTTCTCCTTCTCCTTCTTCTACTTCTTCTGATTCACCCTCCAGTCTTCACATTCTCCTTCTCCTTCTTCTGTTTCTTCTGCTTCAGCCTCCAGACTTCACCTTCTCCTTCTCTTTCTTCTGATTCTTCTGATTCACCCTCCAGACTTCACCTTCTCCTTCTCCTTCTTCTGATTCTTCTGATTCACCCTCCAGACTTCACCTTCTCCTTCTCCTTCTTCTGCTTCTTCTGATTCACCCTCCTGGCTTCACCTTCTCCTTCTCCTTCTTCTACTTCTTCTGATTCACCCTCCTGACTTCACCTTCTCCTTCTCCTTCTTCTCCTTCTTCTGCTTCACCCTCCAGACTTCACCTTCTCCTTCTCCTTCTTCTACCTCTTCTGATTCACCCTCCAGACTTCACCTTCTCCTTCTCCTTCTTCTGCTTCTTCTGATTCACCCTCCAGACTTCACCTTCTCCTTCTCCTTATTCTGCTTCTTCTGATTCACCCTCCAGACTTCACCTTCTCCTTCTCGTTATTCTGCTTCTTCTGATTCAACCTCCAGACTTCACCTTCTCCTTCTCCTTCTTCTGCTTCTTCTGATTCACCCTCCAGACTTCACCTTCTCCTTCTCCTTCTTCTGTTTCTTCTGATTCGCCCTCCAGACTTCACCTTCTCCTTCTCCTTCTTCTGCTTCTTCTGATTCACCCTCCTGACTTCACCTTCTCCTTCTCCTTCTTCTACTTCTTCTGATTCACCCTCCTGACTTCACCTTCTCCTTCTCCTTCTTCTACTTCTTCTGATTCACCCTCCAGACTTCACCTTATCCTTCTCCTTCTTCTGCTTCTTCTGATTCACCCTCCAGACTTCACCTTCTCATTCTCCTTCTTCTGCTTCTTCTGCTGCGCCTCCAGACTTCACCTTCTCCTTCTCCTTCTTCTGCTTCTTCTGCTTCACACTCCAGACTTCACCTTCTCCTTCTCCTTCTTCTGCTTCTTCCTGCTGCGCCCTCCAGGCTTCACCTTCTCCTTCTCCTTCTTCTGCTTCTTCTGCTTCACAGTCCTGACTTCACCTTCTCCTTCTCCTTCTTCTACTTCTTCTGCGACACCCCCCTGACTTCACCTGCTCCTTCTCCTTCTTCTGCTTCTTCTGATTCACCCTCCTAAATTCACCTTCTCCTTCTCCTTCTTCTGCTTCTTCTGATTCACCCTCCTGACTTCACCTTCTCCTTCTCCTTCTTCTGCTTCTTCTGATTCACCCTCCAGACTTCACCTTCTCCTTCTCCTTCTTCTGCTTCTTCTGATTCACCCTCCAGACTTCACCTTCTCCTTCTCCTTCTTCTGCTTCACCCTCCAGACTTCACCTTCTCCTTCTCCTTCTTCTGCTTCTTCTGCTTCACCCTCCTGACTTCACCTTCTCCTTCTCCTTCTTCTACTTCTTCTGATTCACCCTCCTGACTTCACCTTCTCCTTCTCCTTCTTCTACTTCTTCTGCTTCACCCTCCAGACTTCACCTTCTCCTTCTCCTTCTTCTACTTCTTCTGATTCACCCTCCAGACTTCACCTTCTCCTTCTTCTACTTCTTCTGATTCACCCTCCAGACTTCACCTTCTCCTTCTCCTTCTTCTACTTCTTCTGATTCACCCTCCAGACTTCACCTTCTCCTTCTCCTTCTTCTGCTTCTTCTGATTCACCCTCCAGACTTCACCTTCTCCTTCTCCTTCTTCTGCTTCTTCTGATTCACCCTCCAGACTTCACCTTCTCCTTCTCCTTCTTCTACTTCTTCTGATTCACCCTCCAGACTTCATCTTCTCCTTCTCCTTCTTCTGCTTCTTCTGATTCACCCTCCAGACTTCACCTTCTCCTTCTCCTTCGTCTACGTCTTCTGATTCACCCTCCAGACTACACCTTCTCCTTCTCCTTCTTCTACTTCTTCTGATTCACCCTCCAGACTTCACCTTCTCCTTCTCCTTCTTCTGTTTCTTCTGATTCACCCTCCAGACTTCACCTTCTCCTTCTCCTTCTCCTTCTTCTACTTCTTCTGATTCACCCTCCAGACTTCACCTTCTCCTTCTCCTTCGTCTACTTCTTCTGATTCACCCTCCAGACTACACCTTCTCCTTCTCCTTCTTCTACTTCTTCTGATTCACCCTCCAGACTTCACCTTCTCCTTCTCCTTCTTCTGTTTCTTCTGATACACCCTCCAGACTTCACCTTCTCCTTCTCCTTCTTCTGCTTCTTCTGATTCACCCTCCAGACTTCACCTTCTCCTTCTCCTTCTTCTGCTTCTTCTGATTCACCCTCCAGACTTCACCTTCTCCTTCTCCTTCTTCTACTTCTTCTGATTCACCCTCCAGACTTCACCTTCTCCTTCTCCTTCTTCTGCTTCTTCTGATACACCCTCCAGACTTCACCTTC